>NC_090438.1:681519122-682719122 GCF_031143425.1 Pleurodeles waltl
TCATCTGTCCTGCGAAGCAAAAGCTTTCGCTTGCACAGTGTCCAAGATGGCTCCTAGAAACGTGATGTTCTGGGTGACCTCTAGGTGAGACTTGGGGTAATTGACTGTCAAGCCCAAAGCTCCGAAAAGGGAGAGACATGTCTCCGTGTCTCTGGCAGCCTTCGATGTTGTACGTGCCTTTATTAGCCAGTCGTCTAAGTACGGGAACACCTGTACCCCTAATTGCTGAGGTGGGCCGCCACTGGCGCCAAAAGGCAACACTCTGAACTGGTAATGAATGCCAGCAACCCTGAACCGCAAGAATTTCCGATGATTGGGGTGAATGGGAATGTGGAAATATGCGTCCTGAAGATCTAACGATGTCATAAAATCCCCTCGGTTGAGCAGGCGCAGGACGTCTTGAAGAGAGATCATGCAAAAAGATTGTTTCTTGAGGTATTTGTTGAGCGAACGAAGATCTAGAATAGGCCTCCAGTCCCCCGTCTTCTTCCGGATAAGGAAAAAGCGGGAGTAAAAACCTGTTCCCCTCTGGCTCCTTGGTACGACCTCTTTTGCTCCCTTCCTCATTAAAATAGCAATCTGATCCATAAGCTCTTTGAGATGGGCTGGCGGGGGACCTCTTGGTGGTACTTGAGGGGGAGGTTGGTTGAATTCTAGTGTATGCCCCCGGTTGATAATATCCAATACCCATTTGTCTGTAGTTATTCTGGACCACTGGTGTAGAAATTTGGAAATTCTGCCCCCTATAAGAGTGTTGATATAGGGGCTGGGTGCAGACACTTGATGAAGGTCACTGCTTTCTTGCTGTTTCTTTGGCCCTGAAAGCCGACTTTCCTCTCGTTTGTTGCCTGAAGCGAGTGGATGACTGCTGACGAAAGGAATGCGGTTGTTGCTGGCCGAAGGTTGAACAAAATTGACCTTGGTAAGAGGAGTAATGACGATATTGTTGAGAGCCTCCTCTATATGAAAAGGTTCCTCTCCCTCTCGCTCCCCGAAAGGGTTGTCTTTTGTACTGTAGCGTTGCCAGTGATCTGGCTGTCTCAGTGTCTGCCTTAATAGACTGCAATGCATCATCAACATGCTTGCCAAACAAAAGTTCGCCATCATACGGCATGTCCAGAATCTTCAATTGAACTTCAGGCCTAAAAGAGGTAGCCTTAAGCCAACCCTGGCGTCTGAGTACGGCCGCCCCGGCCAACTGTCGAAATCCTGTAGAGGAAACATCAATGGCAGAGTCTATGATTTCAGCCGAAATCTTTTCTCCTTCTTGCAGAATTCTACGTGCTTCTACTCTACTGCCCTCAGGTAACATATCTATGAATTGTGACATGTCAGACCACATCTGGCGATCGTATCTCCCCAGGATTGCTAGAGAGTTAGCTGCTCTCACAGTGGTGGCAGCCATAGTTGAAAACTTTTTGCCTATGGAGTCCAAACGACGTCCTTCCTTGTCTGGGGGGGCAGTCAGAGATGCCGATGGATTCCTGGACCTTCTCTGAGCTGCCTGCGAAATAAACGAATCCGGTTTAGGATGGCTGATCAAACATGCTGGGGAGTTGTCTGGCGCCTTATACTTTTTCTCTAGTCTCAGTAAGACTGCGGGAATGGAGTACGGAGTCTGCATGACCTTTAGGCCCTCCTCCCAAATGAAATCAACAATGGGTATGGCCCTTACCGACTTCCTAGTGTCTTCTTTAAAGTCATAAAGAAAGCAGTCTGACTGTTTCGAAGTAATTGGCAGCTGGAATCTTTTCGCAGCTCTTTCCATGACACTATGGAAGCCCCCAATGTCCTGCGGTGGAGAGTCCACTGGTGGTGGTGTAGACGGAGATGGAGTTTGGATTTGATACTCATCCCACTCCGGAATGAGAGAATCCGAGTCCTGTATCTCTGCTTCTTCTTGCTCCTCCTCGGATGAAGGTAAAGCAATACCCTGAACCGATGAAGGTGCTGTGGTAGGGTCCGGAAATTCTGAAGGTCTAGCCGGAGTGGACACTGGTGTCTGTGGAGGTTGTACCGGTGTAGAAGAACCAGCTGGAGGAAATCTCGAATAATAATCCTGCATCATCTGTTGAAGGTTGTTTATCAACGAGACCGGCATCTGGACTGTCTGCTCTTGTTGTTGTAGATGACCTTGATCCTGCTGGTCCGAATAAGGCTGAAGATCCTCCTCTTCATCCTCCTCTTGGCACTTAATGCGTAGTTCAGATGGACTACGTGCCACCGGAAAAAAGCCGTCATCAGAATAAACATCACCGTCATCATCTTCATCAGCAAATAGATGCTGCAGAGGAATTGGTGCAACCTTACTGGGCGATGTATGTGATGGAAGCAATAAAGAAGACTTGCACTTTACAGGTAAAATTCTCTGCGGTAGGTAAGGAGATGTTCCAAAGTGAGGATAATGAGTCGTCGACGGAGCACTCGTCGATGGTGTTCTCGTCGGCGGTGTAGGCATCGACGGAGCCGTCGTCGGTGTAGTCGCTATCGGTGCTGCCAGTGTCGACGAAGGTGTCGTCGATGAAGTCAATATTGCTACGCCATCCGTCGACGGGGTTGCCGTCGACGGGGTTGTCGTCGACAGGTGCGTCGTCGGTACTTTCGTCGGTGAAACCGATGGTGATCTTCTGAATTTTCTCGTCGATGAATGCGTCGACGGCAAAGATTTCAGCTTCTTACCTGTCGACGGCTTCTTTGTGATCTTCAAGGAGTGCGACGACGACGGACCATACTTCAGACTCACCGACGTTATCGTCATAGATGATATCGGAGACGAAGTTACTATCATCGGTGATGGAGGAGCCGTAAACGTGGCCGTCACTGTAGTCATCGTCGAAGGAAGGCCTGTCGTCGACGGAACGCTCGTCGACGGTGTAGATTTTCTGGATGTCGACGGAGGCAGTGAGCTTGAAGGCCTTTTAAGCTTCTTTGATGAAGAAGCAGGTGTGGATGGCTCTGAGTGAACCTTGCCACATGCTACCTTAGATGTTGAAGGTAGATCCCCCGGCTTGTCCTTAAGTGCATGCAGCTTCTTAGCTGACTTACTGCTCGTAGGGGATAGGCTCTCCACAGACCTCTTCCTTTTCTTTGAGGTCACTGAAGTGTCACTCACCTCCTCAGAAAGAGCTTTCCTTGCCTTTCTTTTCTGGAGCCAAAGTAGGAGCCTGGCTTCTCTGCCCCTCAGAGTCTTGTAGGGAAAGGTCCTGCAGATCTTACAGTCCTTGACCTTATGCTCTAGATGTAAGCAGTAGATACATTCCTTGTGAGGATCCTCACAGTGAAGTCTCAATTTTCCACAGGTCCCACAAGGCCTAAACAGACCCTTTCTTGTTGTAGACATGATGGAAAACTTCTGTAGAAAAAGTCAAGTGAAAATTTCCAAGAATTTCTCTTGAAGAGATAGAAAACTGAGCAGAGCTCAGGGAGACTCCCTTACACACGACGTGCGGTAGAAAATCTGAGAGACTGAGCCTCTGTGCTGAGGGTTCTAAAGGGGTGGTCACGCCTGATTGGCTGAATTTTGGGCTCTTTCTAAAGAGGCTGATAGTTCTACAATTGAATGTGTTTTTTCCTATTGACTTCAATGAAAAAAAAATACAAAACAAAATTCTCTAATTATTGCTTTCTATGTACCGTGGGGCTCCCACTTCGACGACGGGGAATGATTCAAGCATGTGAATCTATGAAAGATACCCCAATACTGGAGAATTAAGGTTTATCTGAAAAGCCAGAAAACTACGGTCAGATTAGTCAAAATGGGGCTCGAAGGAGGTCTTTCTTTCACAACAATTAAGTCAAACACAGAAACTTTGTTGTCGGTGAACATTAATTCAATTCTATGTCAGGACCAGAGGCTCCGATGATGCCTCTTTTTCTTTACTCTTTATTTTCAGCAGCCAATCAAATAAAACTTTTAAAACACCACATTTCTATGACTACATGCTGTAACATGCACCAACCATAGAGTCTTCAGCCCTATACAACCCCCAAACTGATATCTATTGTTGTCTTTCTCTGCTGCTTCACAGCCAGTTAAGTACTCCTCTTCTTCCTTGTACTTTATCAAGAGCCTATTACATTTTGTTTGTGCCTTGGATGACCTATGTTTACACTATATGAGCAGTGTTGTTGTTTGTTGTGTTCATTGCTGGAGTCTAAGTGTTTTTCTTAATCAGCGCTTATATCTACTGTGTGTACACGCTGTGATATATTTGGGTTTTACCCTGGTTTAAATCCGTGTTTGGTGCTCACCACGTGAGGCATGTGCGTGCGACGCAAGATATTTGTTTCTTGTTACTTTCACCTTTGGTGCTGCATGTGTTAAGGGAGCGCTTCAGCCTCCCAGTGATGCAGCTTTTGCAGTGCTCGCTTTCTTCTGCGGAGCAGAAGAGGGGAACAAGAGTGCACAGTCGTTGAAAGCTCAGTCCTCTTTCTGTTCCTAATATGAGCCATTTGTGCACCTATCTTTCTCCTTGCTGCCTTGATTTCAAAAGCGGCCCAATTATGTATGTGGCACGTTATCTCGCTAGCCTCAGCCATTTTCAGCTCCCCAACAACATCCTGGTAAATACTGGCCACCAGGTTTGGAAATGTTATTAGGCACTGGCCTAGAGGTGCTGCATGTTCTCCTTCCACATTCTAACCTAAAATAAAATATCATAGCTACCTTGAGATTTTATTCATTGGCATTTTCCTTGACTGCTCCAGTTATATAATGATAGGGACAAAACACACGGTTCTAATTCCTTCTAAGGCACGTGGATAACTGCTCTGCAGGATTATGGCAATGTATGACGCTTTAAAGGAGGACATGGAAGAATATTACGATGACCCAAGGGGTCTTTGGAGCAAGACCTGGTGGAGATGCTAGATGCGGAGGTACAACACACTGTTAACAAGGCACTGGCCCAGGCCCTGGGCTCCTTTAAACACCACATCTATTTGGTTTTGAGAGGCAGCTGGGCTGGATCCCAAGCCCCCACTTTGGGGATTGAAGAAAGCCTTTCGGCCTCTCAGGACAAGCCAAGTAATGAGACTTCTACGAGCCCTCACGCTGCAGCATTTGTAAAACTGGCAGGCGTAATGGTGGGAGACCACGCCTATAGCATCGCTCCTTGCGCCACCCCATTCCCCACCAGAGCAAGGATGGTTTTGACTCCACATTCTTTCAGAGCTCAGACCAAGACGACGAATCGGGCCCTAGCAAATGCAAATGTATATCACGACAAATCAATGCTAAGAAACACATCAAAGTACAGACCTTTGAACCGGGGGACATAATTCACCCTTCGTCTACTGCATGGCTATCCCTTCAGGAAGTAGCTGACTACGTCCAATCTCATATCTGTCACAGACTCGATAATTATATCATGGCCCACCTGCGCTCGGAGTGGCCCAGACCAGACATCCCCAGTAGGGTCACAGAGACCCCCCCACTCCCCACCTCCCTGAAGTGGACCCCACCTTAGTGACCTTTCTCAAAAATTATTCAAAGTATCCAAAGAAGGGCATCGATTGCAATTGTCAAGATAATTTATTAGACATCTCTGGCCCACTTCCTAAGATCCTGGAGATGGCCTTCCAGGCCAAGGAGACCGCAACTCCCATCAACCCGGATGCCTTGGTAGCTGGGCACAAAGGGCATATTCGATATATCATACAAGTGGCAACACTGCATTGTCCGTAAGATCGACCCAAAGCACACTGAGCTTGCATCGTCTTAATCAGGTCATGTGACGCAGGTTCTCTTGCCTTGAACCCCTTTCCTTAAATAATTATCAAAGTTTGTGGCCACTTATCTTAACCTAGATAAGACATGGGGATCCCCAAAGAAAGTACTCCACCCACTTTTTGCCAGGGCTGGATGCTACAGGGGGTGAGCGTTCGGCCATGGCTACCACCAAGGCTCACAGTGATTTCTACCAACGAGGTAGAGAAGGAAACCAGGACTCCTCCTACAACCCCACTTTCTACCACAACTGCTTTCAAGCCAACATGAACGCTTCAGGAAAGGGCATCACTGAGGAGCGCATAGATCATGCTAGGAATCTGCATCTACAGGTGAGGATTATTCCACTTTCAGAGATTTCTCTTGGGGGCAGAAGTCATTCCTTCACAGCTGGCAAAATTTAACCCAAGACCCCCAGGTACTCGAATCCATTCAGGGATACAAGCAGGAATTTTACAACTCCCCTATTCAGACCTCCCTACCCCCATGATGTAATTTTCCTAACATGAACAAAACCTAATCTATTCAGAAATGCATGCTTTAATAGAGAAAGGGGCTTTGGAGGTGTCATTCACACACACAAACAAGTTTCTCAGCAGTATCTTTTTGATACAGAAGTAAAGAGGCAGATCCAGACTGGAGCTCAACCTCACCATTTCAATGCCTGGCTAGTCTACCGTTATTTCAAGATGGAGGGAATCCATCTTCTGAGGGATATCCTCCAAAAAGGAGACCTGGTGGTATGGCTAGACTTAAAGATGCTTACTTAAGCATCCCAATTTTTCTTCAGTTCCTCTGGCAAGGGCGTTGTTACCAGTTCAAGGTCCTCCCTTTTGGCCTCTCCTCTGTTTCACGGTGCTTCACAAAGATCATGAAACAAGTTGTTGAGTCACTGCAGGATCTGGGAATCTGCCTGATCATTTAGACAACCTCATTATCATGGTCCAAAGTCCCTACTTGGAACTATCCCTCTTGGAATGCACGATTCTCCTCGGTCAGGATCTGGGTTTCATTAAAAATGCTCAGAAACCGATCCTCAGACCTTCCCAGCCCATGGAATTCCTAGGATTTCAGGTGGACTCCCTCCTATCTTAGCTGGTTCTACCCAGATTTGAGGTCAGCTTTATGCCAACAGACTGTATCTTTGAGGTCAATAGTTTGCCTTTTGGGACCTTCTGGCTTCATCGATACAGGCCATTTTTCCAGGCCCTCTCCACTACAGGGCCCTTCAACTGCTCAAGGTTCAACACCGCCGCAAAGGCCTAAGTTACTCAAAGCAAGACGGTTTGTCCAGGAAAGCCAGGACGGAAATGTTTTGGTGGTTAGATCATGTGGTTGCCTGGAACAGCAGAGCGATAATTGGTACAGCCCCAGAGATGATCATAGAGTCAGATGCCAGCCGCAGGGTTGGGGGGGGGCATACTGAGGCTTGATTTCCACGTGGGTTTGGTGGCCCAAATCTGAACTGGATTTCCATATCAACCGTCTCAAACTCCAGGTGGGTTTGTCTGCAATTTGGAGTCTCTCTCTGGAAAAGACAGATTGTTGCATTCTCCTCAGAATGGACAATGTTGCAGTGGTCCGTTATGTTTACAAGTTGGGAGGAACAAAGTCACGACTCCTAGCAGAGATAAGACTTTTGCACTTTTGCATCAAACAGCGGATTACAGTAGTGGGAAAATATCTCCTGAACCAACACAATACAGTTGGGGACTGGCATTCCAGTCATCTCTGGGATTTCAGCGACTAGAGACTTCATCGAAAGATCTTCAATGACATGCACAGCCAGTGGGGTACACATGCAGGGTGGACTGTTTGCATCTTGCCTCATTCGGCAACTCCCGATTTTCTTCCGCTGGTGTCCAGTCCAGGAAGCTGAGATCATGGAGGCTTTTCTTCAGGACTGGTCCCCCTTCCTGAGCAATGCATGCCCTCCGTTCATGATTATTCCCAGGGTTCTTTACCAGGAGAGACATCAGGGGGTGGGGTTGGACCCAGTGAGCCTTCCACATCTAATCATTTCGGAACGCCTATCGCTTTTGGTTTGGAGGGTTTCCAGGAAACATGGGGTCTTCCAGGCCTTTCGCAGGAAGCTGCAGCTTTCATTGGTCAAGCCTGGTCGGCAGGGACCCGTAAGTGGTATTCTTCAGCACAGAGATGCTGGTGCAGTGAACCGGGTGAATATCCAGTTGGATTGCAGATTGGTCATAAATTTCCTGTCTTCTCTAGCTTCAGCTGGTATGGCTTGACGCTCTGTTAACAATATTAGATCTGCTATTTCGACAGGCCGCCTCCCTGTGGATGGTAAACCCATCGGGGAACACCCAGTGGTGTTTAAGTTATTAAGGGGTGCTCGTTTGGTTAAACTTCCTCTACCGAAGTATTGTCTTATGGGACATCAATGTAGGTTTTGGGACTCTTGGACAGATAATAAATATCTATCACGTGAGTAACTGTCTGCAAAATTGACTACACTTTATTTATTTTCATGTAAATGAGTATCAGGCGTGCAAGCTGTGGATCTGACAGGTAGAGTTTTTTCCAATTCCAGGTCAGTATTTTAGCCAGCCTTTCGAGATAATATTAAGCTTTGTGTGGTACAATCACTGAAGGCTTATGAGATAAGTACCACTGAGTTTTGTTTAGAAATGAGAGGTCAACTGCTGATTGCCTTACAAAAACCATTTAGACCTTAGGCAGCTGCCACTTTGGCTAGGTTCCTTTCTGAGGCCGGTATTCATATCTCCATTTTGGCACCTACTCTGCTAGAAGGATGATGTCCTCAAAATCTTTTGCTTTGGGTTCATGACTGGATGACATTCTAAGGGAGGCTGAATGGTCATTGGAGTCTACATTTAAGTAATTTTACTATAAACCAATTGATGTTGCTTTTGTGGTGCTGGCTCAGCTTGAAACAAGCATAATCAGAGGCCTCCAATCCTGACATAGAATAAAAAATGTTCTTTGAATTTACAATGAGAATTTTCAATTCAGTTTAATTAAGAACACAGAGGTGAGAATTATCCCACCGGTTATTTAAATGAAGATATATTTGAAGAATATGTTTTGATTATCTGATGTATTCTTTCCCACCAGAATATGGCTTATAATATGAATGTAATTTTTGATATATGGGCCAGTGTTTACAGCTTCATTGTTCTTCTTTATCTCTCAGGCAAGAACAAGTGATTCTTACTGGGATGGGATTCACAGTATCTTGATGTTTTTTGTGGCGTAACTCTATTCCTTTAGGATGATCTTCCTTACTGTTTCTTCCACAGAGATCTTCAGAATAGTGGAGCAAGGATCTTCAAATTGGACTCCTGTTGAGTCATTTGGTTTTTCTTCTAGTTGATGACAATCCTTTTGTTGTAGGGTCTCGGACTGCTTAACTGTAATTTCTATGTTTGGGGCAAAGAAATATGATGTTAGATGTCAGTTTGGGGGGTCATTTAGGGCTGAGGTCTCTATAGTTGGCATACTACGTGGTAATGGGAAGTGTAATGTTTTAAAAGTTTTACATTTGATTGGCTGCTGAAAAGTAGAGAGTAAAGAAAGAAAAAGCATAATACTTGCCTCTATGTGTCCTTAACAGATCTGAAAATTATTATTGTGAATGCTAGAAAAAATATTATACATTTCCATATAGAAAGTATTTCAGATTTGAAAAGAAAATGTCATCCTTTTCTCAATGGATATTAAATCACCAAGACTTACTTGTCAGGGGCAATGAATAGAGCAAAGAGCAAGTGATAGAACTACTGATCCAAGTAAACATCAAGAGCATGCATGAAAGAGAAATGTTGCTATGTTATGGACCTTGATTTTTAATCTTGGTTGAAAAATGAGTATTAGTTAACGAAGTCCCAAAATAGAAGCATGGAGACAAAACATTTACTTTGGAGCAAAACATAATGTGTTTTCATTATTTAATGTTTGTATATTATCAGGATTCTTAATGGGGAAATATTACGCCAACCTGCATCAGAAGAAGTGAATCAAAAAATATTTGGAGAGAAACAGAAGTTAACTTCCAGTGATAATTGTATGACCATTTCAGCGTTAGAGCAGTTTCAGAAAATATAGGCAATTTTACATATACTATAAACTAGGGAAAGCCACTTACCTATAATCATACTAATTGGATAGTATAGGACATACAATGGCATAATATACTAAATAATACATGGTTAAGGTATAGTCGCATTACATGAAATAATGAAGGCCTACATATGGGCTACATGGTAAGCTCACAACTAGACAGACCTTTAATTTGAAGAAAGACAAAGAAGAGAAGGAATTAAATAGTTTGTGTTTGTATAGTCTATTCAAATTAACATGTGATTAGTAGAGAAGTGTATTGGAATGCATGGAAACAAAATGGAAATGTGTGGAAGGTGTCATCCACACAGAAGGTTACAAGCACAAATATATTCACAATATATGTGCATCCACATTATGTTTGTATCAAAATGTGGTACAATTTCTGAATACTAGAAACTGGGCTCAGATCCCAGAATGAACAACTGCAATCACAGCATCTGAAATTGTGAAATCGAAAAAGTCAGCAATAAGTGTGGAGCGTAAAAGGTGCATTTGTAAAGTTACAATAAGAATGTGGTTCAGAGGCAAACATGTCTAGAATGAAAAATGAGTTGTTTTGTGATGCACATAAAATCTCTATAATTCAGACATACAACAATCTCTGCATTCTGAAAGTTAGTGGAAGTATGTAGAAAATAAAAATTCTCAGTCTGATTTGGTTCAGTTGGCAGGGCATCTGTCTCTGTATGGCTGACTATGAACCGGGCACCGAGCTGCATATGATAAAAGGTAGACACAGGCTTATGGCATACAAGATCAATTCTTGTGAAGACAGAACTCAGCTGAACGCCTAGCTTATTTGAAATATGTCTTGTCAGTTTCACCAAGTGCTAGTGGACAAGGGGGTGGGGAGGGCACCAAGCCCAGGCAATTATCTAGGTATGAGGGTTAAAGTGGCCCATCTTTTACAGTAACTTTAATCTGAGAGCTTCAGAGACGCAAATATTAAATGACATGTGGTGCTTTTTCAGCAGGAGTTTCTCAGAGACTAGGTGGTAGTGATAACATTTACTCCTTTCTCAGGGAAAGGGCACTCAAGGCAGAATGATGGGGAAGATGGGTTGTGTGCAATAGGAGACAAAAAAACTTGTCCAAACCAATAGAAGCAGGAAAAAAGTAGATTGGCTTTGAAAGCTCTTCAAAAAAGTAGGAAGTGCATATTTCAAGAAATCTGAAGCTCCAGAATTGAGATTCTAATACCGAGTCCTTAATGCTCATGCGCCTAGTCTAAACACTATTTTGTTTGGCTTCTACAGAGCCTGATACTAGCAGAATCACTTAGTTGTTAAAGTTAATTCCTCTTTGAAGCTGCACAAACCGATGTGTTAAAGGGCCAGATGTAGCAACTTCCGCATTTGCGATTCGGAAATTGCGAGTCTGTGCGACACGCAATTTCCGAATGGCAAATGCAGATGCAGAACGGTGTCTCAGACACCGTCTGTGACTCGCTATGGGGTGGCAAAGACCCACCTCATAAATATTAATGAGGTGGGTCGCATTTTGCAACCCCATAGCAAGTCCCTGCACTCACAGGGATGGTGGCCTGCTGAAGTCAGCAGACCTCCATGTCTGTGACTGCTTTTTAAATAAAGCAGTTTTAAAAAAAATTTGCAGCCCGTTTTCCGACTGCGGTGTTCCCTCCCTATTTGCGACTTGCATCGCAATGCAGAATTGTTTTGTGACCGCGAATGCGGTCGCAAAGCAATTCGCAGTTACCACCAGTGTCACACTGGTGGTAACTCATTCGCAAAAGGGAAGGGATCCCCAGGGTACCCCTTCCCCTTTGTGAATGTTCCCAATAGTTTTTTTCAGAGCAGGCAGTGGTCCAATGGACCACTGCCTGCTCTGAAAAGACGAAACCAAATGGGCTGATTTGCATATGGCTGGGACCAAACTGGGGTGTCATGGTGAGCAAAAGAACAATGGATTAAACCCAGATCTGTGACTGGGGGTGAGTGTTTGCATTGTTCAGCACTCCGTCCATCATCCTTTTGTGTCGCTAAAGTCACCTTCATTAAGCACCTTCAGAAAATCCTGTCTGTCCTCCTTTGGTAGATTTTTTCGGAATCTTTATAGTGTGTCCCTAAGGGATCTTCATAGCGTCCCAGGAGTGCAGTACAGCTAGCCACCTTATAAAGGATGCAGAGATACCACACATCTTTCCTAGGGCATCCATTTGTTTGCTCTCCTCATGTGGTGAAGTCAATGAAGAGAAAGCTGTTGCACTATGTTATTTTCTTGCCGCAATACCTTTGACTAAATCCAGAGTTATAGTTTCAGAATTAAAAACGTACACTTTACAATTAGCTCAGGAGTTGACATGGCCTGTAAGTGAATCAAGTTTTACAGCAGTGACTAGTAAAGTAAGAAAGGTTATTAGTAAACACAATGTATAATTTGCAGATGTGTTCCAGTAATCTGAGCAAACATTCTGGCAGAGAACAAAGAGTGGCTGAAATAGCAAATGCTACAAATACATATTCCTTTTCCTAAAAGTATTTAGTAGAAAACGTATTTCACATATTCTTTCCTAGTGCATCCATTTGTTTACTCTCCTTATCTGGTGAAGTCAGTGAATAGGAAGCTGTTGCATTATGTGATTTCCTTGCAACAGCAATCATGACTGAATCAGGAGGAGGATAAGACCTCAGGAATAATGGGTCTTGTTCAGGGGGTATGTATTTTTAAGTATCCCAGATGATGCAAATTTTAAAGCTGCTGAAGTAAGGAGTAACTGCGTTGCTGGTTCCAGCAATCCCAGCACCAAAGGAAGCAGAGGTTGTGATGCCACTCTGTGATGGAAAGTCCAAAAAATCACAGTGGATGAGACAGAAGGTGTTGTAATGTCTATCTGCAATTTTGTGCCCCCTCTGGTCAGGACATCAAAGTAATGAGATCATCCACAGGTGATACACGTGTTGGAAGTGTATTGAGGATCTTGATGTAGTAGACTATTATGGTGTTCTCCAATGCCTGGAGATCTAGACCTTCTGAATCTTGTTCTAGATAGTGACCTGGTATGACGACAACTATGACTTCTTGATCTTGTTCCAGACCATGATCTTGGATGGCATTTGCCTGACTGGCAGACCTTTGAACTCTTGGTCTCTTACGATGAGTTGTTTTTGTTGCAGAGACAGGATGACGAGATGCCGTACTCAGAAGAGAAACGAGGTGAAGGTGTTCTCTATGGAGATGGTAAATGGGGTCTGGAAGGCCAGTTTACCTGTGAATATTCAGAATCAGATGTTGCAGGTATTGGTCTTTTTCTCAAATTTTCCACATGTCCTGTTGATAGACGTATGAGTGAATGAGATTGATCTTTCAGGTGTTTGAGTTTGATACCTAGGACACATAGTTTGAGGATCACCACTGGGAGAAGAGGAGTTAGTGGAAATACATAGAGAAATCCCCCTGACCAGTTTATCAAAACGTCATTGTCTTGTGACCCTTTTCTGGAGATTGAGTTTTACATCGACGTGTGTGTCTCTCGATGTCGATACTGACTGTGTTCTAACTGCAGATAATTGAGGAGTCGACTGCGTTGTATGACGTTGAAGAGCTGACGAACTGGACGGAGGGTGGTGGCTTGATGTCGACAAGTGTCTTGACTTCGATAGATGCCGCGGTGAAGCAGTACGGTGTCTTGACATCAATGAAAGCACTGATGGCGACAGATGTCTCCTCGGAGATGTTATCTTTGATGTCTTGCATCGGGTATGCTTCGACATCGATGGACAGCCCATACCTGCTTTTGACAGTATCTTCGATGGCGAGCAAACCAGTATTTTCTTTGAGGTCCAACCACTTGACGTCGACCGAGTTCTTGATCAATGGTGTTTTTCACTGGATCTGCATCTCTGATGCCGTTTTTAGCAAGAGGAGGGCTCTTTGTAGGAAGTAGAACGTTCAAGGCCTTTCCTCTTGTAGAGTTTCCCCTTTCCACAAAGCCAAGCAGCTTGATCTTTTCTCTGTCCCTCAGAGCGCGCTTAGTTAAGTTCTGGTAATGAGGATAGAAATCAGGACAATGATAGTCTGGTAGGCAGACAAAGACTACATGAGGATCAGTCTGGCCTTTTTCTTCCCACAGACTGGGCACTTCACTAACAGTGAAGGCATTTTTGACAGGTTTTAAAATATTTCCCTGTCAGAAAATAATTTGGCAGTACAGTAACTACTAGCAACTTTCAAAAGAAACAGCTTTTTACCAAATGTAAGGAAAATGTTACTTGCCAGTAGACATCTGTTCGTGGCATGTAGTGTTGTAGATTCACATGCTGTGCACAAGCTCACCATCTAGTGTTGGGTTTGGAGTAGTACAACTTGTTTTTCTTTGAAGAAACTGAGTCACAAGATCGAGTGACTCCTCCTCTCAGTAATACTGCGCATGGGCATCAAGTCCTTTGTTAGATTGTTTCCCCACAGGCAGGAGCATGAAGTAGTGAAAATTAAGAGTAGAAAAGATGTCCATGCTATCTTATTTACATATGCACATTATTTACATATTATTAAATTGTAAAATCTACACGTGTCCGGGGAGGAGGGAGGGCACATGTGAATCTATAGCACTACATGCCACGAACAGATGTCTACTGGCGAGTAACATTTTCCGTTGTTGGCATGTGTAGCTGTAGATACACATGCTGTGCATAGACTGTAAAGCAGTGCCTCTGTAAAGCGGTGGCCAGTGTGCAGGAATTGCAGCTTGTCCAACATTTGCCTGTTGTCATGCAAATACATCCACACAATAATGTTTTGTAAATGTGTTTGGTGTAGACCATTGTTGCTGCTTTCCAAATATCTGCTATAGGATGCCATAGATGCACCTTTTTTCCTAGTGCACCATGCTCTAAGTGGTACAGTTAATTGTCGTTTAGCTTTACTATGGCAAGTCTGAATACATTTGACTATCCATCTAGCTACAGTTGTTTTAGATATAGGCTCTCCTTTGTGTGGTAAGGAGAAAGCCACAAAAAGTTGTTTTGTTTTTCCTATTTTATTTTTGTTCTTTCTATATAATACATAAGAGCCCTTTTAACATGCCTAACGCCCTTTTACACGCTGGAGCGAGCGCACCGAATGCCGTTGGGGCCTCTCGCCCCCGGTAGGCCTCCTCGTGTAGTAATTGCCAAATTACTGCACTACAAAGACAGAGACACTCTCATACAGAAGGCCAGAGAGATGGGCCCGTTTAAGGTAGCGAATGGGGAGGTGACGCTATTCCCGGACTACACTTTGGATGGCGAACCTCATTCCTAGCAGTCAAAAGGGCCCTCAGAGACGAAGGGATTCAATATTCATTGCTGTATCCGGGATGCTGGAGGGGAAAACCACTTTCCTCCAAACACCGGAGGAAGCATGGGAATGGCTCGAGAAACAAGGGCTCCAAGTGGGGTGACCCAGTGGTGAGAACACGACTGTGGGCAGAGCTCGCCGAGCTCCAAGGGCGCGAAAACCCAGGATCCGACCGAGGCTGGCGCCAACACAAACGCAAAAGGAAAAAGATAGGAGGGCTGCTCTGGAGGCGGCGGCCCGAGTTAGTGGTGGAACCTCCCCCCCGGAGGGCTCGGGAGAGGATTCAGACGGTACAATGGTGTCTTCGGCTGGAGACTCGACCTGCTCGACACGTGCTCCCAGGGTGACGCCACGGACCGCTGATGAGCTTGGATAAACATTGCACGAGTTGACCTGGCGATGCGGCACAACAGAAGAATATGAGGCCCCTCCGGACCTGACCGCCCCCCGAACCAGTAACTCGCTGGTCTAAGCTAGCCTGGCGAGAACTGTAGCTATATGTTTAAATAAGTTGCACTGTTGCGTGATTTTCTGGGCTACCTGCAGGTTGGTAGGCACCCTGGGGTGGGGGAGTTGGGTTTTACAGTTATTAGTTAACTTGGCTAAGTGGGTGGCGATATACGATGGCAGTAAAGGTTTGAACATGGGTAGGAATAGAGTTGTACTCTGGGGGTGCCAGGGACACTATTATCAAATTAATTTATTAACATGGCAAACTATAATCTTTTAACATGGAATGTCAGGGGGATGAGCACTCTGAGCAAAAGACACAGAATCCTCTCCTACTTGAAGAGAAGAGGGGTGCAGGTGGCAATGCTACAAGAGACCCACTTAATAGCTGGAGAGGTTGAGAAACTGAGACGCAGATGGAGGGGACAGGTGTTTGCCACAGAGTATTCAGCATATGCGAGGGGAGCATTGATATGGGTCAGAGCTGGGGTCCCACTGATAATAGACTCAACTGACATAGATCAAGAGGGCAGATTTGTGGTGCTAGAAGGGAGACTACACAGTATTTCAGTTGTTATGAGTTGTATTTATGCTCCCAATCAGGACCAAGTCCCTTTCCTGACCAAATTATCAAGCCACCTCACCCGCCAAAGCACAGGAGAATTAATAGTGGGAGGGGACTTCAATGCAGTATTGGACATTAACATGGACAGATCGACCCCGCCACTACAGGGCGCAGGGTCCACTAGAATAGCCAAAAAGCTCTGTGAATGGCTGGACTCCTGGGGGCTAGTGGATGTCTGGCGGGAACAACACCCAAAAGACAGTGACTATTCTTATTATTCAGGCCTCCACCGGCTGCACACTAGAATTGACAGAATGACATGCACTGCGGGCCTTGCGCTTTATGTAACCCACTCAGAGTATCTTGGCCGCACACTATCAGACCATAACCCCTTGCTGATCACACTGAGTATTATAGAGGACAGACCCCCAATTCCATCATGGAGACTGTCCCCCACTGCGTTGGAGGATCAGTCGTATAGAGAGGCCCTTCGTTGCCACTTGACAGAACATATCAAAATTAACAGTGGATCCGCCACATCCAGAGCCACAGAATGGGAAACGCTTAAGGTGGTAGCGAGAGGATTCTGCCTGGGTCAATCAGTGGGGGTGAAACGCACACTTGAAAGGGAATTGACCTCTTTAGAGAAGAAAATACACGAATGGGAAGTGAGACAAGATGTTGGAGCCCAAGAGAATGAGGAATATAAACGGGCCCGTAGAGAACATTCCCAGATCGAGGCACAACTTAGGTGCCACAACACACAAAAATACCTGGCATCAGTGCAGTCAGAGGAGGGTAGATCAGGAAGGCTCCTAGCTTGGCTGGTACGCCCAAGCGGAGGGGGAGAGCCCATCACAAGTGTACAAGACAAAAAGGGAATATGCAGGCGAAGTCCAGGCCCAATCAATGAAGCTTTTAAGGGATATTACATGCACTTGTATAGGAAACCCCACGACCTGGGGGTGGAGGCATTTCGAGACTCCCTACAGCGAATCGCTCTCCCAGCCTTGGACCGAGCGGGGAGGGATAGCTTGGGGGGACCTGTAACAGTGGAGGAGATAAGTGAGGCTATATTGCAGTTGGCTCCTGGAAAGACTCCCGGTACCGATGGCCTTCCGATGGACTTTTACAAAAAAATATAGGACATTGTTGGTGCCCCAGCTGGCTGAGGTATACGCAGAGGCATTACGCCGAGGAGAGCTACCGGGCACATTACGTGAGGCTTTGGTGATACCGCTACCTAAAACAAAAAACAGGGAAGCACCAGTGACCGAATTCCGCCCATTATCAATGCTGAATAGTGACTTTAAGATCCTCAGTAAGATCATGGCTAACAGGCTGGTCCCCCTAATTACCACACTGGTGCACACAGACCAGAATGGTTTCGTCCCTGGTCGCAGCACATCGTTGAACCTGAGGAGGGTCTTTGCCATCTTACACATGCCAGCAACAGAGAAACCTCCGACAGGGGTTTTATTAGCAGTGGACTTCGAAAAGGCCTTCGACTCGATCAGGTGGGACTACCTTAGGGCTGTGATGCTAAAGATGGGACTAGGTGAAAGCTAGGTGAAATGGGTGGACCTACTGTACTCCTACCCACTGGCTAGGGTGAAGACGGGCAGAACGATATCCGACACATATCCGGTGTATCGAGGAACCAGACAGGGATGTCCTCTATCACCGCTGCTATTTGCCCTGGCAATTGAACCTCTAGCGGCCCAACTGCGACAGGAAGGAGTCGGTAGAGTAATTAACTGGGGTCCAAGTGAGCATATTATTTCCCTATACGCGGACGATATTCTGGTGTATTTGAGAGACGGAACCAGTGGCCTCCCGTGGGTTTTAAAAATCCTGGAGAGCTACGGGGAACTGTCGGGACTTCATCTTAACCGCGGCAAAACATTTGTCTTCCCCATACTACCAAACGTCGAGCGCCCTGAAACATGTCCGAAAGATATGAACTGGGCCCCGCGGACTTTCAAATATCTAGGGATCCAAATATTTCATGAGCTGGCCGACCTTCGAGACGGCAACCTGGGTGGGGCGCTCCTATGCCTGCGTGCCTCAGTTGGGTTTTGGCGGTCGCTGAAACTAACAACAATGGCCAGAGTGGCATTGTCTAAGATGGTGATGCTGCCCCACCTCCTCTACTTCTTTGCTAACCTACCGTTATGGGTCCCCCCTGCATGGTTTGTGAACTGAACACCCTGCTTCAGGAATTAATATGAGATGAGGGCCGGAGACGCACAGCGTTGACTACTATGTGCAGACCGATGCAAGCGGGTGGACTAGGGGCTCCTGACTTTGAGGCATATTACTTGGCATCCCAACTGCAGTGGGTGGCTGGCTGGATGGTGGGCAAGGGGCAGCTGGACCTAATTAACTCCCACGGTTCGATGGACATAGATCGAATAATAGCACGTATGATAGAGAAGAAGCTGTCCCCCCTCGGAGACAACCTAATGACTAACACCGCGAAGATGTGCTGGAAAAGATGCGCGAGTAGGACTGGAGTTGGTCCACCCTACTCCCCGGCGCTACCGATTCCGGTATTGCTCGTGGAACCGAAGGGAACCGGATCTGGGGGCCGGGGATTGGGCCCATGGAAGGATGCGGGAGTATTGACGGTGGGGGAGCTTTTCAGGGAAGGTACACTACAGAGCTTCGGCGAATTGGTATGGAAGGGGGTCCCTCAGGGTCAATTTTTGATGTACAGGAGGCTAGTGCACACTCTGAAAGGCCACTGGGATACGATTAATGCAGAGCCCGGGACACACGGAGTGTTACACCTCCTGCTGACTTCGGGAGAAGAATCCCACTTAATTACGAAAATATATCGAGCCCAGATAGAAGCTGCATTGGATCCCCTGCACTCACTCAGGGAGAGGTGGGAGAAAACGATCGGACATATACTGTCTGAGGCAGACTGGAACAGAGCTCTGGCTTATCCCCGGAGGATTTCGCGTAATACCCGGCTACAATATATCCAATATAACTACCTTCATAGAACTTATCTTACCCCTCACCGACTGTTCCGAATATATGGGGGAGCCCCCAAGATATGCCCCAGATGTGGTGAGGGCGAGGCAGACTTTGACCACATGATGTGGAAATGCGCAGTGTTACAAATGGGCTGGAGGGCAGTGATAGAGAGCATGTCAAGACTATATGACACGTTCGCCCCCGATGTCTGTCTGTTGGGCCTAAAGACGGATGTCCAACTAGGGAAGATTAGGAGTCGCTTCCTGGATCTCGCCCTAGCCCTCTACAAAAGATTAATTATGAGGGGCTGGAAAGCTGCTAACCCCCCCTCACTTGCTGAATGGAAAAATGACGTCAAGAGGTGGGCCGGGGCGGAATTGCAGGTCTTAAAAACTGAAGAAGCAAAGGGTATCCGACAGACTCCTGTGGCCCCAGGGTGGGAAGAACTACTGATGGGCTGGGATAGCACAGGGGAAGAACCATTAACTCCCAATACAGCACCAACAGAAACGGAAACCTAAACAGATACTGTAAGGAGATAAGCGATAAACCCAGGAACACCGCCGGCGAGGGTGAGAAAAAATAACAATGAAATAGCTAGTGGAGAACACTGACAGCTCATAATAAACCACAAGGGGCAGAGCGGAGTGGAGTACACTCACTCACAAGGAGCAGTAGGAAAACGCATACAGCAGATGACTATCCCTCCAGATATAGCCCCCTCAGGGAGCGACCCTCACTACCTAACACTAAAATCACCCACAAAAAGCCATTAAGTGTGTACATAGTTAAGTTCAAGTTGAAGCTGTTATGTGAGCATATAAAACAAGTGGGTAACAAAGGGACAAGGAACTAGAAACTCAAGGAAACAACTCTAGAATACTAGAGCTAACAGACAACAGAAATCGGATATAGACCTAGATGTAAGTTAAAACACAACACAAGACATCTGTGAACGCATGCAAAGTAAAGTATCCTTTTAAATGTTGTGAATAACGTGAATTATATGTTCCCATAAATGTAACTGTGAAAAGTAAACAGCAAACTATTAATAAAAATATATTTTTAAAAAAAAGAGCCCTTTTAACATCCAGAGTACGTAGAGCCCTTTCTGCTACTAAATCTGGTTGTGGAAAGAAAACTGGTAATTCTATTGTATGACTAATATAGAATAGTGAAATTACCTTTGGAAGGAATTTTGGATGTGTTCTTAGCACAATTTTTTCTTTGTGAACTTGAAAGAAAGGTTCTTCCAAAGTTAAAGCTTGGAGCTCACTGACAAGTCTAAGCAGGGATGCTGAATTCCTATCGCCCGACGCCCGGGACATCTTGTTTGGGGTCAAGGGCAACAAGTTTTCATGTTTATTTTGTCCTTAGGACAAGTAGGCCCAACCCCCTGCAGCACAAACACTTTGGCTGCCAGTTTATAGAGAAGGGAACTGCCTGCAGTTGAGGTAAGGTGTGTCCATATGTTAATGCTGTTCAAACTTGTATTTATGGTTCATTAATTCAAAGCCTTCATTATTAGGGTGAGCGCTGTAAATGTTTTAAGGTCACACTGCACTACTGACAGTGGTTCTAGTAAAAAAAAAAAAAAAAGTGTACACATGTTTGAAAAGTTTAGCAATATAAGGCTAAGTATAATACTCCCAGAATGCTCTCTGATTAGATGCAAATGTTTGCAGAAGCTTGTAAGAAAGAGTGAGGATTCTTTGCTTTTAAAATAAAATGTTCAGGAAAAATGCAACTAGGGGAAAAAAGGTTTCGCTACTATGAAATTTTAGGTGCTATTTCTTTGAAGCGCCATTTAGTAAAATATGTTGATGCATGCTGGTATTTCCCAAAAATAGTCCTAATGGAAAAATCAGTGTAACCATTTTCAACAAGATTATGGGAAGCATGAAAATAAACAGGCACTGACAAAACCAACTAAGCCAACATTTTTTTGTGAGTCTTTTAGTTTCATCAATGCGTGTCTTATTTTGATATGCCTTTTATAACACTTTTATGTGGGAGCTGGCAGGCCCTCACCATTTTAACAAACACTGGCAAAAACAAAAAAGCATTTTTGATCTCTAAAAGCACACGTTGCCCCCAGTGGCATAACAAAAGCCCCCCCAGTCCGCTGCAGGGGGTCACTTCAGTACAGCACCTGCCCTGAGCGAGTCTGGAGAGGGGGCCCCTCCATGTTCTTTCCAAAGGAACCCCCTCCAGTTTCGTTATGTCACTGATTGCCACTGTAGTTCCTGACACTGAACAAAACTACTTTATGTGCCAATATGCTCCTTGTGGAAGAGCAGAATGAGATCGCTCACAGTAAAGCCAGCCAATAAAGGAAGAAATAGAAGTTTAATAAAAACAAAATGTCTGTTCACGCCAGACCTTATTAGGGACCCAATTCTTAAAGAAAGTCACAAAAGTGCACCCGTGGTATATTTCTTTGAATTAGTGGCTTTCATGAATTCACAAGAAGTATACCAGAAATCGTTCCCCTATAAAATATATGTGTACTGTATTTTAGCATGGGCAAATATGCATGTGTAGATTTGCTCATATGAAAATCTTTTGACCATTTCCTAGTTCACTTTCCCTCCAACCACTTTTTTCCCCCAACCCTGGAAGAAGTTCTCCTTCTGCCATTGTCAGGAGTAAATTTCCAACCTTTCTTATTATGGGAAAAGATTAGAGAAAAGCTGGTGAAAATACTTAAAACACGCAAGTTAGTAAGTTTGCAGACTCAAAGGCATTCCAGCCCTGGAACTAGTGCTTACTGCTTCCTCCAGCCCCAGTATGTAGATCTGCAGAAAGGTGGCAAAACAAGCAAATTGCTACAGCAGGGATCGAATTGCAAGTATTCAAGCCCCACTATGGTAGTAGCCCTGGCATAATCAGAGAGGCTATTATCAGAGCTCTTACAGAAGTTGTCACCGCACTACAATGCACCAAAGGGACACGTAGATATTTTTACAGGACAAGTAGATTTAAGAAGCAACCTGTCCCAAGGACAAGTAGATATTTTAATAAATTCCACACCCCTGCTAAGGGAGGTGATAGTTATTATTTTTAAAAAAAGCTACATTCCATGAAAGGAACTGTAGTGAACAGAACTGAAGTGGCTCAAACGGTGGAGCCTTGTGAGTTCAATATTAAGATTCCAAGAAGGAGCTGGGGGGGAACTGTTGGTGGAATTATTCTTTTTAGTCCTTGCATACATGCCTTGATAACTGGAATTCTAAACAAAGAAATATGCTGTCTCTATTGAAGATATGCAGCTATGACTGCTAAATGTAAACAAATAGATGTGTAAGCTAGATTTGCTTTTTGTAACTATAATAAATATTGTACAATGTCTTGTACTGTGGGTTCGAGAGGGTCAATGTATTTTGTTTGAAAACAGCAAACACACTCTTTCCATTTTGCGGCTTAACATTTTCTAGTTGTAGGTCTGTGTGCATGTTTAAGGACAGCCATACATCCCTGTGGTAATTGTAACTATTCAGATTCTATGACCTCAGGCGCCATATCAATAGGTTGGGATTTTAATGTCTTACTTGACCCTGTCTTGTGTCGGGAGGTCTGGTCTGTTGGGAAGCTTGTGATGTGGAACGGCTGAGAGTTCCAAACGTGTTGTGAACCATGGTTGATGTGTCCATGTTTGAAGAATGTTCCTGAAATGATGATTGAAAGCCCCTTCCAAATCCAGCACGACGAAAAGTACCCCTATGTGTGCTGGCTCGCAGAGCTCCCATAGCTTTGGCAGTTTGATTGTCTTTGTATAGAATTTTAAGTGTGATATGCACTTGTGGCCCAAATAATTGCTGTTTATCAAAGGGCATGTTTAAAACTGCCTGTTGTACCTCCGGTGTAAACCCTGAACATTTGGGATTTGGATGACTTGTGTCATGAGGTCTGGTCTGTTGGGAAGCTACTGATGTGGACCAACTGAGAGCTCCAAAAGTGTTGTGAACCATGGTTGACGTACCCATGTAGGGGCCACTACAATCATGTTGAGGGAAGATTGTTTTATCTTCCGTACCAGAAAGGGTAAGAGTGGGACAGAGGGAGGAAAAACGTAAGCAAATATCCCTGACCAACTCATCCATAGAGCACTTCTCTTGGATTGATGGTATGGGTACCTGGAGGCAAAGTTTTTGCATTTTTTGTTCTGATATTTTGCAAATAGGTCTATTTGAGGTGTTCATCACTTTTAGAAGTACTGTTGAAGGACTTGTGGGTGGAGTTCCCACTCGTGTGTTTGTTGCTGCATCCTGCTTAGCAGGTCTGCAGAGTGATTGTCTGTCCCTGGGAGAGATTGTGCCACTATGCGAATGTGGTGATGAATTGCCCATTTCCATATTGCTTGTGCAAGATGGGACAATTGATGAGATTGTGTTCCCCACACCCCCTGTTTTTGAAGATAGTACATGCCAGTCATGTTGTATGTATGTATCAACACTGTCTTGTGTTGCAACTGTTAAGGAATGCTTTCATTGCTAAGAATACTGCTTGCAGTTCCATGTAATTGATGTGAAGAGACCGTTGAGTACTGTCCCATATCCCCTGAACTGTAATGTTGAGGAGATGATCTCCCCAACCGGTGTTTGAGGCATCTGTTGTGAGAGTGATCTGAGGCACAGGGGCTAAAAAGGGCCGCCCCTTCATAAGGTTTGTGGTGTTCCACCAATGCAGACAGCAATATGTCTGGCAGTCCAACAACACTAGATCTTCCATTTGTTCTGCACGATTCTCTGGATGCTCGTGATGCCGTGTACCAAGTATTTTTCCACACAGATATAAAACAAAAAGGATCATTCCGTGGGCGCACTGGAGTGATGCATGCTGAATTGACTACATACGGAAGTTGTATACCACATGTTAAACGAGTGACTGAGAGGATGGACAATGTTTATCTGACTAAGAGGATGGTGCTACTTTTTCGTTAGTGGATTTGGTGTGGGAAAAAAATTATTTGATCTATTAAACAAGCCTTGAAAAAGTCTGTCAGTGGACGAAACATGTGTCGCCTGAAGCAGTGATACAAAGGGATTGTAGTGCACTTTGTTTTGTCTTTGCTTAAAGCCCAATTCTGTTGATCATTCGAAAAGTGTGTGTTTGGGATATTACATATGTCAAGTTTGTTTTTTGTTTTTGTATTTAGTATGTATATGTATTATGTCTCTGTATATGTGTAATTAATTTATTGTATATAACCAATTTTTTGTCTGTGCATGGTTATATTAAAGATTTTTTAATTGTGTACCAATACATCTGTTTGTATGTTCTATAGTTACAATAACGAACACCCTTTTCCTGCTATTAGTTATATTTCTTTTCATGACTGTATGATTTACTAAAAAAAAAAAAAAAGTTTTTTCTGTATAGATCAAATTTAATATGTGTTAACAGTGGTTGAGTTGTATTTGGTGTGCTCCGCTATTTTTGTAGTTTCCAATCTTCCATTTGACCCTGTGCCCGAGACCACTGACGAGAGAGACATTGTTGAAGAGGATGCATATGAAGTCTGGCATGAGGTACGATGGCAATACAAGATGCCATCATCCCTAACAGTTTCATAACAGTAGTTCTTACTGTGTATGTTTGTTTCTGTTTTAATGTAGCAATTAATGTTTGAAAAGCCTGAACTCGGGCAGAGTTGAGAAATGCTAGTCCTAATTGTGTGTTGAGGATAGCTCCTAGATAGGGTTGTATCTGTAGAGGTTGCAGATGAGATTCAATGTCCTTTATGGTGAGCTCCGGAGAGAGTAGGAGACGAATTGTAGTTTGAGTGTGGCTTTGACACTGTGAATGAATTGGCATTGATGAGCAAATCATCTAAATAAGGGAAAACATGAATTTGCTTTATTCTGAGATGTGCTGCAACTACTGCAAGATATTTTGTGAATACTCTGGGAGCGGCTGTGACCGAGAGTGGTAATTCTTTGAATTGGTAATGTTTTCCTGCAACTACAAATCTTAGGAATTTGTGGAGTGCAGGATAAATGGGAATGTGAAAGTAAACGTCCTTTAGGTCTAACACTGTCATGAAGTCGCCTTGTTGTAATAGGTGAATAACATCCTGAATAGTGATCATATGAAAGTGTTCTGATAGGATGCAGTGGTTTAAGGGTCTGAGATCTAATATTGGTCTGAGAGACTCGTCTTTTTTGGGTATTAGAAAATACAGGTAGTAAACTCCTGGTACTGTAATGGTATTGGTTCTATAGTCCTTTTAAAAGAAGCAACTGTACTTCCTCTTTGAGAAGAGTGATATGATCTTGTGAGGGGATATACTTGGTGGAATTGAAATGAGCTCCAGACAGTAACCATTTTGGATAATTTGAAGTACCCTTTGATCAGAGGTAATTTGAGACCATTAGGGGTAAAAAATAAAAAATAAAAAAAGTAGTAACCTTCCTCCTACATGAGCGGTGTGGGTTGGTATGTTTTATTTTAAGTCATTGTTTAGTGGCGGATGAGGAACCTCTAGCTGTAGATGTTTTTCCTCTTCCTTTGTTATTGTTGCCTCCTTGTAACCCTCTAAAATAACCTCTGGTGTATTGAGAGGTGGGCTTTGTTTGACTGGATGAATGTTCCTGAAATGATGATCAAAAGCCTCTTGCAAATCCGATGCGACGAAAAGTACCTCTATGTATGCTGGCTTGCAGAGCTTCCCACAGCTTCGGCAGTTTGATTGTCTTTGTTTAATTTTTCAAGTGTAATACCCACTATCCACTTGTGCCCAAATAATTGGTGTTGATCAAAGGGCATGTTTAAAACTGCCTTTTGTACCTCCAGTTTAAACCCTGAACATCTGAACCAGGCATGGCGTGCCTAATGATGACCCTGGTGTTAAGACTGTGTGCTGCTCTATCAGCAGCATCAAGTGCGCATCTAATAGAGTTGTTGGAAATTGTTTGTCCCTCATTTACAATTTCTACCCCCATTTTCGATGCTCCTTTGGTAGGGATTGTAAAAGCTCCTCCATGGCACCCTAGCGAGCTCTATCATACCGGGATAACAAAGCTTGTGCATTTGCAATTCGTCAAGTGACTGCCTGCTTGAGCTGCCACTCTTTTCCCTGTTGCATCTAGGTTTTGTACTTTCTTTATCAGGAGAAGATGTGTCTCCTGTTGATTGGCAGTTAGCCCTTTTGCATCCAGTGACTGACACTAGTTGGCAACAGTAGTCTCTGGAGGTATCTGTGTTTTTATAAATAAAGGATCAGTGGGTGCAGCCTTGTATTTTTTATCCACTCTGGGAGTGATAACCCTTGATCTATTAGGCTCTTTAAATATTTCATCTGCGGGTCTGAGCATGCCTGGAAGCACTGGAAGGAATTGACTTTCCTTATGTGTTGCGCCAACGGTGTCAAATAAACGAATCCTCTATTAAATCTGTGTACATATGTACATTGTGAAATGCTGCTGCCCTAGCTATAACCTGTTGATATAAGCTGGAATACTCAGGTGGTGAAGGCCTAGCTGGGTAAAGATCTGGATCATTTGGTTTAATAGGATCCGGATCATACTCATCCAATGGGTCCTGCTCATCTAATGAATCCCCTAAATTCTGAGCACCACCAGTTGGTGAACTAGGTGGTGTGAACCCTAAGGAAGGGGGAGATGTTAGTGGAGGAGTATGTTGTGGAGACGTTTGAGTAAGAAAAGGAGTATTTTCTTTGGTAGTCTTTTTTGGAGGCGGAGAGGAATCAAGACTCTCTTGGAAAGTTAATTTCCTCTTTAAAGGTGGCGGAGGTGATGCTACAATCCGCCCTGTTCCTTCTTGAATTTGACGTCCGTGCCACAGAGCGTCCATAACTCCTAGAATTGGTTCCACCTGTGATGGAGTGGTGGTTATAGATTGTCCAGAGTCACTGAAAGTCTTTTCTAATATTTTCAGTTCCGAAGTTTTTTGTGGATGGAAAATGTTTGGTGCCGCAATTGTACCTGGAAGTGTAGAAATGGAACCGAAAAATAAAGTATTGAAGAATACGCAATCAAAAACAATACCGACCATGACAGAAAGAATCCCGTTTTGGACTGTATGGCACAGAGAACTCGGAGCGAAAGGAACACATGTCTGAAACCGATGGCGAAGAGAAACAATCTAAGAAAGGACTCATTGCCCATGCGCAGTATTACCAAGAGGCGGAGTCACTCGTTCCTGTAACTCTAAAAGTTTATTTGAAGGAAAAAAAAAAAAAGTTGGACTACTTTGAACCCAACCCTATTTGGCGAGCTTATGCACAGCATGTGTATCTACAGCTACACATGCCATTGAATTATAAAATTTATGACTTTTTAGTCAAAAAAGAAGAGCTCAGTACTCCGGGATTCTAGCTGAAGGAGCCAGAAAAATGAACTCACCCGTCACCTATGGGCATGATATGACACAAGGGGTGCTATGAGGTTCTTGAAGGCACTGTGCCAGTTTTTTCTATGCTTACTCTTTGAATGCAGTCTACTGGTCAACAATGCCTCATATATATATATAAATTATTTTAAGTGCTCAGGGTATCCCACACCTGGGGACTATTCAGTGCTTATGACTATTGATAAAGATCCCCTGGAAGAGAACTACATTATAGGTAGATGAAAAGAAGTAGGGTGTCATCCTAACCAGTACTAACAAATTTACACAGCATGCACAAAGGCAAAGCATGCACACAATTCTATGACAGTTGGCATCTCACATCAAAGCTATTCCAAAAGCCTGCCAAAACTATATTGAGTACTTACCAGAAAAGGTGTGGAGGCGAGGTGTCTATGTCCCATATCTCATGGGCCTGCTCAGATTGGAGCAGGATTAGTAAACCTAACACCTCCAAAGGCCAATACTTTCCCTAAGGTTGCTTAAACTAGACTAGGAATAGTAGATGTAACTATTCCTAAGTCCAACACTGCCCCTGCTTTTGGGTGCACTGGAGAGAGTACAGTAAATGTAATGCATGCAAGGTCTGAAACTTTTCCCATTTTTTAAATTGGGGATGTATAATTATTTTTACAACTGCTGTTTAATTAATTGTTTTCATGTTTTCAATATTTCGTTTTCTGAAATGCTTATATTATTTTCTCTATAATTATTTTATAAATTCAATTGGTATATGTATTTTCAATGTGTTTTTAGTTTTTTTTTGTTACTGTTAACATTTTTGTATTTTCAACTGTTTAAATATTGTTTTTATATTTTTAAATGTACATTTGTATTTTAATTGTAGATCTAGTCTAAAGTATGAAACAAAACTATTTGTATATGTCCATTTTGGTATTTAAATTAGGCCAGACATTTTGTTCATTTTAATTTGTTGTTTAATTTAAATTAAATGTATTTAAAAAACGTAAATTGTTTTTATATTTTTAAAGACTATACAAACATTTATACGTATATGTTTTTAATAAAGGTTTAAATTAATATATGTCTACTAATTAATACACATTTTATCTAATATTTTACATATTAATTAATATTTATTAAAAATATTCTTACTTTTTATAGCAATATTCTCATCAACAATATTTTTGACAAAGTATTTTCGTAATTTACACTGTTAGTATGTAAACAAAATATGTTTTACACAAGATTCATGTCATTCAACAGTAATGTTCATGATATTTTACCATACAAACAGCTGCAGCACAAATGGATGATTTTTAGGGATACAAAACCTACCACACAGACAAGAGAGAAGAATTCTAGACAAATTTGACTGTTACCTACACTCAAGAGAACAAGGGCATTACAAAAGTAAAAGGGGGTTCTGAATGTGCTCTTGGTCAGGAGTTTATATGAGCCACACTGCAGCTTAGCACCTAAAAGCTTGAGACAGATAAGAGATGACAAACGGGACATGGTGAAGTAGAAAGAGAAGTGGGGATGGACAGGACAGGTGTGTGATGGAATGATCTGGCAAGGGAGAATAAGGTGGGATGTGGAAAACATAGTTTAGCTGTGTATTGTTACAATGGTAATGCCCATCTTCAATGTAAACTGTATGAAATTTGCAATCCAGTACAACCAAAAATTTGTGACGGTCACATGTTTGATTCGAGTAACCATGGGCAGATATTTTCTGTCACTGGGAATTTTAAAGTCATTAAAGATTTTGAAGGTAGTATTGAATGTAAAACAGCAGATCTGGTTCTGTTTTACTTTTGCTGGACTTAATGCTGAAATGTTGTTTCTGCTGCCTTTCAAAGTCAGTAAGAAGGATTTATATTTAAGGATTTTTTTTAGCATTTTTTGGTGATCTGGGATGGACTGTAGAATTCATGCCTGTTACTACATTTTGTGGTGACGTTTCAAGGTAGTTTGGATATCTTGTGTTTTGTGTCTAATTGTGAAAGAGAGATAAGCTAGGAGTCAGTGGTTGCTGCGCTACAAGGTAGGTCAGAAGAATGGGATGTTCAGATAAGATGGTAAGACATTAAGCGCTTCAGACATTTCATTGAACTGGTATGGGAGGCTCTCATTTATGCAAGCAAGCAACAATAAGATGAAACACTAAAGTGAGTTCCGGTTGCAGTTATAGTTACAGAATTTAAAACATACATGTTAGAAATGGGGTCTCTAGTTGGCAGTCTGTTTGCACCCTGTACAAGTAGGGACCCTCACTCTAGTCAGGATAAGGGAGATATCCGCTCAGATAACACCTGCTCACCCCCTTGGTAGCTTGGCACGAGCAGTCAGGCTTATCTCAGAAGCAATGTGTAAAGCATTTGCACATAACACACAGTAATAAGTGAAAACACTACAAAAGGACACCACACCAGTTTTAGAAAAATAGCCAATATTTATCTATACATAACAAGACCAAATACAACAAAAATCCAACATACAGTAAGAAAAGTATTACTTATGCAAGATTTATTCAAAACAACAGTTCCTTGAAGTCGATAGTTCCACCTGGGGCTATCACAGCGTCGTGATCAACAAAACCAACAGTTCAGGCCGGCCGCGGCGTTTTGGGCCAGCTCAGGTGTCGGGAAGACCCGCAAACAGTACCTTGGATTTGCAGGGCATCGTGATCCTCGCGGTGAGCTCCGGAGAGCGGCGTCACTGACATCACGGTGTCGGTTCCAGAGTCGGTGCAGGAGTCATCGGGCCCTTGAGGTCACACGTGTTGCAGATCTAACTCCACGCTGATGAACTCAGGTGCGCCGGCATGGATGCCGTCGGGGCTGCGGTGCAACGTGGGACGATGCGACGTGCGGTGTCCACAGGTCACGGTGCATGCAGCAGCTCGGTGACAGCGCCCATCGGCGTCGGTGAGACCAGGGCTGCGGTCTGAAGTGGAACGGTGAGACGTGCAGTGTCCACAGGTCACGGTGCAGGCAGCGTTGTCGTCGTTGCTGAAGCGCTGTTGTTGGTAGGCCTAAGCGAGGGGTGCGGACAGGAAAGTGATTTGTGGCCCTCACGAGCAGTGTCCACAGGCCACAATGCAGGCAGGATGCCTGGTGATGACACAGGAGTCCATGGTGCTGCCGTCGGTGGACCGGGGCTGTGGTGCGGGTTGGGACGGTGCATCGTGTACCTCACGAGCAGTGTCCACAGGCCACAGTGCAGGCAGCGGCACTGGTGTCGGCAGGAGCGGTGGCGTCGGAGATGCCCAGGCTGCGGTGTGAGCAGGCGATGCCTGAGTGCAGGGCCTGCAGGTCGTGGTGCAAGCAGCGGCTCGGTGAAGTCGTCCGATGACAGCGCCGGGGAGACCAAGGTTGCGGTGAGAAGCGGGGCAATGCACCTCCGTGTGGCGTCCACAGGTTACGGTGCAGGCCAGCGGCGTCGCAGTAGTTTATCCTCTTGAACAGCACAAAACACACAGTTCCCAGTGCTGCAGGTCGAGGAAACTGAAGTCTTTGGTGTCCCTGAGACTTCCAACAGGAGGCAAGCAATTCTCCAAACCCTTGGAGAATTTTCTCAAGCAGGACACACAGCAAGGTTCACCCTTTGCACTCTTTTCAGGCAGAAGCAGCAACTGCAGTCCAGCAAAGCAACACAGCAAAGGGACCGTACTCCTCCTTCAGCTCTTCAGCTCTTCTCCTGGGCAGAGGTTCCTCTTGATTCCAGAAAGATTCTACAAGTCTGGGGTTTTGGGTCTTCTTCTTATACCCAGTTCTGCCTTTGAGGTTGGCAAACTTCAAAGCAAAGTCTCAAGTGTTTGCAAGATCCTTCTTTGTCCAGGCCAGGCCCCAGACACACACCAGGGGGTCGGAGACTGCATTGTGTGAGGGCAGGCACAGTCCTTTCAGGTGTGAACGACCACTCCTCCCCTCCTCTCTAGCTCAGATGGCTTATCAGGATATGCAGGCTACACCCCTGCCCCCTTTTGTGTCACTGTCTAGAGGAGAGGTGTGAACAGCCCAACTGTCAAACTGATCACAGAATGGTATAAGGAAGAAAATGCCTACTTTCTAAAAGTGGTATTTTCAAACAGACAATTTAAAAACCAACTTCACTAAAAGATGCATTTTTAAATTGTGAGTTCAGAGACCCTAAGCTCCACATTTTTATCTACTCTCAAAGGGAATCCGCGCTTTAAGGATATTTAAAGGCAGCCCCCATGTTAACCTATGAGAGGGATAGGCACTGCACAGTGAAAACCGAACTTTACAGTATTTCACTGTTAGGACATATAAAACACACTTGTATATGTCCTACCTTAAACATACACTGCACCCTGCCCCTGGGGCTGCCTAGGGTCCAACTTAGGGGTGCCTTACATGTAGTAAAAGGGAAGGTTGAGGCCTGGCAAGTGGATACACTTGCCAAGTCGAATTGACAGTTTAAAACTGCACACACAGACATTGCAATGGCAGGTCTGGGTCATGTTTTCAGGGCTACTAATGTGGGTGGCACAACCAGTGCTGCAGGCCCACTAGTTGCATTTGATTCACAGGCCCTGGGCACCTCTAGGGCATGTTACTAGGGACTTATCAGTAAATCAAATATGGCAATTATGGATAAACCAATCTACAGTACAATTTATATGGGAAGCACTTGCACTTTAGCACTGATTAGCAGTGGTAAAGTGCACAGAGACAATAAACCAGCAAAAGCAGAGTCCAAAATCAGGAGGTCAGAAGGCAAAAAGCCAGGGGAGACACGCCAAAAAGCTGCCAGGTCTAACAATACACTATACAATTAGTTCAGGATTTGACATAGCCTGTAAGTGACCTGAGTTTTACAGGAGTAACTAGTACAGTAAGACAGGTATTTGTAAACACAATAGATAATTTGTGGATGTGTTCCAGTAATCTGAGAAAACATTCTGGCGGAGAACAAAAAGTGGATGGAACAGGCAAATGCTGCATCATATTCCTTTTCCTAAAAGTATTTGGTAGAAAACAAGCGCAGGGCAAAATAAACTAATAAGAACTTTAGGCGAAGAGACCACTACAATGAAAGGCCAGATCTGTACCTAAAGAAAACTTGCATAAACAAACCAAGCAGAATGAATAGGAGCAACTATGTTGAATATTGGGAGGCACATAGGGTGGTTTGAAGGAATGTATGTTTCCATGCTAAAGTTGAATCGTTTAAACAATGGAAATTAGAGGCCAATATCTCTCTCTTTCTCTTCTACACAGATACTGGAGTATTTATACATTTTGTCAGCATGTAGTGTAAATCCTTCTTAACCTTGGCCGAAGAATGTTAGCTGACTTGCTCGTCATCTTTTGGGAGAGTAATGTCACCAAAAGTGAAAAAAGCAAAAATCAAGAAAATGATGTAACTGTAGAATGCAGCCAAGCAGCAAATTAAAAAACTCTCAAGAAACTTCAGTTTCCCAACAGAAAAGTTGGCAGTGGTTTTCATATGTTCAAGCAAGCAAGCAAATTAATAAACATTTTGGCAATCCCTCCAAATCAGAATCCAAACCAAATTTCCTTAGCCTCACTTTTAATATGGAAGTGCTATGACAATTCTCACTCACATATCCACTCATAATTCTTTCAATAGCCATTATGTGAAATTAAGGCAGAAAAAGCTCACAGCACAAAACGATGCAGGGATTATTGACCACCTTGGTAACCAAGAACTGTGTAGTCACGAAGATGTTTGATTTGCTGCTAACTCTGCTGAACACAATGCAACATAAATACTCGCCTGTCTTTTAGCTTCTCGCAACTTTCTTTTGAGTGCAGTTAAAATTCTTTGCACTTCCCACAGCCTTTCTTCTTTCGATAAGTCTTTTATGCCCGCCTGAAGGTCACGATGTAAACAGTTCAAAAGAAACTCCTGAACAAAAAAAAAGACATAACCTTTATTCTTGAGGAACTTAAGTGTTTTATGCAATAGGCATGGGAATAGCAATCATACTCGGACTGATGACAAGAACTACTGACGTGAACTGAACTTTTAAACTAAAAATAGTTTAGACACAGACTTCTGTTTTGCTCACACACCTAGTACAGCTTCAAAAATGAAGAAAATAAGGAGACTAACCTGCCGCCGAATTTCCTCCTTTATGTTTTCTTGTGTTTCAGGCAGTGCTGGCATGGTGGCCATATTAGACCAACGAAGGGGTTTTATCGCTTGCTTAAGCTTCATCCCTCCAAATAGCTCTTGCACATGTGTAAAAAACACGTACAATACACGGTTACTAATCTAATAAGAAAAACAAAAACATGATGTTAACATGTTATAAACCTTTGTTTCCAATTAAACAATGCAAATTAAGGCAACCAGTGACACTCAGTCAATAATGGAGCACACAAACATTAAAAGGAAGCTTCATTTCAAGGAAAAAAACAAAATCAATTCCCCTTCTCTCCCAAGCCTTTCCAGAAAATAAACCCGTACCATAAAAGTTGATAACATTCATTTAATGCTAGCGAGTCTATGGAAGCGGGAGTTGTTTATGTGGGAGATTCCCTTTACATGTTTAGTTTCAACTACTGGTTGGGAGGCTTAAATTTTACCTCGTTATTGTATTCTCATGCATTATCATTCCTCTATTTCTATTCTAGAATTTATTTTCTACAGAATATACAATTTCCTAGCTTTGGTAACTGAAAGTTTCAATTCTATTAAAGACAAGGAGGCGAGGATTATTCTATACTTTCTTGGCTTTTTATTCACAGCAGCCATGTTAAAACGTTATGAAAAACTACAAATCCCATAAAACTTGAAAGCTGTACAACTCCCTTTATAATTCTTTATTCATGTTGTCTCCTCCTCTTTCTTCGTGTGACATTGTGCAGGACAGTACCCTCTATTCTTGTTTGTTCGAATCAGTCTCTTTGAATAATAAATGATGTTGAGAATATTTCCTAAATAGTCAGAGAATCTATTCGGACATTATGTATCAGGAAAAACAAACTTACATTGGATTACAAGAGCGTACAATCATAACTTACATCAAATACGCACACAGTACCACTTACACTGGGGGGAAGGGCGTAATCTGGGAATCAGCCAGTCCTCAACCTCGGGCGGGATAATCCTCGCCTTGGTGTCCTTAAGAGAATTTAAACTTTCTGTTATGAAAGCTAGGAAATTTTATATTCTATGTCAGGACCAGAGACAAGGATTAGGCTAGTTTAAAGTTTATTCACTACCAGAGCAGCCATGCTAGGAAGTGGCTTAAAGTAGAAACGCCTGAACATAGAGTCTGAAGACCAATCAGCTGCATTCATAATGTCCTCTAAGCATGCCCCCAGGGGGATTGCTTTAGAAGCCATCGCTCCCCTAGTTGAATGTGTCCCAAACATCTTTGTATCAATGCTCGCCTCTTGCATGGCCTATCTAACTCATCTAGCGATGGTAGGGGAGGACACACCTCGGTGTGGTTTTCGGAGGGCAATGGGGAGTTGTCGTTCCCCAGGAAGACGAAGATCTTCCATCATGGCTTTGTAAGCCTTAGTCCATCTTGCTATGTGCAGCTTCGTAGACTCTGAAAAAGCCGGTTATGAGACCACACAATAGTTGGTGTTCGTTCATCTCAAAATGTGGAACGTAATTATTTGGGGAGTGAACACTTGTCGAGTGATGTCTAACACCCTGACATCAGATACTCTTCTACAGAGAAAAAACATAGGAGAGAGGCCAATTTGGCAGACAATTGTTTTCAGGTAAAGTACTTGTTCTGTGGCCAGGAAATAAACAAATTGAGTACATTAACATCCCACAAGACTGAGAATATTTGTTCAGTAGGAAGAGATAAACATATCACAGAGTAGTTTCCGGACCAGAGAGTGGTGCTCTTTCACGGAATGGCCCTCAAATCGGGGGATGTCCCGCTGAGATTGCCGAACGAAAGTTGATCACTGTGCTGTAAGCCAAGCCTTCGGTCGACAATGCAGCTAAGGATTTCAGGATATTGACAAGTCCTGTCCCCAGAGGATCCAAGTGTCCATGATGACACCAACCGATCCATCTGAATCAAGCTGATCTATATCTCTTGACTGTGCTCCCTGCCCATGCCTTGAGAATAAGTATGCAGCCTGGTGTAAAAGCCCTGGGACATGCCATCGTCCCAAGTAATCCTCTGAGCCATAAGCTGCAGCAAACCCTTTAGAATCAGATGGTGGGGATTCCCCAAGCGATCATTGTGGAGAGTTGGGAACAATGGTAGACAGACCGGAAAATCCGAAGGTGGTTCTATAAGAACTGGAAACCAAATTTGAGATCTCCAAAAGAGGGTTATTACCACCACGTTCACTTGTCTCCTGACTTGGATGGCGAGTCGCATTATCATAAAGAAAGGTGGGAATACATATCCTGTCTCCACAGTCCATTTTTGCTGGAAGGCGTCTGTCTCGGTCACAGATGGAGCCAGTCTCCAACTGAAATAGTTGGCCACTTGGTGGTCCAACCGGGATGCAAACAGGTCCACTGAGAAAGGACCCCATTTGGATTCTATTGAACACTAACGAAACCAGTTTCCAAAGGCTAAGGTCCGGTAGGTACCTTGATTACCAATCCACCCCTTGGTTGACCAAGCCTGGAAGGTGTTCGGTCTGTCGTAACTGAGATCTGATGCTCCAGGCAGTATTTCCAAAAGTTCAGAGCCAGGTCCGATAGAGGTATGGATTTTACCCCGCTCCCCATCCCCACCACCCAAGATAGTTGATGTATCAAATCACTGCCACGTTGCCTATCTTGAAGAGGGCGCATCACTGAACTTTCTCTCTCGTCCAACACTTCACCGCTAAGGAGCTAGGCATTAGCTCTAGGCAGTTAATATGTAGCGCACTCTCTTGTTTAGATAATTTTCCTCTAGTGGAGAATTCTCTACATCGTGCCTCCCAACCAACGCACCTGGCATCAGATTCTATCACCAGGTCAGGTTGGGATCCAAAGATGGCACAGCCATTCTATGCCTCATTGTGGGCTAGCCCCCACTGGAGTTCCACTTTTACATCGTCTGACAGGGGTACACTAAGAGTACATTAGGCCCTTGCAGAAGTTTGATGTCTTGAGCCACTGGAGGGCCCTGAAATGAAGGGGACCGCGAAAGATGGCCTGAAGGGACAAGGAGAGGAGGTCTATTACCTTCACAATCTGTTGCAGGGATGTGCATGGTCTGGATAGTGTGCAAGTCAGTTCATGTCTGATCTTGGCTATCTTCCGGCATAGAAGCCTTCAGGTGGCTTGGACCGAATCAACTATAAAGCCCAGGAACACAATGGATTGTGTCGGAGATAAGACCGTTTTTTTCCCATTGATGAGAAACCCCAAGGATTGGAGGAGAGAGACCTTCAATTGAAGGTGAGCCTGCAAGGTCTATGGGCTTTGGTCCATAAACAGGATATCGTCCAGCTACACAATGAGGTCAATGTCTCTGGCACCAAGCACCAACGGGTCGAGGACAGCTCAAATGGGAGTGTGGTGAACTTGTAAGTTTCCTGACACCAGTGGAACTGCAGGAAGCGCCGGTGAGATGGTAAGATAGGGACCGTTAGGTATGCATCCTTGAGATCCAGTCGTGCCAGCTAGTCGTTGGGGAGAAGAAGATATTTCAGAAGAGGGATACTCTCCATTTTGAAGTGGCGTAAAACTAACTACTTGTTAAATAGCTTGAGATTTATGACGGGTCTCTTCTCGCCATTGTGTTTGTCCACCACAACGAAACTGCTGATAAACCCGTAAGGGTGAGAGTGTGTCCGGACTGTGGGGCCTCTGGGGGGGGAAGTCTTGGACCTCTGAATCGACCAGGGGGGTCTCCTTGGTGGAGAATTGCGGATGAGTGGGACTGGACGGTGGATCTGTATAATTCTATATGGAAGCCTCCGATGGTCTGCAGGACCAAAGAGTCGGTCGTCTGGGATTTCTAGTTGCGTGCAAAATCTGCCAACCTGTCCCCCAATCTTACGTGGGGAAAAAGGGATCACACTCACCCTGAGAGGTATCTTGGGGCGGCCCCCCTCTGGGTCCTCCTTTGGAGCCCTTGTGTCGAGGATATACGCAGGTGGGGTAGAATCCCCTGAACCTAGAGTGGATTCGGCCATTGCCTATAGGCTTGGTCCCGGAAAGAGGCCTGGTGCTGAAAACAACCAGCCAAGCGCCCCCTTCCACGGCTGGTCCAGGTGAAAACCCGGTGGTTAAATAAGTTCTTAATGGAAGATTGGGCCTTATCTAGTGATGTCAATGTGCCAACATACTTAATACTTTGATAAAGGGATCGCCAAAAAGGCCTTTCTGAGCAACTGGGCTAGCCGCCGAGATGACCAGATCCCCCAGCTTAGGGTTGGTCTTCAGGAGCGGGGATCTCCGCCTCTCTGTGCCGAGCCTGAAAGGACATCGGGCAAAAAAAGGATCACGAGGATTTTAAGTCCTCCGCCATATCTAGTATATAGGGCCGGCAAGGTCAAGGAGGTTACCCGGACAGAATATCCAAGAACGGTCTATGCCCTTCTTAGGGTCACAAATATACATGGCGAGAAATGTCAACATGAGGGAATCTTTTTCTGGAGGAAGGGCACCTTACTCACAAGAGATGGATGGGGGCACTCTGCCCTGAGGCGGTTGCAGACTTCCTGATCAAGAGATTTCCACAATCTCTGCAATGTGCATGGCCACTTTATCTGCAGGAACCTAATCAGATGACCGGGGATGCAGGAGGCCCTTTTGGTCAAGCAAATCAGAGTTTGAATCTAATGTGCTCTTGCCGTCAGCGGACAGCTTTGGATCTTAAGAGGGGCACCAGGATCTGACTGGCTCAATTTCTCTGTCTAAAATGGGAGTCATCTCCGTCCAGCGTGGGAGGCACGAGATGCAGCTGGGCTTTTCGGGCACAGGTTGGAGGGGAATACCCACTGGTTTATAGAATGTGCTAGGATTAAGATAAGCACGCTTGAGCCTGTCGAAGGCATCCAAATCGACCCCTGGGTCGTGGGCACACTTCTTTTTCAACATCTGAGGCATCTCCAGCTGGCATGTAGGCACATGGAGGGTGACCCTTTGGGTTCCTCTATCACATAGAGGGGTTGTAGACACCTCGCAGCGAGATTGGGGAGTGTGCCCTAAGGGTGCCCTAGCCTTTGAGACCGCCCTCTGTATGGAGGCATCAATGACCTCACAGAAATTATCAAATATCGGGAGGTAAGAGATTCCTCCTCCATGTATGAATTATGCATGTTTTGCATGGTAGGGGCACTTTACACTGTGTGACCCAGTTCAATTTAAATTACCCTGTGAAGGCACTGTCAAAATTTAACTTATGGACATCAACATCCTTGTATACACTGGGTCAATAAATAATTATATTGCTGGTGCCTGGATGCAGTATCCTGCTCACTCACTGGGGTAACCGGAATGTACTCACACTTCACGTTAGTTGTGCGCATTATTAAATTGATAGGGGCTCTGTCCTGGAAAACCGACCCCTGAACAGGGCGATAGCCACGTGTTTTGCATGGAAAATAGCAGAAAATACAGACCCTGATTCGGGCGTAATGCTCCAGGCACAATAGGCTTAGAAGGGAGGCGGGTGGCCGATTGTGCAGTTCGAATCCGTGCGTCTGTTGCAGAAAAGCCCAGTGTGCTTGCACTCAAGAAATAGCCTCAGAATAGGCACGTGGGCATTCCTAGTGGTCAGAAGATCATACTGCACAGCTACGATACATCTCTCACAGGCATCCGCCCTCGTATGGGCCTAAGACAGGATAGGAGTAAACAAGCGCTTCTGTGGTGAAGTTTTTAAGATACCTAAATAGTACTTATTAAATACAGTATTGACATTAACAGAAACAAATATAACAGAAACACAGCCCGTTGGCAGATGTCACTTAACTCTCAACTGCGAGGAGCAGCGAAGAAAGAGGAGGAGACAACATGATTAGAGGACAATAAAGGGAGATGTGCACTCTAATTGGATGAACGGTTATGAACTTTTTACCAAGTGTTCATGGGATTTGTAGTTTTTCTATAATGTTTTAACATGGCTGCTGTGAATACAGAGCAAAGAAAGTACAGCATAATCCTCACCTCCAGTCCTGAAATAGAATCATTTTGGTCATCTCTGAATTCGCCATTATGCAAAACGTGAGGCCCTTCTTACCCAACCTTACAGTATAGACAATAAAATGATAAAAATGCACAAAATGTAAATCTTAATTAACGTACCAGGTTTTTCTAATTTAGTTTATGTATTTGTTTGTTTTGTGACAATAAGGGAACACAAATATACACAGTTAACATTACAATCCATTAAGTATATCACATTATTTAAATCCCTAATCCTCCCACATATTAATAACTCTTAGAAACTGATAAAATCATATAAATATGAGCTCTAAAAAAATCACCTTACTAGATTATACAAGCAAATCAGTAAAACAAATCAGTAAAGGGTACACAATTTATATCATTAAGTACAATATACCCAATAAAGCTTCAAACAATACAATTAAAAGGGAATCATGTCCATATTACCAAACACAGATCCTTCAAGCCTATTACAAAGAATTACTTATGACTGACCCCTTTTTATTACAAACCCATATCTGAAGGGTCTAAAATCTTGCAAAAAAGGATATCAAAAATGCAATTCCAATCAACCACCTTTTGCCAATATAAATGAAGTCAATAGCAATAAAAAATATATAGAAGTACAACCAGTCACACATAAAAATATAAATACCCACCCATTATAATCTGTGTGTCTATTTAGAAATTGATATTGAACCACACGCAAAATAGTTAAAAGTACAATGCACGTAAATGGCAAGATGATATCCCAAACTACAAATTATTTTTTATATATAAATAATGACAATAGGAGCACAAACTGGTGCCCAGTACAAACAAGTAAACAAAGCGGAAGGGCATATGTACTTCAGGTGTTTCCACATAAGCCAATGAGGAGAATTGAGGAGAAAGTACAGAAGCATCAACAAGTTGACGGGCATGATAAGCCAAGTTACATGAATTAGGGGTTTTGGGACAGAAAACATCATTAGTATCATCTGGCATATCCAGTCCATAATAACTGATCCAGCTACCCCACGCTTGCATAGGCAGCCCCTGCTCATATATGTAACTCTTTCTGCCGCCATGCATAGATCCATTCCTACTTTCCATTCAGTCATAGTTGGTGTCTCAGGGCCCACTCCCCTTCCCCCCAGCCTGAGTATTTGGCCAGATCCCTCTTTGCTACAACTAAGCCCAAGTAGCAGAGTAATAATTTAATTTGTTTGGGGGGGGGGTCTAGATCATTGGGTATGCCTAAAAGTGTATATTTGGGGTCCTCGGGTTGTGTCATCCCTATGACTTTACTCAGTTCCCAGAGCACTTTTTGTCAGAATGAGTGTAAGGCTGGGCATGTCCAGAGTGTGTGAAAAAGTCTCCCCACTGTTTTCTGTATCTCAGCCATTCCGGTGAGGCCGATCTATCCATTTTGTGGAGCCGAGCCCTATCATGGTAAATCCGGTGAAGGATTTTGAGTTGGATAAGTCTTAGGCTGGATTTAATTGCTACCTCTCTTGGGAACATTATCGCAGTTTCCCAATCCAGAACGTCCAATTCGCCCATATCATTCTCCCATTTCATTCTAAGTTTCATTTGGGTGTCAGGCATATTCTCAGACAACACAAACTCACCCATCCTCCTGCTTAAATCTCACATTATCTAAAAACATACTAGTATTATGGTATAAGAGGCGAGCATTACAATTCATAATGTATACTAGCAAATCTGGTAAAAGTTGTATGTTAATTTCCTGAAATCTTAGCAGTAGCAATTTCTTTCCATCAATATAAAATGAGGAACAGAAAACCAAAAGGTGAACGACAGTCAGGTCCCTTTTAGCAAAGAAATGACAAGCATTTTCCAATACATCCTCCTTTTCAGCCTTTCTTTTTATCATATTTATTTTCACTGAGAGAGCACCACTGCTTCCTAGTTCCACTTTTGTCCATGAATTTTAATGGAGAAGCATAACCAATTTCAGCAGGGCGGGTGGCACTTTCAAATTTGCCATTTAACCCAGAGAAGTGAACGATTAATTGTACTGAATGCGGAGGATAATTTGATTAATGCCGCATAGAGAGGCTGATATTTTTCCCAGCGTATTCCTTAGCTACTCTTTTCAATGCAAAACATCCATCGATAGAGGAATACCCGCTTGTGAAACCAAAATGTGTATTGGGAAGAACAGACTCTTTATCCACCCATTCTTCTAAAGCATCAATAGATGTTTTGCATATACTTTATTTGGTATATCAAGGTGAGTTTTTGTAGAATTCTGAGGTATCTCCAATGTTCCAAGTAAACGCTTTTACGTATTTAAATCTATATACTAAATGATGAACCAGATTTAAAAATGTACCATTTATTCGCACCAAGCTTCCTTTCCCATTGAGTGACCACCAGAGTTACACCTTCAAATTTTGCTGAACAAAATCATCCTTCCTTTTCAGCTTTACTGATATAATTTAAATACATTAGGTGGTCATATGTCCTTCTTTTCTCAGATCAGGTTCATATTTCTTAGGGTAGCTTGAACATTCCTAGCATAACTGCATTTATAGCTGAGGAGTAGCTATCCACGTTGTAGTTAACATCTTAAGACACATGCCAAAACAAGCTTTTAAAAGGGAAACACACACACACACACACACACTGGCGAAAAGGGAAGAAATGAAGTAACTTGCTAGGACAGATCTTGTGCTTAAATAGCATTAACAATTGCTTCACTCCTGCAGATTCTTTTTCTACCCTGCCAGGGCAGATGTTATTTCGCCCAGGTATTTAGACAATGACAGTCTGGCCCAGTGATTCCACTCCCAAAATGACATTATTAATTCTATTACAAATTCTCAACATATTAGAGGTTAATGCTAAAACCTTTGCTTCAATCACCCTACCACAGAAAACAACTCATTGTAGTGCAACTTAATTTTAAAATCTTCAACTAAATGGACGCTGAAATAATAAGACCCAAGAGCAGATGTTATACTGTTCCACTTGAGGCAGACTAAAGGACTTTGAGGGCACAACTTCACATCTGGAAAGAGCTGGAGAACAAGTAGCTACCAAATCTGGAGCACTATTGACAACCATACATGCCACCTTCCACAAGAATTCTTCAAGGGACACAATTACTGTCTGGCAAACAGCTTGGTGAATCTCATCAGTGCCAGCGTTGCACCCTTTGCTTTACTTACTTTAGCTACAATATGGCAAGTCAAATGAAGTATTGCTTTATCAATGGTAACTGACTGAAGATCGTAATGCCGTCCACCTATCACAAGCTGATGAGCGGTAGACTCCCTAATTCACAAAAGGAAACTCCTAGTTAACTTCACTACCAAATCTGCAAGGCAAAGAAAAACCAGGGACAGCCCAGGTTTAAACAAAGTTCTACTGATTTCTGCTATTCCTGTCCTATGAAAGTTATCCAACCACATTTACAGCTAACTGCTAAAATAATGGAAAACAGATTGCACTAATTTCTGTCACAGCGTTGAGTTATGTTTAGTGTACACAATCGATCAGGGTAGACCAAGAAGTAGATCTGATACACTGAACCTATTTCCTAAAGAAGACTTTTGGAGTAGATTTACTACATGGCATATACAGTTTGGAAAAGTCTTACTAGTGTAATATAAGAGACTACATATCAGAGAACATGGATCGCTCAGATTACAACCCAAGTAAAAAAAATTTTTAATGATCTTGCACGTCCACTCTTCCTATTTTATTTATAGGTCTGTTTCTATTAACAATATTTCTTTGTTTTGATATAATTATTACAATAAGCCCAGCAGCAAGTCCTATCAATCCATTCCATAAAATGTACATATAATTTAGTGGAATAACAAGATATTTATCATCATGTATGTCAACTGAGGGCTTTCAAATATATGGAATGGTCTCATATTCTGCTTAGCATAAGCATGATTCCAGTAAGTCCATCTTAGATGATCTTACCATGCGTAGGTCTGCAGTTAATTTTATTTTTTGTCTGATACATCTGTCACCTCCATAAATTTAAGTAAATAGTTTCTCCAGATTTTACAGAAACATTTCTGTATTGGGCGCAATTGTTTGGAAAAAGAAATAAATATATATATGGAAAATGTCACTTACCCAGTGTACATCTGTTCGTGGCATTAGTCGCTGCAGATTCACATGCTTTGCACATCCCGCCATCTAGTGTTGGGCTCGGAGTGTTACAAGTTGTTTTTCTTCGAAGAAGTATTTTCGAGTCACGAGATCGAGGGACTCCTCCCATTTCGGCTCCATTGCGCATGGGCGTCGACTCCATCTTAGATTGTTTTCCCCGCAGAGGGTGAGGTAGGAGTTGTGTATTATAGTAATAGTGCCCATGCAATGGAGTGAATATGTATGTACATAATGTAGTTTAAAGTGATATATTTACAAATTTACAAATGTTAAAGATCAACTTCTAAACGGCTACAGGCTCCCGGGGAGGCGGGTGAGCGCCTGTGAATCTGCAGCGACTAATGCCATGAACAGATGTACACTGGGTAAGTGACATTTTCCATTCTATGGCATGTGTAGCTGCAGATACACATGTTTTGCATAGACTAGTAAGCAGTTATCTCCCCAAAAGCGGTGGTTCAGCCTGTAGGAGTTGAAGTTGTTTGAAACAATGTTCGTAGTACTGCTTGGCCTACTGTGGCTTGTTGTGCCGTTAACACATCCACGCAGTAGTGTTAGGTAAACATATGAGGCGGAGACCATGTGGCTGCCTTACATATTTCAGTCATTGGAATATTTCCTAGAAAGGCCATGGTAGCACCTTTTTTTCTAGTCGAGTGTGCCTTTGGTGTAATAGGCAATTCTCTTTTTGCTTTGAGATAACTAGTTTGAATGCACTTAACTATCCATCTAGCAATGCCTTGTTTTGAAATTGGATTTCCTGTATGAGGTTTTTGGAAAGCAATAAATAATTGTTTTGTTTTCCGAATTTGTTTTGTTCTGTCAATGTAGTACATTAACGCTCTTTTGATGTCTAATGTATGTAGTGCTCTTTCAGCTACCGAATCTGGCTGTGGGAAGAACACTGGTAGTTCTACTGTTTGATTCAAGTGGAACGGTGATATGACTTTTGGTAAGAATTTAGGATTTGTTCGTAAGACTACTTTATGCTTTTGTATCTGAATAAATGGTTCTTGTATGGTAAATGCTTGTATCTCCCTTACTCTCCATAGAGATGTGATAGCAATTAGAAATGCAACTTTCCATGTTAAGTATTGCATTTCACATGAGTGCATAGGTTCGAAAGGTGGACCCATGAGTCGAGTTAAGACAATGTTGAGGTTCCACGAAAGGAACTGGTGGTGTTCTTGGTGGTATAATTCTCTTCAGGCCTTCCATAAACGCTTTTATGACTGGTATCCTAAATAATGATGTTGAGTGCGTAAATTGCAGATAAGCTGAAATGGAAACGCCGCTGCCCTTGACACCACCTGTGCGTAGGCTGTACTATCTTCTGGTGGTGACGGTCTAGCTGGATAACAGTCAGGACTGTTATCTGATACTGGCGCATCATAAAGATCCCACGCGTCTGGATCATCCTGACTCATTCCTGTATGAGTTGGGGATTGCATCATTGGTGGAGTGGCTACAGGTGATGGTTGCGGAGAGCGTTGTGGAGATGGTGGCGGGGTTACTTGTTTAGCCACCTTTGCCTGTGGCTGCTTGTCTTTCTCTTGGAAGGCAAGTTTGCGTTTCATTCGAATCGGAGGGAGATTGCTTATCTTCCCTGTTTCCTTTTGGATGTGGAGCCTTCTTTGGTTGTAGTCTGGCTCCATTGTCTCCAGTTCCTGTCCAAATCTATGTGTTTTCATTTGTGAGGACAGGCCTTGTTCCTCTGTGTAGGAACTTGATTTCGGTTCCGAGGCCGGATGTTTCGTTATCGAAACCTTTTCGGCTGCCTTTTTCGGTTCCGACGACACTTTTTTGCTCTTCGGCGTACAGATTTCTCGGTGCCGACTTGGTTCGGTGCCGCTCTCTTGGTGCCGAGATTGCTCTGACCCGGTGTCTCGGGGTCGAGTCTGCTCTGACCCGGTTTCTCGGGGTCGAGTCTGCTCTGACCCGGTATCTCGACCGGAGTCGGATGACTTCGACACATGCATGCCCTTTTTCGGTGCCGATGCCCGGTCACCTATTTTTCGGGTTAAGCCATGGCCTGTTGGCGGTGGCGTCCCCTGGGCTTTACTGGTTTTTACGTGAGTCTTGTGTGGTTCGACGTCTTACTCACGGTTTTCGGCGTGTGTTCAGGATCGACCTCTTCCGAGTCCGAATCCTCGATGGAGAAGGCTTCCTCTTCTTCCTCCATGTGTTTTTTTTTGTCCTGTCGGCACCGACGCCATCTGTAATCTTCTTGCTCTTCGGTCCCTTAAAGTTTTTCTGGACCGAAATGCTCGACAGGCCTCACAGGTATCCTCTTTGTGTTCTGGCGACAGACACAAATTACAGACCAGATGCTGATCTGTGTAAGGATACTTGTTGTGGCATTCAGGGCAGAAGCGGAATGGGGTCCGTTCCATTAGCCTTGAAGACGCACAAAGTCGGGCCGACCAGGCCCCGGCGGGGAATCGAAAACCCCGAAGGGTTGCCGGAGCTCTTCCAAATTCGGTGTCGATCTGTTGTATCTAACCCGATACCGAACGCAAACAATACCGTCAAATTTTCCGAGTTTTTCACTAACTTTCCGAAGCGCGGAGCGAAAGGAACACGTCCGAACCCGATGGCGGAAAGAAAACAATCTAAGATGGAGTCGACGGCCATGGGCAATGGAGCCGAAATGGGAGGAGTCCCTCGATCTCGTGACTCGAAAAGACTTCTTCGAAGAAAAACAACTTGTAACACTCCGAGCCCAACACTAGATGGCGGGATGTGCAAAGCATGTGTATCTGCAGCTACACATGCCATCGAACATATATATATATATATATATATATATATATATATAGCGAGAAAGTAATTATAGTTAGGACCTAGTTTCTATTGAAAAAGCATTTTTGTTTTTTACTCCCCTATATTTTTGGCACCTTTGACAAATCTTCACATGTTGTGTAGCCATTTTAGTTACAGCTTCATACACATTATTTTAGCGAACTAGGCCTGCCGCTCTGCACTTTAACCTAGATATATTTCATTCAGCTTCTTTTATTATTTTAACAATAGCCACATTTGCAGCCTTGCTTTGTTTTCTCAATCTAGCTGTTCTTTGCCTAGGCCAGCATTGCTTTCTTAAACAAGACATTTCTTTCACTCTGTTCTCAAGGCTGCAGTAAGATAGGCTGCCGGAAAATGTGGTAATGCTTTGTCTCTAGTGTTCATAGAAACATACACACTCTTACGTAGGGATCCTTTCTTGGAACATCAGTTGTTTTATTATAAAAACACTAATTTGATCCATGTACGTTAGAGGGAGATTCCAGCCAGATTACCACGACTGTATGCTGATTGCTTCGCTGCAGCTGCTTATGTAGACTACAGGCCTCTTCCTCAAATATGAGGGAGGATGTCTCCCCATGGGAACCTGAAGGATAGAATTAGAGCTTAACATGCTGTGTTCCAACATAGCCTAGGCAGGAACTATTTTAACGACTCTGGTGACTATATAGTAGCGTTATTTTTATGCTTTACTCTCCTTGTCACAATTTTAATCCTGTCATGCTTCATTTTCCTAGTTATTGCAGTAAATGCTTTATTATCTAAGATGCAGTTACTTCAATAAAACCTTATTGAACTATATTCTGCCTCTGATTTTCCTTGTATATGTGAGACTAATGTAACTAAGAGAAACGGATGCGATTTGAGTGACCACAATTTCCCTGAGGAGTCCATTGTGTCATGCACTCGGCTGCCCAATCATCCCTGCTCTTGGGTGGAGATGAGGCACTGCTCGTTAGCCGGAGCAAAATCCGGATTAGGCTGACAGGTGTTACCTGTAGATGGGTTCAGACTCATTCCCCCACAGTGCAGGTGATTCTGCCGCCCAAATCCAATAGTCTCATTAGGATAATGAGACCCTATGTGACATGGCGCCGCCAACATTTGGTCAGGTACTAATTTTCAGGTCCTCCTAAGTATCTGTCTCACTAAATACAAAGATACCTCAATAGTATATACAGAAACGTCCATGGTATTGAGGATTTTCCTCCTCAGCAAAGTAGGGAGTATCTAACTAATGCTGTAGTTTGTTCAACTTGAACTCTAAAAGGATAATCCCTATTTGGTGTGCTTATCTCTGAACAAAATTAACTATTCATCATGGCGAACACGCAACAACTAGCAATTGCAGTCAATATGGGACCACCCCTTACTGCACATTTATTGGCACATGGCCTAACGGACCAGGGGGGTCCAGTCACATTTGTTGTAGAGGCTCATCCAGCCTACAGAACAGACATTGTTTATTCTTGGGTCACATTTCCAGCAGCTGATGGGAACACAAATACATTTCATCACTATATACCTGCAAACATACATGTACAATACAGAGCATATGTATATCTAGAAATACCGCTATCTTATCAAGAACATAATAATTGGCTTGATGGCGCCCTACCCAATACAATTCTACATGTTTGGTTAGGTCTTCTAAGTAATGATGGTCCTACTGATGGTCCTACCTGGCCATTATTGACCTTAAATACACCTCACCCTGCTATAGCAAACTTAACAGTAACTGAAATCCGTTGCTTATATGCTGAGCTGACGGCAATATACAGATGATTAGTACAGTTTGTAACGCAAACATTAAACACAAATCCAGCATGTGCTGCTCCAGCGCAACCACATGCAGTAATGCCAGGCATTAATCCTGCGACTGTACATTCAATCATGGGTAAAGTACCTGCCAAACGAGAAGAGATTCCATTTTGGTTAGCTCAAAAAATGACATTTGGGATGGTTCGCACAGTAGATAACTGCAATACATGGGGCACGGTATTTGCCACGCTCTATACTAACGTACACGGTACACCAAACTGACGCTTGTCAATTTACTGGAAGTGTTGAAACAAATTCAAGATGAATACGGGGCTGCCCCGGCCATGGACTTGGGGATGCAACTAATGGCCAATTTTGCCACAGTATCCTCAATCATGTTAAGTAACCTTAAAGGGTAAGCAGTTGCACTAGCAGTGCCCATGAGGCTCCGGGATGTTCTTCCACAGGATCAAGAAAGTGAGCTGTCAAAGATTCTCGCAGAGAGCTACTCTAGTATTGGTCGAGACAGTCTAGGGGCCAGACCTACAAAACCACAATTTCAGGGTAAATCTAATAAAGATTCTACCAAGCAAGCTGCTGACGGTCCTAAGAAACGCTGGGATAAAAAATAAACACCTAAAAAAGAAAGGGGAGAATTTTCACATACGGAGAGAGACCCCACACAATAGATATAATCGCAGAAATAGAGATAATATTAAAACGCCTGACAGATATCAATATACTGATACAAGCCAATCTTGTTCCTTCAGGACTCACCGGAAAAACTCAGTGAGAGGTGGGCGGTCAGAGCGAAGAGCTGAGTACGTGAAACCAAGACAAGAATCATAACGTTCTACAGACGTTTCGGTTAAAAAAGAAGAGAAACTTCCCCAACAAAAACCCCAATTTAAAAAGAAAAAAGTGCCAGCAGTTGCAGTTCGTCATGCCACTCAAGAAGAGGGCTCTACTGAAGAACAAGAGGGCTCTACTGAAGAACAAGTGAGCATAAGCGTTATTAGATAGCACAGCAGAAGTCACAATAGTTTGCCAGAAACTTCAAGAGCATCTTTAGGTGAAAGCAACTGATGACTTCTTACAAGTTAAATCTGCGGACATGCATGTCTCCACGCCTGATAGGAGGCACAAAATAACATTACAGTTAGAAGGAGACGTTGAACGCACAATCGACACAATATTTTGGGACTGTGTCGTAAATATATGATACTCTACTGGCCGAAAGGGATTAGCCACCTGAATTTGTCCGTACTTGCCCATATGGGGAAGATGTTATCAAACCCTCTTTCTCAACTCTTGTTCCCGATGAACTCGCGGAATGCTACGCCATCGATTGGGCACTGGTGCAGGAACCAGTGTTAAATCGCAACCACGTAGGGTGGGATAAAGATTCCCCCTATCATATAATTCCAATAAAAAAATCAAACTCAACCATAGTATCCAATAAAACATGATGCTAAAGCCCATGCAACTTACCGCAAATTGCAGTTATGTTAAATAAAAACTATTGAAACGTTACTGCATCTTTGTCATTGCCTGTGTTTGTATGAGACATGATATATCTGTGAGAAAGGGGTAATCTCCGTTTAACCACGACATTCCCTGAGATGTCTTACTCTCGAGTCCATGTGTGAAGGCTGCCACAAATCACCTTTTACTATTGTGTTTCTGGTGAGGTGCTGCTAGTGAGCCAGTAAGGTTGGGACAATAGTTGCGATTTGTTGTAGGATAGGCATAGTCGCTAACAGACAAAAGTACTGTCATCCTTTAACCAGCAGTCTTGCCCAGAGCAAGAGTCCAAACTACGACAACTTGTGAGGGAAATCGTCACACAACTGGAATACCAGGGCATAATCGAACCCTGTGCCTTACCAATGAATAATCCCTTATTACCAGTAGCTAAACCGGACCATTTGTTCAGAATAGTCAGACTATAGACATTTAAACAGTCATAAACGCACATATGCTATACAAAACTCACATAATACAGCACTCATGAACAACATAGTGCACAAAAAATACAACACAACACTGGATATTTCCAATGGTTTCTTCTGCCAAAATATAGCGCCTGAGAGTAGAGACTTAACATGTTTCAGCACACTAGGCTCCCAGAAACAATTCTGTAATTTACCCCAGGGGTACAAGAACAGTCCAGGACTGTTCGCGGCTTGTGTGACTTCAATATGGCACGACATTGACCCTGAAGCACTGTCCAATGTAGATATCTATCTATCTCACGGATGAGGACCTACTGCAACATCAAAGACTGGTAGCCCACATTATTGTAGGATTTTCCGAATTGGGCTAAAAACTTCAATTTAAAAAAAAAACAACCAAATATAGCCTTCCTTAGTGTCCTGTTTCTGGTATACGAATTATCAAGTGAAGGAAAGAGCCTAGCGCCACAATTCGTGGAAAAATGTGAACAGTTACAACCTTCAAATACAATTAAAGAACTCCAGTCCCTTTTGGGTTTCCTAAATTTTAGCAGAACTTACATTCCAGAATACACATCACGCATAAAACCGCTATATGACTTAATAAGTCCCGACTTTTCCAGTAAATTTTAGACAGTGGAACACACACGGATTCTCAGAGCTTTGCAAACACACATACTTGCAGCACAGCAACCAACACACAAGGAACAATAAAAAAACATCTGGTCATCAAAGTAATTGCTGGTGCCATTGGTTTCACCTATGTAACTTTCAATGAGTGTGAGGCAGTCCCGATAGCATACAAATCACATTTGTATTCAGCAGCAGAACACTACTTTGCTCCCGCTGAGAAAATTCTCACTGCTGTTCAGATGGCTGTCATTAAAGAAAGAACACTGGCCCAGGGGAAACGCATTATTGTTGTATCTCCAATTCCAGCCCGTGAGGCTGTTACCAAAGCCAGCGTTCCAAACGCTAAAGTATTACATCCACGTTGGATTCACTGGGCAACGTCTTTGACAGCCACTGATGTTGACTATATCTTCAACCCAAAATTAAAACTCAAGAATTTTTGCAATATGAACTAGAATACCCAGTTCTGGCAAATACATTGCGTATTGATCAATATCAAAGAGTCATGTACACTGATGGCTCAGCACAACCAGCAATAGGCACAAATCATCAGTACTCCGCTGCTTGCGCAACTGTAAGTGGCTACATGGAGGATAATCAATTTTGTCCCAGGCATACATTCATGCAAACCCTAGGGCACTGCACAGTACAACTAGCAGAGCTACAGGCTCTGGTGATGGCACTGGAGTATACGGATCCTGAACAGCTAACACTGACTGTCTGTGATTTGCACTATTGTGTTGAGTCCTTCAATGAATACCAGCATTACTGACTCCAGAATGGGTTCAGCGATTCTAAAGGCAACACCATCAAACACTGACGTGTGTGTGTGTGGGGGGGGGGGGGGGGGAACTGTGGGGGGGGGGGGGGGGAGTCGGTGGATCTGAAGAAAACGCTACCCAACGTCCATGTTGTACATACACATGGACACCAGCGCCTTGGAGTACATGTTGCTGGAAATACACTGACTGGTGAAGCAGCCAAATCAGCCATAGCTACGGCTTCTGTTGCTGCAGTAATTCATTCTTTAACGAAACCGGACAATGACATATGGGCTGCCGTGAAAGCCACGGCTGAAGGCTCGCCCTTTCCAAAAGCATTTTGTGCTAAATATTCCTACCGAATGGGAGGCTTCCTTGATGCAGAAGTAAAAATACCAGGCCTGGGAGTTCGAGTAATTCCCAATAAAGACATAAGACCAGAGTTGCTTAAACCAGTGCATGAGGGGGTTGCATCTGCCCATGCTGGTGTGGCAGCTACATTATCATTACTGCAAGCATGTTATTGGTAGCCAGGTCTATATAAACAGACCAAGCAGTATGTACTTTGTTGTAACAACTACCAACAAATTAAGGGCTTCACGGTCAAACGCCCACCGCAGATACCCCTCCTAATTTCCAACAAACCGTTACAATGTGTGTACTTGTACCATTGTGGTCCCATAAGACCAGACAGTGCATACAAATACATTTTAGTCGCTGTTGACTCTTGCTCCAGATTTCTATGGGTGTAGCTACAATGCTCCGCTGACGCTCGGACTGTTATAAAAAGATTTGCAAGTCTTTATCTGCACATATGCAGTTGCAGCTTTCCACTCGGACCAGGGCCCTGCCTCTGCCTCAAGGGCATTCAGGAACGGCATGGCTTCGTTAGGGGCCCAACTCCATTACTCATCTCCATTTCATCCAGAGGGAAATAGTGTTGTGGGGCGACAAAACTGCGATTTAAAGCAGTTCCTTTCAGCCAGGGTATTCGGTACGGGTCATAGTTGGCCTAATCACCTGTATGGAGTCCAGAGAGCATTTAATAATCTGCCTAGAAGGTCCCTGGGGGTCGTACTTCATACGAGTGCCTGTTTGGAACTCAAATGTATGCTCTAGATCTTGATGGTCCTGGTGTGGAAGCGGCATAAATGAAATAAATGAATGTCACTATCTTGCAGGAATTACAAAAGTTTTGTGACGACAACGCTTCTGCCAGTGCTGCCTCCCCAGGAATTAAGGATGTACCAATAACATCTATCGCTGGATTCCAAAGATTGGCGATCAAGTACATGAAAAAGTTGCTGTGAAAAAGGAGTTTGGTCCTTCTTATCGTGCACCGGTCCCAGTCTTAGGAATACACGGTACCAGAACTGTCATTCTACCACCGTTGGCTGGTGCTAAAGAAAGCCGCTTTATCTCTATCGACAATGTCAAGTTACACCATGTGGCCGCCCCTGCACAGCAGACCAAGAGGAGCAGCCAGTAGTTCCCGAATCCCTCTCACTACTGGTCAAGACGTCCCTCTACAAGTTTTGAGCAGCAACCCTACATCTCTCCAAGCTTGGGGAGGATGAAAAATGAACTTGCATTAATTCCACTAACATTAGTTACAACAAACAATATAGAAATTACTTATCGGTTTGACACAACTTCAACATAGACGGATGGCGTCATTTACTGTGAACCACCGCGGGAGACCCCCACCAGTTCTCCTACAAATACGGCTCAAGCTTTCGCACCAACTGCTTCTGGATACTTTGCCGACATCAACGACACTTTCTCTGACTCATTTGCCTCTTCTACATCTGAACTGCCAAAAACACGCAAGCTGATAAACTGACTTAAACAAATTACTTTATTCTCCCATGGAACTATCTGTGGCTTTCCTTGACTATATTAGCTTTCCTCCTTTGGATTGGCTTTGTCATAACATTCTTTCTATTAATACTTGGTCATTACCTTCCTGGAAGATCAACAGTTGAATTGCTGATCCCCATTTTTCTTCCCACAAGGTCCGCAGAGACTTGTCTTTCGTGAACATTTACGCTATACCAATTCCTGACAGAATTGTTTGGGAATAAAGTCACATTTGGTATATACGGCCCGGCGGAGGTCATTCAAATACCATATGTGTTTAAACTTTCTATGAACAATGTAATAATACCCAGAGTTGTTTCTGATGACTGGGATGTAAAAACAGTTAATTTTATGATGACTGAATTGCAGTATTTTACTGTATTTGAAAGTGAGGATGTTTAGCAATCCAAAGAGAATTATGGTGACTTGTTTTGCTATAATTATTATGGACACCATTTAATTCGTAGAGCAAGTACCTCAAAAACTATTTTTAACTATACACAATGGGAACATTGTCCAACTCCACCACAAGGGAGTTCCAAAACATATTCTGAAAAATTTGCATATTTTTCTAGGCACAATGTTAAAAATACTGAGTCATATTATTTCAAATTTGCCATTGACGGAAAATGTACATATATTATTCACAGATACGAAACTCATTTATTCAGATTCCTTTGTTTCCCGGTTGGATATAGAAGGCTATAAATACTGGCTGAAGTCGATTGACTTAAAAAAGTGTTTGGGGAACAATAAATTGTCAAATAAGGGGAAAGGAAGCTTTATTCAGAGCATGCCTGATACCTGTTCGAATGATATTTTTAAATGAAACCGTACGATAGACAAGCTGTTTAGGCTTAGCAAAAATTAAGGAATTGAATGTGCCCAGTATCCCTGTCCCTGCAAAATTTTATAAATGGCTAAAGTAAATGCAACTGAAAATCAGCTTGATGAATGGGTCCAGAATGGCACGTTTAATGCTTCACTTTCACGTCCCGGCGGATGGTTATTGTGGCCAATAGACTGCAATGGGTGTCAAACGTTTTATAAACTCCACTGGGGGTTTTAGAACAAATAGGCCAGACCCTCGCTATGTGTCATCTGAACATGCGGGTATAGTAACAACATACAGTGTAGGGGAACTATGCCAGCAATGGTTGAAGAGTTCCTCAATAGATTCTGTTAGAGAACACCTCAGTTTCCTGTCTAATAACACTGACTTACAGGATTTCCTGTTAGGCCCCAGAAAACAACACTGAAAGTGCTTCTTATATGCAGTCTGTAGTAAAATTTGGAGACTTTAACAAGCTGCTGCTGCCCGGTTACAGCAAATAAATCAGGAAATCTTACAGAAGGTATTAGCTGTTGTAGATAATGGGATTAATACCCTGTCCGACCGGATATACACCTTAAACAATATTGTTTCTTCTGCAATAGACATAATACAAAGTGACACGTCCTCTTTACACCATGGACAGAGTCAACTAAGGTCCATTATGCAGTTAGGTTGGACACTAAAAACACTGATGCTGGTCGCGTTCCCTGGCAACACGTTGCCTTTTACTGTGGCTGAAATACCATCTGCTGAGTGGTTAATACGCAGGGTCCTTGATCTGCCTATTTCAAAACTTAAATTCATATCCTGCTTAAAACACACTCCTGTAGGCAGATATGAAAGGCTGAGAGATAGTTACATCCATGAGCTGTGGAAGCTGCCCTTCTCGTACAAATGTCTCAGTGGCATGAAAGAGGTCTTTCTTAGCGGTAGCGTATGCAAGACTTCTGTCAGCCATTCGATGGTTTGTAAACGGCTTTCCTTGCACGAGGAGTGTAAACGCTTCACAGGCGAACTTGGCTTGTTTTCTGAAGGGAGTCCCTGTCCTCTTGATTAGACCTGCATTTTAGGTGCTCTCAAATGGCAGCTATGTCCTACTCAATAGCTAAAAGTGTTGTGGGATGTGAGCCAGAATAGTTTATGTTGTTTCGGTCTCTAAAATTGTTACATGCTGCAGGAACGTACTTGTTCCTCCCATACGACAGAGGGAAGTAGCTGAGATTTACCTCCATATAGCTACATCAAATGTGAATTTTGACAAGTTGAGCAGACTCCAGGCTTTATTGTTTCAAAAACATGTGGCGCTTACATCTGCACGTGATACCCATGTGCGTCAGGTGGCAAGGTCATCAGCAGAGATACAGTCCCTTTTAAGTACCAACTTTCCAAGACACTTTGGTGAGCTCGTGGGACGAATATTTAATGCGTCCAGTACTACTGGAGTCGCTAATTTCTTTAAGGCTTTTGGTTCTGGTGTCATTCACACCTTCTCCTCTATATTCAGCTTAATACCATCAGCCATCCACTCAATATTCTCCAGTATTTTTGGGGGATTTCTGATAACTTTGGCTATAATAAGTGGCATCTTGCTAATGCTACTTTTTCTACGCAATGGCTGTCCCGCACCAACAAGGAGGACTGAAAGTGCTCCCACCAGCGCAGCTGTGTCGTGATTTCATGATGCAGTACTTTGGAGCATCACTCGTGGAGCAACTGGAGTGTGACTGGTCTCTGTCATTCAGACCGGTTTTGCATTGTGTGCAGCCCGTGTTTCAGTGCCTCTGGTGCTCGTTCAAACATGCACTGAAAGTTTGTCTTTCTACGCAACGCTTGCTTTCACTGGACGCTGATCTGTTGACGTTCTCGCTGAGGGCTCATTAACAGACATGCACGTTGAGGGTGCATTTGCTACGGAAGCTGCTTATGAGTTGCCCTTCGTGGATGATGCAGCTCTAAATTCATTGCTGGGCACACCACAGAATGCTGCTGCCTTGGCTGGAGCTCAGGCTTTGGAACACAAATGCTCCTTGGTGTTCCTTGGCGATGCACTTCCTACCTTACCACCTGCTGAAGTGGAAGATTTCCTTACTTCAATTCTCCCTGGATCGACTGGCAACTTCCAAAATGATTATGACTCTTGAAATTTGGCCTTTTTTACGCCACACTTAACATTTTAAATTGTCCTTTTAACACATGCTAAAGTGTCATTTTCACCTAGATCAAGGACTGAGGCTGCAACACAAGGATTATAATCTGAACATCCTGGGTTCTACGCTCAGGGGAAAGGCACAAAATCGTACCATATCCAGAATAACTCCAAGGAATGGGAGCACCTCCAAAGGAGTCAGGTGTGACTTTGGAACTTTTACAGTGAAGCCCAAAGCGGTTAGCAGGTTTGTCTTTGCCTGAAGGTGGGTGAAGGCTGCCTGAGGAGAACCCCCTTTCACCGACCAGTCAATGAGGTAGGAGAAGACTGGTAAACACCCGACCTCCGAAGGTGTGCTGGTACTACTACCATCACTTGTGTCAACACCCGAGAGGCAATGAGGAGGTCAGAAGAGAGCACTGAGAACCGATCAAAGCTACTGGCTCACAGTGAACCCCAGGTGGCACCTATGGGCCTGCAAAATAGGGACTGAGTCAGCAAGGATCCAAAATAGGACAAAAGTGTCCATCCTTCTTCAGTACAAGTAAGTAGCAGGAGCAACAGCCAGTTGCTGCTTCAGAAGCTGAAACACTCTATGGCTCTTTTGGCCAATGGAGCCTGCACTTTCTTCTGCAAAAGGGTCAGATGGTCCTCCTCTGATGGTAGAGGAAGGTGCAGAGGGGAAGGCATAGCCCTTAAGTACAATTCGAGTACCCACTTGTACGACAAGATGGCCTGCCACCACTGAAGAAAATATTGGCTCCTGCCTCCAACAAAGTGGCTGTGTCCCAACAAGGACATAAAAAGCAGTTTTGTGGTGGCTAATGCAGGAGGGGTGGGGGTAATAAGCTGCACATTGTCCCTGCTGTCCTGGGCACGGTCTAAGAAAACCTTGACCTCAGCCACAAAAGGTCTTAAAGGCCTGCTTAGCTGGTGGAGGGGTCTGGAGTAGGTGACGCTGAAAAACGTAACCATAGTCAAAGAGAGCGGAAACTTGTTGGTCAAACTGTCTGGTGGGGGCAGAAAGGCCCAAGGAACGTGCAGTGCCCTACTCTCCTTAAAACATTCCAGAGCCTAATCTGCTTTTGCAATCAAATAGGCAAGAGGCATAAAACAGCAAGTCCGTCAGGGTGGTGGACATCCCAGAAAAGCCCATAGACCACATCCAGGCGTGATGCTGAGGTGCCACACTGGTGCCTTGTGGCAGTTGGTTATAGTTAAGCCAGAAAGTATTCCGAATTTTGTTGCATTGTGACCATTCTAAATATGTTAATTAATGTCACCTTATGATCGTCCTGAACAACTGGTAAAGCTTGGCCATTGTGCCCCAAAAGGCATAGGATTAGTGGCCGAGAAGCCATTTGGTGTGCACCGGCCTCAGAACATGTCTCATAGATGAGAAAATCCGCTTGCCAAATGTCTCTTTCCATTTTGCCTCACAATCAGGCAGAGATGTAGGGAAGGTGCTTGAGTTGACTTTGCTGGTAGATGCCTGTATCCCTAATTTTTCTGGTGTAGCATGGTGAGTAAGAAAGGCTGGATTGCTCATTGTAGGATGATAGCGACGGCCAACCTGCCTATTAACAGATGGGCCTGAACATGGTTTCACTCAAGTGCTCAAAAGGGTATCCGTGTGGGCCTCCTCAAATGGCAAGAGAGGCCTTGTAGGGGCCTGATGAGTCAAAACATTAGTTTTACCTCTATAGTTAAGAGCTGCAAGCCTAAGACTTTTGCAGCCTTCTGCAAAACAACTGTGAAAGTGGTGTCTTCTTCCACAGCTGGAGCAGTGGTGGGTACAAGGCCAGTATCTGGAGAAGCATCCAGACCACTGTCATTTCAGAGTTCTTCATACCAGGTTACCTTATAATACTGTGGGATATAATCATCCCCTTCATCATAACTGTCACTGTCTGGGTAAGAGGCCAAAAGATTCTGTACAGATTGGCCCATACTGCGTGGTAAAGACAAACTGTGAGAGACGGAAGGATTGCCTGTTGGATGAGTGGCACTTGGAGCCGAGCGCAGCCTAGGTCGAGGTGGGGACTGCTCTGAGTCGGACAGCACATTAGGCCGCAATCCTTCTACAGTGTCAGCAGTATCTGGATTGGCGTCCATGCAAAGGGGGCAGGCACAGGGGGTGGTGCTAGAACGTAGGTCTGCACCTCAGCGGGTGATTAACCCAGTACGGGTTCAACGGGCACAGACTGTGCAGAGGCAAGACCCGCAGGCTGGAGCCCGATTGAAGGTTTCTTTGGATCATTGGGGCCTAAAGGCACATCAGAGGGAACCAGTAAAGTGCCAACAATACACAGCATGAAGGTCTCTACGTTATGCAATGTCACCGACGGGCCTGGAAACTCGGGTACACAGGAACTGGACTCTGGTTCGGCTCCGAAGGAAATCGGGAGTGAGACCGGGAGGCACACTGATGCCTTTTCTGCAGTCCGATAGTGGCGGGAAGGGGCTTATTCTCCCATCAACTTCTTATGCTTTTTCTTGGACCTACACACAGACTTTGACTGCAATGACAATCTGCTGCAGGAACCGCACCTTCCTTTCAACTTCGACTGTTCATCACATGGAGTCTTACGTTTGGCAACATAAATTAAGTTTGGACTTTCAGTCCTGTAGGGCCTTTGGACTCACCTTGGCGCAGTCATCACAGGCCCTGGAGTTATGCTCCGTCCACAGGCACCAAAGACACACTTCGTGAAGGTCCATCATAGGCATCTGTTTGTGAAAGTCATTACACGGCTTGAACTCTCTTGTCTTGGGGGGGGATATTTTCCCTTGCGCACTAGTAGGATGTTTGACAATAAGTAGGTTTCGAAGACTGTGTAAACTACTGACCACCACAAGAGTGTTCCCAAAATGAAATGTACACAGAGGCTAAAGGGTATGCTGGGTAGGTCTACTCAACTAGAGGAGTAGGAGAAGTTGAGGAGGAAACCGTGGAAAAAAAAAAAACTGCCTGGCAATGAAACACTGGAATATTATTTATAAAGGCACTTTGGGAAGTCATGTTAACATGTAGACCAACATTTTAGAAGAGGACAGTGGGAGATTTAAAAAAAAAAAAAAAAAAAAAAAATTAAATAATAATAATCGGGAGAGTGTATTTCCCCCATTGATTTATATTGAAGGTGAGTCCATTTTTCAGGCAGAAACAGCCAAAATAGAGCCACTGTAGGATTAAAAAATAGTGAGTCTTCCATCTGAATCTGGCCTATTCGCACGTTTGTGGTAATTATTCCCGCAAAGTAACAATACTGACATTTCTTGGCACTCACAAAAGCCATTTTATACCAAAAGGTGACTTGCAGGCGTCCACCAACATATGGTAGTGCTGAGGCAGATATGCTAATTAGAAAATTATTAATGACATTTACATGTTTTGAATAATGAAAGTTATAGAGAAATTAATCGTAGAAAAAATAATGTGCCCTCAGGCATGTCTGCCATTTATATGATATTGTATTAAAATAACCAAAACTATGTGAAATAATGAAAATGTATAAGAATAATGTAGTAATATGTCATATCGAAATGTATAACCTATGTTTTTTATTAACTTGTAGTGCTAACGACTGAATTTAAGGCCTAGTCTTCTTAGCCCTCGCACACAGAGAGCTGAAATATTAACTGTGTTGCAAGAAGCTGGATGTCTGACCTGTCCTTGATCCACCCGATGTTAAAGTTGCTTAGCTAGAAATGTTCTGCAATGTACCGCCGGACAGGAGATGATGAAGACAATTTGATACAATTATGTGTATAGTAGGCTAAATGTACTTTCCCAGGACTTGAACAATGGAGGCACTGACTGAAGTGGAACATGCAACAATTTCGATACCTGAAGAGCCGGATGATGAGAACATCTTATAGTGGACCAATCCACATCTTGTGAAAGGACCGATATTAAAATTTGTAGATTTGGTAAACAATTATTATAGGTTAAAGTCATATCTGCTGACTGACTGATCAATTGAGAATTAGGGGGATGGACTGGGAGACCCTAATAAAAAGTCATGACAAGGGGCTAAAACTTCAGATGTGAGGGGAGAATTGATGACATCAGGAGACGCTGTTCGAGATTCTGTCATTGGGCTTAAACACTTGGGAGCCTGATGCATAGCTGATCAATTAATGACCTGAAGACGAAGACTGACTTTGTTGCTGATCCATTCTGTGGATAGGTAGCTATGAAAATGTGACTGACTAACTTGTGCCTTTTCCTCTAGGTACCAACTGCGCTGTTTTATAGATTTTCACTTAGAAAGATGTTTTTCCAAATTTATGTTTTCTAAACTGTTTTGCATGAAGTCCCACATGCTAATGCTAGTTTTGGTTAGGTAGGCTCTTAGGAGTGACATTGACGGTGACAAATGACTGACAAGCTAACTGCTGAACTCTGGTATTTGATGCTGGAAATCTTTTATTAGTTTATGTAGGAATATTCAAGCATATGCTTCTTGAAGTATCTGATTTGATTATGTTATTGATGTTCATTAATGAACTAATGCTGAGGTGATTGAATAAAGTTTGGTCTAATTCGGTGATTTAGTATTGTAATCAATAGGGAAATAAAATTGTTTAACTTTTCACTGTGTTGTGGTTATTCATGAATAGATGGTATAGTTGTTGTTAATAATATACTGAAGAATGGTTATGTTGATTTCTAATTTTTAGTAGTCACTACATGACTAGGATACTCCATGCGATCCAAAAGGTTAATCGACCTATACGCGTCCCCTTGTAATGAAAATGTCACTTACCCAGTGTACATCTGTTCGTGGCATCAGTCGCTGAGATTCACATGGTATGCATGAGCTCGCCATCTGGTGTTGGGTCGGAGTGTTACAAGTTGTTTTTCTTCGAAGAAGTGTTTTCGAGTCACGGGACCGAGTGACTCCTCCTTCTGTGCTCATTGCGCATGGGCGTCGACTCCATCTTCGATTGTTTTCCCCGCAGAGGGTGAGGTAGGAGTTGTACTATAGTAATAGTGCCCACGCAATGAAAAATGTAAGTATGTACCTATTAAAGGATTAAATAATAAATATACAAATGTACAAAATGGAAGGTAACTTCTGAACTGCTACAGGCTTCCGGGGAGGTGGGTGGGTCCATGTGAATCTCAGCGACTGATGCCACGAACAGATGTACACTGGGTAAGTGACATTTTCAGTTCGATGGCATATGTCGCTGTAGATACACATGGTATGCATAGACTAGTAAGCAGTTAGTTCCCCATAAGCGGTGGTTTAGCCTGTAGGAGTAGAAGTTGTCTGAAATAGAGTTCTTAATACAGCTTGACCTACTGTAGCTTGTTGTGCGGATAGCACATCTATACAGTAGTGTTTGGTGAATGTGTGAGGCGTAGACCAAGTGGCTGCCTTACATATTTCTTGCATTGGGATGTTTCCTAAAAAGGCCATTGAAGCACCTTTTTTCCTTGTTGAATGTGCCCTGGGAGTAATGGGCAGTTGTCTTTTTGCTTTAAGGTAGCAGATTTGGATGCATTTAACTATCCATCTGGCTATACCTTGTTTTGATATTGGGTTACCTGCATGAGGTTTTTGGAATGCAATAAATAGCTGTTTAGTTTTTCTGATGTTTTTTGTTCTGTCAATGTAGTACATTAATGCTCTTTTGACATCTAATGTATGTAGTGCTCTTTCAGCCACAGAATCTGGCTGTGGGAAAAAAACTGGTAGTTCTACCGTTTGATTTAGATGGAATGGTGAAATAACTTTTGGTAAAAATTTTGGATTAGGTCGTAGGACGACCTTGTTTCTATGTATTTGTATAAAAGGCTCTTGTGTTGTGAACGCTTGAATTTCACTTACTCTTCTTAGAGATGTAATGGCGATGAGAAAGTCAACTTTCCAGGTTAGGAATTGTATTCCGCAAGAGTGCATGGGTTCGAAAGGTGGGCCCATGAGTCTTGTTAGAACCACGTTTAGGTTCCATGAAGGAAAAGGTGGTGTTCTTGGTGGTATAATTCTTTTAAGCCCTTCTATGAATGCTTTGATAACTGGTATCCTATACAAGGAAGTTGAATAGGTAGTTTGCAGGTATGCAGATATTGCTGCAAGGTGTATTTTAATAGAAGAGAAGGCTAGCTTTGCTTTTTGTAAATGGAGCAAGTAATTTACTATATGTTTTGGAGTTGCGTGTAGTGGTTGTATCTGATTATGATGGCAGTACCAAACAAATCTTTTCCACTTACTTGCGTAGCAGTGTCTAGTGGATGGCCTTCTGGCCTGTTTTATGACTTCCATACACTCTTGGCTAAGTTGTAAGTGTCCGAATTCTAGGATTTCAGGAGCCAGATTGCTAGATTCAGCGATGCTGGGTCCGGGTGTCTGATCTGTTGGTTGTGTTGCGTTAACAGATCTGGTTTGTTGGGCAGTTTGATGTGTGGTACTACAGACAGATCTAGCAGTGTTGTGTACCAGGGTTGTCTTGCCCACGTTGGTGCTATTAAAATGAGTTTGAGTTTGTTTTGACTCAATTTGTTTACTAGGTAAGGAAGGAGAGGGAGAGGAGGAAAAGCGTAAGCAAATATTCCTGACCAGTTCATCCATAGGGCATTGCCTTGGGATTGCTTGTGTGGGTATCTGGACGCGAAGTTTTGGCATTTTGCGTTCTGTTTTGTTGCAAATAAGTCTATTTGTGGTGTTCCCCAGAGTGTGAAGTAGGTGTTCAGAATCTGTGGGTGGATTTCCCATTCGTGGACTTGCTGGTGATCTCGAGAGAGATTGTCTGCCAGCTGATTCTGGATCCCCGGAATAAACTGTGCTATTAGACCAATTTGATGGTGGATTGCCCACTTCCATATTTTTTGAGCTAACAAGCTTAACTGCGTTGAATGTGTTCCTCCTTGTTTGTTTAGATAATACATCGTTGTCATGTTGTCTGTTTTGACAAGGATGTATTTGTGGGTTATGATTGGTTGGAAAGCTTTTAGTGCTTGAAAAACTGCTAATAGTTCTAGATGATTTATATGCAGTTTTGTTTGATGTATGTTCCATTGTCCTCTTATGTTGTGTTGATTGAGATGTGCTCCCCACCCTGTCATGGAAGCATCTGTTGTTATTACGTACTGTGGCACTGGGTCTTGGAAAGGCCGCCCTATGTTTAAATTTATACTGTTCCACCATAGAAGCGAGAGGTAAGTTTGGCGGTCTAGCAACACCAGATCTAGAAGGTGACCCTGTGCTTGAGACCACTGTGAGGCTAGGCACTGTTGTAAGGGCCTCATGTGCAGTCTTGCGTTTGGGACAATGGCTATGCATGAGGACATCATGCCTAGGAGCTGTAGTATTGTTCTTGCTTGTATTGTTTGGTTTGGAGACATGTGTTGAATGACTGTTGAAATTGTGGATCCTTTGTGGAGTTGGCGTTGCTACTCCTTTTGTCGTGTCTATTATGGCTCCTAGATATTGCTGTACTTTGCTTGGCAGAATGTTTGATTTTGCAAAGTTGACGGTGAACCCTAGTTTGTAGAGGGTTTGTATGACTTGATTTGTGTGGTTTGAGCATTGTGTGAGCGAACTGGTTTTGATTAGCCAGTCGTCTAGATACGGGAACACATGTATTTGCTGCCTTCTGATGTGTGCAGCGACTACTGCTAGGCATTTTGTGAATACTCTTGGAGCGGTTGTTAAACCAAAAGGCAATACTTTGAATTGGTAATGTATTCCTTTGAATACAAACCTTAGATATTTCCTGTGTGATTGATGTATTGGTATATGGAAATATGCGTCTTTGAGGTCTAGGGTTGTCATGTAGTTGTGTTTTTTGAGCAATGGTAACACTTCTTGTAGTGTGACCATGTGAAAGTGGTCTGATTTGATGAATGTGTTTACTACTCTGAGGTCTAGAATTGGTCTCAGTGTTTCGTCCTTTTTTGGTATCAAGAAGTACAGTGAATAAACTCCTGTGTTTATTTGTGTGCTTGGTACTAATTCTATTGCATTTTTTTTGCAGTAGTGCTTGAACTTCTATCTCTAGAAGCTGTGAATGGTATTTTGATAAATTTTGTGATTTTGGTGGTATGTCTGGAGGGAATTGCAGGAATTCTATGCAATAACCATGTTGGATAATTGCTAGGACCCATGTGTCTGTAGTTATTTTGTCCCATGCTTCGTAATATTGACGTATCCTCCCCCCCACTGGTGTTGTGTGGGAGGGGTGAGTGACGTGTGAGTCACTGCTTGTTGGTAGTGGTTTTGGGGCTTTGAAATCTTCCTCTATTCCTAGGGAATTGCCCCCCTCTATACTGGCCCCGAAAACCTCCCCTGTACTGTCCCTGGTAGGTGGGCGGTGCGGACTGTGAGGTGCTAGCTTGTGTGGCCTGACCCCGAAACCCTCCTCTAAAAGGTGTTTTGCGGAAGGTGTTATAAGATCCTCTGCTCTGCGGGGAGTAGAGTGCGCCCATGGCCTTGGCAGTGTCAGTGTCCTTCTTGAGCTTTTCTATGGCTGTGTCGACCTCCGGACCGAACAGAAGTTTTTCGTTTACTGGCATGTTAAGCACTGCCTGCTGAATTTCTGGCTTGAATCCAGACGTTCTGAGCCATGCGTGCCTACGGATGGTAACCGACGTATTAATGGTCCTTGCGGCCGTGTCTGCTGCATCCATGGAGGAGCGTATTTGATTGTTTGAAATGTTTTGACCCTCCTCAACAACCTGTTTTGCTCTTTTTTGCAGATCTTTTGGGAGATGTTCAATGAGATGCTGCATCTCATCCCAGTGGGCTCTGTCGTATCGCGCTAGCAGCGCTTGTGAATTTGCGATGCGCCACTGGTTTGCTGCTTGGACAGCAACCCTCTTCCCGGCTGCATCGAACTTCCTGCTTTCTTTATCTGGGGGAGGTGCATCCCCAGAAGTGTGTGAATTTGCCCGTTTTCTGGCAGCCCCTACCACCACAGAATCTGGTGGCAGCTGAGAGGTGATGAATACAGGGTCCGTAGGAGGCGCCTTATACTTTTTGTCCACCCTAGGCGTCACTGCCCTACTTTTAACTGGCTCCTTGAAAATGTCCTTTGCATGGCGTAGCATGCCTGGGAGCATCGGCAGGCTTTGGTAGGAGCTGTGGGTTGAAGAGAGGGTGTTAAATAAAAAATCATCCTCTACTTGTTCCGAGTGTAGTTCCACATTATGGAATAGTGCTGCTCTAGCCACCACTTGTGAGTAGGCTGTGCTGTCTTCCGGTGGTGATGGCCTAGTTGGGTATGTGTCTGGGCTGTTATCAGACACTGGTGCGTCGTACATGTCCCACGCATCCTGATCTTGGTCATCGTGGCTCATGGCGGTGTGAGCTGGCGAATGTGACGGGGTGTAAGTTGGCGAAGCCGGAGTTACAGGTGGAGGCGAGGGAGGAGGTGTTACCTTTTGTGCTGTTTGTTGCTGAGGAGTAAACTGAAGCGTTCTCTTTCGTTTGACAGGTGGAAGGGTACTGATCTTCCCAGTCCCCTGCTGAATAAAGATACGCTTTTGCGTGTGATCCACGTCAGTGGATTGCAGTTCTTGTTCAAATCTATGTTTCTTCATTTGTGAAGACATAGAATGCTCTTCAGTACAGGAGCCTGAAACAGGGTCTGATGTCGCTTTTTTCGGCTCCGAAAACCCTGTTGATTGTTTTTTCGGCTCCGAGGTAATCTTCCTCTTTTTCTGTGCCGAAAATTCTTGGCCTCTATGGTCTTCGGCGCCACTGTCTCGGCGTCGATCCGTGTCGACACCGAACTCTCGGTGTCGATGCTTCTGTTTAGCACTCTCTCGGTCCCGAGGAGGCTGCGTGCCGGTGTCTCGACCGAAGTCGGACGATCTCGACACTGAATGGGCCTTTTTCGGTGCCGATTGTTGGTCACCGAGAATTTGGGTGGAGCCATGGCCGGTTGGCGGTGGCGTCCCCTGGGCCTTCTTTCCTTTTTTAAGTTCTGATCTCGACGTCTTACTCAGTTTTTGTAGAGTCTATCTCGTCGGAGTCTGAATCCTGGATGGAAAAGGATTCCTCCTGTTCCTCTTCTGTCTCGAACTGTCGACGCTCCTTTGGCGTGGACGCCATCTGCAGTCTTCTCGCTCGACGGTCGCGCAGAGTTTTTCGGGACCGGAACGCCCGACAGGCCTCACAGGATTCTTCGCTGTGCTCGGGTGACAGGCACAGGTTACAGACCGAGTGTAGGTCCGTATAAGGATATTTGTTGTGGCATTCGGGGCAGAATCGAAACGGGGTCCGTTCCATCGGCGTTGTTCTCCACGCGGTCGGGCCGACTAGGCCCCGACGGGGTGCCGAAATCTACCCCGAAGGGTACCGAAGCAATTCGATGTTCAACGCGTCGTCGTATGTGTCTATCTCGAACCGGATCGCAACGATACCGTCGAAAATCTTCCGTTTTCAGCTATCTTTCCGTTCCGAAACCCGGAGCGACAGGAACACGTCCGAACCCGATGGCGGAAAGAAAACAATCGAAGATGGAGTCGACGCCCATGCGCAATGAGCACAGAAGGAGGAGTCACTCGGTCCTGTGACTCGAAAACACTTCTTCGAAGAAAAACAACTTGTAACACTCCGACCCAACACCAGATGGCGAGCTCATGCATACCATGTGTATCTACAGCAACAGATGCCATCGAACGTTTACTTACTAAGGACCAGGCGCGCTAGCTGTAGCAAAGCTGCTTGTGAGCAAACGAGCACCTCGCCTCCTTAATCCAAGATGTAACATTGTGGTAGAACATAAAACAATAGGATGCCCTCTGCACACACACAAACATGGCTAGAAGAAGATGTTAAATAGCGAGGGTTCGAGGACACATCCTTGCCGGTCGTCACACTGGAATGTTTGCAGAATGGACAGAAAGGAGAAAGAGACATCATTTAGCACCTCTATTCCACGAAGGACTGCAACCGTCCTAGGGTGACTTGAGAAACCAGCTTCCAATATACTTTTGGTATTCTGAACTACAGTATTTCATGGTTGATGGCGCTGAAGGCAGCTGACCGACCTAAGAGTACCAGCACCTCATCACCATCTTTACATTAGATGGTAAGTAAATACCATGCAAGCCTTTTTGGTAGCACATAGGTAGTTTTTTTTCCTCCAAGAATATTATGTATTTAAAAAAGGGATGTAAGGGTTATGGGTTCAGAGAAGCAAGCATTTTATACCGTTTTAAAGGTTTTTAGGGTTGAGGGATAGGTAAAGGTACAGGGTAGGTAGGGGGTTTTTGGATTAAAAAATGCGTACGGCATAGCGAGGGGTTTTTAGAGTTCAAGGAAAATTAAGGGAACAGGGTAGTAAGGAATAAATGTAAAAGGGTAAGGAGAGAAAAAAATATGCATTAAAAATAAAACATTATTTCCAAAAAATAGGAAATTCACCCAAATAAATATATGTACGGGTCCCAAATAAATATATATATGGGTCCCAAATGCTTTTGGTGCATCCACCTGGACTGAGACATCTTTCATATGACATTGCTCTGCCCTAACATCGCCAAATGCTGGAGCCGGACAGCAAAATTATTTATCAGAGTGGAGGACAGACATATTGAATTGACCACTAGAGTGATACTGCTAGGCTTACCGGATGACCGGGAGGGCACAAGAGGGCAGCTCATGTTGGTGGGGCTGGCAACAGTTCTGGCCAAGACAGACTACACGCCAATAGAGAGCCACCAATCCTCCTACACTATCAGAGTGAGGAAAGACAATCAACTGAACTTCGCAACAGAGGGAACCTATTTACTGGGCCAGAGGGTGCCCCAAGAATTATGTTAGTATATGGGGCAAGTAGTTGGAGTATTTTGGTCTGATGACGGTGGGTGGTGCAGTCGGGTGACATGAAAATGGGGAAGGGTAGGGGCAGATGGTACGGGGTAAGGTTGCTGTCAGAAGCAGTTCTTGTGTAGAGGTCTGTTTACAACAATAAAAACAATAACAATATGGTTATAAAACAACCTTAAAGTGAGTTAAGATTGACACATACTTTTAAAGTGGCTTCACAATAAAAACTAAAAAGTCAAGTCGAGAAATCCCAAAGTTAAGCTGCTACCTTCACCTACTGTCCCAAACCCACCTTACCAAGTGAACATCGACTTGCCCCGCTGCTAATTACTTGAAAACTTGCAGATTGGGATGTGTTTGAGAAACATATTAATTATGCTTATTATGAAGTCTGATTGGACGCACACTGTCTAACATTCCAGTCGAGTTCGCCCCTTTCATCCTGGTACATGCAGTTTGAACAATTAAATCTTGCTTGAAAAAATCTGTAGCATTTCACTAAAGTTAGTGCAGACAGTACAGTTCATCTCTAGACATGTGTTTCTGGGTTAGTGCCCTTCATCAGTAGAGACCAAAGAAAGCTCGTCAGCTCAATGGCTCGAGAGAGCCTTTTAAACATGAAGTCTGATTGGGAGCATACTGCCCAACATTTCAGTCGAGTTCGCCCATTGAGCTGACGAGCTCTGGAGATGCACCTTGGAGCCAGGGAGTGGTAATGAACCTGAGATGATATCGGCGGCATTTCCAGCAACCCCAGATATTTTTGTTGTTCTTCGGTAGTACAGGTGAATTTAAAATTATTTGTTTAAAACCTGTCACAACATATCCGAGACATATACCACACAATAGCAACACGCACGTACCTGAACTGTGGGGCTCAGCACGATGGAAATATTCTGGATATTCATTTTGGTTTCCAATTCTTTTGCGATAACGTGGTCCATATGCACAATAAGCCACGATATAAGATAGTAATTGCACTCAGGTAAATCCTTCAGCAGGCGTTGGCACTCCTGAACTCTCTCGCTGTCGGTACTTTTCCCACAAGCCTCCTCAAAGCGCGGCATCAACTCTTTGGTAAGCACATTCTCGGGCAACTCCCGCAAGTACTGCTTCAGCAAACTCGCCACTGTGTTGGGTTCATAGTCCTCGAGGTTCGGAGACTCTTCTCGGTCATAACTTGCTTTCAACTCATCCACTTTCGATTTTATACCTTGAAATTAAAGATTGCCCATTATATGAATTGAGCTGTCGAAATAATTCAAAAGAGCAATGACCTATTCTTGGTTATTTCTGCACTGGCCACCAAACGACGCCTTCCAATTATCATCCCCACCTTCCCTACACAGATAATTAAACACAAAAGGCAGCCGAAACAGTAAAAAAAAAAAGAGAAAAAAAAAAAAGTGATTTATCATTAGTTTCACATTTTACAGTGACAGACTCTCAAACCGTTCATGTAACTCTTTGATTCAAGCACAAGAACGAAAAAAGGCAAATTATTTTAAAAGGCCCCGTTTTGGGTCAGTTTCAAACTTTGCTCACCATCAGTACGATAGAAACTATGAGCTCAAAAGAGTGGGCTTTATAGTCCCCCCCCTGTGCTTAATTGGTGCTTGTTGTTTCCGGTGAGGAGCACCGGCACTTATTTTTGAGGGCCGGCGCTTATTCTTCTGCCTCAAGTATTTGCTGTGAGCAAATTACACATTTGAGAAAAACGAAAAAGTGTCACAAAGGGCTAAAGCAGAAAGCTGCAGAAGTGAGCTGACGGGGCAGTGAGTGGCTGTAAATGGAGCTGGCTTCAGGATAATGCTGCCTCAGTATTCCGTGGTCGCACATTCAATTGCAGCAGCCGCATGTTTAAGAAGAGGGCTGTGGGTACCGAGACGTTTTTATTTACAAATTAAGCACTGGTCCACACAAAACAAAGTTCATCTTGTGAGGGACTAATTTAGTTTGGACAAACCAGAAACAGGCTTTCCGGACATACAATCTGCATACAGAAACTACATTAGAAACAGGGGACTCTGCAATAAAATGTCGTCTCAAATCTTTGAATGGGGGGCACTTACATTTCTCCCCAGACACACTGCATTATCACTAACAAGATAGAAACCATAGTTTCGGAGACCATCTGCACACACAAGTTAAAAAAGAGAAAAATCACTGTTCCTACTTGACAGTATATGCAAATTCGTGCTTCTTCATATCAGTACATAACATACCAGTCATATTTCCTCACTACAATGAAATTCGAAAAAAGCAGGACCCAACCACTCTAAATATGATTACATGAAATAAGATAATTCACTATCTGCAACAAGAAGCAATTCCCTAAAGCTTTATTGTAATGAGACATAACATTTTTCAGTCTCCTTTGTGACTTTTGAATACTAAAAAACTTTACTATTAGCAATGGAAGAGAAAATGGGTAGGGAATCATGTTTACATTCATAAAGGAGAGAAGGTAAACTTTGGTTTCATATTATGGTGATCAGAAAGAGGGTACCCCTTGCCTATTCCTCCTCTTCAAAAAACACAACTATCTAGACAATCAACAAAAAAAGCAATTGCAATACAGTAGTCATGATTTTAATGTGGCAGCGTATGTAAAAACAGGCACGCAGAAATGTTTTTCTATACAATACCACCTTAAAGCTACACATATTGGGTTGACCAATGCTTGCTCGCGATTGTGGTTTGATAGTGGTGCTATTTGTGATGGTGCAGTTAGTACTTGCAACGATGATGGTGGAAACACTTGTGGGAGTACTTCAGCTGGTGTAGTTTTGGTGGCATTGACGTGTGGTACTGTTAATTGTAGTAACGTCTTTCTACATGTAAGCAGTGATTTTGGTGGTTATAGTGCTACTACAGATATGGTTAAAGTACCGAGTGTGAGAAAAAGGCTCACAATTGGGAGTACTTTTTAAGTGTAATATTGTTTACATGCATTTCCACGAAAGCACTACACAGGAGTTGAAATGATACAAAAGATCTCCAACGGATTGAAATCAGTGAGAAATATTAACAAAAGGTCTAGCCACTGAAGTGTTTGGTAGCTAGTTTAAACAAATAAACAATACTAGTTTATTAGTGATATTAGTTTGATGTCAGGAGCGAAAACAAGAGTGGAGGTCTTGAGGTGCCTTGTTGCTACTCCTTGCACAGATTACAGTGAAAATGATCGTGAGGACGCTTCAATAGAACGACTGGTAGTGCAAAAATATTTTTTATTTGGGCGGAGGGGTCTTAAAAACCGTCGAATGAAGCAGTATGTGATTCATGTTCCCAAGTTAAAGTTGTATTGGCATATTGGACTTGGTATTATCAGAAAGCATTTTAGTAAAAGTTGAATCATGGACAGTGTAAAAATACATTTCCCAGATAAGGTAAAACGATGGTGGGCCCTTAGCCACAGAATCTAAAACGCGATTAGCCACTACAACAACTATTATTGTGTGAAACAATTACGATGCAAAAAAATCTAAAAACTTTGTGACATAAGTGCAATTGTGATTAGAAAGGCCAAGAAGAGTCCACAAATACCCTTCCTCTGTTGGGCGAACAAAGCGCGTATTAAACATACATTTTCGAAATGTCATTGTAAGGAAATGCCTCCTTGGCATGGTTGCCCCCTGACTTTTTGCCTTTGCTGATGCTATGTTTACAATTGAAAGTGTGCTGAGGCCTGCTAACCAGGCCCCAGCACCAGTGTTCTTTCCCTAACCTGTACTTTTGTATCCACAATTGGCAGACCCTGGCATCCAGATAAGTCCCTTGTAACTGGTACTTCTAGTACCAAGGGCCCTGATGCCAAGGAAGGTCTCTAAGGGCTGCAGCATGTCTTATGCCACCCTGGAGACCTCTCACTCAGCACAGACACACTGCTTGCCAGCTTGTGTGTGCTAGTGAGGACAAAACGAGTAAGTCGACATGGCACTCCCCTCAGGGTGCCATGCCAGCCTCTCACTGCCTATGCAGTATAGGTAAGCCACCCCTCTAGCAGGCCTTACAGCCCTAAGGCAGGGTGCACTATACCATAGGTGAGGGTACCAGTGCATGAGCATGGTACCCCTACAGTGTCTAAACAAAACCTTAGACATTGTAAGTGCAGGGTAGCCATAAGAGTATATGGTCTGGGAGTCTGTCAAACACGAACTCCACAGCACCATAATGGCTACACTGAAAACTGGGAAGTTTGGTATCAAACTTCTCAGCACAATAAATGCACACTGATGCCAGTGTACATTTTATTGTAAAATACACCCCAGAGGGCACCTTAGAGGTGCCCCCTGAAACTTAACCGACTATCTGTGTAGGCTGACTAGTTTTAGCAGCCTGCCACAAACCGAGACATGTTGCTGGCCCCATGGGGAGAGTGCCTTTGTCACTCTGAGGCCAGTAACAAAGCCTGCACTGGGTGGAGATGCTAACACCTCCCCCAGGCAGGAATTGTCACACCTGGCGGTGAGCCTCAAAGGCTCACCTCCTTTGTGCCAACCCAGCAGGACACTCCAGCTAGTGGAGTTGCCCGCCCCCTCCGGCCAGGCCCCACTTTTGGCGGCAAGGCCGGAGAAAATAATGAGAAAAACAAGGAGGAGTCACTGGCCAGTCAGGACAGCCCCTAAGGTGTCCTGAGCTGAAGTGACTCTAACTTTTAGAAATCCTCCATCTTGCAGATGGAGGATTCCCCCAATAGGGTTAGGATTGTGACCCCCTCCCCTTGGGAGGAGGCACAAAGAGGGTGTACCCACCCTCAGGGCTAGTAGCCATTGGCTACTAACCCCCCAGACCTAAACACGCCCTTAAATTTAGTATTTAAGGGCTACCCTGAACCCTAGAAAATTAGATTCCTGCAACTACAAGAAGAAGGACTGCCCAGCTGAAAACCCCTGCAGCGGAAGACCAGAAGACGACAACTGCCTTGGCTCCAGAAACTCACCGGCCTGTCTCCTGCCTTCCAAAGATCCTGCTCCAGCGACGCCTTCCAACGGGACCAGCGACCTCGACATCCTCTGAGGACTGCCCCGGCTTCGAAAAGACAAGAAACTCCCGAGGACAGCGGACCTGCTCCAAGACAAGCTGCAACTTTGTTTCCAGCAGCTTTAAAGAACCCTGCAAGCTCCCCGCAAGAAGCGTGAGACTTGCAACACTGCACCCGGCGACCCCGACTCGGCTGGTGGCGATCCAACACCTCAGGAGGGACCCCAGGACTACTCTGATACTGTGAGTACCAAAACCTGTCCCCCCTGAACCCCCACAGCGCCGCCTGCAGAGGGAATCCCGAGGCTTCCCCTGACCGCGACTCTTTGAACCTAAAGTCCCGACGCCTGGGAGAGACCCTGCACCCGCAGCCCCCAGGACCTGAAGGACCGGACTTTCACTGGAGGAGTGACCCCCAGGAGTCCCTCTCCCTTGACCAAGTGGAGGTTTCCCCGAGGAACCCCCCCCTTGCCTGCCTGCAGCGCTGAAGAGATCCCTAGATCTCCCATTGACTTCCATTACAAACCCGACGCTTGTTTCTACACTGCACCCGGCCGCCCCCGCGCTGCTGAGGGTGAAATTTCTGTGTGGGCTTGTGTCCCCTCCGGTGCCCTACAAAACCCCCTGGTCTGCCCTCCGAAGACGCGGGTACTTACCTGCAAGCAGACCGGAACCGGGGCACCCCCTTCTCTCCATTCTAGCCTATGTGTTTTGGGCACCGCTTTGAACTCTGCACCTGACCGGCCCTGAGCTGCTGGTGTGGTGACTTTGGGGTTGCTCTGAACCCCCAACGGTGGGCTACCTTGGACCAAGAACTAAGCCCTGTAAGTGTCTTACTTACCTGGTTAACCTAACAAATACTTACCTCCCCTAGGAACTGTGAAAATTGCACTAAGTGTCCACTTTTAAAACAGCTATTTGTGAATAACTTGAAAAGTATACATGCAATTTTGATGATTTGAAGTTCCTAAAGTACTTACCTGCAATACCTTTCGAATGAGATATTACATGTAGAATTTGAACCTGTGGTTCTTAAAATAAACTAAGAAAAGATATTTTTCTATACAAAACCTATTGGCTGGATTTGTCTCTGAGTGTGTGTACCTCATTTATTGTCTATGTGTATGTACAACAAATGCTTAACACTACTCCTTGGATAAGCCTACTGCTCGACCACACTACCACAAAATAGAGCATTAGTATTATCTATTTTTACCACTATTTTACCTCTAAGGGGAACCCTTGGACTCTGTGCATGCTATTCCTTACTTTGAAATAGCACATACAGAGCCAACTTCCTACAGTCATACTCATCTTATTTAGTTCAGGACAATTGTACAAAAAGTGTTTTACAACCAAACACCGACGGTGTCTCATATAGATTCATTTTGCTCCTGAATATTGAGCTTAAGATCCTGGCTAAAACACTACCAATACGCATTGTAAAGTCATTCCCACCACACAAGGATCACATGGCTTTTATGTCTGGCGGGGCGACACAGCAGAACCTTAGTCCTTTACACTAATGGTCAGATGAAGTTAAAGGTATGCAGGACACCCTGGCCACCACGTCACTGAATGCAGAAAACGGGTTGCATTCCATCGATTGGTCACATAAGCTCTTGGAGTTTAAAATATATGGATTCGGCCCTAATTTCTGTAAATCGGTGACACTGCTATAAAATGCGCCAAAGGCAGCTGTAAAAATTAAACAAGGTGTTCGCTGAACTATTTGAGCTAGACCATGGCACCCGAGAGGGCTGCCCACTTCGTCCCCCTGCTTTTCGTCCTCTCCCTAGAACCCCTGGCCTACTCAGTCTGGCTCAGATTGGATATAATCGGGCTCACAGAAACAATAGGGGAACCAAGAAGGGTCTCTTTTTATTCAGGCAATAATTTACTTTACTTCATGAGCTCTGGGATGATGATCCTAGCTGCCTTGTCAGTGTTTGGTGCTTTTAGAAATATTCTAAATGTCACATAAATTGGAATAAATCCATACTATACCAACCAAATAGGAGACTTGCAGAAGGGAGAAAGACAATTTATGGCATAGATCAATAGATGGGTTAAAATACCTGGGAATAGCCGGTAACAGAAGGGGCAATAAATAGACTCAACTTCTTAAACAAAATCTAGAAATGTGCTGAAAATTTTCCAGGAAGATGTAGATAGGTAGCAGACTACCCTACCCCTCTCATAGATGAAGAAAGCCTCAATTGTCAAAAATGACTTCTTTGCCAAATCTAATATGTATATTCCAAAATACCACCTTCGCGATCCCAGAGTATAACTTTGTGAGGGTTGACAAACTGCTCAGGACACTCCTGTGGGACAGAGACACACGCAGAATAGCTTCACAGACACTCTGTAGGTCAGTGTACTACAGAGGACTTGCATTTCCAGGCTGTGTATTACTCGGCCTCTCAACTTCACACCTTTAATGAATGGAGCTTTGCTCCAAGTCTCCAAGAAACAATCCAGCGCTAAGATTAGAAAGATTCCACCTGGCAGGGTGTACTGGAACAGACTCTTAGGACCGATCCAAATGACTCTGAACAGCTGGGATAAGGCCACAAAATATTTGGCATGGCAAGGAAACGTAATGGAAGATATACCATTTAGCAAGGAAAGCATACTGAAAAAAACAAGAAAATTATCGGGCTCTAAAGAATGGGATGGGGTATAGCTATCTCTAAGGTGGAGTATGTAATAGAAAATACAGGACTTTTGACTTCTTAAGATTACAAGCCTAGCATGATTTGACACACTTCCAGAGGTACTACCCTGGGGAAGCCCCAACGGACGTGGGAGGTGGATGTACGACTGTTAGAAGATATAGATTGGGAAGCCACTCTAAAGCATCCCAGGAAGGTTGCCATCAAAGCCAGACTTAAATTAATTCAGCTACAAATCTTACAAAGGATCTATTAGAAGAAAAGTAGATTTTTCAGTATGTGCAGAGCTCAAACTCCCACTTGCAATAGATGTAATTAGGCTTAAGGCACATTTATAGACACAATACAGGCATTTTTTGCCATTAATGCCTTTTGGAGGGATACAATTGTTGAATTGGGTACAATGTGGGATTCGGATACATCACTCGCCCCTAATTTCGTTACTCTTCGCATACTTGGTGAAGCTGAAGCTCAAAGAGATGGAGCATTGTTTTGTTCATTGGGATACGCAATTGCCAAAAAGGATGTAGCAAAAACGTGGAAAAGACTACCAGTTCTGACCAAGCAATCGCGGCAAGTGGGTATGGACGTGTGTGGAGATGGAGAGAGTAGTGTGTGAGGGCAGAGGTTGTCCATGGGAAGTCGGAATGGTGAGGGGCAGATGGAGGAAGTATTATGGACTGGACTTAAAAGCTAGCGCAGATTCAAACAGCAGTTTTGCCTCCACATAGCAAAGCACTTGCTTAATGGAGGGGAAGAGACTTGTAGAGACAGAGGATGCAGGATCTATTAGAGAGAAGAACACGGGTAGATGAGGATTTGCAAAACAATATAAAAATGATAAAGAATTAAAACCGCACTCTATGATGCTAACATGCTAATCTAGTCCAAATACTTGTTTATGTTAGTTGAAAAATAAAGTTCTAAATAAGGCGTTTTACAGACTCTTCACCCATTCCACCTAGGTGACAAGAGGAGTTTAATGCAACCCATCTCTTCACCCCATTACTCTTTGGCCGTATAATGAAAACAATATCGTATAAACTGACAAAATGTTTTGGGGCAGAGACAATTAAATAACTTTGGAAGGGTGATGCTGAGGTAGATGGAGGCTAACACTGTCCTTTGTTAGTCCCCTCTACAGGGAACGATAATATGATGCAAAACTGTCACATTTTATAACAGCTATATTGTTTCTTGTGAGGTTTAGTGGCAATTGTCGCTTGAGGCCAAAGTTCTTTCAGTCCATACCTACACTAAATAACCTTTTCAGAACGTTGCCCACTTTTTCTTGTGAATTGGAAAATATCTCTTTGCAGTAATGAGAGAACTGACTCAATACCATCTCCAACCAGCTGGCATATAGTGTGTAAATAGATAGACAAGGGCAGATTATTATCTTAACTTTCAACAAAGAATATACCCCATTCTCCTACACCCCTAAAATATCATGTTCTGACATGTTCCGAGGCCACTCAATATAAAATAATATCTTAAAGAAATCTAAATAAATTTCACATTATATTTCATAAACCCCAGCGAATGCAAGAGGTTTGCCGTAGTCTGGAGGTGGGAGACAACTGTCTGGGGTGAGTTCGCCTTCAACAGGCAATCATCGAGGTAGGGGAAGACTGGGATCCCTAACCTGCGCAGATGAGCTGCCACCACTACCATCCCTTTCGTGAACACCCGAGGGGCACTGGTAAAGCCAAAGGGGAGCACAGTAAACTGAAAGTGCTCGTGACCTACCACAAATCGTAGGTAACGCCGGTAGGCCAGCAAGACGGGAATGTGGAAGTATGTGTCTTACAAGTCCAACGCTACCATCGAGTCTCCGGGATCCAGGGAAGATAGGACCTCAGCCAATGTCAATATTTTGAACTTCTCCTTTTTTAGGAAGAGATTGAGGGACCGAAGATCTAATATAGGTCGAAGACCTTTGTTCTTTTTGAGAACCAGAAAGTAGCGGGAAAAGAAACCACGACCTACTTCTGGCAACGGAACCCTCTCTGTAGCTCCTTTGGCCAAAAGGGCCTGGACTTCCTCACGGAGAAGCGCCATATGATCCTCTGATATCTGACTGTATGAAGGTGGCATGGCTGGAGGAGATATCTCGAAGGGGAGGGAGTAGCCCCTTCAGACAATTTGGAGTACCCACCTGTCCGAGGTAATGGCTTGCCATTGGGGCAGGTGATAGCGTATCCTGCCACCTACTGGCTCCTGATGTACCTGCGGACTAGGAAGACTTGGAGGCTGAGGACGGGGCAGGGGTGGGATTGGGTGACCTGCTGGCTCCCTGTTCCCTGGGAAGGGGCTGTACAGCATGCGCGGGTCTGTGGCCAGGTGGAAAAGGACGCAGTTGGGTGTCCCTGCCGTAGCCACGAAAGGGGCAAAAGGCAGACTGCTGGGGTCTAGGTGCAGGCGCGAGGACAAAGGACAGGGCTGTGGTTCAGGAATCCTTAAAGCGGTTGGGTGCCCCTGCCGTAGCCACAAAAGGGGCTAAAGGCGGACTGCTGGGGTCTAGGTGCAGGCGTGACGCCAAGGGACAGGGCCGTGGTTCAGGAATCCTTAAAGCGCTTGAGGGCCGAGTCCACCTTGTCTCCGCAGAGACGTGTGCCATCAAAGGGCATGTCCATCAAGGATTGCTGGACATCCCCCAAAAAGCCAGACGTTCTCAGCCAGGCGTGGCGTCAATGCCACAGTCGATGCAACCGATCTGCCCAGAGTCTCGGTCGTATCCAGTCCACAACGAATCATGAACTTAGCTGCATCCCTCCCATCTGTTACGGCTTGGGACAGGACAGCCCGGGCCTCCTCCGGAACTGCAGACAGCACTTGTGGGACCGTATCCTAGAGAGTGTGGGAATAGCAGCCCAAAAGGCATGCGGTGGTGTTCACGGACCGCAGCGCTAGACTGTTGGAAGAAAACAACTTCTTCCCCAAATTATCCAGACTTTTTGATTCCCTATCCGGGGGTGCAGCAGGGAATGCAGCCGGCTGAAGAAGAAGCCTGGATGACAAGGCTCTCAGGCGTGGGGTGTTGGGTCAGGCATTTTGGGTCTGACGGCGCAGGCCGATGGCAGCAGGCAATCGTCCTGTTCATAGGAGCCCCTGTGCTGGGTCTGGGCCAAGAACCCAAAAGGACGTCTCTCAGTGCTTTATTGAAGGGTAAAAGGGGCTCAGAAGAAGACCTTGGTTAAATCACGTCGGTTAGGATGTTAGGCCAAACCTGCACAGAAGGAAGCTCGAGGTCCAAGACCTCAGCTGCCCTTCTCACCACCACAGAGTAAGAAGCACCCTCCTCCATAGCCACGCTCGGAGGAGAGAGCATACCAGTGTCAGGAGAGGTGTCTAGTCCACTGGCATCACCCAAATCTTGCACCTAGTCCATTTGTGGGTCAAGCTGGTATTCTAAAGGGTCCAGCAACCCCTCTATACTCTCCCCGTATCCATACCCACAAGAATAAGGGTCTGGATCAACCCTGGTTCCAGGAAAGCCTATAGAGAATGGTATCGGCATTGATTGATGTCGTTCTGGCTCCGGGTCATCGGTTAGGAGTATGGGATCGAGGTCGATTGTGGGCTCAACCAACGTCGGGAGGGTCGACATCTGACCCGATGCTGGGGAGGGTCACCGTGGCATGACCGGCATCGGGACGGATCCACGATTAGATCCGGAGGGGCCCTCCGGAGCAGAGGCCGAAGCCAATGGCTTTGAAACCGAAAGTACCCCAAACTGACTCACCTGTGCCCAAAGGCTCCGAAGGGGGGGGTCGGACCGCCCAAAAATGAGGCGCATGGCCTCGTAAAACTTTGAGCTGGGCGGGGGTGGCTCTGGAGGTCGGGGAATCACAGAGCCGACCCAGAAGAAGGCTCAGTTGACGGAGGCCTAGAGCCTCAATGCTTTTCCCGCATCGTATCATCCGATCAACGGGGTGAAGTCGAAGAACGGTTGTCTTTCTTCAACAACTTCTTCTTGTAACCTGAATGTCCCGATGACTTGGAGGACGAAGAGTGGTGGTGACTCCGTGGCCAATCTCGAGCCTTCTTCTCGAACGGGACCGTGAGTGCCACGGAGTTGAGTGTCGGGCCGCCATGAGCTTTCGGGATCACTCTCTCAAAGCCTTCGGGTTCATGGCCCGACACTCTGAGCACAACTTCGGGTCGTGATTGCGCTCTAAACACCATAAGCACACGAGGTACGGATCCATCACCGACATAGTTCGGTGACCGGAGTTGCAGGGCTTGAATCTGGTCTTGCGGGACATCCCTTGACGCATCCACGAACTCGTAAAAAATACGACAAAAATTTCAACGTAGTCAAAAAATTACTGAGGTAGCTCTTCCCCAGATCTGCACGTAGGCTGGTGCAGAAAGAAAATAACTGACGTCAGCGCGTCAGAGTGGTGCCTAATACGACCACAACGTCATCACAGCGAGCACAACGCCAACGACGCCAACGGAGTCTACTGACGCCACCTGATGGCACACAGAAGTACTGCTCTAAGAAAATTTCTCAGAATCCAGTCTGACGCCTGGGGAAATTCAAAGGTCAGGAATCTGCAACTAGAAGTCTCTAGCAGAGATAGTAGCATGTGACCAATGTCTAAGGGCTGTATCTTGGACCATAGTCTCTTTCGATCTACCTTGTTGAAGGCATTACCAAAACCAAAACCAAAACAATATTAAACAGGGCATTTGTTTAGTGTTACCTGTTTACCATCAATCATGTTCAGGGTCAGAAGACCATCATTAGTGCTGGAAAAAAACCTCTAAAATCCATGTGGCCCAATCCAGAATTTTGTTTCTAATTGGACCGCCTTCAATTCGCTCAGCAAAAACGTAGCAAAAAAAAACTTTGCCCTAAGCATTAAGCATGGCAATGAGCCAATCAGTTTTTCACCACTCTCAGAAAACTTTTGAATATAAAGAAATTAGAATAGATTGTAACCAAGAAGGGATGATGACAGTTTCTAAAGCATGGTCGAACAGAGACTTAAGAAGTTCAGACCAGAGAAGGACATCAGCCATTACAATTGTAGCACAGAGACCATTTGGTTCTGGAGCACAAGAACTGTTTTAGTAATCAGCTTCTGAATCTGACTGGAAAGCATAAAATGCTCTAGTTGGAATAAAAAAAGATAAAGACGGAAGGCAGTTAGTATTACCACCACATAGTTCTGAGATGAGGTTCTGCAGCTCTGCTTCACCAATTTTAAGATTAGGCCTGTTCTTTAAAGCTGGATCGCTCACAGATATTTCAGGACAGAAGACTTTGCAAGCCTTACTCTGACACATGGCTAAACAACTGGCCAATTTAAGTTCCAGAAACTCCCTTTTTGTCAATCAGAGAATAACTTTGTAATCTCTGTAGTCTTCCAAGAGAGCAGCCTTGCTGGTAGAGGAATGGGGCGATTTATTCTGGGATCAGTTACCTATGGCAAAGATTTTTCTTCTCTTTCAATCCTTGTTAATCAGAGGTTGATCAGATTGACACCATAGGAAGAAGCAGAACAATCTATTGAATATTTGATTAGTTTCAATGCAATTTAACAAATTGTACCACGTCTTCCAATCCACATTGTGGGTCTCATTACGATCCTGGTCTAATTACCGCCAGGGTTGCAGTGGTGGTTGGATCGCCGCTAATGCGGTGGTCAGAGCTCCATATTATGACTGCGGCGAACCCCCAGCACCACCAGATTATGGCTACAAGTCTGGTGAAGACAGGATGCAGGGGGCTCCAGTGGGAACCTTGTACTCACTGCCCATGCACTTTGCATGGGTAGTGCACGGCCCCCCCTTCCCAGCCCCATCACAATGTTCACTGTCTATTTTGCTGGGCCAGCAGGTGGAAACCGAGTTGGGCCGTAATGGGCCTGGGGGTGAGGCTGTCACACTGGCGACAACCTACTCATCGGGACTTCGGTGGATGGGCTTTTCCGTCCACCAAAGTCATAAGGCCCTGTATGTCTGCATGCAAAGATGTATGTCCTGACTCATCCAGAGTTTTAGACAAATATAAAATTTTCAATATATTAGAAGGTGTCCATCTAACCACCTAGGAGCTCCCTGATAAAATTTGGTTTGTGCTGGAAGAATGTAGAAACTATCTTCGGGCATTAATACCCCAAAGGAGCACTCCAAAAAACAGTGAGGTGTTTCGGCAGTGGGGAAATCTACTGTTAGATAAAGTGTCCACCAACAGTAAAAAGTAACTTATTCTTCAGATGAATACTGCTCACATTCTGAAGCAGTACTAAAGCAGTGCTGCAGCAAGGAGGTGGGCCTGTGGAGTGAGCCTACCTCCAGGAAGTCCTGCAGATATAGAAGGCAAAATTACCTTATCTGTGGACTTCAGAATCAATGCAGTAGTGTCTGGTGAAGGTATGGCCATATGCCCGTGTGGCTCCCTAGAAAATATCCAAGACAGGAACACCCCAGGCAAGGGCTGGAGAGGCAGCTTTCAACATGGTGATGGTGTAATGAGCCTTAATGCTCTCAGAAGAAGACCTCCATAGCTGGAGTCTTAGAGCCCAACAATGCTGGGTTTATCAAGCATGTATCAAGATGAAGGCAAAATTAGGATCCCACAGCAGTATGTTAAAGACAGGGACATTAGAATTGTGCTATTCTGTGGCTGCAGCGTTTTCGGCATAAGTGTAGATTTGCCGTTATTGCCACATAATCCATGTTTGTTTCTAACTCGAAAGGATTAAAAAATACTAAAAACCCTGACATGTGTTGCTGCACAGTAATGCCCTATGCTGCACAGTTGCAGGTCTACTTCCAGTTGCTGACTGCTGTATTTAGTTCTTATACTGATACTAACAAGATTAAACCTTTTCCCCATACAGCGATAATCTGTAAAAATGTCAAAATAGTGACATAATACTGCTACAAAACGTGCCATATTAAGCCACAAAATGTGCCAGTTCTTGCCCCATAATTTATTCATCCCTACTGCATAATTTGGCCATTGGATGACACACAATTTCAGAGGCCCTCAAATGGGGTAAATTTATGTGATAGTTCCACTCTAAGAAAAACTCCTTTCACCTTACCATTATACTTTAGGGTAACGACCTTTGTATTTTTTAGTTAGACAATTCAATTCTGAAAAATAATTAGCAATAAAATGAATTCAGAGACAGATCTGCTGAAATTGGTCACCATAAAGCAGTTACATGTAGTACATAAGAGTATGAAGCTTCTGTGCAAGTGTATGCAAAAACAGAACATATAATCCACAATGGGTGAATACATAACTTTGCTAATTCGAAAAGTCATTCAAAGCAAGGTTAAATGCCAGTCCATTAATATTTGAATAAGCCAAGGACCAATTGCTGAAAATAGAAATAAAATTGTGGTCTTTACAGCAACAGTGAAGTAGGCTATGTTTGCAGGAAAAAGAAATGATCTTGTTTGTCCTTGTCTTCTACTTTGTAATCAATATCAGTAGTCTGAATCAATACTCCTTTCTCGATATAGCTGTGATAATCTCCACCCTCGCCCAGACCCCTAATCTCCCCCCCCCCCTGCCCCGCTAGGACCTCAGACCCCAACACAGCCGCCACCAACCTGCACCGCTGGTTAAAAGACTGCGCCAACACCCTCGCACTGCTAAAAAAAAACACTTTAACACCCCGCACAGAATCAAGGCCAGCTGGTTCACCCCAGATTTTCAGAATCCAAACGACGTAGCAGCAGAATGGGAAAAAACTGGCGCCGTGACCCCACCATCTCCAATCGCTTCACCTTCCAGGAGGCCCTACGCAGACATCACCAACTGATACACACCGCCAAAAGGACCCACTTCAAAAACCGCATCGACACCAACGCTCACAACACCAAAGAACTCTTCAACATCATCCAAGATCTAACCACCCCGAAGGCATGCTCCAATGAACCCCCGCCATCACAGGAGCTCTGCAACTCACTTGCATCCCACTTCCATCAAAGATAGAAGATATCCACAACAGCTTCAACTCCAAATCCTACCAGCTAACTACGAACACCCTTGAACCCTACGCTCCAAGAAACACCCACCTCCTCCACACCTGGACCCCGGTCAACACAGAAGACACTGCGAACACCATGGCCACCATCCACTCCGGACCTCCATCGGACCTCTGTCCACACCACATCTTCAACAAAGCCAACACCATCATCAACCCCCATCTCTGCCACACCATCAACAGTTCCTGCGAATCAGCCACCTTCCCAGAGAGATGGAAGCACACAGAAATCAACGCCCTGCTAAAGAAACCTAAGGCAGACCCTGACGACCCCAAGAACTACCAACCAATCTCCCTCCTCCCTACCCAGCCAAGGTAATCGAAAAAATTGTGAATAATCAACTATCCCGGTTCCTGGAAGACATCAAGGCACTCAACACCTCCCAATCCGGATTCTGCAAAAACCACAGCACCGAGACCGCACTCATTGCTGCAACAGACGACATCAGGACCATGCTAGACAAAGGAGAAACAGCAGCACTCATTCTCCTGGACCTCTCCGCAGCTTTCGACACGGTATGCCATCACACTCTCCGCACACACCTCAACAACGCTGGAATCCGCGACAAAGCCCTGGAATGGATATCATCATTTCTCAAGGACAGGACCCAAAGAGTTTGCCTCCCGCCGTTCCTATCAGAAGCCTCCAATATCACCTGTGGCGTCCCTCAAGGATCTTCACTCAGCCCCACACTTTTCAACATATACATGGCCCCCTTCAGCAACATCGCACGAACACACCACATCAACATAGTCTCCTACGCCGACGACACTCAGCTCATCATCTCCCTCACGAAAGATCCCACCACTGCAAAGGACAACCTCCACAACGGACTCCATGCCATAGCCAGCTGGATGGAATCAAGCTACCTCAGGCTAAACACAGTCAAGACAGAATTACTCATCTTCGGCACCAACCCCTCAGCCTGGAACGACTCCTGGTGGCCCACCTCCCTAGGATCCGTACCCTCACCCACACATGCAACCTGGGTTTCATCTTGGATTCCACACTCAGCATGACTCAGCAGGTCAATGCCATCTCCTCTTCCTGCTACTACACCCTCCGCCTGCTCCGCAGAATCTTCAAATGGATTCCCATCGAAACCAGGAAAACAGTCACCCACGCCTTGGTCAGTAGCCGATTGGATTAGGGAAACACCCTATATGCAGGAATAACAAAAACTCCAAACAAAACTGAAAAGGATCCAGCCGCACGCCTCATTCTGGACATTCCACGCTGCGACCACATCTCACCCCATCTCAGAGACCTACACTGGCTACCAGTATTGAAGAGGATCACTTTCAAAATCCTCATCCACGCACACAAGGCCCTCCACAACACGGGTCCGACCTACCTCAACGACAGACTCACCTTTCACCCCCCCCCCCCCACAACCTTCGCTCTGCCAACCACGCCCACGTTCCTTGCATCCGCCACACGACCACCGGAGGAAGATCATTCTCCTACCTTGCCGCAGAGATCTGGAACTCCCTACCACTCCACCTCCGCCTGACCGATGACCTTCTATCTTTCAGGAAACACCTTAAGACTTGGCTTTTTGACCAGTAGCTCCACCACCCCCAGCGCCTTGAGACCTACCGGGTGAGTAGTGTGTTTTACAAACCCCTGATTGATTGATTGATTGATTGATTGATATAATTTTTTCTTGTAAAAGGGTCTGCTGAGTTTAAATTGAAACCAGTGATTATAGATTGTGGCTGGCTAGTCTCAGTATTATACACTGGTGATCGTCATTAGTCACAACTTTTTTATATGGTTTGGTCTCCTTACTATCCATATTTAAATGAGAGTTTGCTGTCCTAACTGGAGATTCGCTGTCTTATTGCAGTCAGAACTGCTAAATGAAAGCAAGAACCTGCAGGTTCAGGGAAACAATCCAATCCTCGTGCTCCAAGGCTAGCCAATCGTGTGCGAGAGTAAGCATCTTGAATTTCTCCTTTTTGAGGCAAACTTTAGCTGAAGATGGGACTGAATCTGGGACGGAAACAAGACTGGATCTGGCAAAAGTATGAATGGGGCCCGATGGGTATGCTGAGCCAGAAGATGCACCAAAGGGAGCAGGAATGAATTTAAAGCTCTGCAGCATGGTCTCCTGGGAGATTTCAATTTGCTGCAGGGTCGATGGTAGCCTGGGAATTCACTCAGCATCGGGTTTCTTGAACTAAGACTGTGAAACCTTTCCTCTTGTGACAGTAGCAGTGTCATGTTAACTTTTTCTTTTTTTACTTGTTCCTCTTTTTCACTTTCAACTTTTTTAATCTCTGGTGCTGAGGTACAACAGGCAGATATTGTATTGATCTGAAACAAACATCTACTGCCGGCACAAACAAGAAATTAGTTATTTACCCTTTAACTCCAGTTATCCAACATTGATATTTTTCAAATAGCCATGTTCTTAAATCGTTAGGCTGGGAATCCTCAGTAACTTTAGATAGCAGCAGAAAAAAGTAAATAGCCACTGGCCTCAACAACAATAGTTGTTTAGTATCCATCTACCTCTGATGCGATACTAAATTTCAGCCAACAAAGTCACCACAGCTATATTTAACAGCATGAAAAGTATATATCATAGCAATGATCGTCTGACCAGGCAGAGAAGGGAGTCTTGCATGTGAATATATAAAACATGTCGACCTTGGAGAACTGGGGTTTTGGTAAGTAATTATTCCTTCTCTGGAATTGGATCTTTCATATATTCACATGCTTGATTCAGAAAAGCAAGCAGTACTTAACATTTAAATACAGCAGGAAGCAGCTCAATGTATTGAAACAGGTTGCAAAGAGTTGCTTGACCCACTGCAGAGCTGAATGCTGCTTTCACATCAGGAAGTAATGCCTGATAAAGGTATGGTTGCTTTTCCACAAGGCTGTCGGATAAGCAGCATACAGTGCAGCTGTTCCTGACAGGCTTTTAGTACAGTGCACCCTTACTGTTAACAGGACTGGATGCTTTGCCTTGTGACAGAAGATAATACAGGAACTGAAGTCCTCATCTGGGAACAACATCTTACAATTGAATGACACATGGTGGCCCACAGCAGCAGACCATGCCTGCAAGCTATCTATGAAGAAACAAGTTGCCTGCTTCTACACCCTTTGCATGTTCCACAAGATCTCCAGATGGTTCCCAGCAGACACCAGAAGGAGTGTCACTCAGGCCCTCATCACCAGTGGACAGGATTACAGAAACACACTCTACGTACGATAAAACTCCAGACAAAGAATTCAGCGGCAATCGACCTCTCCAGAAGGACCCACTCACACCACAACTCAAAAAAACTTCACTGACTCCCAATTCAGAAGAGATGCCAGTTCAAGATGCTGCCCCCAATTTCAAGGCCCCGCACAACAAAGGACCAGCATACATCAACAAACGCCTGACCTTCCACCAACTGACCGGACACCTGATCAGCTTATCTCTCCTTCACAGACACCTCACTGATCAGTCGAGCTAACAGCAGAGGGCGTTCCTTCTTGCACCTGGCAGCCAAAGCTTGCAACAACCTGCCCCTGCACCTCAGGACCGCACCGTTACTCCATCGATTCAGAAAATAACTAAAGACCTGGATGTTCAAATGATCATTCCTCCACATACAGCTCCTTTGCCTTGAGACCCTCACAGGTGATTTATTGCACTCTATAAATGTTTGTTTGATTGATGCAGGCAGACATAAAACATGCAATGCCTTGTTTAGACAACAGACAGCCTCTTCCTGGATGGCAGGATGAGACAAATATTTTATCTGAAGAACGCAAGTGTTAGTTTTATCCATGTAGAACCTGTTGCACCTGCAGAAGTCCAATGAATGCAAAGATCCACAGAAGTGGATAGGTCAGGGAAGAAAGACTGCAGGACAACAGGCTCATCAAGGTGAACGTTTATAGGGACTTTTGGCATAAATCTTGGGTTGGTCTGCAAAATCACCTTTTATTGGGTGAAGTGAAGATATGGCTCCCTTATGGAGAATGCTTGTAATTCTCCAACTTTCCCTGCTGAGGTAAGAGTGAACAGAAGCAATGTCTTTGATGGGATATTTCAGGTGTACTACCAGTACCGGTTGGCTCAACACAAAGTTTAGCTCTCACTGCAAGGACGCCTCGCGGAGGAAAGGCCCTAAAGAGTCCTTTCATGAATTGTTTTAGAATTCTCTGAGAGAATATAGATGAGAATGGAAGAATATTCTGTTGTTTGGAATCTGGAAATTGTGATCAAATGATTCCTCCACAATGAATATGTAAGACCACTTTTGGCTAGAAGTAGCAAGTAAAATAGCACATGATGGGGCAGTACAGAATTTAGGTTCATGGTGCAGAATATTTTCCACTTAGCGTTGTAAGTCTTAGTCTTGGATGGTGCATATGCCTGTGCTAAGATTTCTCTGCAGCCTGAAGGTGTATTCAGATGGTCATAATCCAAGTAATCAGAAATCATGCAGTCAGGCTCAGTGACTTGGGGTTGTGATGGAGAATCTCCCCCCACATGTGTCTGGGGAGGAGTCTGGGGCAATTCTTTAAATGAATTGGTGGGTATGCAGACAACCTCAATAGGCCACTGTACCAAAGGAGGTCATGCCACTGCAATCTGAATCAAGGTACAAGGATCCGTCTTCACCTCTGTCAGAGTTCTGAGGATGAAGGAAAATGGAGAAAAGGCATAAGCAAATATGTCTAACATTGTCTTTGAAAAGGTACAGCCCTCAGACTCTAATTGATGGAACCAGCTGGATTAATATCAGCATTTGTTTTTCTCCAGGAAGGCGAACAGGTCTATGGTTGGATGTCCTTCTTTTGAAACATTTTCTACTAGGTCCTGGTAGACTTTCCATTCTCTGCAATCTGGAGCGGTGCTGAAGAACATATCTGCCTGGTTGTTTTAACATCCTGGAAGAGGTTCTACTGCAATGTTCAACTCGCTAATGCTGGCCCAGACCCCATAGCATCTCGGTCTCTTCAGACAGAGAATAACAGCTTGTTACTTCTTGCTGCACTACTTGGAGATCTCGTTGTCTGTCTGGATGGCCCCTAACTCCAGGATGTTTATGTGTAGTGTTTTTGCCTGAAGAGATCAGAGGCCTTTTGTGAACACCTCCTGCAGGTATGCACCCCATCCTTCCATCAACAAATCTGTTGTCACTATTATCCTGTTTGTTGGAGGTTGGAACAGAAGACCTGTTTTCATAATTAATGAGATTCCATATCACAGCGGGGCTTGTTGGAGCAGTTTTGTTGCTTTTACAGTGTCGCTCCATGAGCCAATCACCTGCTTTCACTGGTGACCTCAACCATAACCTGCAGAAAGGCATTAGATCCCTTTGCGACATGAGACCCTTATGGGTTAATAGTTGCGCTTTATAAACCCTGATTTGATTTTGAATTGAGGCCAATGCAAGACAGCCTGAGACCTAAGAGGGATTGGTATATCCTGTTTGCTTGGAATGAAATGCTTTTGCCATGGCCTGGAGTTTAGTAACTCTTTCTTAACAGGGGAAAGCTTTCCACAGTTGTGTCCAAGACTGCACTTAGATTTCTGACTCTTATTCTTTGTCTCAGCTATCAGCCTTAAAACAAAAATTGCAATTAAAAGCACAGTTCATATAAACTTAAAACATGTATAGTGCAATCAAATAACACAGTGGCATCAGCACTGACACCCGTGTTCTCAACAGCTGTGAACAAAATCATGATGAAACATGAACAAGAAAGGATAAACAGGGAATACAGAAGCGAGGAGCCCCCTCAAAAGTGCTGCTCCGATGAAGACAATTAATTGATACATCAGCACAGAACGAGGCTGTATTAAAGTGCATGTGCAAGTGAGTGTTAGGTGGAGACCACAGAAAGCAAAAGACCTCCACAAGGGTTGTAACCATAAAGCCAATTGATACCTCAGAGCAGGATACAGAATCCAAAAATAAAATAAAATACAAAACACAAACAAGTCGTCAACCTTCAACACAGGTCAATAGTGCCTATGGGGTTTACAATTATAATCCAACATCCTACCAAAAGGTAGCTGGGCGTATAAACATTACAAGAATACAAGTATATAAAACACACACCAGAAGGCACAACCAACAGGATATCAGCTATAATAGATGTTCCACTGCCCTCATCAGAGTGTGCATCTTCTAAAAAGAATTGGAGATATATTGCTCTCTTTGGGTTTCTCACCAGCCTGAGTACTGGCCTAAGAGCAGCTGCCTCTGATATTGAGGTAAAATTGAGCTCTGCATAAAGTGCCAGTGAAGGGTGCCGGGCCCCAATCTCAGCAGAGCTCTTAAAAAGTAGTTCTGGGTCACTTGCAATGGACGTAAATGTATATATCACCAAAGCTCGGCCCAGTAGATTGCTACTGCTTTTTGTCTGTATATCTGTAAAATAATCGTAATACGTCTGGCACCTGCCTTTTTTCCAAACTTCAGGACTGCCCTAGCTATGTGTCTCAGGACTGTGGTTGCCTTCAGGACTGTGGTTGCCTTCAGGGTATGGTAAACCCATTGCAATTTTTCGGCAAACTGAAACCCCAGATAGTCATACCGCTTAACAGTCTCAATAGGCACACTGTTCATCAAAAGCTTACGCATAAAACTAGAGGATGGTCTCAGTACCATGCTCTTTGTTTTACAGCCATTGATGTTCAGAGATTTCTAATTGTAGTAGTATTAACCTGTGAACTGCATTTTCTGTTTACATCATCAGTACTGCATCATCAGCAAATAATTTTGCAAAACTTCTTCTGGCTATAACAGGGACATCTAGGGGTTCATTCAATAGATATTCCACTGCACCATTTAAGAAAATGCTGAAGAGTAGAGGCGCCAGCACACAGCCTTGCCATATGCCCTTTTCTACTGGGAAAGTTTCAGTGCACTAACTTCCCAGCCCATACCTAACTCTAGCAGTGTTTTCAGAATGAAGAGCCATTATTCCCCGTACCGAGGTGATATCAGCTCCCTGTTCGACTAGTGAATTCCACAACTTCTCAAAATCTACTTGGTCAAAAGCTACTTTCAGATACACTATTATTACATACAATGAAGATTTCCTTATGATTGTAAAGTTATATGAGATCATATATATTTAGGGCTTCCAGTTTTATCTTTTTATTATTTTGTATTTGCCTTTGTATTATCCATATTTATTTTTTGATCATCTTATTGGCATTTATCCATATTTATTTTGTGTTTTGAAAATAAATGGAGTTGTAAAATGGCACAGTTCCACATTTAACTGATGTACATACACTCATACTTTAATTTCTGTTGCGTTTTAGCAAATTAAGCAACCACATATAACAACATTATACCCTCAGGTTAGTATTACCATTATAATTTATATGTAAATTAACCTATGCTTATATTGAAGGAATTCTCAGTTTTTAACTCCCCCTGCTGTCTATCTCCGCAGGTGTTGGCCTGGAATTCATGAAAGGCAGCCTGGCGAGTCACTCACAAGAAGCACTATTTCTCCATGTTTAAATATAAATACAGACAAGAAACACATTGTTTTCGGTCTGTATTTATCTGTAGGAATCGGTTTTCGGTCTGTATTTATCTTTAGGAAACAGAAAAACTGGAAACAGGGCTATTTATTTATCTATATAGATACATATCTATATAGATATATAAATCAAACTCTTTGGTCAATAGTGCCTACACGTGAATTGAAACTAGCTTGTGCCTCTGTCATATTTCTGTGGCTATCAACCCAACACTGTAGCTGAATACACATTACTTTTCCTGCCTCATGCAGGAGGGAGATTGGGCAATAGTTAGAAAGACTGCTGTGATCACCCTTCTAGGATAAGAATGACTGAGCACCAGGAAGATGGAGAAATGTTCCCAGCAAGAGTCAAATTGAATATTTTGGTAAGGACACTAGTCTACCTGCCTGATAAACGTCAATAGGCACTGGGTCGGGCCTGGTACCTTATGTTTCATCATGGCATTCAATGTTCTCTCCACTTCCGGTACTAAGATGTTAATAGCACAGTGACATTCACAGGGATCCTCACACACTAGCGGGGAGCCAGGATTGCCTTTGGGCTCAACACTATACCACGCACTGAAATGTTGTACCCACAATGTCGGACTGACATGGCTTTCTAGTGTACTGTCTGCCTCCTTCTCCACCCACGTGACAAGTTCCCCTAAAATCTTAATGTTTTCATTAAGAGAATGCCCTCAGGAACTGCAAACTTGCCAGAGGATGGATGGAGGATCTTTCTGGGTTAAGGGTGAGTCTTAACTGTTGGAATAGGCTGATGCAGGCGGCTATAGAGGAATGAGCCTCCACCTTTGGTGGCCCTTTAAGCCCTTGGGTGCCCTGGACGTAACGGTTACATCCTGGGCAGCACCGCTCGGGTGCTCAGGACGTAACAGTTACGTCCAGATAGGGGCCCTCGGGGGAAGTGCTAGCGCTCCCCCAGATGGCATCACACACCCCTCACCCTTACCCCGTGGTGTCTGATGATGTCAGCGCACAATCGCACGCTGACCTCATCAGAGGCCTGCCCCTCAACGATGGAAGCTTGGCTTCCAGGGTGAATCGGAGGAGAAATGAAAAAGAATTTATCCTCTGGTCACGTGGAGGGGGCGACGAGAGGCATGAAAGGAGAAGAAAGGCCTCTCCTCTCCTTTCATGTGCCTCTCAGCATTTCTGCTGCCCGATCACGATGCGATCGGGCAGCAGAAATGCCACTAGACACCAAGGAATTTTTGTTTTTTTTATATATATTTACACATAAGGGGAGAGGCCTATTTTTTTTATATGTGAGGAGCGACCCCTTAGGCAAGGGTCACTCCCCTAGGGGGCAAAATTAACTCTAGGCCCTTCCTGCCCCCCTTGGGGGCAGATCGGACAATTTTTATTACGCCTATCAGCCCCCAAGGGTGGCAGAAACCACTAAACACCAGGGATTTGTATTTTTTTGCGTCAATTTCACACAAGGTGAGCGACCCCTGGGGGGCTTATTTATTTTAGGCCATTTAGACACCAGGGATTTTTTTGTTGTTGTTTATTTTACTTTTTTCTATGCGGGGACCGACCCCTTAGGCAAGGGTTGCTCCCCTGGGGTGCAAATTGCCCTTGGGGGCAAATCAGCATATTTTTATCACAATCTGCCCCCGGGGGGGGGGGGGGGTGGGAGGGAGCAGAAACCACTTATGCGCCAGAGATTGGTGTGTGTGTGTATGTCTGCGTGTTGTTTGGGAGGGGCAGCACCTTGGGCAAGGGTCTCTACCCATGGGGGCACATTACTGATCAGCCTATTTTTGGAAGGCCCATCTGCCCCCAAGGGGGACAGAAAGCCCACCAGGGAATAATTTTGTTATTACTTTTTTTTTTTTTTTTTTTTTTACAAAATAAGAGGTTGGGGGTATGGTTATACCTCAACCCCAAATAAATTGGGCCAAAGTTGTTCTGTCCACCAGTGCGCAGATGGGGCAATTACCCCCATTCCACACCCTAGGAGGCAGAAAGTCTACTAGAATCCAGGGAGTTTAAAAAAAAAAAAAAAAATAGTGGGGTGGTGGCTACCACAACCAGTTTGGGCCTGGTTATGCCCCCACCCCAACTGAAGGGGGTAACAGTCTTTCAGCTCCCCCCGCACACTAAAACATCTTATCCCACAGCAAGCAAGAGGACATTTGATTATTTGGGGTTTTGGTTTTACATTTGGGCCATGAGAGCTTGGCTAACTCTCAAAATTGTCCCACTTGGAATGGTGATGGCTGCACTTTTTGGACTTTGGGGCACTGCCATGTAAAAAAAATAATCCACAAGACCTAGACACATCTGAAAATTAAACATCTGGGTGATTCCAGGGTGGGGTGCTTCACATGCACCCTGCACCATTTTCTTACTCACAATGCCCTGCAAAATTTCCAACTTATGCTGGAAACGACACATTTTTCCCACATTTCTGTCATGGAACCTTCTGGAATCTGCAGGAATCCCCAATCTTCCTACCACCCAGCATTGACTCATCTATACCGATGCAAATGCTGCCCCACTTTTCAGCTTAAATTTTTATTTTATTTTTCTAACTGCCCTTTTGGACCTGCTTTGGTTCCCCCTCAATTTCGACTTGTTTTTGGCTCTTTACTGTCACTTGGCCCACCTACATAAATGAGGTATCATTTTTACCAGGAGACTAAGGGGAACGTTGGGGGGTAGAACATTTGTCCTGGTGCGGTGATCCCACACAGAAATGTGGGGGAAATCTTTTTTTTTTTTTAGCTAAATTTGAGGTTTGCTTAGGATTCTGGGTAAGAAAACACTGGGGGATCCACGCAAGTCACACCTCCCTGGACTCCCTCGGATGTCTAGTTTTCAGAAATGTCTGGGTTTGGAAGGTTTACCTGTATGGCTGTTGAGCCCAGGACTAAAAACGCAGATACCCCCGCAAAAACAGGTAGTTTTGTATTTGATCATTTTGATGTGTCCATGTTGTCTTTTGGGGCATTTCCTGTTGCAAGCACTAGGTCTACCCACACAATTGAGGTACAATTTTTATCGGGAGGCTTGGGGGAACACTGGGTGGAAGGAAATTTGTGGCTCCTCTCAGATCCCAGAACTTTCTGTCACTGAAATGTGAGGAAAACGTGTTTTTTGGCCATTTGTTGAGGTTTGCAAAGGATTCTGGGTAACAGAACCTGGTGAGAGCCCCACAAGTCACCCTATCCTGGATTCCCCTAGGTGTCTAGTTTTCAAAACTGCACAGCTAGGCACTTTCTAGAAAACACGCCAGTTTTCAGTGTAAAAATGTGATGTATCCATGTTGCCTTTCCTGTCGCGGGTGTTAGGCCTACCTACGCAAGTGAGGTACCATTTTTATTGGGACACTTAGGGGAACACAGAATAGAAGTGTTATTGCCCCTTGTCATTTTTTCCTTCCAAATGTAATGCAGTGTGTAAAAAAGATGTTATTTTCTGTAGGAAAACCTTGTAGGATCCACACAAATTACCCCTTTCTGGGTCGCATTAATGGTTCCACACCCATTTCTGTCACTAACTGGTAGGAGGCTAAAAGCACAAAAAATAGTAAAAATGGGGTATGTCCCACTAAAATGCCAGAATTGTGTTGAAAAATTGGGTTTTTTGGTTCAAGTCTGCCTGTTCCTGAAAGCTGGGAAGCTGGTGATTTTAGCACCACAAACCCTTTGTTGATGCCATTGTCAGGGAAAACACCACAAGCCTTCTTCTGCAGCCCTTTTTTCCCCATTCTTTTTTTTTTTAAACAAAATTTTCGCTGTATTTTGGCTAATTTCTTGGCCTCCTTCAGGGGAACCCACAAACTCTGTGTACCTCTAGAATCCCTAGGGTGTTGGAAAAAAAGGGGGCAAATTTGGGTGGGTAGCTTACGTGAACAAAAAGTTACGAGAGCCTAAGTGTGAACTGACCCAAATAGCCAAAAAAAGGCCTGCCACCTGAGGGGGGAAAAGGCCTGGCAGCGAAGGGGTTAATGAGCCACTTGTCCGCGTACAGGTAAACTTGGGGACCTTGTCTTCAAAGTAAGGAAGCTACTGATACCAGGCACTTTGTATAGATGAACAGTGCATACTTCGGACCAGATGTAAGCACCTCCAATTGATAGTGCTGCTCCAGCACAGAAAACAGCAAGCACTGCCTATGATTTTGATGTATAGCGATGTGAAACTACACTCCCTGAAGATCAATGGAAGGACTTCTTGAAATGTTACTATTCGGAAGGACTGTTTTTTTCAGGAATGTTTTCAAATTTTAAAAGTTTGGTATTGTTCTTTTCTAAGGTGCCTTTTAAGAGAAGGAGGAGAATCTCTTGCTGCATCTCCCACAAGTGCAAGTGATATTCTTTTCTGGGTAGACAGTGGGTGGCTTCTGTATAAATTCCAGAGTGTGACCAGATTGCTGGGTGCTTCAAACAGTTCAATCTATATTTAGCATTTACCAAACAGAGGCAAAAGTAGAGATTCTTCCACTGACTAGAAACACTCTGGCAGGTGCTTGTGGGGGTTGGGGAGTGGTGATTGAGTTCAGCTGGTGAAAGTAAAGCTCACTTCTGTTTGTTCTTGGATTATGTCCGGGAAACTCCTATGTTCTGCCATAGTCCCGGCACTGCCTGCTGCTTGAAGATTTTCCTTGACAATAACTTCATTGTCTTGGATTGATCTACACTGGGCTGTTGACACAATGATGGAGTCAGGTTGTGGGTGGCCAGTCAAGCACGCTGAAGTAGACTCTGGAACCCTGAGCTTCTCAAGGTGGGATATAACTGACTGAACTATGGCTGGCGTGTGCATTAGTTTAAGACTCTCTGGGCACACCACATCCAGGATCGGGATGGATTTTGTAGATTTCTCACAATGTTCTTTAAAATCATGTAGAAAACATTACTGCTTGCATGGACGTTATGGGGAGGTCAAGCTTTTTTTTTGCTCTTTCCCACGGGCATGAAAGTGGGCAACGTCATCTGGGGTAAATCAGGTTGTGAAGGTGACTGTTGTTTTCTTTACGAAGGATGCAGGCCTCTCAGTATTCATCATCATCATACTGTTCTTCCTCACAATGTTTTGAGACATACGGTCTCAGTCAGACCTGCTCTGCTCTTCCAAGTACCATGGTGTTGGTGGGACAGGATCTGGAACCGGGGCTGGCTTCATGGGAACAAGCAGAAGCAGACAGAGGGTTAGTGGAGGGAGTGGTGGTGGGGGTGCTGGCACCCAGGGAGGCGAAGTTGGCATTCGTGGTATCAGTGTTTGAGGCCGAGTTGCTATAGAAATAACCTCTAGGATGTGTCCATCATCTATTGGTCAATGAGTTACACGGGAGTTTGCTTCACAGGGATGGATGGACGCTGTGGTAAAGGTTGGTCATACCTGCTTGAGTGGCCTTCCATCACAAAGGTCTGAGGCTGATGTGTACACTCCTGCTGGTATTGCTCTTCCTTGTAATAATCCTCACCAGATTCAGGCACATAGTGTGTATCTGACTGGAAAGGAATGTAGAGTGTGTCCAACATTTGTTTCTGATCACTGACATCACCTTTCAATTCTGAAACCTGCATATGCCCCAGATGATGCACAGAAACCATCAGCGGCGAATACAGGAATGTTAAACACTGAAACGGGAATTCCGTTGAAGGGGTCACCACATGGAGGCTGAGAGGATAGAGGGGAGTTGAGGGTCAAGCTCTCCTTCCCTCAACCCCTTGCAGAGATGGCAGTCATCCTTGAACTATGATGTGAATGTACCCAGTGTAAAAAAAAAATCACATGGAATGCATTCTGAGCACGCACACTGATAAATATATTTAGCAGTGTAGTTTAGCCCTATGTATGGCATCGAGGGAAAAAAAAACATTTGTAATCTTTATGAGATAATAATATCTGTGCTAGACAATGCTCTTAATCCAGTTCTTGCACTCACAAGAAAGCCAACTAATACAAAATCTAATTTCAGAAAACACACAATCATTAACAGCAAGGCAGTTCTCATGCTAAAATTGACATTATAATGTACTAAACTGTACCTGAAACTCTGTAAATGCCTTCACATTTCATGCCATGTTTCTCAACATAATCTATACATTCACGAAACACTGCAGGAAGGCGTATTCCATCGTACATCATAGTCCTTTCTGCAGCTTCAATAAGGGGGATTCCAAACACTGGTCTTACACTTGGGACCTCAACTGGAGGTACCTCTGGCTCGGGTGTTGGTTTCTTCTTTTTCTTCTTCTCTTTCCACTGTTTTACAACATCAGCTGCTGTTAAGTCCTTTGATTTCTTCTCTTTGTGTTTTTCTTCTTTGTGTTTCTCTTCCTTATGCTTCTCTTCTTTGGGTTTCTCCTTAACTTTAAATTCCTTTTCTTTCTTTTTCGAAAAACTAGGCTTCTTAAAAACATGGATGCCTTTGGATCTCTTCATTTTAGATGGACTCTCGGCTTCATCACCCGAGCTGTCTTCTTGAAAAGCAGCATACCCTTCCGCTGCAAAAGTAAAAAAGAAAAAGGTGAGGTTGCAGTTACACTTCTTTTATCGGTATGAAAGCAACCCAGCAATTGTGCTATTATGATGTCACTACAAATGCTGACATAAAAAGCACTGGGTACAGTCTAAAACACATACAAACAAAGCTAGAGTTTGTTCTCAAGTATCCCCTCGGCACACACCTTCTCCCAGCCTTGTGACCACCTCTACATGTCCCAAGCTCATCAACAAGTGTCATCTCACCCCCAGCTCTTCCATTATAGCACAATGTCCTTTTGGTTAGTACTCTACAATAAAGAAACCAATGCAATACTGACACCATGACTTTCAACATCTTCTGTTTTAAGGAGAGGTGAGGCTGTAGATCTCTTGGCTACCCCTAACCATGTATCAATAAAACCGCATGGCATATTATACAAGCAGCATCAAGAAATCAACTAAAAGAGATAGAAAGTCTATTGGTATTCTGAAGTTGTTTTCAGAGACCTTGAAGTAATTTTACATTCTATGTTTTAACTCATGTAATAAGAATTTAATGGATGTGCACCCTTGAATATTCGGTTGTCTTTTTGGATCAGTTTGACAATTTGATTATATTATTTTTTAAGCGTATGGGAGCTTAACACAAATAAGAAAATACCCACTTAATCAAAGCAAAAGAGAGGAGCCAAACAAGTGAGCTGAAGGTCAGAATCCTTACACAGAGCTGCATGACCACGGCTGCTATTAATGTTAAATAAACTCAGGGTTTTTTTTTAAACTCTGGGAGGAATATGGTTTATTTTATGTTGTCTAGGCATAGTTATAATAGTAATATTGTATTTGTAAAGTACAAACTATAGCATACATGGATAGCTTCAATGTGATGACAGTTGACAACAGAAGGACCGCAAGATTAAATGAATATAAAAAAGATAAAACCACATAGAAAATGTGATTATAATATTACCCATACAGTTGTCTAAACTCCCTGTAAGCAGACAATCTGTCTTTTTGCAAACAACAGCTTGGGCTGTCTGGTATGCAATACCTAAAAAAAAAAAAACAAGGCATAGGATGCACCTATGGTATCTGAATCTTGAACAACATATCCCTGTCTCCATTGGACCAACCTAGCCATGCTCATTTTTAGTAAAGAGCTACAGACACAGTGCATCACATTCCACTAACAATACACTTCTGATCTTTGAGTCCAGCTCCCCTTTCAAATAAGTTTTAATGACATCTTTGCCCCTAAAAAGCGCTCTGCCAAATTTCGGCTAGGTTTGTACTACACAAACAACACATGCATACATACATGACAAGTTTAATTATCATGCATCTAAACTGAATGACACTCCAAAACAATATAGTATACCCAGGTGCAGGCAGAAGATGTATTAAAGTCATATCTCAAAACTTCTGAGAATAATCAGTTTGGTATGAATGAATCGTACTTTCAGAACCAAAGAAAACTGCATCGACAAAAGGATGATTCTCTTTACAGTAGCTATATGATTGAATGGCATAGCTACTCAAATTCAATTCAAGCAAACATATTGGCTGTCAAATGTGTTTATTTCTGCTTACCTCACAACCTCTAAATTGGAAATTTGTTGACGCCCAGTTTAAAGAACCACAAAACCTCTGCTTCACATATCACGTCTCATACTGTTTCAATCGCAAAACCTCACACAATTTACCTTCATGTTCACCAAGTAACAAAATAAGCTATGAACTTCAAAGAACAAAACAGCTATTTCTGTTTACTATAAAATGTTTCATTTAATTACAACAAAAGGCTGTACAAGAAAATTGTAAACTGCAGAGACCAACTCACTTCTTTTTTCCTTTTTCTTAAACTTTCCTTTCTTTTTCCCATGTTCTTTCTCATCATCAGACACAATATCGGGGGGCTCGTGTAGAATTTCATGAGGTGACGAAGGCTCTCCAGTACGGTACAATCCGGGGAACTTGGTAGGGCTGATTTCTTCAGAGCTTGGGGTGCGAGCAAGCCCGCCACTGTGCTCTGCCCTGCGGTGCTCGCTAGGGCTACTGGTGGGAGGCAGGAAGCACTCCGTCATTGTGTCTGATGTACCACAGCTGGTATTGTATCTCTGCTACCTATTCATTGCACCTGCAAGAAGAATAGAACAGGCTGGTTATGTGTTTTATGAAGATCGTTATATAGGCCGTGTATATTGAAGTATTTTCAGGATTCAAACGTGTCACTATGCTCCTTAGACAGTAGATTCTAAACAATAAAAAATCCCGTTAAAAAAAAAAAACGGTATACATATAATGGTCTGGAGGCACAAGAATCAGAATAAGCACCAGCAATGTCTAAGACTCTGATAACATATTTTTACCTAATAAACATTTCTACAAATGTTGTACAGTTCAGCTTCTGGTTTCTCAACAATATAAAAACACTTAGGCCCCTGTAACACAGAAGGCGAAGCAGACAGCAAAGAAAAAGAAAACTGGAAAGTCAAACATCTGCATCACAACTGTTACCAAGATCCTAATTTACAAGCGATGGAAGCTATCTAGTATCTTCATGTAATACAAAAGAGTCTGCTCGTCTCTTCATGGGATTATTTAACCAAAAAAACACAATTGGGATACAGCTCCTCATTGCATCATTGTTAGCTAATCAGGACTTCCCAGCAAGATGCACTGCAACTATTTGTAATTAGTTGTGTATGCTTTGTTTAAAATATAAGAACAAACAATACTTGGGGAAGAACTGTGTGCAAAGGCATGCAGTGCTAATGTGTTGCATCCTAAGAGTATATGAACTCTGCCGACAGTGTCTGCTGACAGGATGACAATACCTGCAAAAAGAGACATGAAGAACAGATTAACAATAACATCCGGCTAAATTATCTCTTAAATATGCTGGCACTATCGTGAGTTCATTAAAAAGAGGAGAAAGATAGGCCCACCATGACAGGGGCCATGTCACTGATTAATCACTTGGGTGCAAGTAAACTACATGCCATCGCATACTTCAAAGCATGTACTCAAGCTTCTTGGCAAACTTCTATAGTGTGCACAGATGACCTCTTTTCGAAAGTCGGTGCCTACCCTAAATATGTTGGAGGTGGAGTAGCATTTCATTCAAGTGCACATTGAACCCAAGCGTTGCAATGGTAATAAAAGCACAGTTTTACTGACCACCTATCACTGGGTGCAAACATGTGTAAGCACAGCGTGTACACATTTGTAAAAAATCTTCGAGGAAATAATGATGCAGGTGTGGATGGACCTCCCTTCCTCCTCTGTTACAGATCTCACAGTGAGATCTGATTGGCTGCCATCACTTCAACCAGGAAGTGCTGGCCGCCATCCTGGGAGCAAAATGATCTACAGAGCTGAAAACTAGAACCAAAGCTTAAATGTAAGGAAAAAAAGAATATATATCAAGTTCTGTGCTTCGGCTCTGGCCAGATATACAAATGTCTTTTTCTTTTAACAACTCAAAGACTACTGAACGGATTTGCATAAAATCAAGAAAATTGACCTTTCTGAGCCAAGACCTAGCTTTCTGCCAAATGTGGAGTAAATCCATCTAGCAGATCGGGCTGTAGTCATGTCTAAAAATCCCTATGGAAATTGCATAGGGAAAAAGCTTTTTGGGACCCCCCACCCCCCTTTTACTCGGCCTTGCTGGACAAATCACCCCAACACTATCAACACAGCAGCTGAACTGTCGTACGTATTAGTTTTGAAAATTTTGTGAAGATTCGTCAAACTGCGCCTAAGTTATTGGCAAAACAAAAAACACTTCTCCTATGGAAACTAGGTCCTAACTATAACTACCTACTGGCAACTGCCAGTAAGAGATGAATAAGTTACCTACCTTCGGTAACGCTTTTTCTGGTGGATACATTAACTACCTGTGGATTCCTCACCTAAAGAATTCTACCCTCGCGCCAGCTTCGACAGAAATTTCTTCTAGCTCTGCACGTCGACGATGACGTCACAATAGCCAGACTCCACGCGACGCCGTCATCTAGGCAATAAGAAGCCCTCGTCGACGTGCAGACGTCAGTTATCACCATTTTTTACATGCCTTAGAGGCGAACAGGTGAAAATTTCATCTTGAAGAGAACATAATCACATCCAAAGAAGTGAAAACGCAACATTTATTACACTAAAAATAACAAGAAATTAAATATGCCAGTCAAAATCAATCATGAGTACTTGAATTATCAAGACCAGAGAAAGAAATACATATATACATGCTATAACTATATACATAAAGTAGGTATATATATATATATATATATATATATATATATATATATATACCTACTTTATGTACATATTTACAAGACAATTGGCGCTCACCCAAGGATTTCGTGGAACAACCATTCAGGCAACGGGGAGGCAGGTGGGACCGTGAGGAATCTACAGGTAGTTAATGCATCCACAAGAAAAAGCGTTACCGAAGGTAAGTAACTTATTCTTCTGATGGATACACCTACCTGTGGATTCCTCACCTAAAGAATAAAGAATAGAGTCCCAAAGCAGTACTACCTCCGGAGGTGGGTGCCCGAATGGTCAAACCAAGAAATCCTGGTGCACCGAGCTAGCAAAATGGCCATCCCTCCTAACCTCAGAATCCAAACAATGTTTGACAAAAGTATGGAGGGATGCCCAAGTTGCCGCCCTGCAGATGTCAACCACAGGAACACCCCTAGCCAAAGCCAAAGAGGCAGCCTTAGCTCTGGTGGAATGGGCACGAAGCCCCACAGGTGGTACTTTCTTAGCTAAGGAATAACAAAGCTTAATACAGAGAATGACCCACCTGGATAGTGTTCTCTTGTGGACTGCTATGCCTTTCCTCTTCCCCACATATCCAACGAAGAGCTGATCATCTTGCCTGAACTCCCTCGTCCTGTCGACAAAGAAGCTCAATGCTCTTCGTGGAGCCAGTCGGTGGATCCTCTCTTCCTCCTTGGATGGATGAGGCGGAAGGTAAAAGGAAGAGAGAGTAATAGACTGCCCCAAGTGAAAGGGTGTAACAACCTTCAGGAGGAAAGCCACCTTTGGTCCTTAACACCACTTTGTCTCTAAAGAAGGAAAGGTATGGAGACTCTACACTAAGAGCCTGAAGCTCACCGACTCTTCTGGCCGATGTTATGGCTACCAGGAATACAGTCTTAAGAACCAGCAAACGCAAAGCACAAGAATGCATTGGTTCAAATGGCGATCCCATTAAAAATGCTAATACTAAATTAAGGTCCCACTGAGGCATAACCAATGGTGAGGGAGGAAACTTATTAGTGAGCCCCTTAACAAACCTCAAAACAATTGGAGATTTTAACAAGGAAGGTTGATCAGGGAGGCACAGAAAAGCTGACCGTGCTGATAAATAGCCTTTAACTGTGGCAACTACACAACCCTTCTGTGCCAAGGAAAGAGCAAATGATAATGTATCAGACAAGTGAGCCTTTAAGGGATCAATTCGGTTCTCTCTATACCAACGTACAAATTTAGCCCTTCGACTTGCATAGATTGATTTGGTGGAGTGTCGCCTGGCCGATAAAATAACATCCACCACTTCCGGTGGGAGAGAAAAAGCACTCAGATTGCCCCGTTCAATCTCCAGGCATGAAGGTGCAGACTCTGGAGGTGGGGGTGCAGAATCTGCCCTTGCGACTGCGAGAGGAGGTCCACCCTGTAAGGGAGACGGAGCGGAGGGCACAGAGAGAGTTGGAGAAGGTCTGTGTACCACACCCTTCTTGGGCTATCAAGATGACTTGGGCCCGGTCTTGGCGGATCTTCCTCAGAACTCGAGGAATCAGGGGTATGGGAGGAAACGCGTAAAGCAACTGACCCTTCCAGGACATCTGAAACGCATCCCCCAAAGCTCCTTGCACCGGATACTGGAGGCTGCAAAATAACGGGCACTGCGCGTTCTCCTGAGTAGCAAACAGATCTATCTGCGGACACCCCCACATCTGGAAGATGTAAAGAACCAGATAAGAGCTGCGTCGACTGAGAACATCTGCACGTACATTCAGAGCCCCGGCCAAATGATTTGCTACCAAGCAAATCTTGTGGTCCTGAAGCCAGGACCAGAGTCGAAGAGCTTCTCTGCAAAGAAGGTACAACCCCACTCCTCCCTGCTTGTTTATATACCACATCGCGGTAGTGTTGTCTGTTAGAATCTGGACTGACTGACCGTGAATGGAAGGAAGGAAGGCCTTGAGAGCCAGACGTACTGCCCGCAATTCCAACAGATTGATGTGAAATCTCTGTTCCACTGGAGACCGAAGGCCTTTGACCTCCAGGTCCCCCAGATGAGCTCCCCACCCTAGAGTGGAAGCATCCGTTACAACTGTGGCATTTTGAACTTTTCCTTCCTGAGGAACCAATTCAAAATCCCCAAGTCCAGAATTGGTCTCAACAGACCATCCTTTTTGGGGGATCAGGAAGTATCTTGAATAACAGCCCTGACCCCTCTCCTGCTCGGGAACCAACTCTACTGCGCCTTTTGCCAGTAGGGATAACACCTCCTGTTGCAGTAACAGAAGATGGTCTTCCGAACAGAAGGATGGGCGGGGAGGGAAGGGAGGCGGGAACTCCCGAAAGGGAAGAGCGTACCCTCTTCACAATGTCGATGACCCAAGAGTCTGATGTTATAAACTCCCACACTGGAAAAAATTGGGCAAGTCTCCCCCCTACCGGAGACAAGTGAACAGGGAGTGGTGGAGGACTAAGGCTGCTTTCCCTGCTGCACCCCTCCAGAGGAAGAGGAAGAGGCAGAGTGCTGCTGGTTGCTCCTCTTGTACGTACTCTGCCACTGCCTCTGAAGGATCTGTAAGGCAGCGAGCTTGCAGATTGTTGTGGTGCCTGAAATGTGCCATGAAAGGAGGAGCCACGTCCAAAACCCCTAAACTTCCTATATGACCTAAAGGAAGAGGAAGTAGCTGCCTTTAGTCCTAACGACCTCGCTGTGGCTCTGCTCTCTTTGAAACGTTCAAGAGCTGAATCTGCCTTTGTCCCAAAGAGTTTTTCTCCATCAAAAGGCAGATCCAGGAGAGTCGCCTGCACATCCGTAGAAAAGCCTGATGAGCGCAGCCAAGCCTGACGCCTCGATACTATGGATGTGCCCATAGCCCTTGCCACAGAGTCAGAGGTGTCCAACCCAGACTGGATCACCTGGGTCGCCGCCGCCTGAGCATCCGCTAGCAAATACAACACCTCTTGTGGCAAGTTTGGATGACCTTTTGCTTCCTCCATAAGGGCATGAATATAACGTCCCAAAATGCAGGTAGCATTGGTCGACTTCAAGGCCATACTACATGACGAAAAGGCCTTCTTTGCAGCGTGGTCCATTTTCTTTGACTCCCTGTCCACAGGGGTCCCGGGGAACGAACCAGGGGATGACCGGGAAGAGCATGAAGCCTGAACAACCAAACTCTCCGGAGTTGGATGTTTGGAGAGGAAGTCCGGGTCACATGGAGCCGCACGATAACGCCTTGCTACCGCCCTGTTGACAGCTGTAGAAGTCACAGGTTTACTCCAGATGTCCTTGGTGGGGTCCAGGAGAGCCTCATTGAAGGGCAAGAGAGGCTCCGCCACCACCGAGGCCGGATGCAGCACTTCCGTCAAAAGGTTCCTTTTCACCTCAGCAGCCGGAAGAGGAAGATCTAAAAAGTCTGCAGCCTTCCTTACTACTGCGTGAAAAGATGCAGCCTCTTCGGTATACTCCCCAGGGGAAGCCAAATCCCATTCAGGGGAAGTATCAATACCGCTTGCAGTGTCCAGACCCTGAAAATCACCCGAAGGCTCCAAGATTTCACCTTCCTCCAGATGTTGCCTGCTATATTCCTCTTCCTCCAGGAGGCGCAAAGCTAGACGTCTGGACCGGAGTCTGGATTCGAGACCCGGCGTCGATAAGGCGTCGGCCGACGCCGAAGACCTTTGCCGGCGCCGGACCCTCCGGCGCAACAGGCACCTTGACAGTGGACTGGATCCGTGGAGAATCCGCCGGAGTCGAAAATGTTGTAGGCGTCACTGGTCTCCTTAGCGACGCCAAGGGCATTGGCGCCGAAGCGGCTCCAGACAGCAAAAATGGCATGAAGGGCGTCGGCTTGTAAGGAGCCGGAGCACCCAAATTAAAAGCTAAAGGGCCAGACGGACCCGCATGCCCTCCACCAGGCGCCATGGTGGAAAAGATATTGAACATGGCATTTAAAAATGCCGCAGGATCCGTACCCGGCGCCAGGAAAGCTGGGTATGTTTGAGGTATCGGCGCCGGCATAGAAGCCGATGATGGGCCAGGCAACTCCTGCTCCGGAGAAGCCGCCGGTTCTTGAAGAGGCTCGACTTCAAAACACCGACAAAGGTGAAGTCGGAGTCATAGGAGGCGAAGGAGTGACGGTCGGGCTAATCTCCCACGTCGGACGGTGCCGAGCTGATGAAGATGCCGATCTGGACCTGGAACGACCTCTATTCGATCGGCGCCGGGAGTCATGACGGCGCCGAGAGTCTCCATGACGACGACGATGCCGCCTTTCCTTCCTCTTCTTGGAATGGGCCAGGAACAATTTAGCCTCTCTTTCCTTAAGCGCCTTAGGGTTCATGCGCTGGCAGGAACCGCACGACTCGACCTCATGGTCGGAACTAAGGCACCAGATACCATTTTCATGGGGGTAGGTGACCGACATCCGACCCCCACACTGGTTACAAGGCTTAAAGCTAGATTTTCTTGGCTGCAACATTGTAACTACAGATGCGCAACTGTAGCTCCCTGTTAGCCTCGAAGAAAAACAGTTATTCGAAGCCACGGAAAAAAGGGAACTGACGTCTGCACGTCGACGAGGGCTTCTTATTGCCTAGATGACGTCATACGGCGTCACGTGGAGTCGGGCTATTGTGACGTCATCGTCGACGTGCAGAGCTAGAAGAAATTTACGTCGAAGCTGGCGCGGGGGGAGAATTCTTTAGGTGAGGAATCCACAGGTAGGTGTATCCATCAGAACACATCCCGCCATCTAGTGTTGGGCTCGGAGTGTTACAAGTTGTTTTTCTTCGAAGAAGTCTTTTTGAGTCACGAGATCAAGGGACTCCTCCCCTTTCGGCTCCATTGCACATGGGCGTCGACTCCATCTTAGATTGTTTTCCCCGCAGAGGGTGAGGTAGGAGTTGTGTATATAGTAATAGTGCCCATGCAATGGAGTAAGTATGTATGTACATAATGTGACTAAAAGTGATATATTTACAAATGTACAAGTTTAATTTTTTGTCAACTTAAAACGGCTACAGGCTCCCGGGGAGGTGGGAGGGCGCATGTGAATCTGCAGCATCTCATGCCACGAACAGATGTACACTGGGTAAGTGACATTTTCCGTTCGATGGCATGTGTAGCTGCAGATACACATGCTGTGCATAGACTAGTAAGCAGTTGCTCCCCAAAAGCGGTGGTTTAGCCTGTAGGAGTTGAAGTTGTTTGAAATAATGTCCTTAATACTGCTTGTTCTACTGTGGCTTGCTGTGTTGTTAACACATCCACGCAGTAATGCTTGGTAAATGTATGAGGCGTAGACCATGTGGCTGCCTTACAGATTTCAGTCATTGGTATGTTTCCTAGAAAGGCCATGGTGGCACCCTTCTTTCTAGTGGAGTGTGCCTTTGGTGTAATAGGCAGTTCTCTTTTTGTTTATATATAACAGGTTTGAATACATTTAACTATCCATCTGGCAATGCCTTGTTTGGATATTGGATTCCCTGTATGAGGTTTTTGGAAAGCAACAAACAATTGTTTTGTTTTGCTAATTTGTTTGGTTCTATCAATGTAGTACATTAGTGCCCTTTTGATGTCTAATGTATGTTATGCTCTCTCAGCTACAGAATCTGGTTCTGGGAAGAACACTGGGAGTTCCACTGTTTGATTTAAGTGGAACGGTGATATGACTTTAGGTAAGAATTTAGGATTTTTGCGTAGAACTACTTTATGTTTGTGTATCTATATAAAGGGTTCTTGTATGGTAAAGGCTTGTATTTCACTTACTCTTCTGAGAGATGTGATAGCTATTAGAAAGGCTACTTTCCATGTTAAGTACAGTATCTCACATGAGTGCATGGGTTCAAATGGTGGACCCATGAGTCGTGTTAATATGATGTTGAGGTTCCACGAAGGAATTGGTGGTGTTCTTGGTGGGATAATCCTTTTCAGACCCTCCATAAATGCTTTTATGACTGGGATTCTGAATAATGAAGTTGAATGCGTAATTTGCAGATAAGCCGAAATTGCTGTGAGATGTATTTTAATGGATGAAAAAGCTAACTTGGACTTTTGTAAGTGTAGTAGGTAGTTTACAATGTTTTTTGCAGATGCGTGTAATGGTTGGATTTGATTATTATGGCAGTAATTAACAAACCTTTTCCACTTATTTGCGTAGCAATGTCTTGTGGTTGGTTTCCTAGCCTGTTTTATGACCTCCATGCATTCTTGTGTAAGGTCTAGATGTCCGATCTAAGATTTCAGGAGCCAAATCACTAGATTTAGTGATGCTGGATTCGGGTGTCTGATCTGTTGTTTGTGTTGAGTTAACAGATCTGGTCTGTTTGGCAGTTTGATATGAGACACTACTGATAGGTCTAGTAGTGTTGTGTACCAAGGTTGTCGTGCCCAAGTTGGTGCTATCAGTATTAGTCTGAGTTTGTTTTGACTCAATTTGTTTACTAGATGCGGAAGGAGTGGGAGAGGGGGAAAAGCGTATGCAAATATCCCTGACCAACCTGGTACCTGGATGCGAAGTTTTGGCATTTTGCGTTTTCTTTTGTTGCGAATAGGTCTATTTGCGGTATTCCCCATCTTTGGAAGTAAGTTTGTAGTATCTGGGGATGAATTTCCCATTCGTGGATCTGTTGGTGATCCCGAGAGAGATTGTCGGCTAACTGGTTTTGAATTCCTGGTATGAATTGCGCTATTAGGCGAATGTGGTTGTGAATCGCCCAATGCCATATATTTTGAGCTAAGAAACACAATTGTGTCGAGTGTGTCACTCCCTGTTTGTTCAGATAATACATTGTTGTCATGTTGTCTGTTTTGACAAGAATGTGTTTGTGGGTTATTAGTGGTTGAAATGCTTTCAATGCTAGAAATACTGCTAGTAGTTCTAAGTGATTTATATGAAGTTGTTTCTGTTGAGTGTCCCATTGTCCCTGGATGCTGTGTTGGTTGAGGTGTGCTCCCCACCCTACCATGGAAGCATCTGTTGTGATCACGTATTGAGGCACTGGGTCTTGGAAAGGCCGCCCTTGGTTTAAATTTATAGTATTCCACCATTGAAGCGAGGTGTATGTTTGGCGGTCTATCAACACTAGATCTTGAAGTTGACCCTGTGCTTGTGACCACTGTGATGCTAGGCACTGTTGTAAGGGCTGCATGTGTAATCTTGCGTTTGGGACAATGGCTATGCATGAGGACATCATGCCTAGTAGTTTCATCACTAATTTTACCTGGAACCTTTGGTTTGGGTGCATGGCCTGTATTACGTTTTGGAATCCTGTACCCTTTGTGGACTTGGAGTGGCAATCCCTTTTTTTGTGTTGATTGTTACTCCTAAGTACTGTTGTATTTGACACGGCTGTAGGTGTGATTTTTGGTAGTTGAGTGAGAACCCTAGCTTGTGAAGGGTTTCTATAACGTATTTTGTGTGTTGAGAACACCGTTCTTGCGTACTGTTTTTGATTAACCAATCGTCCAGATAAGGGAACACATGTATTTGCTGTCTTCTGATATGGGCTGCCACTACGGCAAGGCATTTTGTAAAGACTCTTGGCGCTGTTGTTATCCCGAATGGCAACACTTTGAACTGGTAATGTACCCCTTGGATTACAAACCTTAAGTATTTTCTGTGGGAAAGATGTATGGGTATATGGAAATACGCATCCTTGAGGTCTAATGTCATGTAGTCTTGTTGTTTGAGCAAGGGGATTACGTCTTGAAGTGTCACCATGTGAAAGTGATCTGATTTGATGTAAAGATTTAGTGTTCTGAGATCTAAGATAGGTCTTAGAGTTTTGTCTTTTTTGGGTATGAGAAACTACAGGGAGTAAACACCCGTTCCTTTCTGATGATTGGGTACTAGTTCTATTGCATTTGTTTGTAACAATGATTGGACCTCCAGTTGTAATAGATCCATGTGTTGTTTGGACATGTTGTGTGTTTTCGGTGGGACATTTGGAGGGAATTGTAGGAATTCTATGCAATAACCATGTTGGATAATGGCTAGGACCCACGTGTCTGTTGTTATTTCCTCCCAGTTTTGGTAAAAATTTGTTAGTCTACCCCCCCCCCACTGGCGTTATGTGTTGGGGTTTGTGACACTGGAGTCACTGTTTATTTTGCAGTGTCTTGGGACTCTGGAACTTCCCTCTAGTTTTAGGGAACTGTCCCCCTCTGTATTGTCCCCGAAAACTTCCCCTCTGATACTGGCTCTGGTATGTGGGCCTTGTTTGTGAGGTTGAGGGTTCTGTGCTCTGTCCCCGAAACCCCCCTCTGAACTGTGTTTTGCGAAATGTGCCTCTGCTCGGTGGGGAGTAGAGTGCGCCCATGGCCTTGGCCGTATCTGTGCCCTTTTTAAGTTTCTCAATAGCAGTGTCCACTTCTGGCCCAAACAACTGCTGTCCGTTGAAAGGCATATTCAGCACCGCTTGTTGAATTTCTGGCTTGAATCCTGAGGTGCGTAGCCATGTGTGTCACCGTATGGTGACTGCTGTATTTACAGTTCTTGCAGCTGTGTCTGCTGCATCCATTGCCGACCGTATCTGATTATTAGAGATACGCTGGCCCTCTTCCACCACTTGTTGTGCACGCTTTTGGAATTCTTTGGGTAAATACTCGATGAAGTGTTGCATTTCGTCCCAATGAGCTCTATCGTATCTCGATAGCAAGGCCTGTGAATTGGCAATGCACCATTGGTTGGCTGCCTGTGCCGCAACCCCTTTCCCCGCTGCGTCGAACTTGCGACTTTCCTTGTCGGGTGGTGGTGCATCTCCCGATGCGTGTGAGTTTGCTCTTTTGCGAGCTGCACCTACTACCACTGAGTCCGGTGTTAATTGCTGCGTGATGTACACAGGGTCTGTTGGTGGTGGTTTGTACTTTTTTTCCACCCTCGGAGTGATGGCCCTGCCTTTCACAGGCTCTTGAAAGACTTGTTTGGAGTGTTTCAACATTCCCGGTAACATAGGGAGACTCTGGTACTGACTATGTGTGGACGACAGAGTATTAAACAAAAAGTCATCTTCAATTGGTTCTGCATGCAAGTTGACATTGTGAAATGCGGCTGCTCTGGACACCACCTGTGTGTGTAAGCAGTATTGTCCTCAGGTGGTGATGGCCTCTCTGGGTAGCAGTCGGGACTGTTATCTGATACAGGCGCATCATAAAGATCCCATGCGTCAGGGTCATCTTGGCTCATTCCTGTATGCGTTGGGGATTGCATCATTGGTGGAGTGGCCATTGGTGATGGTTGTGGTGAGCGATGTGGTGACGGTGGCGGAGTTACTTGTCTTGCCACCTTTGCTTGTGGCTGTTTGTCTTTCTCTTGGAAAGCAAGTTTCCTTTACATTCGGATTGGAGGGAGAGTTCTTATTCTCCCTGTCTCTTTTTGAATGTGGAGCCTTCTTTGCGTGTAATCTGGCTCCCCAGCCTCTAGCTCCTGGCCAAATCTGTGTCCTTGCAATTGTGAGGACAGTCCCTGCTCCTCAGTGTATGAACTTGGTTTCGGCTCCGAAGCCGGATGTTTCGGTATCGAAACTTTTTCAACCGTCTTTTTCAGCTCGAAGACACTTTTTTGGCTTTCGGTGTTCCGATTTCTCGGTGCCGATCTTTTTCGGTGCCGGTTTCTCGATGCCGAGATTGCTCTGACCCGGTGTCTCGGGGTCGAGCCTGTTCTGTGCCGGTATCTCGACCGGAGTCGGATGACTTCGACACGTGCGTGCCCTTTTTCGGTGCCGTTGGCCGGTCACCTAATTTTCGGGTTAAGCCATGGCCTGCTGGCGGTGGCGTCCCCTGGGCTTTTATGTATTTTCCGTGAGTTTTGGCCAGGGGTGTTCTACTCACGGTTTTCGGCGTCTGTTGGGTTTCGGCCTTGTCCGAGTCCGAATCCGCGATGGAGAAGGTTTCCTCTTCCTCCAATTGTTAGTGTCCTGTCGATGCCATCTGAAGTCTTCTTGCTCTCCGGTCTCTTAGCGTTTTCCTCGACCGAAACGCTCGACAGGCCTCGCAGGTATCCTCCTTGTGTTCGTGAGACAAACACAAATTACAGACCAGATGCTGATCTGTGTAAGTATACTTGTTGTGGCATTCGGGCAGAAGCGGAATGGGGTCCGTTCCATTAGCCTTGAAGGCGCACGAGGTCGGGCCGACCAGGCCCCGCCGGGGAATCGAAACCCCGAAGGGCCACCAGAGCTCTTCCAAATTCTGTGTCGATCTGTTTTAACTAACCCGATACCGAACGCAAACAATACGTCAAATTTTCCGAGATTTAACTAACTCTCCGAACCGAAACACGGAGCGAAGAGGAACACGTCCGAACCCGATGGCGGAAAGAAAACAATCTAAGATGGAGTCGACGCCCATGCGCAATGGAGCCGAAAGGGGAGGAGTCCCTCGATCTCGTGACTCGAAAAGACTTCTTCGAAGAAAAACAACTTGTAACACTCCGAGCCCAACACTAGATGGCGGGATGTGCACAGCATGTGTATCTGCAGCTACACATGCCATCGAACATATATATATATATATATATACACATATATACACATATATATATACACATATATACACACACACACACACACAAAACATACGTGGAAAAGTCTGGGTAGTTCCCAAGTTTAGGTGGAAAGCAACTTCTGTATAGAGCATCCTACAACGTCAACATCACTCTAAAATTGATCAGTGTCTTTTTTTTCTAGCAACATTTTTAAGCATAGGATTAGCGCAGTGCCATCCACTCAGAGTTAGAAAGGGATAAAGTATTTTGCTATTTATACAGCAAAGTCTTCAAACATAGGATTGGCACATACATATTATCGTCATCATCATAGTGCTCTCTTGCTCTACCACCTCCCTCTCGGGGCGGAAGCCACGCATAGCGAAAGCATCATGATGCTTGCTTCCTCTCTGACCTCTCTCGAGACAAGTGCCTCACACGGCCACAGCAGTTGTTTAACATCTCCAATCCCAAACAAAACGAGTCTGGAGGTGGACCAGTATGGTGCTTATTTAGGGTCAACAAGATATGTTTAAAAGCTGAGATAGAGCTTTGCACAGGAGTGCATACCTCCAGACTTGTTTTGTTTGGGACTTCTTTTAAAATATATATATATATTTATACATATTAATATATATCAAAGGGAAGGGAAAGGGGGGTGTGGCAGGGGAAAGGGAAGAAAAGAGAACAAATCTCTATAAATGTTAACAGAAACATCTATTGTCCATACCACAGATTCAACTTAAATATAAAAAACATAAACAAGATTAAAAACAACAAGAATAAAACTTCCCAGGGGCCAGGAAAGATTACCGAGTATCAAACTAGGAGATCAGGAGGACCCTTAATCTACAGTGTGTCAATTAAAGTAAAGCCACAGTAGCAATGAGCCACCATAGCCTCAGAGTTCCCTTAAATGCACCTCCAACTCCTCATCCTTATTGAGTCCATAAGGTGTTTTGGTATTTAAAGAAATAATGTAATGGGTCTCTAGTCTCCCCAACTGCTGTTTTCTGATACCATCCTGTTTTTTAGGCGGTATCCTGTCAATAATGAAAAACTCAGACAGATCTCTATTATGTTCCTTGTGATACATATATATATATAAAATTATAGTTCTAGTTAGGGCCATGTTTCCACATAAAGGGCATTTTCTGCCTTGTCTATATCTATAGCGCTGTTTGACAAATCTTCACAAAATTTCCCCCCCAAAAAGTGTGCTGGTGATTCTTGTTTCGCATGAGAAGTTTCAGGGTGATCCGTCAAGTGGGCGCCGAGAAAAAGTCTGAGGGTCAAAAAAAGTGCATTTCCCATGTTAATTTCCACATAACCTTTGAGCCCAACTACAGGCTGAACCACTGGATGGAATTACACCAAATTTGGCAGAAAGATAGCTTTCGGTGCACAGATTACACTTTGTGTTATTTGGTGTAAATCCGTTCTGTAGGTTAAGAGAAATTAAAGCATGCACTGCTTATGGTTTCATATATTTTATCACTCATGATGTTCTATGACATAATTTATATCACTTCTGACATCTCTAATGACAATTGATGACATCACTAATGACATCATCCAAGCTTCTTTTGTACACATTGCTCTATGATTCTTTTTTTTGGCTTCTGTCACCCTAAGCGGGAAGGGTATGCCCAGACTTGGGTCCGGTGTTCACTGTGCCACTAGATTCAAGCTAGCCTGGCTGGTGAGGGGTGATTCCCTGGAACAGGTCCCACGATGCTTGTTTCCAGTCCAGGGAGGACCTGGCCTGGCAGTTAGGGCTGGACTGTTCGCATGAGGTGCAGGGTCAAGACGGATTTGCATATGACTGGGTCCAGACTGGGGTGACGTGGGGAGCAAAAAAAAAAAAAGAAAAAAAACTAAAAAATCTATGGATTAAACACAGCAATGCGACTGTTCAGCATTCCGCCCCCCCATGTGTTTTTTTCTTTTTTGCTTCTAAGAATGGGTACAGCATTAGAGCTGCGATAGTGCATGTAAAAAAGCTCAGAATAATATAGAGCATCATCACTGCTATCATAGATATGCGTAAACACTTTGCTGAATAAATGGTAAGATTTTCTCCCTTTCTAGCTCGGCGTGGATGGAACTGTGCTAATCCTAAAACTTTGGTTATAAAAAAAAAAAGAAAAAAAACAACATTTAAAGTCCCATTAAAATTAACACTTTGACTTTTGTATATGTTCTTGTTTGTGAATTAAATATTTCTTAGTTTGTGTATATGTTTGATTTATAGTTTCTGTATTTGAAGTTCAAGTCCTAGAAATGTCTTAGGCTAGGGTCCCCAGCTTCCCGGTAGTCATTCTGCGAGGGTCCACAGAAGCCAAAAGTTTAAGAACTTCTGTGATAGGAGGTACAATTTTCCGCGTACTCAGTTATTCTCCTTAAGCAGTTCCTACATACCTTTGTAGTACCATAGTGTAATGAATTGTTAACATATGTATTCTTTTGTATTTCACTCAGTTGAGGGTTTTACATGCTCAGCATTTAGCAGACACAGCTTTTAAGTAGACTGACTAGTTGTCAACATTGGTCGGAAAATCTATTTTAATAGACTCAAAGATATTTTTGCGATGCAATTTGGTTGACTTGTAAAATATTTACCCCATGACAGTTGGGCTAACTGCCTTCTTGAGCCTGCATCAGTGTCCCATTCATACGTTGATTGAATGTTTGATAATATGTGGTTGATTTACTGTGTTATGTCCATTTCCAGTGTAAATGTGTGCCATGTTCTGTAGAAACTGATGCAAACCACATATTTGGCAGCCATTTTGTACAAGTTGCTAAATGTGTACTACATACAGTGTACTCTATTGCCCATATAAACTGTGCATATCACATTTGTGGCAGCCATCCTATAAAAGACTATGAAGTTTTATTCACTTTGTGTCTGCATTATCGGTGATGGGCACACCATTTGAAGAATTTATATGCATTGTGTCTGCATTATTGGTGATGGACACACCATTTAAAATGTTAATTTCAGTCACCCCAGTATGCATATTCTGTGACAGGTACATTATCACGGTTATCAATGGTTTTAATTGTAGATTTGAAAGAGGGCACAATTATTTTGTGCCAGCTGTTGTGGGTGCTATAGCACGTAATGTTTTTTTATATACATTTCTGAATTGTTTTGATACAACTGGTTGCGTTGAATACTCTAATTACCTGCAATGACTAACAGGCAAATTTACAATCAACTCAGTATATTTTTGCAAGCACAGAACAGATAAGCCTGTTATGAATTGGAAAAAATGGTTTAGAGCACTTGACAATTATCTGATTGCCATTAACAGTAAAACCTCAGATGAAAGAAAATCAGTGTTATTGTTTAGTTTCTTTTGGGATACTGCTTTCGAAAGAGGCCAAGGACATTCCTTGGGAAGTTTCCAAGGAAGTGAGCAGATTAGAAAGACAATTTACAGAAGAGCCAATTGTTACAATAGACCGACATAGGTATTTAAAGAGAAAACAATACGGGAACGAGTCTGTTGACAATTACGTAGATGCAACAAGGGTTCAAGCAGCTATCTGAGAGCTTTGTGAAGATGTGGGCATGTACATTAGAGATCAGTTTGTTTTCAAATGTGAAGTTAAGTAAATACAGGAACATATAGTAGCAGGCAGTAATCCCAAATTATCCTGCTATTAGTAGGAAGAGTAACAAGTGCAACAGAATTGGACACTTACAAAGTGTATGTAAAGCTGGTAAGAAAACTAGCAGCATTAGTGTTAATACTGTGGAAAATGTGAAAGGAGGTCTTTAAAATATGATGCTCAACCTTGGTTTTAAAGCACCATTAGGATTAGTTAATATTGGTAATGTTTCAAATGACATCATGGCTTATTCAGGCTTGGCCGTCGCATTTTGTCAAAGAAAAGTTTTAGTGATAAATGCTCAGGAAAAGTTTTGAAGAAAGCTGATGTAAACCAAAAACCTTTTAGTAATTTTGATAATAAAATGCTGGAATTCTTTGAAGACAACCTCAAATACCAGGGACGTATAATACAGGCTAAGATATAAGTAGCCGTTAATGGTAGAGTAATTGTGGGGTGATATGATTTAGGGATGCCTGGTATTGTACTGAGCCCTATTACTGAGGCCGCTGATAGTTGGCCTGCAAACCTCATAATGAGGCCCTAAGTCTTGGATTGTTCAAGCACAGCACTCAAACTATTTGTTCCGCTATGTAAAGGTTTTATTAACTGTTGGTGCAAGTTCTTTAGTACTGAGCACTGTCACAATTCGATGATAGGAAGTTCTGGAATCTGAGGGGAGCCACGCATTTCCTTACACCCAGCATTCCACCAAGTCTCTCGATAAAAATGGTACCTCACTTGTGTGAGTAGGCCTAGTGCCCGCAACAGGTAATACCCCAAAACATAACATGGGGTATGAAAACTGACCTGCTTTCTGCAAAGTGCCTAGCTGTGGATTTTGGCCTCTAGCTCATCCAGCACCTAGGAAAACCTAGCAAACCTGGACATTTCTGGAAACTAGACACCTAGGGGAACCCAGGATGGGGTAACTTGTGGTGCTCTCACCAGGTTCGGTTACCCAGACTCCTTTGCAAACCTCAAAATTTGGCACACAAAAACACTTTTTCCACATATTTGGTGCTGCAAAGTTCTGAACTATCTGAGGGGAGCCACAAACTTCCTTCTACCCAGCATTTCCCCACATCTCCAGATACAAATGGTACCTCACTTGTGTGGGTAGGCCTAGTGCCCGCGATAGGAAATTCCCCAAAACACTACATGGACACATCAAAATTATTCATTACAAAACTACCTGTTTTTACAGGGGGGGCGGGGAGCACCTGCGATTTTGGTCCTGGGCTCAGCAGCCCTCTAGGGAAACCAACCAAACCCAGACATTTTAAAAAAACTAGACACCTAAGGGAGTCCAGGGAGCTGTTACTTTCGTGGAGCCACAAGTGTTTTTTTTCCAGAATCCTCAGCAAACCTCAAATTTACCTAAACAAATAAATAAATCACATTTTCCTAAAATTTCTGTGCACCGCACTGGCACAAATTTCCTACAACCCAACATTCCCCTAAGTTTCCCGATAAAAATGATACCTCACTTGTGTTGGTGGGCCAAGTGCCTGTGACAGGTAAGAGCCAAAAACATGTTGAAATTGAGGGGGAACCTGAGCAGGTCCAAAAGGACAGTTTGGAAAAAAAAAAAGTTTTTAGGCTGACAAGTGGGGCAGGATTTTTACTGCTCTAGATGAGACAATGCTGGGTGGTAGCACTTTGTGGCCTCCTGCAGATTCCAGAAGGTTCCATCACATAAATGTGGGGAAAATGTGTGATTTCCAGCAAAGTTGGAGGTTTGCAGGGCATTGTGGGTAAGAAAATGGTGCGGGGTGCTTGTGAAGCACACCACCCTGGTCTCGGCCAGATATTTAGTTTTCAGATGTGTCTAGGTCTCATAGATTTTTCTAGATGTCAGCGTCCCAAAGTCCAAAAAGTACGGCCCTCACCATTCCAAGTGGGACGATTTTGAGAGTTAACCAAGCTCTCATGGCCCAAATGTAAAAGTGAATCAGAGGTAATTACCCCATCTGCCCACCGGTGGGCAGAACAACTTTGTCCCCATTTATTTGGGGTTGCGCTGGGATAGGTTGGTTGCTGAGAAAACCTGTGAACGGATTGGTGGATAACTGTGAAGCACTACTGGTTGAGGGAGGCAAGCAAAAAGGATTCTTGGATTGAAATTTGCTTCCTGTTTTGATAGAAGCGTAGCTTAAATCTGAAAATGCATTTTTTCAAAGGATTGAGTGCCCTAAGGGGCGATGTGTTCATTCCAGTTAGAGTAGGAGAAAGTACACTGCCAGAAAGCCTGCACATATCGTATTTGAAAAACAATGTGTTGCCCCATGTCTTTGGTTAAAACAATGGTGCAAAGATACCGAAAAGGAAGGAAGATTAGCGTTTCATGCCCATCGAACCTTTAATTTTATAATCTTAGAGAACTTGAGGAGAGTACTGTATGATTCAAAACCTCCTCCGAGACCTGCACAGTTTGACGCATTAGTTATTTGTGAATTAGTGGGCAGACAGCAACAGCAACAGAAATTTGAGAGGAGAATGAGAAAAGCTGAGAAGACTTTAGCTGAGGTGAGATAGGATAGTGAGCAGAAATTCTGGAGAATTGAGACTTTACAGGGGATTAAGGTATTTCCTGCAATTACACAAGAGAACAAGAACAATGCCAAGCAAAATGCCAAGAAGAAGGGTTTGTATCCTTCTAAGAAAAATGAGCAGAAATCAACAGAGTCTAGAAAGTCTTTGACCTATGATGAGGACTTAGATCATTATGAGTTTATTTTGCAATTATTGAGAAGTTGTCCCCCACCAAATGCAGCATATGAGATAGGTCAGAGTACTAGTGCCAATCCTACTGCTCCAGTTCCCACTGAAGCTACTCGAAGACAGGTACAGGTTAGCCATAATTATCCACAAATCCCTATTGTAAATTCCACACCCAGTATAACAGTGCCAACAGGAAATGTTTCACAAATGAGACAGGTTTATCAGAGGCCGACATTGATTCAAATAGAATCGTCATTTTATTTGATATCCCAAATGCAAACCCAGACAATCCCCAAGATACACCCCCATAATAGTGTCATAGACAAATACAGCTGTGTTGATGAGTCAGAATACAGGAGTAATGTACACTAGAGAACAAAATGTCCAATAGAGTGCAGACGCTGTCTTAGTACCCGCTACTAAATTAGGAGTGGAGGAATTAATTGAGGGAACGATTGAGTTAAACAGAATTGACTCAAATAGTGATGATGAATTGCGCTTCTTGTGCAAATGAATTACCAACAAAGCAGGATTGTTACACCAGAGATTAGCAGAACTGGCCAAGAAATACGGCCTAGAGATTGAGAAAACAAAGCATTTGAGAAGAAGTTACAGGTTGGAATTTGACTCGAAGGATATTGAGAACATGAGAATAAAAATTCACATTAAGGAATGGAAAGGCAGATGGGTAAAGAAACGAGACAAGAAGAAAGAAAAAAAAAAGAAAAAGAGTCTGCAAATTTAATTGGTAGTGTACAGCAGACTGATTAACTAGTAAAAAATATTTCCAATGAGAGAAATTCTAGGCTGAAATTTAGTACATGTCCCTTGGAGCAGAAATAACATTCTTTCATTTACAAATGACTACCCGAGATGGAGGGTGAAGCCAGTGGAATGGTACCAACAAACAGACAGGTTTGTGAAGCTTGGAAAATGCCTGTGGGAGGATTGGAATACCCTATTAGAAATAGTAGTTTCAGCTAATTTACGGATTGAATGCAAAAGGAGTGTAGATTGGCCAACGAGAGAGCCTCCATGAGATCCATCTACAGGTGCACCATCGCAGGATGTAATGAAATACTATGACAAGGTGACTGAATTTTTTAAGACAATGATTTCTCCCAAGAATATCGATTGGAAGAGAATAGACAGGACAGCTCAAAAAGGAAAGGAGTCTATACATGCGTACTACAAAAGATTGTTGCAAGCATTTAAACATTACAGAGGTACAGAAACAACTGAGACGAAAGACACATTTTGTGTTCAGATTTGTTTAAGGATTGAGACCTGAAATTAGCCAGATTATTAAGAGTGATTTGATGGCAAGCAAAGCTGATTGATGAAGTATAGCAATTTGCAAAGTAATGTAGTGATGAGATTGAATTGAAGCAGAGAACGTTGATAGAGAAGGCAACGATGATGCAGATTAAAGAGGCCCTATCAGGAATGCAAGGAAGTTTTCCCCAGCAGCAGCAGGGAAATGTGGTTTCAGAATCAGGCGAAAGGTAGAGTTTGTGATGGGAAAGGAAATATGAACCGTGGCGTCGACTTGAGCACTGTAGTTACTCAGAATGATATGCAGGCAAGGAAAAGGATGTTACCTTGTCACGCACGCGGTGGCTTCGGACATTGGAAGCTTGTGTCCGATGCTAGGACAGGAAGGTGTTGCCCCAAAGACAAATGAAAACAATCCTTTTCTAGGCATAAGAGGACCAAGAATGAGAAGTCAAAATTAAAATTTCCAAATATTGTGAATCAAGTGCAAGGTCCTCAGCCCGTGCAACAGATGCAAATGCCACGTTTGCAGATGTCACCCTCACAGCAAACGCAACTCCAAGTTCAAATGGTACCTAGGCAACAAACTCAGATACCTCAAGCCCAAATGGAACAGCAGCAGATGATGCTACTTTAGCAGGGCACAGGTCAAAGGTTTAACACCAGTAATAACACAATACACCAATACCCATTGCACAGTGAGGATGAATCGAATGAGGAGTGAGTGTTCAGATGAAGAAGACTGCTGGTTGGCAGCTTCATTAGAAGTAGATCAAAAGGTTCCATATGTGAAGGGAAAGGTAATGGGCCACAAAGTCTCATTCTTAGTTGATACAGGTGCTACACATTCTACTGTAAGAACTGCAGAAATCCCTTACGTATATACCCCTTTCAGTGAAAGCAGAGCAAATCATGGGAGTTGCAAATCAGTATTTGATGAGCCCGATTACAGAACCAGTTCCAGTAAAAATTAGAAATTTCAAAGGCTTGCACAAGTTTGTAGTTTGTGACTCTAGTCCAGGTTCCTTACTAGGAAGGGACTTGCTATGTAGATGAGATGTTCAATTACCTGTTCAAATGATAGGTTTGCTGTTAGAAATGGGGTCCCCTGTTCAAGCAAGGACCCTCACTCTAGTCAGGGTAAAAGAGAATCACCCTCAACTAACCCCTGCTTACCCCCTTGGTAGCTTGGCAGAGTAGCAGGCTTAACTACAGAGTGCTAGTTGTAAAGTATTTGTACGAACACACAGTAACTTAACGAAAACCCTACAAAATGACAACACAGGTTTAGAAAAATAGGACATTTTTATCTAAACAAAACAAGACCAAAACGACAAAAATCCACAATACACAAGTCCAGTTAACACTGAAAAAGCAAAAAGAGTACTTATGTAGTTTAAAAACACACACTAACACTGTTAGCGTGAAAATGTACCTTCAGTGCGTCAAAAATAACCCAGCACGGGCGAGTGTGCATCAAAAAGGGCTTGCGATGAGTCTATTCCACTCACGAGCGAGACCTTGCGTGGTTTCTCCTTTTGTCGGGTCGGTGCACGTTGTTCCTTCTCGCCGTAGGAGAGCAATGCGTCGATCCGGTCAGCACTCTCGGAAACGGGCAGGCCTTGCATTGCTTTTACATGCCCAGCGGTGCTTGCGTCTGAAATCTAGCCTCACAATGATCCGAAAACCGCGCAGCGCGTGTTGCGATCACCCAGCCTCTGTCAGCGATGCTGCGCGTTGTTTCTCCTGCTCTGTGCGTCGAGTCAAGCCTTCGGGCGAGTTTGCGGCAAGCGTCGATTTTCACCCGCGGAGCCTGCGGTGCGTCGTTCCTTCAGCCGCAGATTGAAGTTGCCTCAATCTATTTCCCGCACGGCACTCGGTGCGTGGATTTCCTCCTCTTAGGCTGCCAGCTTCTCCTTTCAGGGTCCCAGGAACTGGATGGGCACCACAGCGCAGAGTAGGAGTCTCACCAGAGACTCCAGGTGCTGGCAGACAGAAGTCTTTGCTGTCCCTGAGACTTCAAACAACAGGAGGCAAGCTCTAAATCAAGCCCTTGGAGATCTTCACAAGATGAAAGGCACACAAAGTCCAGTCTTTTCCCTCTTACTCTGGCAGAAGTAGCCACTGCAGGATAGCTCCACAAAGCACAGTTACAGGCAGGGCAGCTCTTCCTCCTCAGCTCTTCAGCTCTACTCCAGGCAGAGGTACCTCTTGTTTCCAGAAGTGTTCTAACGTCTGTGGTTTGGGTGCCCTTCTTATACCCAATTTCTCCTTTGAAGTAGGCCTACTTCAAAACAAAGTCTCTCTTGAATGTGAAATCCTGCCTTGCCCAGGCCAGGCCCCAGACACTCACCAGGGGGTTGGAGACTGCATTGTGTGAGGACAGGCACAGCCCTTTCAGGTGTGAGTGACCACTCCTCCCCTCCCTCCTAGCACAGATGGCTGATCAGGAAATGCAGACTACACTCCAGCTCCCTTTGTGTCACTGTCTAGTGTGAGGTGCAACCAGCCCAACTGTCAAACAGACCCAGACAGGGAATCCACAAACATGCAGAGTCACAGAAATGATATAGGCAAGAAACTTTACTAGTTGTATTTTTAAATTGTGAGCTCAGAGACTCCAAACTTCACATGTCCATCCGCTCCCAAAGGGAATCTACACTTTAACCAGATTTAAAGGTAGCCCCCATGTTTACCTATGAGAGGGACAGGCCTTGCAACAGTGAAAAACGAATTTAGCAATATTTCACTGTCAGGACATACAAAACACATTACTATATGTCCTACCTTAACCATACACTGCACCCTGCCCTTGGGGCTACCTGGGCCCTACCTTAGGGGTGCCTTATATGTAAGAAAAGGGAAGGTTTAGGCCTGGCAAGTGGGTACACTTGCCAAGTCGAATTTACAGTTACAACTGCACACACAGACACTGCAATGGCAGGTCTGAGGCATGATTACAGAGCTACTCATGTGGGTGGCACAACCTGTGCTGCAGGCCCACTATTAGCATTTGATTTACAGGCCCTGGGCACCTTTAGTGCACTGTACTAGGCACTTACTAATGAATAAAATATGCCAATGATGGATAAGCCAATTACATACACATTTTGTAAAGGTGCACTTGCACTTTAGCACTGGTTAGCAGTGGTAAAGTGCCCAGAGTAACAAACACACCAAAATCAGAGTCAAGCACACAATCAGCAACCTGGGGAACAGAGTAAAAAAGTTAAGGGAGACCACGCCAAAGATGAAAAGTCTAACAATTGCCATTCAGGCAAATAGTGATGATGAAGACTATCGGTGTGAGGAAACTGATTATAATTCAGTAAAACGAAGAGTACCCATTGATTAGTTTATTTTCTGTCTTTACATTACGAGATCTTCCTTCTGACTTACAGGGAACAGTTAAGATAAAAGTATGGGATTTTTCAGGAGTTGAGCCAGTTAAAGTCCCAGTCAAGCTAAATGCAGTTTTTCCCCCAGATTCTCCAGTACCATATGACACAAGACACTACTGAAGGGATTGCACCTATAATTCCAGAATTCATAAGACAAGGGGTCCTGAGAGAAGTACTGAGCAGCCCATGTAATTCTCCTGTCATGGGATCACGGAAACCCTGTGGAAAATTTCGGATTGTTCAGGATTTGAGGAAAATCAATGATATTGTGATTGAATGTTGCGCTGTGGTGCCAAATCCAGCAGTGATATTATTTCAGATCCCATGTGATGCTGAGTGGTTCACCATAGTGGACCTATCTCAAGCATTCTTTTCTGTACCTCTTCATGAGGATAGCCAATTTCTTTTCTGCTTTAAATTCTTTGATCGTGTATATTGTTGGTGCAGAAGTCCTCAAGGTTTTTCAGAGTACCTGTCCATTTTTAATCAGATGCTGAAGAAGAATTTGGAGACATTGGAAATGCCTTTACAATAGACGTTGGTTCAGTACATCGATCATTTGTTGGTAGCTTCAAAAATGAAGGAAGCATGTAGGAAAGATACTATTGCCTTCGTAATCATTTTGGGGGAAAAGAACACAGTGTCCCCAGCAAAACTGCAGTACTGTCAGAAAGAAGTGAAATCTTTAGGACGTCAGATTGAAAAGGGAGTAAGAAAGATTTCTAGCGAAAGAGTCACTGCCTTACTGCAGATGAATCCCCCAGCTACACAAAGATGTCAGAATGTTTTTGGGAATGGTGAGCTATTGTCGCTAATGGATGCCCAATTTCTCATTCATTTCCAAACCACTGCAGATGCTGGCCCACAAAGAGGTTGCCCACCCCCTAGAGTTAGACCAAGCTTGTTTGAAAGCCTGTGCACATCTCCAGCTTTGGGACTGCCTGACTACACAAAACCATTTATGTTGTTTTGTCATGAACATGATGCATGTTCTCTTTCTATTTTGACACAGGTACATGGTGGTGTAAACCACCCTGTAGCATATTTTTCTGCTACTTTGGACCCAGTCACAGCAGCTTTGTCTGGCTGTTTGCGAACTATGGCAGCGGTTGGATTGAGTCTCACTCAGAGTGACAGCACTGTGATTGGACACCCCTTAACTGTTTTGGTCCCTCACTCCATTTACGTTTTTCTCACACGGACGAAAACACAGCATCTCACAAATGCTAGATTGACCAGATCCGAATCTGTATTTTAGGTGCCTCAAATGTTTCTCTGAAAAGGTGTACAGTGCTTAACCCAGCAACTTTGCTTCTAAAAGCAAATGTTGAAATTGACAAATTGAAATATGTTGAATATGACTGTCTGAAAGTTACTGAATCGTGCACTAAACCTAGACATGACATTGAAGATATCTGATTCGTAGAAAATGACCAAATTATTTTTGTTGATGGTTCCTGTTTAAGAGATAACATGGGAACATTAAAAGCAGGATATGCAGTGTGCACAATTTCTGGTATACTCAAAGCTTCCTGGCTTCAGGGAGTATATTCTGCACAAGTAGTTGAGTTGGTTGCTTTTACTAGAGCATGCCATGTTTCTGCATAGCTTAAAGTTACCATTTATACGGACGGCCAGTATGGATTTTGAATAGTGCACGACTTTGGCCTGCTGTGGTCACAGAGAGGTTTCATGACCTCTTCCGTTTGGCAAGTTAGAAATTGTGAAAGAAAATATGATTTTTTACAAGCTTTACAAATGCCTGACAAGATTGCTGTGGTGAAATGCAGGGCATACCAAAGCTCGCAAGAGTTTGTTTCAATGGGAAATGGATATGCAGATCAAGTTGCAAGGTTTTGTGCATTGAATTGTATATCCTTCAAAGACAAATGGGAACTGATGGCAGAAAAAGAAATTGGTACAAGTTATGCAATGACTGTTGTTGATACCTGAGAAGAGCTTAAGAGCCTGCAGGACATTTGGGTGTCCGGGGAGGGACAAGTGGTTTTACCCAACTGTTTACTGACTCAAATGGCTAGATATTATCATGATCAAACACAAGTTGGGAGGGATGCAATGATTTGAACATTTGACCAGTCATGGTTTAATCCCAAATTCAGACAGGTTGCCAAAGCAGTTTGCAACCGTTGTATGATGTCAACAGATGAATGTGGGTAAAAGAACAGTTGTTAACATGAGCCACACCGGAGGAGCTGGAGGTCCATTAAGCAGAATGCAAATGGATTTAATTGAAATGCCTGTTTGTGGAGGATTGAGGTACGTGTTGGTGATAGTTTACATTTTTAGTCACTGGATTGAAGCATACCCCACACGGAGGAATGACAGCCTTGCACTAGCAAAATTATTGCTTAGGGAACCGATACCACGTTTTGGTGTTCTGGTCTCTTGAGAATCAGATAAAGGAAGTCACTTCAATAACAAAGTAATTAAATTACTATGTTCAGCCTAAAACATTGAGCCAAAGGTGCACTGTAGCTATCGCCCTGAAGCCTCAGGACTCGTAGAACAAATGAATGGTACCCTGAAGTCACAACTTGCAAAGGTGTGTGCGTCTACAAATCTGAAATGGCCAGATGCACTACTGTTAGTTCTGATGAGTATGAGAAATACACCCACAGGAAAACTGGACTATCTTCGCACAAAATCCTCATGGGCAGAACAATGAGGTTGCCAGCGATTCCTGCAAATGCTCTTGTGAACATAACAGATGATATGGTGTTGGATTACTGCAAGGTTCTGGCTGATGTGTTTCGTTCTTTTGCTCATCAGGTGGAGCCCACTACTGTGCTGCCATCCCAAGATCAGAGTCACAACCTGAGAGCCAGAGACTGGGTGGTGATCCAAAAACACATGAGGAAGACTTGTTTGGAGCCTCAGTGGACGGGTCCTCATCAAGCAGTACTTGTTACTATTACCAGTGTGAAGTGTGTAGGAGTTCCCAACTGGATACATGCTAGTCACACTCGAAAAGTACCCTGTCCTTTCGATGACGCAGAAGAGTTGTTGAAAGTACCAACAATACCCAGACAAACTCCAGAAGCAGGGAAGGAAACAGGAAACAGACTCCGAGCAGACAGAGGAGAATCCAGATACCCCTGTAAGAGACGAGATAGAGGACTTAAAGGAAATTTACAATGAACCAGTCTCAACTGAGGCAGCAGGAGAGTCTAGACAGAAGAGGGCTCTCCCAGAAGCAGACGATCTCAAAAGGTAGACAGGGTAACCCACCGCCCCAGTGGGTGGAGTTAAGTTGGGTCAGAGTCAAATGGAACTGACTCCTCCAGGACCAGTTACAGGTACTTCAAGTCAAAATACTGCAGAACAAGGAGAAACTGTCAGTCCAGCACTGAAAAAAGACAAGTGGCCAAGATCGCAAGTTAAGAGAAAAGAAACAACCAAAGCGTCAACAAATCGAAGAAGAAGTAGACACCACAAGAGACAAGATTTTGGTGATTGAGAATTAAGTGGAGATCGAAGACTGAAAAGAAAACGAGTTGCAAATCAAAGACATTCAGAACCTGAATGCGCATATGCAACAACTAGTGATTGGGAAAGTGATTTTTAGTCATTTTGTTTTGATCATGAGATTCCAGGTCAATACTTTGGCACATGAAGTTCGTCAATTAACTGAACATTTAGAAAGATTTTGTGAAACTGAGAAGGGAAAGAGACATTAAAGATAACCCGTCGAGACTTTAAAATAAACTGATTTCACAAGCTGCTAAACCGATTTTTGACAACAGCTAATAATTTCTGACAGAAGCTCTGGAGAAGAAACTGAAAGCTGTAAGTAACTGCAACGAAGATTTTTTTCGTTTTGCTATATAGCTGAACTTTCCTAATACTTTCTGATTCTTTGAGTGATCACGACAGGCAGGTTAGGAACAATAAGTGCTGTAAATACACTGGCTCAGCAATTACATACATGACAGTATGTTTGCTATTGATTGTGAGCACGAGCTTTCTTAATAAAGCTGAAACTAATCACACCTCTTCTGTAGAAATTACTACACTTACAGAATTAGACAAGTTTAAACAGGATGAGAAATATTTGCACATAGATAACTCACAAAGAGATTTTTGCTATAATGTTTTTTATAGCTTTAAGTATGAGTATGTTGAGCCAATGAATGTTAGGTTTGCACGCAAATTCCTTCATCAATGGAAGAAGGGATAACTTACCATAGCTTGCCACTAACATATAGAACTAGTTGTAGTCTTTTATTAACAAGGTTTGCACCCAGAATACTTACAGTATTTTTAATCAAATCATGATTTAGTATTTTCTTTTGTTCCTATTACCAAATACCCGAGTAGCCTAACTAGGGAAAATAATATAGAAATAGTGAGAGGCTTCTTTGAACCTACTCTGACATTTGGCACAGCTTATACACACAGGAATAACCTCACATGCATGCTTTAACTAGTCGAAAACAGTTTTCTAGATCAAACTGATGGCAGGAGAAAGGCATTAAAGGGGAAAATAGATAAAGGGTTAACGAAAATTACATTTAGGAATGATCATGCATTTAGTAAAACTAAAACACAAGGGACATTAGCTTTAGATGTGCAACATGTAGGAAAGCTTTGTATATACAGACCACAATCCAGAACGGGCACTTTATTTGTGGGAACGAGTAAATGCAGACATGTGTTTCTTTTCCAGAGTAAATGGACTTTATGCTAAATTGACAAGACCCAGCGATGCTTGGGGTTTACTGTCTTTGTGGACAAAATGCTTATTACTCTCTTCCAAGAGGATGGTATGGCATATGTTATTTGATAATTGTTTTCCCAAAGATTTATCAACAACTTGAGAAACTAAACGAGACACCTAAACTAAATGAATTACACATTGCTAGACCAAAGAGAGAATCTTATTCTGGCGTAATTGGAGATATATTTGGAGCAATTATTCCCTCAGTGGGAGTTATTCTAAATTCTTTGAAGATCCTAAAGTTATCTACTATTGTGGATAACATGTTGACTAGTTTTTCTGGAGCCATGGTCTTAGTGGACACTGAAATGGCTGTGGTACGTTCTATGACTCTTCAGAATCGCCTTGCGATAGACATCCTTTTAGCAAAGGTGGGCGGAGTCTCTAAAAAGTTGAAATCGCAACATTGTTGCACGTTTATTCCTGATAGCAGAGGAGTTGAAAGCTTTATTAACAATCTGACTAACATTAACTCTGCCTTAAAAGTACTAAAAGAACCTGGGTTTTCAGAAAAGGTTGGCAAAGGTTTTACTACTGTGGGAAATTGGCAGGGCAACCTATGGAAAGGTATATTTGGGGAAATATTACAGTCAATATTGATTATTATGATTTGGACCATTTGTTTAATAGGAGCTTACAAATTGTACACTATAATTAAAAGACAAAGAATGACAAATTATCAGAGGAGGGAAGAAATTAAATTGGAAAAATTGAGAAGCAGATATTTTGATGAAAATTGGAAAAAGGAGGGAAAATGTGAGACATTATGAAGAAACATAATATTTTATCTAGAATTGTGTTGTGTGGTGACATTTACTAATCAGAGGAGGGGTTGTGAAAGCTGAATTAGTAAATAATAAATCTGCATTGATTAGTAACTATGAACCAACATGAATTATGCTAATATAGAGAAATCGAGTGTCTGGAAAATGTACCCACCTAGGTGGCAACCATCATGTGTATACATTAATAAAGAAATAACATTAACTGTTTAGCAATTCCATGCACATACAGAACTAAATGTATTAGTGGATCATACTAACGTGCTAATGAAATGTATTAGCTTAATTTTACTTGGCACAGAGTAATTATGGGCCTAGTCGACAAGGCCTCATGTTAAGCTTCATGGCATAAATAAACGTTCGTAAATGTTTTTTCTATCTCAGCAGAATTCACACTTGTTCTTTGTTCACACAGTGCTGACTAAATAGATTTGTAATGTTGCAACGTTAAACTTCTTGAGATCTTAAACTTTCTTGAAAGAACTGTCTGCTGTAATGCGATGTTCTAGCTACCGATACATTTGTATCTTTGGTGCGTGAGAAGCTGAAGTTCCCAGGACACGACAATGGCTTCACTGACTGGAGTTATGATCGCAACTAAAAACTTACCTGACAGAACTGGTGATGGCAACGGGAGAAGAGGTGTGCAACGTGTGAAAGACTGTCTAACTATATCACAGATTTTAAATTTAATTTTTATTGGTTCTACTATGAACACCAGATGTTCTGACCAATGACGGCATGAGAAATTACTTTGTGGATTTTACTTATCCCGACTGCACTTACCAGAAGCAACATAGTTCAGACACCCTTTCTTCATAACCTTTAGCCTCATCACATAGTTATTGCTATTATCGATTGTTAATGTTACTGATGCTGTCTCCTTAGCTTGATGTCCTTTCTAAGTTGGCTCAGCTAACTTACAGCCCGACCGTTGGCTAGCCAATCCCCTTCCCTTTCCCCTGCCAACGTTGACCAGACGGATGTCCAACTGACGAAGAAATCACAGCTTGCTGATCCATTAAGGAGAGGAATAACAAAAATAAATTGTTTCTGTAATAGATTTCTGTTCTTTCTTTTAGGTACCAACCACTACTTTTAGAGCCATAGCCAGATGTCTTTACGAATTAATCTTTGTCTAATTTTCTTTTGCTTGTCAGCTAAACATGCTCTTTGGATTAGAGGGTTAGTTAGTGTGTCCATGTTCAAATAAATGTTATTAACAAAGGATTGATTTTATTCACCTGTTGAGTCTAGATGTATGCCATTTCTACTGTTCAGATATTGTTATTAACTTGTCAGGTAACTCTTGAATGTTTAATGTTAAATGCTTTGGTTAAATTGAAGTTTTTCCGCCGCTTTGGTCAATGTATGCTGTTCATATATGTTTATCATTTGGTTTTAAGATTACTTTACATGATAATTGCATTGTAATCTAGGGAAATAAACTTTCTAATTTGATCAAAAGGTGTGGTTATCCATGGTCACATGGGCTACGGTGTGTAGAGTACATTGACTCAAAATTTCTAAAAATTGATTTGTTAAGCCAAGTTGTATTGTTGCTTGGTATGTTATGAGTAGAATCTGTGTCCATGGTGAAACCCTCTTAGCAAAGTCAAAAGGTCCATCGATCCTCTAACGCGCCCACTTATAAATAAATGATCAAAGACCAAATAAGGTCAGACACGCTCACATTCCCCAACTTACAAATGGGAGCTGAGTGCAAGCCCTTTATGTACTTACTGATCATTAAAGTGATTTCAGATCCACTTCACAGAACCACCTACAAGAGTACCTTTAACAAGACAGCCTTTTAAATGTTATCTCTTCCACGGTGGCTTGCTGTTTTCATTGACTGCATCTGCACAGGCTACTTTCGAACAGTGGAGGAACTGTGTTGTCTTTTTATATTTCATGATGTGTGGCTGCACTTGATTAGCGGTGGGAGAAAGGGTGTGTCCTCCAGAGATGTTTACATCTTGTTGTGCCTAATGCAGAAAGGTGTTTGTTATTTTCTGCCCAACCACTTTTACCATCTACCAGCTGCCACTGCTTTGATCATCCATGCAAACGTAATTCTTTGGGGTTGGGAGCATATAGAGGCACTACCTGTGAGAGGCAGCATGTGAGAAGAAGAAATAATCCTAGCATTAAGAGATGGAGCAACTGAGAGGATCAACAATGTAAGGGGTATATTTCTGCACTCAGTAAATAGACAATTCTTTAGACTGTAAGAATCTGGAAAGTTAGTCGTATAGCATTTGTTAAAAAAATGATTTGAGAGTCAGCACATGCATATGCTAACTTCTGCTTTGGTAGCAGACCCTCCTTTATTTATTTGGTAATGGTGTTGAAGTGTTTATGAAACCAAGCTTCTCTACAAACTCTTTTTGCTTTTCTCTTAATACAAGGAAGCAGCAGTACAAAGGACACAATTATGAGTCGGGCGGAATAGAATTCCAGTATTCCTATATGGAATTCTGCAATGCCCGCTTATAATTGGCCCAATCTTCCTGCGCCCGGATTTACCAGCCAGTAAAATTGCTAAGGGGAAATGGCTGCATTGCAGTTGGGTCCCTTGTCTGGCCTTGCCTGAATGTTTGCCGGATTACATTTGCCCCTGCCATCCTTGCAAACCCACTTTCCACATCAGCCCCTCAGCTCACATGTACCACCTGCTTACACACAAGTGGTTACTCTCACAGAACAGGGAATACTGTGCCAAATGACTCCCACCCCCAAAGTAAATCAGGGATGTTAGTTATTGTCCATTCCATGGGGATTAACTCTTAATTGCAGGAATTCCATGAGTAAATTCTACCAGTTATCAATAATTATGGACACTTTAAAATTCCTCATGGAATTCAGCTCTGTATTACTTGGAGCCCAGAGAATCATCTTCATGTTATCAATATCCTCTCCTTCCCTTCAGCTTCAGGAGAGGGATAAGGCAGGGGATTCCCTAGAGGGGTAAAGATCATACACATTATTGCAGAGACTTAAGGGTAGTCTAAGAGCTAAAGAAGGTTCAGAATCCTCCAAACCAGAGGGGACTGAAATGAATGATGAATGTGGACAGCATGAGGTCGTTGCTGGGTCTTCTGGGCAGCAACGGAAATATATCAGGCATGATAACTATATCTTCCAAATCTGCTCAAGTGAGTTTCTCTGAGGCTTCTCTTCCGCTGAAAGTCACAACAAGGACAGCTCACTTCTTTGGTGAGCCACTCAGGAATCACATTGACTTCATGAGAAATAGATTCTGATGCAAAGACTGTAATCACCCACTTGAAGAGAAGTGTTTTTAGTTTTTCAAGACTTTGTGGCAAACCCCTCTGACCAAGAGGAAAGCAGTAGTGATTGGATCAGAGAATACAGTAACAGTTTCTGATGTAAACTGGCAAGGGGTATCAGATTCCCTCAACTCACTCTTTTGAGGTTTCAGCTGGGGTGCCTAGAGGAACACATGCATAGACAAAGGATGCTGGCAAAAACAACTCACAAAATAAAGTTTACCTTGTTGAATTCGCCACAGAGATAACCAAAATGAAGACCCAGATATGTGGTTCCTTGAGTACCAGGACTGAGATGCCAAAGGTCGATCCCAGCAAAACATGAGACAGGTGAGGCTGTTGGAAGGGAAGGTGGGGAAGGAATACAAGTATGTTCCTCAAGACCTGCTTCCACACTGGGGTGGCCACAACAGGGCTACCAAACGTCTTTGCAGTTAAAGCTGCACACAGGGTTGCTGCAGCAGCCCTGAAGCCAAAGGCCCTGCCAAGAATAGCGCTAGCAATGTTTCTACACTACTGGATAAACTACTACAGAAAGCCTGCACACATTTAGCTGGCAGCTAAACAGAAACCAAACCCCAAATTGATGACCCATCTAGACCCAATCTACATCTACCAGGCAGATACTTTAACTGTGTGATGGATGTGAAAGCAGATAGGTCACACTCTCTTTTGCCAAGAGCACCTATGAGGAAGCTTACAGAAAAAGTAGTAGAATGGGTGCAGCACTGAGTCTTGGCAGTGATGTGGAGAGCAGCATAACCAACAAATAGGGATTACTTATATTAATCACCATAGACACACGTGCAGACGTTCTTCATCTCTTGGCATCTGCGGAATTGGTCTCCAAGGTGGAATATTTAGAAAAAACACCATCTGACCAATATCTGCGATGGGGAACAATTCTCACTTGACGATTGCGGCCATCCACACTAGAGGATGAGCATAATAAGGCACAATTGCTTATGAAATATCACACTGATTAAGTACCCACAAAGGATGAACAGAAAACTCTCTGCTTCAAAGGCCTATAAATGAGGCATCTGCAGGAAAAAAAAAATCCAGGGCGTGGACAGTACTAAACAATCAACTATGCAAATTAGGGACAGAACTGTCCCAACATTGTAGGCTATTCCATGTGCTGCATGACTCAGTGACCAACCTCACAGACGCAGCTGTGGCTTCCGCTGGTGGGAAAAAGCACTCAACACAATAGACTGGAGTACTTAAGATCTCATGAAAAATGGGACTTGGTGAGGATTTTATTCTGGATTTATCTGTTGTATACAAACCCAATGGTCAAAAAAGTTATATCAACACCTGGCTAGTACAGAGCTGAGGACATGAAGGTGCCATTTGTTCCCTGTGTTATTTAGCTGGGCTAACAAGCATGTGGCCTGGCATTTAAGGCGAAATGCATACAAAATCGATATAACTGGGCATACACACATTTCCCTGTAAATCCGATTGTACTCTACTATACACAAGAGATGTGAGAACACAACTGCCAGTAATGTTAGTGCAACTAGTACAATTTGGAAATTCCTCTAGACTAGTGATCAACAAAACAAAATTGATCTTCCTGCACTCGGACCAGGGGCACCGGTTACATCTACACACAAGCTAACAGTAGAATAGCAGACAGATGTTGTAGCTATAGATGGCACTGGCATCAGCTAGAGCACTTATCCACTTTTGAAAAAAGCTGCTACTATCAGCATGGGGAGAGTGGCACTTTCCAAAACGATACTTCTTCCACGTATGCTGTACTACCTTATAAATATACTGCTGAAACTCAAATGACTCTTCTTTCAAAATCTTCATGCCATACTGACCAAACTAATAAGGGGTTTGGGTAGGAGCGGAGTAGTAATGAAAAATCTGTTTCTGCCGAATGAGGAGGGAGATCTGAGAACACTGGATTTCAAAGCCTACTATATGACTGAGCTATTCCAGAGGGTAGAGTGTACATCCCAATTAGCCAGATGCATATTTGTCTCAAATACTCGAAAAGAGCCACACTCAGCCCTTTGGAGGACAGCCAGACACAGGTCTAACAGTCAAAGTCAAGTATCTGCGCAGCATAATCCATTCACTATATATGCCCAAATACTAGGCTAACATTTTCACAGTCCTAATGGGGGAACATCTTGTGTATTTCAGTAATATTATCTTACGTGAGGCAGAGTGGAAGAAGTTATGTCTTATTCTGATTAACCTTACACTTTGATACAGTATCATAGTACTAAAGTACTTTCAACAAAACTGGCAGTGATGTATTCAGATCGGTGAGGGAGAGCATGAGATTGTACGAGAATAGCATGTCGTTGTCCCATCAATTTCCTCTATTCATTTATGTTGTCTCTTATCTGAATAACCACAGGAAGCATGGCCGATCTAAATATTGCTTAAGACAAGGAACATTCCTCTCTTGTGCCCCTTCCTAGTTCGGAAGGATCAGGGAAATAGCCTTTTCACTGTTACTCTTGCAGATGGTGCAGCATGCTTAACAATATGAAGTCTACTATACATAAAATATCTTTCAGGCGTCAGCAGAAAAGTCCATCCCAAATACTGAAGGCTTTTTCCACATCCAAGATCTGTAGTGCCTTCTCCACATGTTTCACTGCCTTTTCGGTAAGGTGGGTCAGCCTCTGAAGGTTCTCAAATATCTAGCTACCTCTGATGAACTCAGACTCGTCAAAAAAGGCTCAACCCAAGCAGCATAATTTCCAGACTATGAGTTAGGTTCAATAGTGTGATAGACCTGTATGAAGAGCATTTACTTCATATCACCCCTATGTCTCATTTGGACAGTGCAAGCTTGAAAACTCTACAGAAATTACCTTAGAACATACACGGGCACTTTGGTTATTATTTGCTTTTAAACCACTCAGTGCTGCTTGTACCTCATACTGTATAAGGAAAGCAGCACCTCCCGTTGATTCACAGTTGTCTCCAAAATGCTACGATTGCAGATATTCTTCTCAAGCCATGAATAATTCTTTCTCACTTCTGTGAAGGTTTTGAGGGGAAATCCCCAAAAAACCAATCTTGCCCTGGTCCTCATATATGGTCTCACTGCTAAGAGACAACATATTGCATGTTTTTGTTCAAGCATTTGGTTTACAGTGCAAGAGGGATTAATGGCCCCTCCTACAAAACTTCTGTTTGATAGATAATAGGACCATCATAGATCTATAAACAATCAAAACATTTTATTTCCCATTAGACCTCATTATATGCCTATTAACTCTGCAAGCACCCAGAACTTTGCACTTTCCTTCTGCACTGGCCAATTCCCTTTCCGATGAGACTCGTCCAGAAACTTTTCCCTCCTAACTGGTGATGCCAGCGCTATCAGCCAGACTCTTGATAGAGACCTCACAGCATCCCATTACACTTAATCCAACCAGCAGGTTAGGTTGGCACATATTATTTAGCAGCTTCCCTCATCTTTTCCCGACTGGTTGAATCTTCTAACATATATACCCAGCCTCTACATCTTATCCCTGCGGAAAGTACCTCTGAGATTAAATGCCACTGTTATTGGGACTATGACCCAGTCTGACAACTTAGCAGACCCTAATATGTTGTCTGTCTTAGGAAAGGACATGTGAATACATTTGAAGAATGAACTGCTATGACCCCCTTCATATTTTCATCCTAGTAGCTACACTCAGTTGCATACCTGGATCAAAGAATTCAGCTCTCAAATGGATATATGAAATTGGTGATGGATACTACCTAATGGCTCAGCTCAGGTTGTACACATCAAAAGCAACCGTGACAGCTAGTAGAAGCTTAGTGAACACTGTTAGTCTTGCTCCCGGGTAACAAATTTGGCATCTGCCAATAAGCATCATAAGAAATCAACGAGCTGTACTTTCTGGAAGTAAGGTAACCAAAATTCATCCCTTCGGTGTATGAAGTTTAGAGCAAACAACAAAACATGTTCAGAGCTCACTATGGAACACAAGTATTGAAAAACAGTGTGCATGCTTTGATGAGATTCTGGCGCTCGCATTCCTGGTGTATATTTTCTCATATTCAACACTGACCTTCAGAGTGGAGATGCACTAAGAGCACAAAAACACATGGATCTAGAGAGGTTTTGAATACATAAGGGCCCATGAGGGCTAGACTTGCTTTGCATTTGTTGGGGTGATGAAGTACTCAAATGAAATGGGATAGGCTTCTCACGTAACTCCCAACTGAAGTTTCACATCATTTTGTTAAAAACATTTTAAAAAACGGGTACATATTTCTTTAACTGTAAAACACGGGATACTGCTGAGGGCCATCTATTCAGGATGAAATCCTGCAAGAGGTAAGTAGGTCAGAAATCTGGCATGCAAGATCGTGTATGAACAGCAGGACCTAGCAGTGTAAATGCAGTTCCTCAGGGCCTTGGGAGCACAGGGGTACTTAAGCAATACTGATAACAAGTACTCACAATTGAGATCTCAGAAACCCTTACTGTGAGCTCACCTAACTGCCAAAAACTATTTAAAATGTAAGTATAAATGTGTTGAAAGGGCAAGTAGTCAAATCAAGCTCCTGGAAAGTGATGTAGATTTAGAGATTCGGATGACACATAATAATATGAGCTTCCTGATGGCACAATTATTCACTTGACGGTCAAAAGCACAATAAAGTAGTATAGATTTGCAGAACTTTTTTTTTTTTTTAAATCCACAAAATAACTTGAAGGGCAACACAGACTCCTCTGGAATTGCAGCATTACAATTTACACTCACTAGCTATGCAATGGAACGAACAGTGGGGAATTTAGGTGTGGTAACAAGGAATAAAAGGGGTTAGGCATACGGTCTGGTAAAAGTAACCACGTTAAGAAAGCTCTGCTCTTTATTCAATCTTACTTTTGGTGCATCAAGTTTCTTCAATGGGACTGTAGACTAGAGAGCATGGGGGGGGGGGGTAGGTGGGGAGGGAAGACTTCTGCTCGGCCAGGCAGGATGGGGGAGATATGGCTAGTGAATCCGCAGGAAGCATTTAAAGCAGAAGGACCTTTGATTCTTAAGCAGAAAAAGACAGATCCCAGTATGCAGGGCAATTGGTACCATTCTCCTTCCGGTGACAGCTACAGGACGTCTTTAGCCTTAAGTCTGGGTAAGACTACAAGAGGGCAGGCAATTATTTGCTCCAAGTTAAAATTGAAGGTGAAACTGAAGACATGGCTCACACAGACAGATTAAATCCTCTAACAGCAGACGTTAATCTCAGGGCATTCTTCTCTTCTGTGGGCCTGAAATTTGGAGAATCCAATCAAATCCAAATACATCTTCTTTCATGCACCAGTCAATTCTGCTGTAACTAACATCATGAAGTGTTTCCAGATCGAAAGTGATGACATGCATCTAATAATATTAACAGGGAATGTCCATTTCTGGCAGGCAGTCCAAGGCACTAAAGGGACTAATGCTTGGCTCAAGCTCTGACTGCAGGACTGACCACAGAAATAATCCGTTTCAGGTTGAGATTAACAGACATGCCTTTGTCTACAGTCTGTAAAGTGTTTGGTTCAGGCAAGACTCTGGCTGATAAATCCAAAGTGGAATGCTCTAGTGAAACAAACACAAACTGTCATTTCCCGTTCAGCTTAAGTATTTGTTAATCTGAAGAAGGTGAGAGAGCGTAGTTTATATAATCTATATTAACATGAAATGATATATATAATAATAATGTGTGATAATGCCGCATAGAAAACGAAATAGTAATTTTGCTTAAACACGCACTTGAAATGTGACCACGGGGAGTGGCCGTCACTGTATACGTGAACTAATAATGAGGACTAAAATGTTTATAAATGTTATATTGAATAGGTTCTATACCAATTATTAATCATTATGTTATTGAATTTGTGCTGAAAATCCTTGTAGGCCTTAAGTTAGCATGAGCCGAAGCCTAGCTGCTTGGTCTCATATTAAATTTATTTTTCCTATCTTGCAGTGTGCTGACTCGCAAAAGGACATGACCTCTTGTTTTATTCAAAACTAGAAGCTGAATGTAACCATGCTAGATCCGTTCTCATGCATTCTTCATTGCTTGTAGGGTGATATTAAAACAAAATGCAACAGTGTAGATTAATGTAATGTACAAGGTCATTCAAACCGGTGAAGACAATGGAGCTACTGACCAAAAGATGTGCAAAGAATTACAGAAAGATGAAATCATACCGGACGTGCCATCTCTGAAGACATCGAACAGGAGAACCAATGAGAGACTTGTAAAATAACATGGGGTGAAAGATAAATTACCTAATGTATTTTCTGATAGGTTAAAGATAGTGGAGTATAGCAGATGTCTAATAGAATTTTAGGGGAATGTACGACGAAAAAGGGATAAAAACCCATGACTCGGGAAGCCATTTAGGTGGGTTAGGAAATGCTATTGATTTTATCCAGAAACTTTGTCACTCTGTTTGGTGACTTATTGGTTCTTTCAGAACCATCCTTGTCCTTAGATTGTCCATATTACACTTTACCTCCTTATGAGGGAAGTGCCCCTTTCTGTCCCGGAGGTGAGTTCTGACTGATGGCGATTTGACTGATGTCCTGAAGACAAAGACTGAATCTGTGCGCTGACCTAAACTTTGGAGGGTAACTATGACAATACAATTGTGATTTGTCTGTTTGCTTTTCCTTTCTAGGTACCAACTGCTTACTTTGACAGAGACCATAGTTAGATGTTTTCCAAATTAGTGTTCTAAATTGTTTTGCATGAAGCCCAACATGCCAATGCTAATTAGTGGTTAGGAAAGGTGCTCACTAAACTGATACAAATAGACAAACGACTGAATCTATGTTTTGTTGAACTGACGCGTTATTGACACTCTGCTAAAGATCTATGTTCACGCCGTGTTATGTTTTGATGTTTGTGATTCTTGCCTTAATGAAATCCTATCAAAGTTGCCATATCGTGACTATGCTATTATGTTTCTTGGTTTTGAGATTAACGAATCTGCTTTTAGAATTGTAAACAATAGGGAATAAAACTCATAAAAATTCTACTAAACTGGTGTGGTTATTCATGACTGCAAGGTCATGGTAGTAGTTTTTGAATTGATTAATGACTTTGAAATGTATTGTTGTGATAAATATTGATGACATTATTGACGTATTGACTGACATATTGATTAGCTATCTCATCCTAAGATGTCTCTCAACTGGGTCAAAAGATTCAATGGCCTAAAACGAGTCCTGATGTGTAATAAATGATCATAAAGGGACGCGTTAACAAAGACACACACCAACAAAGGTATAATGGCATGTGCATTAGAAGAAAGAGCATCAGTGGCACTTAAGAGTGGCATGGAACACAGCTACCTAAAGGGCTATATTGCCTAACATGGCAGCACGCCTTCAAGGGAAACAAATATAAACAGTGGCAAGCAGTCTTAGATAACATAAACCCTTATGTATGCCAGCAGATGCCACAAGGCTCTCTTTTCCATCAAGATTCGAGGACCCCCAGGACGAATACAAGAATTTTCCACAAAGGTCCAGTAAACATAATTTTTAACCTAAATCACAAGCCAAACGTGTACTGAAATGATGTGTTGTACTCTTCTTAAAATGTAGCTTGAGTAATTATTGATGACACATTCTCATGCGTGGTGCTCTTCTCGGCAGTCAGCAGGTAACTGCCACCTTGGAGAGACTGCACCATACAAAATTTTAAGTAAGAACAGAGAATCTCAGAGAGGATTCCAGACCAACATAATGTGCAAGGCAAGGAACATTACAACACATCCTCTTCTGTTAACAATAAATAAGTCATAACAATAAAAGCTAACAGAAAAACTAAAGGAAAATAAGCACATATATAATATTTTTCAATAAATATGATCATTTCATCACAACATTTAAAAGATCAGAGACTTCTAGTAAGTAAATATACAGGTCATGAGCTCACTATATATGCAGTACAATTTTATCACCTAACACATATTTGTACACCCAAAACTCATGTTATATAATCTTGTAAAAACACAGGCGATCTTCTTGGTCTAGGGATTCTACTAACTGCGTAATTTGTTCTCATAATGGAATTCTTTGCAGCTGTGAAGTTTGCACCATATCCACCTCCCACACAACCTTGAGTGCCTGTTGAACTTACCACTTCCTCATCTCTCATTAACATGTAACCACTACGCTCATCACTCATCTCCAGTCACCCTGTTTAATTCAGTTCCATATTTGGCCACTATTCTTAAATTCCATCGTTCACCGGATCACATGCAACCTGTGAACTTTCAGCACCTTGAACGGTCCCAGAAATGTATTCAACCCTTTTTTCACAGGTCCTGATTTGATCTTGACCCAATCACATGGCTCAATTCTAGGCTTGCCACATTCCACAATAGATTTATGACAACTATTTTGAAAACTTTTACCTTCAATCAAATTTCACATCCAAAAGGTATTACGTTTATACATGGGTTTTCTCTCTCTCATGACAAAGAACGGTACCTTACCCTTAGTTATACTTTCTGTAGTGCAATATGCCCATACTAGATTTGAAACCAAGATTTTCACATCCAATTTGTTCGCCTTGGCTAACTGCAATTACAACAGGAAAAGCATCCTCACTAAAAACTTCTCTCAGAACCCTTATGGTTGCTGACGTGGTGATTTCAGACATAAACTTAACTACCAACCATTTGGAGTGAACAGCTACCATTTCCATGGCAAAACTTCTTCCACAACCCAACCCTGACAAAGGTCTGATAAAATCCATGCATACACTATGCCATGTACTTCAAGGATTGGTTATATTGCCACTTTCAGTTTGCACTCCAGCTCTCAATCCCTTTTCACTCTCTTTGCATTCTGAACATTGTTCAACCCATTCCAGTACATCATCATCCATCCCAGGCCACCAAAATTCCATTCTGAGTCTTTTTTGTAACTGTTTGTCCTAAATGTCCTTCAAGAGCAATGTCAAACAATCTTTTCCGTACCCCTGCAGGTGGAACAATTTTATCTTCTGACAACACCATTTTCCTGTTTACTTCAGACAGCTCATCTAAAACTTTGCTATAAAGGTTGCACTATTACAGGAAGAGTGCTATCTTTCTACCTCCTTTTTTTTAACCAAGTCTATTACATTTTTAGTACATTTACACTGTCCATAGTTATATACCAGTTTTCCTCATTTACTATACCTTCAGCCTTGTCGCCAAAATGAAATGACACGTCGTACTCTTCTTAAAATGTAGCTTGAGTATTTATTGATGACACATATTCTCATGCGTGGTGCTCTCCTCGCAGCTTGGAGAACCTCAACCATACAACATTCTAAGTAAGAACACAGAATCTCAGAGAGGATTCGAGACCAACATAATGTTCAAGGTAAGGAACATTATAACACGTACCCCATGACTATCAATCCAAGGAGCCACCAATGATAAAAGGTAATTTACTTTTTGGTGAATCCATTCATACCAAAGTCCAATACCCCACTGAGAGACCTACTTGTACCAGAAATCCTATAAAGCACATATGCACTTTGTGAATCCAAATCCATCCAGTAAGTCAAACATGCTGAAACGAAGAGCAGGAAGGCAAAGTGATTGGGCCTGTGACGTTTACCCTTACACATGGTCCATAAAAACAACGTGAAGCACACATCTGTGTATAAACACCAAGGTGATACAGGCCTGCCAGAGCTCATAGGACTCAAAAAGGAGAAAAAAATATCAGATCCAAAAACATCACATGTGCATTTGCAGTGGGAATTCCTTCCACTAGTAAATGTTGTAAGAAAGCGGCCAACAAACAGAAGGGTAAAATAATTTTATTTGCAAAGCTTGGGAAATTACCCCCAAAAGGGATATAACAACCTAACACCAGTCCCTGAAAAGCGGCGCCGTTTGCTGTGCGCGAATCACTCACCGCTTAGTGTGCGTATCAGGGCGTTATGATTTACGCATCAGGGAGGAGTGCTACAGGTTGCTAGTCAAATCCATGAAGCTCCAACATAACTTTTGGGGTGCATTTAGTAGTGGGGCAGGATCACAAATAAGTAGTAAACATCTGACTACGTTAGTCCTGAGATAACCAATTGAACTTGAACTATGTTACGTGTCAGACGCGCATGCACTGTACCGTGAGTCTGTCAAGCATTTCTGTTAAGACTGCTTAAATACGGATTCGTAACTTGCTACCTATACCCGGGCTTATCACCTACTGAATGGAGCCCGCACTGCTTCCATTTTTCATTGTTTGTGTTTTGAAAATAAAACTCCACATTCAAGTTGCCAACCATAACAATTTTCGCAGTTCAAAAGGCAACGACATGGAAACTACCTCTCTGCAGGTTTGAAAGGATGAAAGCTCAAAAAATCAGGACATGTTTTCAATGAACACACAAGGCGCTACTACTATTTTTCACCTGACCAGCTGTTCCACAAACGGACCTGACGACTTTAAATCAGACATAAGTCCCACGTCGTAGGAGATGGAAGATATGGAAGCCTTCTGCACTGACAGAGAGGGTGTGAAGCTGCATCTACGCACCAGTTTTGACAGTTTGGGGTCGCCAGGCTCTGACAAGAAAATGTTGCCTTTATAATAATTATACATGATTCCATACTTCTTAAAAAGGTAGAAGTATAGTGGGAGGGACAGCCAAAAGATAAGCATGCCCCTGTTTGTGTGCACCCTGGCACACCAGCTCAAAGGGAGCCTTAAAGGGGTCAGACAGAAAACTCGCGTCACGTGACACTGACCTGCTGTCCCCGGACGCCATAGGATCCTTCTCCCTACCACCTCCAAAACTTCCCTCACCAGCTCGGCCGCTGGCGCTTCCTCTTCCGCTCTCAGCTGGAAGGCTGCAGGGGAGCGGCCAAAGCCGCCAGGTTGGACGTCCAAAACAAGCCCAAATCCCCTAAAAGAGAAGCCCAAAACCTACCGTGTGTCTCACCAAAAGAAGCCCAGCGCAAGATTTACAGCCCACGTCCAAAATTGCTAAAAAAGAAATGATGGGTGTTATACGACGGGTTTCAAACTCGACAGTAATTTTAAACCAAAGTGACCGTGACTGTAAAATTAGGTGGCCGAGCACTGGTGGCTCTTAACATTTTGAACATCTCGGATCCAGCAGCTATCTCTGGGCCGGATTTGGAGTCATTCCGCTTAGGGAAACATGCTTTGTCCTGGTGTCACTCACCGACAGCGGACATAATTCAGCAGCGCCTGTACGTTGTCTGCATTCTATTCAGAGCGGTTGTGAAGGGGTTTTCTTCTTTTAACAATCGCTGGGCCATAATCAAAGGCCTTATTTAAAATGCCAAGAGACCTACATTTATTCTAGTATTATCTTCACTGAGAGACATCTGGAGCTTAACGTCTATATTGCTAGCGCCCCGGTCCTTACTAAGTAAACTTACAAGGGGACGAGTATAGGCCGATGAACCTTTTGAATAGCATGGAGTATCCTGGCTATGTAGTAACTGATGACCATCAATAATCAATGTACGAATCAATAATCAATAAGAAAAACCCCAATCATTAACGTCAACATTTCATGAATAACCACAACTCAATTTACGTTTTAACAATTTTTATTTCCCTATTAGTTACAATTCTAGTCATCAGGTTAGATCAAACTTTATTCAATCAGTTCAAAGTTAGCTCATTAGTGGCCACCAATAGCATAATCTAATCAGAACTTGAGAAAACATATGCTCCCTTGCTTCAGCGTAAGCAAGCAAAGATGAATGTATCGACATTAATAGCAGAGTTCAGCAATCAGTTTGTCAATCATTTGTCACTGTCAACGTCACCCTAAGGAACCTTACCTAACCCAGATTAGCATAAGCATGTGGGACTTCTTGCGAAAAAAATGTAGAAACGTGAATTTGGAAAACATCTAGCTAAGAAAAAAATGATTAAATAGCGCAGTTGGTACCTAGAAGAAAAGGCACAAAGGTAATCAGTCACATTGTCATAGCTACCTATCCACGGAATGGATCAGCAACAAAGCCAGTCTCCGTCTTCAGGTCATCAATGGATCAGCAAGGCATCAGGCTCTCAAGAGCATGAGCCCAATGACAGAATCTCGAATTGCGTCTTCTGACATCTAATATCTGCATCAATTCTCCCCTCGCATGTGAAGTTTTAGCCCTTGTCATGACTTTTTATTACAGTTTTCCAGTCCATCCCCCTAATTCCTAATTGGTCAGTCAATCGGCAGTTATTACCCTAACCAATAATACTATTTTTACAAATCTATGAATTCTAATATTTCAACGTTCTCAGTTCATTGATTGGTTCACTGTACGATGTCCTCATCATCCGGCTCATCAGGTATCGAAAATGTTGCATCTTCTTCTCCAGTCAGTGCTTCTATTGCTTGAGTCCTAGGAAAGTACATCGAGTCTGCCTTACACCAAATTGTTACAATTTTAGTTCCATCATCTCCTGTCTATCGATACATTGCAGAAAACTCTAGCGAAGCAGATTTTATTAAACAGCAAACAGTTCACGGTCAGTTCAATGCACCAGCAACTTCTACATTGTGCGTTTATTAATTCGGATTCTGCATGAGGCCTGGAAAGACTAGGCCACAACTTCGGCTAAGTTAACTCTATAATATAATGCAAAACATAGGTTATATATCTCAATATGGCACATTACTACACCATTATTACACTTTTTCATTATTTCACATATTTTTTATCATTTTAGTACAATTTTCATGTAAGTGGCTGCCATTCTCCGTGGGCACATTTTCAAACGTGCACATTATTTTCTCTACAATTAATTTCTCTATGAACTTTTGTTAATCATAACATATAAACATTTATTAATAATTTCTAATTAGCATATCAGCTTCAACAATATAATTATAACAACAGTTTACAAGTTAAAAGCGGGACATTTTGAAAACAATGAAGCAATAATGGATTTTCTCCATTGAAATGCATTGGATCAGAGGCAGTTTCAGGTGAGAGACAGGTAAAATAAACTCATTTTTTGTCTTCAAAAATATGTCGGCATATGTATGCAGCGAAATGCCAATGTAATGGAAGCAAAAAAAGGCACACAGCTTGTTATCACTTCACAAGTACTAAAGAGAAACTATTGGAGGCAGACTTTTAACTTTGTTCTATTCCCTATGTCAGAAATGTGCTTGCACTGTAAGAATGGAAGATATATTTGTCTGTATGAGTAATTACACAAATATTCAATTAAATGGCACCTACAATTTTTTTTAAATTTAATTGTTCTACAGCACTGCTAATCCTAGTGTAGGGTGTCAGAGCACTTTACGTCACACACAGAAGCACAATAAACATACAGGTGTGTAAATCAATGTATATGAAATGTTACAAATGTTACATATGACTGAGCATTATAAGGTGTAGGAATCACATATCATCCATACTTGTCAGGGTATAAAGTCCTGACTAAAGTCAGAATATAAAATGTAACAGTGATTGTGGTTGTCTGCACTAACAAAACTTTATTCCATCCCAAATGAACTCTTCTTTGCAAACTTAGAATAACAACAGGTGAGAAAAAATAATGATCTAAATCCATGACTTACAGTTTGCATGCAGCTCATTGATTCCAGTAAATAGATCACTGTGCTATATTAAAAGGCCTTATGAACTTAAAGTAACAAAATAATGTCAGTGTCAACAGCTGTAGCCCAATTACCTATTAAAAATACAAATCTCTGATCTGCATGTTACACAATGTGCCTTGCAGTAGGCACATTAATTGTCTGTTCTATTGTATGAGTAAAAACTGTGAAGGGACTAAGCATAGAACTCTCCCAGAACTGTGGTAAACCCTAGTTATCGTAACACTATTATAGTCTCCTATAAACTGCTGGGCACAGTATGATGTTTTGCAGTAGGTGTCTTAACACTGTAAGATATTTTAAAATGCAGATTTACTCTCAAATATGTCCTTGTTGCCAATTTCTTTGCAGCAGACTTTTTAAAGTAAATGTATACGTTGACTATCAGACTGTTTTTCAAGCTCCAGTCATTGTAACTCCATCCCCCTTTCCTCTGCCACATCATAACACCCAATGTATGGGTTCCCTGAGTATTGTTTTCCAGTTCCGGCACTGGTGCTGCACTGAGCCTGGGATGGCACAGCACCTGGTGCATGTGCATTCAAAACCTTTTCATACAAGTTGGCCCCTCACCGCCAGCCTAGAGCATAGTTATTCATGCTGTGCAGGGGCTCCTCCATATAACAAATAACAATGACCTACTAGATAATGGCTACTTATCAACCCACATAATATCAAAGAATCAACACACACAGCAGGACTTTCAGGATGTGGATTTGAAATATCACTTAAGCAAGAATGGAGCCAGAACTACCATGTTCACTCACTCATCTACCTATACATTAATCTCAGTGACTTAAGCACACACTCCAGAGACATGTCTGTAACCTACATGTCACTCAGCCTAAACTGTATGTATTTTGTGAGCAATAAACCCGCCCTTCTGGATCTCCTCTGCGAGAAATGGAAGACTGCATTTATTGCTTTCTATGAGGGAGGGAAGCTTTTTTTGCTACTGCCATATGGCCTCAGTTCTGTGAGGAGGTAAAGCTTGCACTGCTGCTGCCCAGTTTGTTCCTGTCCTGTGATGGAAAAAGCTTGTGCTGACACTATCCAAGCAGTACCTGGCTCTGGAGTTGGGTATCTTGCACTGTTGCTGTTCAATGTGTAGCTGTGCTATGAAGAGGGGTGTTTCCAGTGCTGTTACCCCATCGTATAAAATATAAATTATATTTTCAATGTACTTGCATAACATGCACAAGACTGGCCCAGAGACCTTGGTTTCAATCACAGCTTTCTAGCTGGACCAAACTGCGTGCTCCTGGACAATTAGAAACAATTCAGTTCACGTGCTCTGTACAAAAATATCTGATATATTGTTTAATTGTTTCTTTACCTATAACAGCAATAAAGGCCTTGTACACGTGGCACAAGACAACCGAGTTGCCTCTTGGGTCACTAACAAAATTGTTGTCATGGCAAAAGGAGGAAAGAATGTGATACCCATTCTGGATCGGAACTGAACAATCTATTCAGGAAACCTGGTTTCAAAGTGGCTTCCAAGGCTGACCAAACAGTGTGACCCTAAGCAATTACTTTTTTTCCCTGTGCCTCCATTTCCATGATCATCACATCTCAGAGAAGCTTCAAACAATTCAGTTCAGGTTACTCACTGTACAACAATGTCTCTTGTTTGTGGTGTAAAAGACCATTATCTTGCTCCACCTCTAAAAATAAATCTTATATAGGAGAAAAAAGACAACTGACTTGTCTCTGTAGTTTAGTTCAGGTTTAATAAAACTGTCATAGCAGCAAGGTTGCAGTTAATTCTAGTAAAGGTCACTCAGTGCAGTGATATAATCTAAGATGCTAAAGTGAAAAAAGCATTGGCAAAGCCAAGATGTTTTGTCTATGTAAGACTCTTGTAGTTGTCAGATGTTACACAGCAACACCGGCTGCTGTGCAACATGGTTCAAAGTAAATAAAAACAAAGCATCATAGTGCAGCTAGCTTTGTCTTTAAGCCATGTTGCACAGCAACCCATGCTGCTGTGCAACATATCTAAAAACATCAACAAAGGCAAATAGCTCTGCACAAGCTATATAGCTTTGCTAATTTTTATTAAAGATGGCTCAAAGTAAATAAAACTAAAGCACTTCCGGTGCTAGCCATCGTAGCGCTTTTTCTTTTGAGATGGGGAGCAGGTGTGTGTGTTTAAAAAAGGAAGCAAAAGTGGTTGGGAGAGACAGCAACACGCTACAATGAATCAGGAGGGGTGGGAGGGACAGGGCAAACAACAAGGATGGGAGTGGTGGGGTGAGGGATGAGGGAAAGTAGAGTGGGCTTGCAAACACATGCACTTTTCAGTAGTGCTAGAATAAAAATAAACAAAGTATCTCTACGAGCGGCAGTCAGTGGAAGGACATTGTCCGCAAACAAAGGAAACTGTACTTGGTACAAGCTCCATGGACAACTGGGGGACCAAAACAAGTGAAAAGAAAGTGGAAGCAGCAGCAGGCCGTGACTAATGAGAGGAAAGGAAATGAGAGCAACTTGAGAGCCAACCAATGGTAAGTAAGGATAAGTATTGGGTGGGCTCTAAGCCAGCTATTAAGGTATTTTGTTTTGTTTGCAAGAGATTTGGCAACAACTGCGCATGCACTTTTAGGCAAACCCTATAAGGGGCAGTCAGTGACACTTGCAGTAGGATAGTAGGGTAAGGATGAGCTAAGAGCTGTTCTTCTCTGCCCCCATGTGCTGCTTTTCGAGACAGGATGCAACAAAGACAAGGCTTCTCAGACTTATGGCACCCGGTCTTCACCACCTTACTACCACTGGCATATTGGCACTGGGAGCGAATCAGTAGGATGCTTTGGTGTTGGGCACGTGGCTAGCAAACTCAAGGCATATGCACTCCCACTTCCCACACCTGGTGTGCTGCGAGTGTGGCTTGGCAGTGGGGGCATCAATTTTTTCATAGCCCAGGCTACAATTACATTGACTCGCCATGTGCTTAAGGATGCACGTGCTGACAACCTTGCCAATAGCATGTTGAAAGGCCTCTTCAAGGAGTGGAGCCAGAGGAAATTGCCCCAGACGCCCACATCCCTACCCATGCCTTGTCTCAGGCTGGTGACATGCTGTATGAAGCAGGGGCTGTTTTACAATATCTGATGTGAGATTCAAATATATTCCTAGGGCAGATTCCTGACACAAAGGGCAAAATCCGAGAACCAAAACATGAAGATTCAAAAGAGGAGCTGGGCCCATGGGCCCATCCCTCTGCTCTCCTGTTTTTAATCTTGTGGAAAGGAGACACCAGTAAAAACATTTTATCTCATCCGCACACAATATTAATATAGGTCTTATAGTATAGCAAAGGCAGAACATAAATGTTGACATAAGTGACCTACCCTCAGCTGAACTAGGAAACCCATAACTAGAAGACACTACCAGTGAACAGTAGTACTCGTGAATTCTTCCTAGTGAAGGATATGGAACCCACTAATAAAGCCTACCTCATTAGGTAGGTGAGCGTTAATGATCCTTTATGAGCACATTAATTTATGTTGATTCCATAAGAGGTCTGCCTGTTTCTTCCAAGACTTTAGTACTTCTCATACGTCTATTGCAATCGTACAACAGTCTTTAACTCCTCTCACTCCCTCTTTAGTGTGTTAGCTATCTATGTAATAGCTGTCCTGCATATGTGAGAGAATTGTGTCTGTTCCTTCTGCTACTGCCATCTTTCCTTAACTTATTACTTGTGTTATGGAAAGTTGCACTGCTGGTAAACGTTTTGTATCTTTATTGTGTTGTGAAGCCCAATATACATTTTCCTACTACACATAAGAAAAAATGATTCACATTGCCAATGCTTGTTTTAATGCACGATGTGAGTAAAACAGTGAACCCCCTGAAAATATGAGCATAGAGTTTACTTTTGTATTTACAGGTGAAACAAGCAATTTTTTTAATGGAATTATTGACTTTGCAAACTTCTTAAACATATCTGACTAGTTGCCAGCTCTGGCATTTTAGCCAATACCACATTGAATGATGAGGTTTTGAGTCCGTGATGAAACTGTTAAAAGCAAAATTACAATGCAACATTCCAGAGGTTGTTAAAAAAACAGATGGTGGTACCAAAATAAAACCTATTTCCTGGCTTTCTGCTTTTTGTCTTGTAGATAATCAGGAGTTAAGCAGCCCAGCAGGTGAGAGATAGCCTTTCTGATGGAGAAGCCAGTACCTCTGCTAATGGGTTAACATTAACACCTCTTAAAATGTTTGCAAAAGGCCCCATTTAACACAAGAATATGAATAGCAGTAGTTAGATGTGTGTAGAAACAAACAGAAAGGAAAAATAATGTCCTGTTGTTGCTATTCCAAAACACATTCCCGAACTACAACTGGGTGCGAGTTTGGGGAAGCACTTACAACATGTTGTGAAGTGCCCTCTGCGCTAAGGGAGCTCAGCATGGGTGCAGGTGCTGCTTCACGAGGGCCATCACTGTGGCCAAGCCAACAAATTAAAATGGAGAGCAGAGCCAAGATCCTGACTTGCTTCTAGACTAAAGGAATGCATCTTCCCCATTGACTTCTGTTAAAGCAGAGACAATTTTAGGTGGGAGACAGTTGAAACAAAGCCATTTTTGGTTTAAAAAGTCAGGAGTGTCCTGCTTGAATCGGGTCTTTTAGCATATATGTCAGTCGAGCCATGAGAATTAAGGTATTCATACTACATGCACATTCAATTCGTGGCATCTTTACAGGGCTCTGAAAGCGTAGTATAGACTTTCAGTGTACATGTTTAAGCCATGTCCTTAAATACATATGCCACGCCCCTCAGGATTCTTAGTTATGCTTCTTTGACCACACCCCTTTTAGAGACATTCCATTTAAAGAGGATACAGCCTTACCAACGGTGCATTTCCAAATATACATATTTTTTTTAATGAAAAAACAAAGGTTACAGGAATGTTCTTCTTAGGTTCTGAATTCACTCGTACAAAACCACAGAAATATCAGAAGTGATAGTTATTTGAAGTAACTATAACTCGTGACCTAAGGTAACTATAACACACGCCCTTGGCATGCACAGTTTTCTTATCAATAATTTTATTGCAAATGTTGCAGTAATAATATCAAAGATGCCATACAAGATGTTATCAATGATATAATATGTAGAGTAATTAGCTGTGCAAGGCGAAGGCGCAAGTTATAGTTACCCTCTCTGGTTGGGAGAATAGGCGTGAGAGGGTGTATCAGGGTGAGAGTGGCTGTCAGATTGTCTCTCTGGGTGTAAGAGCGCATACATCAGTGTTTTAGTGGGTGCATCAGTGTGTGCGCAGGTCTGTGAGAGTTTGCATGAGGGTGTCAGTGGGTCTGTGAGTGAGTGTGTGACAGTGAGTGGGTCTGTGAGTGGGTGCATAATTATCTGAGTGGGTCTGGGTCGGGGAGGTGGTGATCCCCAGGGCTGAGGGGAGGCCATCGGGCCTCCTCCACGTTACAGTGCATTTTTACCCCGTGGAGTGGTGGTCCTGGGAGGGGCAGTTGGGTCGTGCAGCCCCCTGCTCTTATTACATTATTCACCTCTGGGGGGGTCTGGGTCCCCGGGGCTATTAAAAACAAAAAATCGACCCCCAGGGACTTGGCCCACCTGGGGGCTTATTTAAAGACAAGTGCGGAATGTCTCGTTGTTGAAGTGTTGTTAGCCAGTTCGATCAAAGCACGAGATCGGGAGGGGTCTCAAATCCTTTGCGTCCCTAGACATACAAATTTGGATTTCCTTCAATTTCTCAAAAACTACTGAACAGATTTACATCAAAGCAAAAAAAGGTTTGCTTTTTGGACAAGGACCTACCTTGCTGCCTAATGTGGTGTAATTCCATTCAGTAGTTTTGACGCTATCGCTGTTCGATTTTTCATATGGAAAAATAATTGGTAAAAAATTGTTTTGGGAACCCCACACCTTTTTTCTCGGCCCCCCCAGAGGGTTCACCCCAAAACTTTCCAGAGACCAACTCAAGTGAGCGTCGTATTTTCTTGGAAATTTTTGTGAAGATTCGTCAAGTGGCGCCAAAGTTATTAGCAAAGCAAAAAAAACTCTTTTTATCGAAACTTGGGGCCCCATTATGAGTCATTATGAGTCTGGCGGGAGGCGGAGGCCGCCCACTAAACTCATTAGGTTGGAAGACCGTCAGTTCGGTTTTCTGCCCTCTGGCCCTATTATGAGTTTCCCCGCTGGCTTTCCCGCTGGCCCAGCAGGAAACTGCCCACAATTTTGACATTGGCGCATGTTCGAGCTGGTGGCAATGTTGCAGTGCGTCGGGTGCAACAGCAACCATCGAGCTTTTCACTACCTGTAATTCAGGCAGTGAAAAGCACAATGGGGCTACCCATGGGGGCCCCTGCACTGCCCATGCCAAGTGCATTGGCAGTGCAGGGGCCTTCATGGGGCCCCCGGCACCCCGTCTCCACCAGATTTTGCATGGCGGTGGAACCGAAATGCAAAAGCTGTCGGACACAGGAGTCGTAATGTCCAGGGCAGTGCTGCCCTGGCGGATTTAGACCGCCGGCACCACCTGGCCACTGGCCAGCGGAAAAGTGGCGGTGGCAGTAGTCGGACCATGGCAGTTTCGCCACGTTCATAATATGGCTGTCAGACTGCAGTGTTGGTGGCTGTCTGAAGGCCACTGTGAATCTGGCAGTGCTAGGTCAGCCAGACTCATAATGAGGACCTTGGTCCTAACTGTAACTACCTTGTGGCGACCACTATATATATATATATATTTCACAGTAGCAGTTGCCTCTGTGTAGTTATAAAGAGGTCCTACTTATTATAGGAGATGAATATTTTATTATTGGCTGAACGGAATTACACCAAATTTGGCAGAAAGCTAGATTTTAGCCCAGAAAGCGTACTTTGTGTGATTTGGTGTAAATCCATTCAGTAGTTTTTGAGAAATGAAGGTTCAAAAACTTTGTAGATCTGGATTGCGGGTGTTCCCCCGAGCCTACAAGGCCCGCAACTTCAGTGGGAGTCCCAGAGGAGAGCTGGTTCCCACAAGACATTTTCAGAATAAAAAGAAATATATATATTACAAAACAGGTCTGTGTGTGGTGTGGCTACGGCGGGGACCCATTTAGATGGATCCTCACCAAGCTCCTCTGGTATGACAACCCTACGGGTCACAATGCCTGTCATGCCACGGTGGAGCGGATTTTAGAAGCCCCACCGTGAGGGGGAAACCCATTCCCTAACTGCCATGATGAATGGGGACTGCCTGCCTGGCATTGATCCAGAGATCTGAGGCTTTTCCCAAGCTGCGGTACTGCCTCTCCCCAGCAAAATTGCACCCGTTGGCACGCTTGATCAAGGGATGGAGTCAGCCTAGAGCCGCAGTGACTGCAGCTCTCTCCTGTGCCTTGGCGGGGCAGCAGATGACCATGATGGATCCATCTCTTCCCCTTTTAGATGTCACAAGCTGCTGGGGAGTGTGGGGGCACCCAGGGTCAACTGTTTTTTTCCACAGTGGACGGACGGCTGCCCGAGCACCCTTTACACACGACTCCCTCCTGCGTTATTTGTGGAGCAGAGCTGTTTTTCATGCTTCTGATGTCCCAGGAACTCGTGGGCACCCCCACGATCAACCGCCACTTATTTTGGGAGACCTTTCAGGCCCCTTTTAGCCTGTGCGATTACACCCCTTTTCACTGATTGCACCTAGTTGGCTGCATTTAGTCCTTTCTTTTATCTGAGTACCAGCCCTTGAGCCCTCCCTGTTTTGTGCCTGCATGTTCCCATGATGGATGAGACAAGATGTAGTCAGAGGGCTCCTCTTCTTAGACAGTACATGCGCTTTTTTGGGAGAAGATGCCCCTAGCAGGTAAAAACATGACTTTTCTTACAGTTGGTGTGAGCCGGCCGTGAGGCTGCAGATGGATCCCTAAACAAAGACACTGGAGGATGAGCTTTTACACCTGGCCCTGGGCATTGTCTGAGGGCCAATAATAATTCTGAGACTTGAGGGGGGATGTCATTCTACATGTGAAGAAATGGGGTGGTAGACATCTGGCTGGATGTGAATTTCTGGGGCCAAGGGAGTGGGTAAGAGACTCCTGCTCCACCGTGGTATTGCCGGGACCGTGTTAGCGTCTTGTGAGGGTTGCTGGGCGCCACTCTGATTCTATTGACTGTACCATACCACCCTGTGCTCGACCCCATGGTGGCGTGTGCTCATTCACCAAGCCCCCACTCCTGCTCCCAGGATTTGCCACTGCTGCTGAGCATGTATCCTGGTGCCTGCCAAGAAAGTGAAACTGACTAAAGGTCCGAGCAGTGCTGAGCTTTTCCACCTCTCCTCCAAGTGCCTCAGACTCGGTGGCAGTGGTGACCTCTACTCCTTCCAAAACTATTGTACCCTACCTTGGCGACCAAGGCAGAAATATGTGAAATGGTATACGAATTTCACAAAACATGGTTGAGATTAAAAAAGAGTTCCACAAGGCTGTTAGCAAGGTTGACCAAAATCTGCAAAAGATCGATCAGAGGGTGGAGGACCTCAAGACTGCGATGAAGGGTGAGAAACGTGAATCTGATGCTCTCAGTATTAGCGCCCACAAGCTTGAAGTAGTATGAGCTTTTTACAAGAAAGAATCAACTATAATGAAAACATATCTCACTGTAACAATGTTCGTATTCATGATATTCCAAACTCTGTGCCATCCTTGGAGCTGCGTTACTATGTCACAGGCCTGTTCCATACTCTGTTAGCAGCACCTGATGAACAATCGATCAAACTTGACTGGGTTCACAGAATCACACTTCAGGTTTGCAACAATCTCACTCCTTATGTTCTTGCCCAGGTGCACTATTTTTGTATCAAGGAGGATATCTTCAGGGCTGCCTGAGATGAGGATTTGTTGGTCTATAATGGCTTGACACTGCACCTTTACCAGGATTTCTTGCCACATACTTAGATGGAGTGTAAGTCCTTTAAACCACCAGTTACAGACTATCTTCTCAGCCCTGACATTTCCTAGAGTTGGGGATTCCCCTTTAAGATTCTTTTCCTCTACCAGGATAAACCTGTTGTGTTCTTTCCTGTAAAGAATGCCCTGCAGCTGCTGGGACTACCATCTATGGCGGGGGAACCCCTACCCTCTACAGAAACGACCCACCCTGAGTGGCAGACACAGCTGTCCCAGAATTTGCAGAGATGTCAACAAGCTGACAAATTATGAACAATGTACTATATCTGTCCACGTGCAGCCTATGTGGGCTCCTTATTGACTAAAGTCCTGTCCCAGGCGAACCTGGGCCTTGATTGAGGTCTTATATTTTGACCAATTTTGTGTCACCTTCTATGAGGATTAAGACATGAAACATTTTGTCCTGCTCAATTACCCTGTCCAGGGGTACCCGTCAGAGATGTCCCCTATCTCCGGCATTATTTGCCTTTCATGTTGAACTTCTTATTCATAAGATTTAAGCAAATCCTAACATACGGGGACACCCCATGGGCGGTGCACAATTGAAGATTACAATGCCTGCTGACGATACGCTTTGTTTTTTGCCCGATCCTACTGCATCTCTGGCAGCATTCAAGATCAGGCTGAGTGAATTTGGTGGGGTTTCTGGATTCCAAGTTAACTACAAAACTTTGGTTGGCATGGGGGTGGGCCCCACGTCATCTTCTTTGCAGCAACTGGTAGCCTTTCCTCTGTTGGCACTTTGTTGTGCTCCACCTTGTCCACCGTCCACCACTGGAGACAAGGGTCTCGCTCATACCCGTCAGTTCAAGCTGTACCCATCTCCTCATTCCCCAGTTCTAGGGAACCCAGACATTCCCCCTGGCATGTGGGATGTGGGATGTGGGGTTTCGTAAATGGGATAGGGGGAACCACCATACTCCTGGGGACTTACATATTGATGAAATTCCTAAGACTAGAGAGGAGTGCACAACTGACTTTTCACTACACCACACTGATTTTTATATATAGCTACACTATTACTTCATTGGGCTCACCAGACGGCCACCCTTCAGGAAGCTACACAGGAGACACATTTGTTGGAAGAAATTCTAAGTGGCGAACGATAGAACACCCTTTGGATGGGATCAAGACAGGCTTGCATATTGGGTGACAGTTCTGAATATTGAGATTAACTAGGGGGCATGGAGTGCAGCTTGGCAGAGGGCAACTAAGTCCTCTATGTATATTCAATATAGGGAGAGCGTTTACAAACTGCTCCTACACTGGTATCACATGTGATGGGAGTTTCTGGTTGTTTCTGATTTTTGGAAGCATGTGTTCTGCCAACTTTCTAACATCTTTCAGGTCATGCTCACTCCCCATCCTCTTCAGGCACTTCAAGGAGCTCCTGACGAAGAGGGTCTATACTCACTCATCCCCTCTGTTCTGGTAAATGGTAAGGGTCATTTTAAGGTAAAGGGGTGGGTAGTGGTAAAGGGCAGTAAGGGTAATTTTAGGGTTTTGGAGTAGGTAGTGGTAAGGATAAGTTTATTATTTAGGAGAGGGTAGTAGTAAAGGGTGATAAGGGTAATTTTAGGGTTTGGGGTGGGTACGGTAAAAGGAGGTAAGGGTAATTGTAGAGTTTAGGGGTGGTTAGTGTAAAGGGTGTTAATGGTAAATTTAGGGATTTGGAATGGACAGTGGTAGAGCGTGATAAGGGTAATCTCAGGGTTTAAGGATAGGTAGTGGTAAAAGGTGGTAAGAGTAATTTTAAGTTAAAAGTTTATGGATGGGTATATGTATGCTATGCTCTGTAGATTTTCATAGTGTGATAATCATCCATAAGGGTACCAAGACACCTGCTGGTGGGTAGGCAGGGGTTCTCTGGAGTTAATCAAAGAGCCAGGTCTTCAGCTTCTTGTAGAATTTGAGTAGTGACCAAGAGGACCTGTTGTGGTGGGGAAGCTTGTTCCAAGCCTTAGGGGCAATGTGTGAGAAGGTGGGACCTCCTGCTCTGTTCTTGTGTATGCAGTGTGTGTGTGCTAGTAAAAGACCGGCTTAGCAGAGGTGCCTGGAGGTTAGGTGGAAGTGAATGTGTGTTGAAGTAAGTGGGGTCTATGTTGTGTAGAGCCTTGTAGGGGTGTGTGAGGAGTTTGAAGTGAGTATGTTTGTGTATGGGGGGCCAGTGGAGTTCATTGAGGTGTGGGGTGGTGTGGATGTGTCGAGGGTGGCTGCAGACAAGTCTTGCTGTAGTGTTCTGGCTGGTTTGGAGTCTGTTTGGAGTCTGTTCCTAGAGTGTGTTGCTGTATTCCAGTCTGCTTATTATGAGGGCTTGTGTGACTGTATCTTGGTGTTTTCCGGTAGCCACTTGAAGATTCTTGTTAGCATTTTCAGCAGGTGGAAGCAGGTGGAGGTAACTGCTTTGACTTGTGCTGACATGTCCAATGTTTCATCCAGGATTGTTCCCAGGTTTCTAGCGCAGGTGGTAGGGGTCGAGGTGGGTCTGAGGTCCAATGGCCACCAGGTGGATTGCCACCACAAGGTATTTCTTCTGAAGATCACCACTTCAGTTTTGTCAGTGTTGAGCTTGAGGCAGTTGTACCTCATCCACGGGGTACTACGGTCATGCAGCTGTTGGAGTTGGTCTTGGTCACAAGAGTCTTGTCTGAAAGTTAGGTGTCATTTGCATAGGAGAGGATGTTGATGCTGTGGGAATTGGTAATGTTGGTTAGTAGTGTCATGTAGATGTTTCAGAGGGTTGAGCCTTGGGGTACTCCACAGATGAGACTTCTGGCTTCTGACATGTATGGTGTCATGCTGACTTTCTGTATTCTTCTCATGAGGAAGGAGCAGATCAAGTTGAGGGCAGGCCTTGAATGCCTGACTCGTGGAGTCTCTTGATCATTGTGGAGTGGGAGACCATGTTGAAAGTGGATGAAAGGTCAAACAGGATGAGGGCCACTGTTCTTCCTCGGTTGAAGAACATCCGGATGAGTGAGGTTTCTGTGCTGTGGTTTGGTCAGAATCTAGATTGCAAGGTGTGGAGAAGTTGGTGTTGGTTAAGGTGGTTGATGAGTTGTCTCTTTATGGCATTCTTCGTGATCTTGATGGAAAAAGGTAGCAGGGAGATAGTATGCTAGTTGAGTGGGGTCTACTGAAGGTTTCTTAAGTAGGCCATTTACAGCAGTGCGTTTCTAGGCATCTTATAAGGTAGCAGTGGTGATGTAGGTGTTCAGAACGTGTGTGAGTGTTGTGCCGATAAGGTGGGTGACCATGTTGTAGATGTGGTGTGGGCATCAGTCCATAGGTGATCTGGAGTGGTAGTTCTCATGATGCTTGTTGTTTCTTCTATGGTGAAGTTCTTGCAGGCGGACAGGTTGTTTCCAGCATGGTGGGTTGGTAGGCTGGCTGCAAGGCTGTGTGGTCCAGTTGAGGGTCAAAGTTGTTGTAAATGTTTTGTATTTTGTTGCTGAAGTAACCAGATAATCCGTCACATAGGTCCTGTAAGTGGGTGATGTTATTTGAGGATGCGGAGAAGAGGTGAAGCCTTTGACAGTTATAAAGATCTCCTTATTGCTGTTGGCACTGTTCTCTATGCGTTCAGCTAGGGCCTTCTATTCAGTTTTTCTGATCTGGCCCTTGTATCATCTTTGGGCTGCTCTGAAGAAGTCCTTGTCAGTCTCTTTTTGGCTGAATCGCGAATTCCTCTTTAATTGTGGGCAGTGTCTTTTTACTGCTCGGAGTTCTTCTGAGCACCAGTTGGTCTGTTTTCTGGCTCTGCTGTGGTGGCTTTATTTAAGGGGTGCCATGGTGCTGACACAGTCAGATAACCAATTGTTGAGTTGGTCTGTGTCTGTGTTTATGTCTCTGGTGGGGGTGATTCTAGTCTTGAGTAGGAAGTGGGCCCAGTCTGCTTCTGTGCTGCTGTTCCAGGTGGGGCTAGTCTGGGTGGTGTTGGTGGGAGTCTTGAGGCAGAGGGTGATTATCTGGAAGGTTGTAGGGGTTTTACTTACTTTAACATACTTACCATGTGTGGTAAAGGCATGGGGGTAAAGGCTTCTGTGTGGTAAAGGCATGAGTTGTATTGTAATACAAACTATTTAGAGACACATTTTTCACCATACTACTTAGAGCTCTGTGTAAAACTATATCTTTGCTAAGCATTTTTGATGCAAGTGATCTATTTAATGTGCATAAATACACACTTTATTATTGGAAGATGTGACCTCAGAAGTAATGAGGTTCCTGGCAGACCTCATGGCCAGGGACTTCAACATTTCCTTTTATGTTTAATATCATAAGTATTCTGCTTTGAATTGTATGAATCGAGTTACAAAAAAAGTCAAAAAAACTATGGGCAGAGATTTACATCTCCGCTTGAATGTACTTTCTATTCAAAAACATCCCTGGAATATCATCTCAGAAGTTGTGCCATATGTATCTAGGTGTGCTTCAGGGAATTTCCTGTTACTTTTTCTAAAGGCTTCTATTCCACTTGGGCTGAATTATCCAGGGAGAAAACTCAGCACAGGGGGAATGGAACCTCATGTGCAAATGCTCATTGTTTTTCTCCATGGGGAAAGACACAACATCAGCAAATCTGAGGGTGATCAGTTTCCCATCCCATCCTGGAACAGGAATTATTTCAGAATCTAGACTTCAGGATCGAAAGGGGTTGAAGACAAGCTGTCAAATTTTGGGGGGCCGTGGCAGACAGCATGGCCAAACATGAGTTAAAACATCTTCAGTAAGCCATAAGAATATCCTGTACAGGCATCCAGTACCCTAAACTACAGAATAACACACCCCATGACCTGATGAGTCCAATAGGCTGCAAAGTGACAGCAAGGAAAGATCAATAACACTCAATCTGGCATTAAAAGAGGCCAATTAGGCTTGAACTGGCCTGGACCTAAGATGGCAGTTGCCATGAGAAAATGCAACAGTGTATCTGCCAACGCCAGACACTGAATTTCAAGAAGCAGAGGACTCCCTGGCTCTGAACAGAGTGCAGCAGAAAACAGTCCAGGTGGATAAAGACTAAGAATGAGATGACCTGAGCAGAAAGGCACTCGAGATGAACAATGGAGGATGAGACTCAGGCCCTTGCGAAACAAACACCCCCAATTTTCCCTCTATCCTCTAACACTCAGTTCCTTGACTCTCATTTCCTTTGTATAGTAGGTGCTGCCTGAGAAGTTCCATGATGTCTTACAGATGAGAGGTACTTGGCTATAGTGAAACTCAAAGGTATATACTCTATGGCCCTTTTCTGACTCAGACAATCCTGACTGGAATACCCTAAAAACACAGCCTTCTACAGTATATTGCCACCCACTGTTACATCCCAATAGATGAAGAGTTAAAAGAACAATTTCAACAAGAAGAACATTAAAAGACAAAGTAGTTTTATTACAAAAGATATATTTCAGTGTTAATGTAACAAAATTCCTCTTTTTGTATGATCACCCCCACAGTTTAGACTGAAACTGTTTTTTTTTTACTCTGAGAGTGCACTGAGGCCTGCTGACCAGACCTGAGTGCCAATGTTGTAGCTCCTTATAAAATGTGTGTTGCATTGGCCACCCCAATTGATACCAAGGGTACCCAGGGCATGTAAGTTAGAGTGTTCACACCCAGGGATGCAGCACTGATTGTGTCACCCTGAGTGTGACAAGATACAAAATGGCTCCCAGCCTTCCACTGCAGTGTGGATGGCCATTGTAAAACTGCTGGTACAACTTTACCATTTAAACTAATTGCAAATCCCCCACTTCCCTTCACAGTATAGATGTCTCCTCTAAGGTTCGCCTATCGAGCCCTATGGCAAGGAGCTGTATATTATTAGGTGAGACATGTACTTTAATATGCTTCATAATTGTCTGGAGCTCGCCATATTAATTCAATCTTGCACAACGATTACAATGATGTTCAATTTTGTTACATATATCTTGCAAAGACTCAACATTAGTTATACATACAAAACAAAAAGATACTTCAATACATTGCAAGTGTGGCATTGGACAATGTGCTAATCTATTAAATACAACCCAAATATAGAAATGCACAGATCTAATGACTTCCTCAATATATGTACAACTGATTCAAAACTCAGACATTAAATGACAAAGAAGGTGTGTCTGTTGCAGCATGCCTCCCTATTTGATTGAATCAATGTTTTTTTTATATTGACCACATTTCATGGAGGACTGTGAGGGTGCATTGTTCCCACTGCTGTGAGTTGTGATAGTTGATGTACTGTAATATGTTTTAACAGCAAAACTCCCAAATTGTTGTACTGTTTAAAAGCAAGTAGCCCCATTTGCTAGTACACAGTTACAGGCTGACAACTCAGTCCTGCTATCTTCTTAATGGGACTAATAAAATCGCTACTTCAGGTATCAAATGAATCGTGGCATTAAACCCGACTTGATGCCCAAGCTGAATTTAATGTCACTTTTAAGGAAAAACAACTTTAGCAAGTTCCCACAGTGTTGTTCTCTTTATCCGATGGACTTTTGCAGTTGCAGGCCACCAGATAACGGCTGGCCTCCTGGGTAATCATCTGAACAACTCCTCAAGAGGGCCGAGGGCTATCTAGTGGCTATCAGGAACAATAGAGGCCTTCCACCGAGGGAGGTGTAGGCCTTTGATGTTTCTGATAGCCACTAGATAGCTAGATACCTCCAAACTGTAGGAAGCCACACAGGGTTTTGGCCCAAAAGACAAGCTTCAAATGAGATGCTATCTTTGGTGGACAAATGGCGATCACACTCAATAAGGACTGCCCCTTTGTTCAGGTAGATGGTCTGGAGGCAAGAACAGAGAGGGGAAACCAGTTGCCAAAACAGTTTTCCTGTGGACATGTAGCTCACAGGTAGCCACACCTCCAGGGTGAACTACCAAGATCCTAACGGCCAAGGAAGGGTTCAGACGTCTTGAGAGTGGGCAGAATAGTGCTCTCTGGGACTGGAATAGTGCAGCTGGAAGTAGTCATAAGGGAGGGATCCTGGTAGTCCATTGGCTAGTGACCTCATCATCCTCTAGGACTCTTTCTGGGCATAAGTATGGCACTCCTGGCACACTGAACCTCAGATCACATCTGGAATGGAGAAAGGACTAAAGAAGGAATACCCTGCTGAAACCTAGATTAGGCAAGAGAGCCTGCAGCAACATTTTCTGCATCTGCTCCTTAGGCTACTGAAGAGAAGAGAAGTCTGTGCCTGTGGTGCCTTGCTCTTGGAAAAGTCACCCAGATCCCCAAACCAAAAAAGTTAACTCCAAGGGCAAGTCAGCTGACCCCCTGTTCCAGCTCCAGGACGCAAAAGTTGCACCCATGTCTGCCAGACCCAGGAGAGTCACCAGTGTATGGATTGGTCACCAAAAATGGACACTAGCCCTCAACACACAAAACCTCTATCCCCACTGCGACCCGTAGCCCAGTCACTGCTCCATTTCTACTGGCCCAAAGAGGTCTTCAAAGGATACCAACCCTATGTGGCCAACATCACCGTACTGTACCCGTAGACAGACAAATAACTGCAAGATGGCCCAAATCAACTGCACAACATCAAAATCATCAAGAGCATCCTTCAGCATCCTGGATCCTCAGCATCAGGGCCACTCCATTGAAGTCTAAGGCAGTTTTGATGTAAAGTGTAGAACTAGACCAGAGAATGCTGTGGTGACCAGATAACTGTCCAAACACTCCTTACTGACCTCCCTAACATTCTCCCTGTCACAATTGGCCTTCCAGTCCTGGCCAGAGTATCCAAATACAACTCTTTCAAAGTTTACAAAAGTTTCCAAACTTTACAGTTACCAATGCTTGTTTGTGCTTTGGACTAAAAAGCAGAAAGTCATGTAAAAAATCTATATATCCTGAACCCTCTGGTGGATTTTGCTCATCTTGTTGTCTAAAAATTTGTAAAAATATAATCTATGTTGATAAATTGGTGTTAGATTTCTTTCATGTTGTCGGCCTTTCTTATTCTGTTGTTTGGTGCTTCTAAATGCTTTACACTAGTTCCTTTGTTTAAGCCTTGGTTCTCAAAGCCACAGCTACCCAGGGTTGAGTAAGAGGTATTACAAACGAGCCTGACTGGACCCAAGATGGTTTTGTGAGTGTATCACACAGTGAGGTTGCACAGCTACACCATATTATACACCACAATCCTCACACTGGTGCCTAGTGATGGGATCCAGAACTTGTGTTTAGCTGTGCTAGACATTAAGGGGCATATTTATACTCTGTCTGCGCCGAATGTGTGTCAAAAAGTTGGACGCACATTCAGCGCAAACGTTGCCCCGTATTTAAACTTTGACGCCCGCGGACGACAAAATTCCGCTGTGTGCGTCATTTTTTGGATGTGGCAACCCGCCTTGCGTTAATGATATGCAAGGTAGGTGTTCCTGTCCAAAAAATGACTTAAACGGCCATGCGTCATATTTATGCTTTCGGGCAAAAATGACGCACGGCCGGGAGGCGGAACCGGAAAATGACGCACAGCCCGATTTGCATCAAAATTTAACGCCTGGGTCAGGGCAGGCGTTAAAATGGGGCAAACACACCTGTATTTAATCAGAACACACAGAAGCAACAGCAGAGCAGCAGAGCAGCAACAGAGAGACATGGAGGTGATTCTTATCCAGCGTGCATGCAGACGCAGAGCCCAGCAGCTACAACAGCAGCTACAACAACACCAGCAGGGACCCCAAAGGCAGCGCAGAAGGCAGGAGAGGATATTCCTCCCCAGAACAACCCTTCATGGCCTCAGGGAACAAAACATCCTCCAGAGGTACAGGTTGAACTGGCAGGCCATTCAGCAGCTGCTGCGAAACATTGAACCGCAGTTGGCACCCACTTTGCTGACACCCCGCACTATCCCAACAGAAACCAAGCTGCTTGCCGTACTTCACATGCTGGCAAGTGGCTCTTTTCAAACAACTGGTGCCCTGGTTGCCGGGATATCACAACCATCATTCTCTGCCTTTTTGCCCAAAGTACTGGATGCCATAATTGGACTTACACCACGCCACATCTGCTTCCCTAACACACTGCAGAAGCAGCAGGAAACAAAACAGGGGTTCTACCTCATTAGTGGCTTCCCACACGTCCTTGGTGCAATCGACTGCACACATGTATGCCTTGTGCCACCTGCTGCAACTGAACACCTCTACCGCAACAGGAAGCACACACATTCCATCAATGTGCAGGCCATTGTCGATCACCAGGGATTGATCACCAACATCGTGGCTAAATATCCTGGGAGTGTCCATGACTCATTCATCTTCCGTCACTGCACCATCAACGAACACTTCCAGGATGGACGGTATAGCAATGGACTACTTGTTGGTAAGTACAAAAACCTACTTATATATACACTGCACAGCAACCCTCTAGGACACACAACACATACACCACAACAGCAACATGTGGACAGGAACACACTGAGGTCGTGACATCGCTAGCCATGTTTCATAGGTCTGCAGTGAACCTGTCACACATCTGAAATTAGTGTACAGTCTAATGTTAAGACGTCAATGACCACAACGTGTGAAGTGGGTTGCCTAAATGTCACCTTGCAAATTGTAAGTGTCCCAATAACGTTTACATTCATCCATTGCATAAGTCTTAAAGGTATGGGATGTCCAGGGTACATTGATATGAACGTGTTAACAACACTGTCAATTTTAACCTGTGTATGGAACTATCATCTCACCCCCAGTGAAGACACAGGGACACCTGTATCACAAGTCACAATGCTAGGGAGGGCACACTGTACTGCAAATCCCAAAACATACTGCTCACAAACGGTCAGCAGACAAACACTCGTTCAGCCAACGAAACAACACAATGCAGATGGTACATCCTAGAAGCCTAGGATGCGACATTATAACACAAAAGTGTCACAGACAACACAAGGCAACTACTGCCATGAAAGGTCATTTCAATAGGGCCAGCTACATCAACATGATCCCATTCATTTTCTCTTGCAGCTGATCAGGGGTATGGCATCCAGCCATGGATAATGACACCTATTGGCAACCCGAGTACTGCAGCAGAGCGTGCCTACAACGACGCACATAGGACGACACGCACCATAGTCGAGAGGACCTTCGGCATCCTCAAGTCAAGGTTCCGGTGCCTCGACATCACTGGTGGTAGCCTCCTATATTCCCCGGAGATGGTCTGTAAGATCATCCTAACATGTGCAATACTGCACAATATTTGCATCAAAAGGAACATTCCCCTCCTGGAACCAGAGCCACACATGCCTGAAGAGGAGGAAGAGGAGGATGGTGGCCTGCAACATGAGGGGGAACTACAGAACACGGCCGCTGGTATTCGCAGGCAGCAACATATCGTCAACAATTTCTTTTAAATATAATCACCATCACCACTTTAATGAACTAATTTAAATAAACACCTATAACACATATCATGGTCTGGCTAATCATTTTTGCACACCTTCACTCTACTTATCAGAATAAGAGTGTTGCCTCATGGAGCATTGCTGATATACTGATTACGACACTGAAAATCCCAGAGCTAATGTGATGCGTAACATACAATGGTCACATACACACACACTGTAAATGACATATATCATGTACATTTCTCCTTTGAAGGCCAATAGCAGAGGACCACACCTATTTCACACATACATGTTGAAATCAAAGTCCAACGCAGCATATGGCACACAACTAAGACACCATCACTCAATAAGGAGAAAACAAGCCTCATACATAAGGCAGTCGATGTGCTTTTGCATCAGTAACAGGAATGCCTACCCAGACCCTTGACAGCAGTAAGTCCAACTGCATCAAATATTTGCAAGGACTATCTGTGACCAGAGTTCCATAGAAGCAGAACATAGACAGCACAAGTGCCACTCATATGAGCAGCATTGCGCACATGACATTCCATGTACATGTCAGCCCATTTCCTTACTCCTGACACACCCATGCACCTGATCACAACCCACCTGTCTGAAGAGGTCCCTGGAATACTAAGATGTGTACCCTGATATTCCCTCCTCTACACACACAGACTAACAATAGCAATCCAGTGTGCTACACCCTTTCCTATGGTATGCCATTGTCATAGAACATCTGACTGCATGGACGTCAGATCAATTAATACACTGGCTTCTAGTTTCTAAGCCCTGTTAGCACCTGTAGATTGCTTCCCATGTGAAAAAGTCTGTTGGCCATTAGAATGCAAATCTCACCTACAGGACTTGTGAGAAACAGATGCAGCCCACACCTGTAATCACCTCCATGCACACCACCCATTTCACCAAGCACTGCCCCTGCTGATGCCTGGAACAGCATAGGAGTTGCCATTATGTCAAATACACTGTTAAGCATTGATACTAATTAAGCCGTGTAACACAGCCCTTGGGTTCATTTGTCACCTTCAAAAACACAGGACATACACAGTTTGACATGTCAACTGTCTAGTTCGTCCTCCAAACAGTCTGAGTCACACCACTGATTATGTAACTTGTCAAATTGCTGGAACCTGATTCACCCTGCATTCTGTCAGCCTGACTGGCATTTGTCTGTGCGTCACACTAAAGTATGCCTGTGTCTACATATGTACCACACTTGCGTTAGCAAACCTCTCATTCATCTGGGGGTATTGGGCATGGGCTTCTTCAATGCATACCCAAATACATTGTATAGCATCATCTAGCCTTTTAACTGTACCATTTGAGTTAAATCCTCTGTGAAAAGCAAAATTCATGGCCCATCCCTTGTCTGGGTCTCATTTATGCATGAATGACAAAGTGTGACAGTGTCCCAGGGCCGTATGCAGGGATTGGGTACGGGGCATTCGGCAGAACCAGCAACCTCTGATAATGTCCATGAAAAATCCACACATGTCAGGACCCTGACAGTTCACACACAGAATCACAGTGCTCACAACATATTGATGGGCCATGTGTGGTTAATAGCTGTGAGAATAATCAGCACAGAGGCTATGATGTTCCCAGATGCAGTGGGAATTCCAGAGGCTAACCTGTGTACAAATGTTGTAATGACACCTGCCGGAACATGACACCTGAGACATTATCTCACTCAGCACACCAAGGTTGCCGTGTTGACTGTCTCATTACACGTCTTCAGTGACAGGGTGGGATCATCCCCATGTAGGTTCACAAGTCCTCATCCACTTTACTCACATTGATCAACCAAGGATACTCAGTAGATACAGGAATAGCTGCCACTGACTCATGATGAGTCCTGGACCAAACTGTGACAAATTACACCCCCAAAAATATACAGGATCATCATTGGACCACACACATGAACAAGACACCTACGTGCAATTGATCACTGGAAATATGTGGACACGTGCTGCCTCATCTGCTGGTCCACCACAGCCACTTGAGAGTTGTGGCTCACTTCTATGACCTCAACTGTGGTATCATCATACATTTGTGATTCACCTTTGTCTGTCTGGGCAACATGGTACCCACTTCTTCATTGCATGTGTATGACTCACTGTGGGATTGACCAACTAGTGCCTAGGATGCTGTTACCAAAACTCTAGGACATAGGATGTTGAAAATGTGGACCATTGACATGAACAAGCGTCTGCCATCTATCTGGTGCATGCTTTGTCACATGTGGTGTCTACGTTACCTTAAATCTTGGAAGTCCACATTACGAATGTTGGTACATGTATGACTAACACATGTCCTCTCTCATTTCCACAATGACTTGCATCTAAGGATTGGACATATGGACGTCACATTCATACAAGCATATGTGCAATAATGCTTCATGTGATACACACACACTTGGTCAACAAATACATTACTTGCCAAAGCACACACATTAAGCCAAAGGCATTTAGGTATTGTACATATGTGCGTCACATTGCTATCCTCTCCTTATGCCAAACATGCCCAATTTGTGCAACACATATATGTAGGCCACACATATGGCCATCTAGTGCGTCAGCCAACCGTAAAAATACTGTGAAGGAAGTAGCGGATCATGGTCCGCTGCAATATGATGTCACACATGTGAACATACATCATCAACACCATAGTGGGTGCAATCAGCCTATCACTGATGTGCCCCAAATGTAACATAACATAAAAACTGAAAAAATGCCTAAAACCAGTTCATGCACTGAAATTTTGACGTTCCTAGTGTTATGCGTCATTTTTTGTCCACCAATACTGTATTTGCGTCATTTTTTTTTGACACACAGGAGTGAACATTAGGCCGCATCCAGATATTTGTACAGGCCATGTACTATTATTTGGATGCGTTCTCATTTTCACTCCTGTGCGTCAAAAAAAATGACGCAAATACAGTATTGGTGGACAAAAAATTACGTATAACGCGAAAAAGGGTGGACATTTCATACAGGAAGTGATGTAATAGGATATCCTGTTTACAGATCATGTACAGTGGGTGTACTTTCACTTTCACTTTGCAGTCTATGATTCTTCTAGACTGTGTGGCTGTGTAGAGAGTGGTGTCCTAAGATTTTGTGCTTTTTTGTCCTGTGTGCTGTCTCTATTGTCAATTTGTGAAATAAATATTGTTGGTGTATACTGTCCTACTATGTTTTGTGTACATTTGTCCATTTACCTAGTGTTTTTGTTGTTTGTGGGAGTCTGTTGTGGGTAGTGGTAGTTTGGGGATAGTTGGACTCTTTTAGTGGGTAAGTTGACTTTTCTTCTGTATTTGTACCCCTACTTTCCCCCTTTTCCCCTTTCTATTTCTTTAACCCCTATTCCCTTTCACATTTCTACAATGTCTGGTAGGCCACGTCTTGGCAGGATGGGTGAAGAGGAGTTGGGGGGCTTCATATGGCTTGTGTGCCATTTCTTGCCACTGATGATCGAGGAAGGGGGCAGGGTGATACAGGGGTATCACACAGAGGAGTGTAGAATCCGGTGGGGAAAGGTGCTGCATCACCTGCAGCATGTGTATGCCAGCCAGAGGAGTGACCACCAGCTGAAGCACCAGTGGGCTGACCTCATCACCAGGGAGCAGGATCTCTTGGACCACCTGGGAATCGTGATTGGTGGCCCTGTTGGTGAGTACTAATCATGTAAATGTGCACGATTAAATGCTCTGTAGTGACATCAGATGATTTGTACTATGTCTGCCAGCTAACTTGCTGACTGTGTGTAATGCTGGGGAAACATACAGGGATAATTGATGCACTATGGTAAGGATCACAATTGCTAGCTGTCAGGTAGCACGTGCTCAGCAAACTTACAGGATACTTTTCCATGAAGTAAATTGGTGCGGCCTTTGTGTCAGAAAACCAAACAAAATAGGAGCCAATCATGTCTATATAGGGCACGTTTGCCAGAGAAGTAAAGATGTACCAACATATAGGCTAACTTTGTTGACGCAATAGCCAGACTGACTTTAGATTACATGATGCAGAAAATGAGTGCTGGCTTCACGTCAATTGATTATAGCAAAGTGGGTCAGACATATGTCTCATGTGAGTCTGGTGAGTGTGGAAGGAAAGCGTTCACGGAAGTACTATGAATGTTTGGGATTATTGTGGTCCTTTATCTTTTTGGATACATGTCAGATCTGGATTTGGAAACATCGTGAAAAGGTGGAAGGTGCCCTCAGCTAACATCTTAGAATGTTTGTTGGAGTTAGTTGTGCCACATTCCAATTAGGGATGGCAGTCCAAAAGTATGCACATGGGTTCACATCTCCATGGTTGGTGCAAATCACCATAGCTGGGCCACATCAATTGAATAAACTGTAACAACAGGAAGGCTTACAAAAGTCCCTTCCCCTCCCTCTGTACATTGTACCTATGTGTCATTAATGTGTCATGGCCACATAGCATGTTTGACTGGTAATGCAGTCCTCAAGTAACCAGGCTTTGGATGTCTCTCTTGGATGCACATGATGAGACGATTACACTCCATATTTTTTTCAGGTCACCAATGACGGGGCATGATTGCCACCACATGATAGTTAGGGCCAATGCATGTGTGCAGATATGTGTGTAACTGTCACAGGAGACCCATGCTATGTATAAGTTGGCCGTGATATATCAGATGCATGTATCATCATGTCTGAATGGCTGCCATTTCCTTATTCAGCCTACACATTGTATATGTTAATGAAATTGTTGCTCTGTGCACAGTTTTTGAGCACATTTCTTCCTTCCATGCCTTACAGGTGGACCGGAACCCTACACTGTGGGAGAGGTGGCGACATTTGAGGACCCCGACCACTCCAGTAAGTGTTGATATGTCTGTTATGTGTTGTGTTTGCTGGTTATGGACTCGTGTGTGTTGAACGCATAGCAAGGTGTGATGCGTTGGGCAATCATTTCTCTTGTTCCATGAGTGGGATTTCAGTTTCTCAAATGTTTTGAGTTGGCCAATGCATATCCTATGGTATTATCTAGGGATTGTAGGCCATTCCTGTAGGCCCCACAGTGAGTACTGGGGTGAGTCATGTGTATGACACTTGTATCAACAGGAGTCGCACTGGAAGTCAGCTCAGATTTAGTCAGCCTGTCAGACCCACATCCTTCAAGATTGGTACAGCAAATTGCTTTCCAATAGACTTTTGCTTCCCTATTTACCAAGGTACTTACTAAACTGTAGGTAGCACCTCCTAGCAGCATGTACTTCCACATGTAGTACTACAAGTATGTGGAACTTGAGTACAATGGCCTAGGTGTGCATGCTAATCATGATTATGGGTGTTCTTGCAACTCTGTGTCTGATGTAAGTCAGGCCTTACTGGAAGTATATGTTGTGTACCAAGTTCTGCATTTCCTGACATGTGTGGCCGTATGGTCTAGGGTTTGCTGACTCCTAATTGTTGATAGACCTTACCTGTGGTGTGTGTGTAGAGCTAAACACGTGTGGAGTTTTCTATACACTCCTCGGTGTACATGTTGTTGGAAATTGATAGTTGTTTATCCACCCCCCACCCTCAAACACGTGCATGGGTTTGTGAATGGGGTACCTAGTACTGATGCTACCAGTATGTTACACATACATGTGAATAAGTGACTGTTTGGTTGGAACCTAGTATACACACTCAGGTTTGGCACTTGGTACTATACTGGCAAGTCCAGTTACAACTTGCAGACCATGTGGCTTTAGTTTTGCATTCTGTACACTGACATTTATAGCCCAGGTCTTGGCGGAGGATATGCAGCATGATTGTTAGCTGATAACTGGCAGAACTCAGATGGCAAGTCAAAGCCAGTTGTTACCCATCTTGTAGGTTATGGATGTGCTATGTGTGATGTGACCTTTGTAGGCTGGCCTGCCATGTACTTCCTCAGGGACATTCAATGATCTGTATTATGATATGAGCTGTTACAAGTACAGTAGATGTATTGTCTGATTAACTTCTTGTGCCATTTCACACAATGCAGTTACTAATGTAGAATATTTGCATTTGTCTTCACAGCTGCAAACATGACTCCAGACCAGGTCCGTGAATTCCAGCGCCGGGCCATGAGATACCAGCACATCCTGCTGGTGGAGTCGGGGTTCAGGAGGATGGCCCGTCGATATCGCCATGAACGGGCCTCCGGGGCATGCAGGGCCTTCCCACAGGGTGGCCTTACTTTGCCCACCACAGCCACCACCAGCACAACCACCACTTCAAGCCAGGTGGCCCCACCCACAGCTGGGACTGTTGTGCCTACATCTGCTGGACTTCCAGGCCCCAGCATTGCTACAGGTGCAGGACAGCCCACTGGCCTTGGGTCCACACACACACAGACCTCCTCCACCGTTACCCAGACTGCCCCAGCTCCATCTGTTGACCCTGCAGCCTTCCACAACATGGAACGGAAGATGGACCGTGTGCTGCACAAGTTAAGCCGCCTGAGCCGGGATGTGTGCCACATTAACCGGCGTGTGAAGTCAATCAAGAGGACCCTCCGCAGGGCCAACCTCTAGACTGTTTTTTAAATGGACATGATTCCCTCCCCTCCCTCCTCTTTCCTTGTTCTTATAGTTAGTGGGCTTAGGGGGCTTAGTGTTAGGTTACTATAGGCTGTTAGTTTAGTTAGTGTTAGTGGGCGGGGGTTCGGGGGTCCTGATTCTTTCTATTTGTACTTATTAAGTGTGTTGGTCTATGTTGGGATTTTTGTGCGTTTAAAAAATAAAAAAAACAAAAAAAATTAAAAAGAATAAAAACAAAAATACAAAAAAATATATTTGTTTAGGATAGTATAGTATGTGTTTAGGTTAGTATGTGTTGTCCTCCATGTGTCCCGTCTCATAAGGGGGTTAGGGGTTGGATGTTTAGAACGTTTTGTTACATGTGATAAGTAAGTGTAGCTTAGGTTAGTTAGGGACAGTTGTGGGTAATGAGTAGTCAGGGTAGATTAGGGTAGGTAAGATTTTTCCCTCAGTTTCCTCTTCTGTGATTAGCATTTAATAAATATTTGGTTAACCCTTAACAGTATGTGTTAAATGGTACTTGATCCTGGGTATGGAATCAGTGTACATGAATTTTGTACTATTACATTTGTGTCCTATGCTACAAACAAATCCCAACTGAGCTGTACGATTGGCAGCTACCCCAGAGCTACCTTGCAAAGTTTCCACCCTTCGTTGCAACCACCAATCACAGTTAATATGGATGACAATGTGTCTCTGTTGATAAGTGTGTTTTTTACGTCACAAACAGTGCTTCCAGACTTGGTATTGGGGGAACAGTTTTAGGTCTGACTGCAGTGTGATGATCAAGGACACCCTTATAAGATGAGTTCTCATAGGCACTCTTGTATTCTTGTCTTCATGACTCTCATACGTCATTTGTGACACAGTTCAGCATGATTACCTATTTGTATGTAAACTCAGACACCTTCATTTATGCAGTTTTTGTAGTGTTTGCTTAGATTAGTGTGCACTGTTATATGTGTTAGTATTGCATGGTGACAACATTTTGCGGCCACTATTTGATGACTTAGATATCCCTTGAGGAAGCATTCTTCTGTCCAACACAGCATGATGGTGTATGGTTTCTCACTTCATCAGATATGTCCCTCAGGATGGGCAGAGTATGATGCAATCATGGGCACTGTGCAGATTTATCTGACTACATAATATCAGGACAGTTGTATTGACAAGCTACGTAATTTGACAGTAGGCACATTTCAGTTATCTACTGCACAGTTGATATGTCACATTACCCAAAGACAGATTTGTTGTGTAAGTGCTATTTATTGAAAAGTGCTGTAGTGCTATCTGTACATTGTCCATGATTGTGAGTCCATTATAGTGACATCTTGCATTGTGATCCTACACAAGGGGTTACGGAAATGCTTTTGACATGCTGGGGTTGATGTTTCAGACAGTGCAGAGGGACAGGATTTGCCAATGAGTAGGAGAGAGACAATCACTGGGCAGGCTGACAAGATATACAGTGGTAAGCAGAACAGTCATTAAGTAGAGTTGTTGCAAGACTGGTATGTTACAAAGCGCAGGACCTTGGTAATAGTTGGCCATGTGGCAGGGACTATTGCTTCAGAGTACTTTTCCTTGTGAATGTGATGTGTTCCATGTCTTCTTCTTCTGATGTGTGTGTTGCCTCCTCCTTGTTGGTGGTTGTGAAGGGGCAACACACACCTCAGTGTTAGAAGACGTGGAGTCAGACATCCCGGTCGCTGCTCCCTGTGAAGGTCTTAAGGGCAGTACTGCAGCAAGGAGGATCTGCTGGTTCTTGAGAATAGCAGCCACATCACAGTGGTAGGCAGCCAGGTCGGCCCTGAGGGATTCAATGTTGCATTTGTGCACGCGTTGACAAGATTGCTGTTGTAGGTGTTGGGTCAACTGTATTACAGCTGTGCTGATTCCCTTCTGGGTTTTTTGCTGTTCCTGCAAGATAGATGTTAGGGCTTGCATAGCTGCTGCCTGATCTGCAGATGACATCATGCACGAACGCACCCCCTCGAGGCTGGCTGCCATAGTTTGCATCCCCACCCGCACCTCCTTTGCCAGCTCCTGCTGTACTCCAACTACAGCTCTCTCAAAGCTGGTGCCAGTGTCGTCTAAGTCCTCAGCTGTATTGGAGCTGGCAGGTCTTACAATTGGGGTGGTGGGTGGATCCTCTGCGATGGCTGCTTGTTCTGTGCTCCTCCTTGTGACTGAAGGTGGGGTCTGGAGGGTTTCAAGGACCTTTTGGATAGTCTCCTGGGGAATGTTTATCGGCTCGTCATCCATGTCATCAGGGTAATCTGGGACAGGCATATCCGCAGGAGATCCATCTTCCTCTGCAATGAAACAGGGTACAATTAGTGTGTCTGTGTTGTGGCATGAGTGATGTGACATGCCTGCCTTGTGATGAATTCACATTGTGATCTTGTTTCGTGTTCATTGCTCCAGTCCTTCAGATGGGCATTCTTCCAGGCCTATGGCCCACCTGCATGTCACATGTATGTTATTGAGTTATTAGACTTGTCGGCATCATCTCTTCTAGGTGTTGGTTTTGGCCAAATAGAGAATTGCCACCTTCTTGTCCTACTCAACCCTCCGTCTACATCCATTCTCATGGTGAAACCTTTCACTGGCTGTGGGTGTTCTGATGGCCCTGGCAGCACACTTAACAATCTGGACCTGCCCCAATCTCTAATCTTTCACATCCACTTATATGTATTTGACATGTGGCATATCCTATGCATAGCAATGTTATGACACGATATGGATGTTGGCATTGGTAATGTGCACTGCTGATGTTGGGGAATGCGTGGTACATTGGATTGCCCTGATTGTCGTATCAGTGTTCTATTTCCTCCTCTGACTGTGCAGGTGTATTTCAGTGACCAGTTACATGTGTCCCCCCCTCAATGCTGTTGTCTGAGCAGTATGACATTTGGGATGTTACATTGTGACCCAGGCACAGGATGGACCATGACATATGCAGCATGGGTATGTCCTTAGTGCTGTGTAGCTCCTATTGTTGTTTACATTGGCTGATGTTTGCAACAGCTATGGGCATTGACACTTGACAGTACTGGGGCCTTTGTCTTGTTTCAGGGGATTGTTGAAGTTGTCATCCTCAACCCCCTAATTTAGGTGTGTATGATCCATGGGGAGGTTACTGCCATTGGCTACTTGAGCTGCACACAAAGCGGAAGTGGTAGTGGCAACTGTTGTCGCAGTTACATTCCAGTTGTCGGTATGGCTAGAGGTTGTTAATAGGGCCCTAGTTAATGTATGGGGTATGGTGGCTGACGTGTGCCAGGATGTCAGTTTGACGTTGTGGCCTACCCTCCTGGCGTGGATTTCCCTTTGCTCCATCGTTGGCATGACAGCATGCCTCCATGGGACTGTTGTTGGTGTAGTGTAATGGCGTGCTCCAGCTTCTGTTTGTGCAGGCCATGCCCCCATGCCGTGCCCATTTACCCATGCCACTCCATGTATATGATGACTTCCATGCATTTTTGTGGTCGGTATCCCCGCTGCTTACGGTTAACATTAGTGCATTTTGATTCCCCATGCGACTTACCCTGCATGTGCGTTGTCTCCTGGTAGTCTGCGCTGTCCTGTCCTTGAATCCCTGTGACGATCTCCTCAGGGATGACGGCTGTGACCATCTCCTCCATGTGGTCCAGGGCCTCCTGGTGTGCTGGACTCCCACCTCCAGTCTGCAGTGCTGCCTTCCTGTTCCTGGCCATCTTTTCCTTTGTCCTGCGCTTGCAGTCATGCCAGCGTTTCTTGCACTTGATGACTGTTCTGCGTACTTCAGCCACACTGTTAATCTTGTCAACAATTTGTTGCCATATAGCCTCTCTCCTACTGATTGGCAACTTTGAGATGACAAACAGTTGGTGCTGGTGTTCCGTCACCTCTTTAACCAGAATTTCCTGCTCCTCTGCACTGAAGCGACACTTTCTTTTCTTCTTATAAGTGTCCTGGTTCTTGTGTGGGTCCTCCTGGCTGGTTCCTGGTCTGTTGTCATCTTCCTGGGGTCTGCAGCGGCATCTGGGATCCATTTTGGCTCTCCTTTGGTAAAATGGCAGTGTTTGAGTTTTTTTTTTACGCTATTGCTTCAAAAAACGGCGCATATCCGGTTTGCGGTGTCGTAAATCGACCCACAGTCATTTCCGCCGCTTTAACGTCGTTTTGCTTTACGACTTAACGCTGCGGTGTGCGTAAAAAATAATGACTCCCACCTGTGGTTTGCGCCGCAGTGCGTCAAAGTATAAATTTGACGCCCGCACAGCGCACCAAAATGGCGTGAGCCGGCGGGCGCAGTTTTGCGTCAAAAAGTATAAATATGGCCCTGAAAAAGTTGGTAATCACTGTAAATCCACTAAGTCGATGCTAAGGACAAAATTAAGAAGTTTTTGCCAAGTTATGAGTTTTCAAAGCACCCTTTTCCAGGAGTTTACAGACTTTTAGTAAAAGTCACAAAAATTTAACAAAGTTACAAAAACATTGGTAAAACGTGTTGCTGAGTCTCCAATAGCTGGAAAACATAGAAATCAACTTGGCTACTCTGCCCACACTCAAGATCAACAACCTGAGGTTGCTGTGCAAGGACAGACAAATCAATGTTGGTTTCACTGCCTAAAAGGAGGTCATTGAAAGGCCCTCAAGGCCTGGGAGGAAGCCAGGGAAGTTCAACCCCAATTTGCAGAGGAGATTACCCCTGACAGTGGGGTTGAAGAGGATGGCAGAGACCTCTTTTATTGTGAAAGAGAGGGGGGGCATCAAGAATGTGGCCCCCACAGTTCGTTCAAGGCATGCCTCCTCATCTGGGAGTGAGAAAAACTCCACTTCAATGAGGAAGCCTAAATACATAGAGGCCCAACTTAGTCTCCAGGAGCTACAAGAGAGGAGACTGGCCCTAGAAGAAAGAGGACTGGCCCTACAGGAGAACAGGGTCAAGCTGGGACCGAAAGTCCCAAGGGCATGGTTTCAGCAACAGAAACACAGAGATAATTGCAGAGGGTGCTATGACTCTAGGTTGCTCAAGGGTATTTTGCCAAAGTATAGATATGAGGATAATATGGACAAATGGCTAGCATCATATGAGAGGGCTCTTAGGATAAGAAGGCTGGGTCCCCACCAAAGGATGTCCTTGTTGTGGGAACTAGTTTCAACAGTGGGGAAGGATCAGCAGCTGATAATGGAAGATGATGTAACAGAGTCATATCCACATATGAAGGGGGCACTCATCAGGCTATTTGGTTTAACCTCTGAGGAACACTGTCAGAGGTTCAGAAATACACACAGGGTCAACTCAGACATGGGTAGACTTTGTGGATGCTTTTGTGAAGTAACTGGAAGGCTGGATAAAAGGTAAACAAGTAGATACCTATGAGGGCTCTACAATGTAGTGATAAAGTAACACATACTTACACTTTGTACCTCAGGTAAGTTGCACTAGCATCTGGTAGATTCCAAGTTATCTAGTCCTAGAAAGCTGGGGTAGAAAGCTGATGAATGGGTATGCACTAGGGTGCCCAAAAAGTCCCAGGACAGCCATTACAAGAAAGAGAGATAGACCGTCTTTCAGGGGAAAGAAGGGAGCAAAGAGTCCCCGGAAGATGTCCAAGGGGGGAGCCCAGATCCACATCCCATTCAATGGGGAGGAGGTACCAAGGCAAGAATTACCCTACAAAGGTTGAAGTGTGTTATGAGAGCCAGGTAACAAGAGAGGTGATACTATGTGCACCAGGAAGTCATCCACTGGTGACCATCTCAAATGCGTTGCAAGTGTAGGGATGGTGGGTGGAATTCATCCCTGGGAATTGTAAGGGGTACACAGCAGCCACTTCATTTTCCATAAGAGACAGTAAAATACAGACAGTGGCCAAGAATCAATGGGGTTTAAGTCCAAGCCCTAAGGGATACAAGTGCCAGCTTGACCATCAACCTTGTTGATGGCCAAGATGATTTCCCCATGGCAAATCATATCTGATGAGGTCCACCAGATAGTAAACTCTGATAATGCTACAAGGTCACATTCCATAGCTGTGGTAGACTTTGAGTGGAGAGGGGTAACTGGCTCTACAAAAGTAGTGGTGTCCCCTGCCATAGCAGGGGAGTGTCTGCTTACCTCGAAACGTCTGCCTGTGCATAAGTGGAGAGAAGTAATTATGCAGCAATGCTGGTTCTCCGTTAGTGGGTATATATCTCCATTAGAGCACAAACGGCCTTAGGGGAAAGTCAAGGGACCTTGGAGCCTGGAAGAATGGCCCAAGACCCTAGTGACAGGAGGAAGGGCAAGAAGTCTGGCAAATCTAAATACAACAGGTCCAGAGGAAGCCAAACCCTAAGGGGGATGGTCTGATGCCTGAACAGGAGACTACTTCCCTGAGATATTTGCATGACCTGGCAGAGCTCCAATGAGCAGGTGGATACTACAGAGAGGACTTAAGCCAGGGTCAAAATACTTGTCCCACTTGTGAAGGCCTGAGACTGCTTACTGTCAAACAGCAGGAATGAGATGCCACTGGAACTCATAAGGTGTACTGGGAGGAGGGAATCCTGTACAGTGAGGCAAGGGACCCCAAACCAAAGGCAACCAGGAGAGTGGTGGTACTCCAAAAGTACAGACAGTTCCTCCTTAACCTGGTCCATGACTTCCCCTTAGCTGGACATTCGGGGCAGACCAAGACCTGGGAAATGCTGGCCCATCATTTCTACCTGCCTCAGATGTCAGAAAAGGTGAAGGGGATTTCTTGCTTCTGTGTCACTTGTCAAGCCAGTGGCAAGACAGGAGGCAAGACAAAGGCACCCCTTATACCACTGCCTGTGGTGGGGACTCCCTGTGAGAGGGTAGGGTCTACAACCAGTCGATCACGAGCTATCAGTAGCTTCAACACCCATGCAGAGTAGCTCACAGCCCGGAGTTAATTTTAAAAAAAGCACAGGGTCACATTTTTCCTTTTAAAGTTTTAAAGTTAAGGGAAGGCTGTGTTTATTTTACATTTTTATCAGCAGACTGCAGATAGCATGGCCTGATAAGGAGCAGTGCTGAAGTCATGTTTAAGACCCAGGGCAAAGAGGTGAAGAAGTAAATCACTAAGGTATTTAACTCTTAAATAAAAGTGCTTGTCAACTCAATATTGGAAATGAGAACAAAATGATGTTTCTTAATGCTTTTAAATCGGAGAAAGCGAAAATGAAAAATTACCTTAAAATTTAGTTAATTTTTCATTTTAATGTTTTCAATTTATTGTTCAAAGTGTTGCATTTACAAACAGCAGACGTCTTGCTCCCAGCTGCCAGTAGAACACTGTGCAATATTTATAACTGAAAAATACAATCATTTTCTAAATGGGAGAAATTTAAAATGTAGAAAAATGTTCTACATTATGAACATTTTGTACTTTAAATTTCACCCATATAAAAACATGGTTGTATGTTTGTGCTATACTTGTAACGGTGTCACATTTGGTGAAAGGTATGTACCACAAGTACATATTATACTGGCTCTCAGTTACCCATACACATCTATATATCCCATTCATATGCACACATGTTCATACATCCCCAAATACCACTCTCTCACTTACAAACACGGCAGCCCTGTCATAGTGCCCGTAGTCAAATTATTTTGCTCAAACCATAGTATCTGGCTCTATGAACATTAAGCTTAAAGTCAAGTAAGTTTGGTGTGGGGGTGTTTGGTAATAATGCACTAGTTGTTTAGCTTTTGGTAGCTCACAATGATTTTTAGTGATCAGAAGTAGCTCTCACTACAGAAAAGATTGGAGACCCTTGGCCTAGACCCACCTATTGCCTCTGGCAATAGGTTCAACCTTAGTGTAGTGGGCCATGACACTTGATACCCTGAAGTCATTACCCTTAGGACAATTACTGCCTCTGCAGTAGCTAGAGCCGTACATGGCATTTTCCCCAAGGTTGGGTTCCCTAAAGGGATCATGTGGAATGGGTGTTTAGTGACCTACAAGTTCACTACCCCAACCACTCCCAAGGTAATGGTCTTGTAGAAAGTTTCAATAAGATCAATAAGATCATGAAGGGCATGATTATGAGTTTACTAGAGAAACTCAGAAGGAGATGGGATATTCTCCTGCCATTCCTGCTGCTTGCATACAAGAAGGTTCCTCAAAAGGGAGTAAGTTTCAGACCTTTTGTTCTGCTCCATGGACACCATGTGAGATGTCCCTTGGGTGTGGTGAGAGAAGGTTGGAAGAGACCTCTCAAAGACCCTCAACTAAATTTAGTGAACTACGTGCCGGCCTTTCGCTACATGATGGCTGAGTACACAAAGAAAGCAAACAGAAACCTGGAAGCCAGCCAGGAGCTTGTAAAGCATTGGTATGACCAGAAGTTCTCCACGGTGGAGTACCAACCTGGACATCTGGTGTGGGTCTTAGAGCCTGTGGCCCCTAGGGACTTCTAAGACACGTAGACTGGGTCTTATCCTATCTTGGAAAAGAAGGGCAAAATCACATAACTGGTGGACCTAGGAGCCCCTAGGCACCTCCACAGGGTAATTTATATGAATAGGCTCAAACTGTATCATAACCAAGCAGATATCACAATGCTGATGGTGGCAGATGGAAGGGAAGAAAAGGAAAGTGAGCCTCCCCTGACCTCTTGTCCACCAATGTCAAAAATGGCTCAGTGGAGAGAGTGGTTCTCTCTTCCACTTTAACAAAGCAACAGCAGGCAGACTATTACAACTTGCTCAGTCAATTTGCTAGTCTGTTTACATAGACCCAAGACCTGACAACTTGGTGTATGCCTGAGGTGGACACAGGTGACAGCTTGCCTGTCAAAAGCAAAATCTACAGACTGTCAGAACAGGTCAAGGCTAGTATCAAAGCTGAGGTTTAAAAGATGCTAAAGTTGGGGGTGTTTGAGCCCTCTAGTAGTGCATGGGCCAGCCCAGAGGTGTTGGTTCCCAAACCGAACTCAAAAGGAGGGAAACCTGCAATGAGATTTTGTGTGGATTACAGAGGCGTGAAAGCAGTCATCAAGGCTGATGTCCACCCCATACCATGAGCTCATTGAAAATTTCGGGGCTGCAAAATATTTGAGCACCTGACTTCAGGTTATTGGCAGATAGCTCTCACCGGGAGCGGAGGAGAGGTCTGCTTTTCCAACCCCAAAAGTCTGCCGTATTACGATCTCCATAGGATGTAATAGGATTGTAATATGGCGGATGGGATATCCATCACGTTTGTGACTGAATATTCCTCTCTACTTGTTGTTTTTGCTTTGTTGCCCTAAGTGGGAAGGGTATGCCCAGACGTGGGTCCCGTGCTTCCCATGCCACTGGATTCAAGCTAGCCTGGCTGATGAGGGGTGAAACCCCGAAACCGGTCCCAGGATGCTTGTTTCCGGTCCAGTGAGGACCTGGCTTGGCAGTTCGATCTGGACTGTTCCCATGAGGAACAGGGTCAAGACTGATTTGCATATGGCTGGATCCAAACTGCGGTAGCATGGTGAGCAAAAGAAGGATGGATTAAACCCAGATCTATGACTGGGGGTGAGTGTTTGACAATGTTCAGCATTCCGTCCATCACTTGTTGTTTTTGCTTTGTCGCCCTAAGTGGGAAGGGTATGCCCAGACGTGGGTCCCGTGCTTCCCATTCCACTGGATTCAAGCTAGCCTGGCTGATGAGGGGTGAAACCCCGAAACCGGTCCCAGGATGCTTGTTTCCGGTCCAGTGAGGACCTGGCTTGGCAGTTCGGTCTGGACTGTTCCCATAAGGAACAGGGTCAAGACTGATTTGCATATGGCTGGGTCCAAACTGGGGTGGCATGGTGAGCAAAAGAACGATGGATTAAACCCAGATCTATGACTGGGGGTGAGTGTTTGACAATGTTCAGCATTCCGTCCATCACTTGTTGTTTTTGCTTTGTCGCCCTAAGTGGGAAGGGTATGCCCAGACGTGGGTCCCGTGCTTCCCATGCCACTGGATTCAAGCTAGCCTGGCTGATGAGGGGTGAAACCCCGAAACCGGTCCCAGGATGCTTGTTTCCGGTCCAGTAAGGACCTGGCTTGGCAGTTCGGTCTGGACTGTTCCCATGAGGAACAGGGTCAAGACTGATTTGCATATGGCTGGGTCCAAACTGGGGTGGCATGGTGAGCAAAAGAACGATGGATTAAACCCAGATCTATGACTGGGGGTGAGTGTTTGACAATGTTCAGCATTCCGTCCATCACTTGTTGTTTTTGCTATTCCTCTCTACCGACATCTAAATCAGGCCCGCAAGTCTTTGGTTCCGCTGTAGCTGGAATACATGAGTTAATAAAGTAGTAGCATTTCTGATGGATACAACTACCTGTGGATTAATCACCTTATGAATTCGTCCTTGCGCCAGCATCCGACGGAAAGTCTTCTTCCTAGCTATCCACGTCGACGAGGACGTCATAATGGCACGGCTCCACGTGACTCCGTCTGACATCAACGTGCCAATAAGAGGTCCTCGTCGGCGTACTGACGTCAGTTTTCCTTTTTTCCGTGCCTTCGACGCCAACGGTTTTACTTCCTGGCTCGTTGATTACTGTTGCGTTTTTTGGTGGTTACAATGTCGCCTCCAAAGAAGTCCGGTTTCAAGCCATGTAGAGAATGTGGGGGTCGGATGTCAGTTACCGACCCTCATTCGGATTGTATTTGGTGCCTTAGTTCTGAGCATGATGTTGAGGGATGCTCATCGTGCCAGAGTATGAATCCTAAGGCTTTAAAAGAGCGTGAGGCGAAGCTTTTTCTGGCAAAAGCAAAGAAGAAGGGCCATAAGAGGGATTCCTCCCATGCTTCACCCAAAAAGCATAAGAAGCGGCGTCATCATGATTCACGGTGCCGTCATGACTCTCGGCGCCGGTCGGAGCAGAGCCAATCGAGGTCGAGGTCTTCTCGACGCCAGAAGACATGGGAGATGAGCCCTACTGTGACGCATCAGCCCAGGAGTCTGGAGTTGTCGCCGGTGCCATCTGTCTTTGAGGTTGTTCATCATAGCCCTCAATTTTCGCCGGCGTCGAGGGAGCCTGATGTACAGCAGACCTCTACTCAGCAATACCCTGCTTTCCCGGCTCCAGGGGCGGATCCGGCTGCATTTTTTAATGCAATGTATGCCGTGTTTCAATCTATGGCCCCTGGTGGTGCACCGGCGGGTCCCACGGGGCCATTGGCATTTGATTTGGGCTCTCCGGCGCTGTATAAGGTGGCTCCATTCATGCCCTTTTGTCCTACGGAGAGTGTCGGATCGGCGCCGAGGGTATCCCCTTGTGGGAGTTCACCACCTGTGACGGTGGCTCCACCATCGCGTCAGCCGACGCCATTGCCGCAATTCGACGTCGATGATGTCTCCTTCTAGACCGGCTCCATCACCTTCCTGCCAACCAACTCCACGGAGGTCATCGTTGGACTCCGTGTCGGGGTGAGGCTAGGAGTCACCCATCTCTTCCTGGGCCTTTCCGAGGTTCGAAGTCATCGGCGTCGATGGATTCTTTATCAACGCCGGCTCTGGAGACACATCTTCGGTCTCGTAGGAAGGCTTTAAGACTTTTGGAGGAGGAAGAATATAGACAGCTGGAGGAAGGTGAGATTGAGCCTTCGGATGAATTCCAAGGTCTGGCCTCTGCAAGTGGGCTGGATACTTCCCCGGAGTGGGACATTGCGTCTCCGGGGGAGTTTACAGAAGAGGCTGCATCCTTCCATACAGTGGTGAGGAAGGCAGCAGAGTTTCTGGACTTGCCTTTATCTGTGGCGGAGGTGAAGACTAACCTGCTCACAGAGGTATTGCATCCTTCTGCGTCCAGTGCTGATCCCTTGCTGCCTTTCAATGAGGCTTTAACTGAGCCTATAGTGGACTTGTGGAGGAAGCCAGTTACGACTCCTGCAGTGAACAGGGCAGTGGCGAGGAGACATAGGGGCGCACCAGGAGATCCGGTTTTCCTGTCACGACATCCGACTCCGGAAAGCTTAGGAGTCCAGGCGTCTTGCTCCGCGAAGTCTGCTCCTGGAACATTCCCTGGAGTCCCAACTGATAGGGAGTCCAAGAGGATGGAGCAGTCTTCGAAGAAGATTTTTTCATCCTGTAATATGGCGCTCAAGGCTACTAATTCTACCTGTGTGCTGGGCAGGTATGTCCACGCCCTTATGGACTCCGCTAAAGAGATGGCCAAGGATCTGTCACAGGAGATGCAAAGGTCATTTGGCTCTCTTTTTATGGATGCGCAGGCGGCTGCACAACAAATTATACAGTCTGGCCTGGACACGTCTGATTCGGTAGCCAGGGCCATGGGAACATCTGTGGCTACTAGGAGGCATGCCTGGTTAAGATCCTCTGGATTTTCATCGGACGTTCAATCCACCTTAATGGATCTACCATTCGATGGGGAAAAGCTGTTTGGAGACAAGGCGGATTCTGCCCTTGAACGGTTTAAGGACTGTCGGGCAACAGCTAAGTCTTTAGGCTTACAGACCTCTGCTACAGCAACTTATAGACCTTTTCGCAGGTTTAGGGGGTTTACACGTGGCTCAGCCTTTCGGAGGTCACAATACTTGGCCCAGCAACCTGCCAATCCGCCCTATCGTGCCTTTAGAGGGTGGGGTAGGGGTAGAGCTAGAGGGCCAGCCCAGCAGCCTTCATCTTCATCCTCCTCCTCCGGTGGACAACAGCAGAAGCAGCCCTAGTTTTCCCCACTTTATCGTCCATACTTCTCCTGTAAGGGGAAGATTGAGTCTTTTTGTCCAAAAGTGGGAGTCGATTACAACGGACTCGTGGGTGTTAAGAATTGTGGGAAAAGGTTATGCTCAGGAGTCCCCTCCTCCCTTTCCCCCGTCCCTCCTTTTGTTCAGAAGACCATCTTCTGTTGTTGCAACAGGAGGTTATGACCATGTTGTCAAAGGGCGCAATAGAGTTGGTGCCGTTGCAGGAAAGGGGTCAGGGGTGTTATTCAAGATATTTCCTGATTCCCAAAGTGGATGGTCGTCTAAGACCGATTCTAGACTTGAGGATTTTGAATTTATTCCTCAAACAGGAAAAATTAAAAATGCTGACCCTAGCGCAGGTACTATTGGCGTTGAACAAAGGAGACTGGATGGTGTCTGTCGACTTGCAGGATGCGTACTTTCATATTCCAATAATCAAGTCGCACAGGAAGTATCTCCAGTTTGTGGTCGGGATGCAACACTACCAGTTTGCGGTCCTTCCGTTTGGACTTACTTCAGCACATTGTGTTTTTACGAAGGTGATGGCGGTTTTTGCAGCACGTCTCAGAAGGAGGGACATAGCGGTTTTTCCCTACCTGGACGATTGGTTGATCAAAGCCAAGATTCCAGAGCTTGTGTTGTCTCATCTGCGAATGACAACCCAGTTGTTGTTCGATCTGGGTTTTTCAATAAATGTACCCAAATCTCACCTGGAGCCCTCTCAACGCCTCCTGTTCATAGGGGCAGTACTGGACACAACATTGTTTAGGGCCTACCCCCCGCCTCAGCGGGTTCTGGACATTCAGGCACTGATTCCAATGTTTCAAATTGGAGCGGCAGTTCCAGTCCTCAAGGTCTTACCCATGATAGGTCTGTTTGCTTCTTGCATTCTGTTGGTCACTCACGCTCGCTGGCATATGAGGGCTCTTCAGTGGTGCCTCCACAGGCAGTGGTTCCAGCACAAAGGAGATCTCAGGGATTCAATAAAGATCTCCAAGGACGCTGTAGCGGATCTTCATTGGTGGACAGTGGACGGCAACCTTTCCCAAGGAAAACCGTTTTTACTACCACCTCCTGTGGCTACAGTGATATCGGATGCTTCCACTCTAGGGTGGGGAGCTCATCTGGGGGACCTGGAGATCAAGGGTCTTTGGTCTCCAGCGGAACAGATGTTGCATATCAATCTGTTGGAGTTGCGGGCGGTACGTTTGGCGCTCAAGGCCTTCCTCCCTTCCCTTCGCGGTCAGTCAGTTCAGGTCTTGACAGACAATACTATCGCAATGTGGTATATAAACAAGCAGGGAGGAGTAGGGTCGTACCTTCTCTGCAGAGAAGCTCTGCGGCTCTGGTCCTGGGCCCAGGACCATCAGATTTGCTTAATAGCGAATCATTTGGCCGGAGCTCTGAATGTACGTGCGGACGGTCTCAGTCGTCACTTCTCAGTAGATCACGAGTGGCGTCTCCATCCAGACCTGGTCCTCTACATCTTCGGGATGTGGGGGACACCTCAGGTGGATTTATTCGCCGCTCAAGAGAACGCACATTCCCCATTGTTCTGCAGCCTCCAGTATCCGTTGCAAGGATCGTTGGGGGATGCGTTTCAGATGTCGTGGAGCGGCCAGTTGCTCTACGCTTTTCCCCCCATACCCTTGATTCCTCGGGTTCTGAGGAAGGTTCGTCAAGACCGGGCCCAAGTCATCTTGGTGGCACCGGACTGGCCGAGAAGGGTATGGTATACAGACCTGCTTCAACTCTCTCAGTGCCCTCCGCTCCGTCTCCTGCTCAGGGCAGACCTCCTCTCACAGTCGCAGGGCAGGTTCTACACCCCCACCTCCAGAGCCTGCACCTTCATGCCTGGAGATTGAACGGGGCAACCTGAGTTCCTTTTCTCTCCCACCGGATGTAGTGGATATTATTCTATCGTCCATATCGTCTATAAATCCATTTATGCCAGTAGGTGGGCTAAATTTGTGTTTTGGTGTGGAGAAAATCAAAAAGATCCCTTGAAGGCCCACCTTTCAAATAGTCTTTTGTTTGCTCTTGATTTAGCAAGGAAAGGCTGTTCGGTAGCTACAGTTAAAGGTTATTTGGCGGCTTTGTCGGCTTTTCTTTGCCTTCCGGACCAGCCTTCTTTATTTAAATCTCCGATTGTAAATAGGTTCATTAAGGGTTTAGTTAATAAGTTTCCTCCCACGCCCTTTCACATGCCTCAGTGGGACTTGAATCTAGTATTGACATTTCTGATGGGTTCGCCTTTCGAGCCTATGCATTCATGTCCGTTGAGATACTTGGTCTTAAAGACTGTTTTCTTGATTGCGATTACTTCTGCTAGGAGGGTTGGGGAGCTTCAAGCCCTTTCTGTTAAACCTCCTTTTACCATGTTTTTCCCTGATAAAGTGGTGTTGAAAACAAGGGCGGCTTTTCTGCCAAAAGTTGTCACTCCTTTTCATATAGGGCAGGCTATTACCCTTCCCTTGTTCTACCCTCCTCCCCACCCCTCTAACGATGAAGGGAGGCTCCATTGGTTGGACCCTAAGAGGGCACTGAGTTTCTACCTGGAGTGGACAAAAGACTTTCGTCTGGATGATCAGCTGTTCGTAGGATATGTTGGACAGCGGAAGGGCAGAGGGGTCCAGAAACGAACAATCTCCAGGTGGGTCATCCTGTGTATAAAAGTTTGTTACTCTCTGGCGAAGAAAGTTCCTCCTGATGGTATCAGGGCCCATTCTACTAGGGCTAAGTCCGCTTCTTCGGCCCTAGCGAGAGGAGTTCCATTAGTAGACATATGTAAAGACATATGTAAAGCGGCAACTTGGGTGTCCCTCCATACCTTCGTAAAACATTATTGTTTGGACTCTGAAGTGAGGAGGGACAGTGATTTTGCTCGCTCAGTATTGCAAGATTTCTTGGTGTAATCAGGTGGGCACCCACCACTGAGTGCGGTACAGCTTTGGGACTCTATTCATAAGGTGAGGAATCCACAGGTAGTTGTATCCATCAGAAGAACAAGTTACTTACCTTCGGTAACGCTTTTTCTGGTGGATACACTAGCTACCTGTGGATTCCTCACAGACTCTCCCGCCTCCCCGTTGCCTGCCTGATTTCACAGTTATCTTGTAATGGTTGATTTTTGCTTATCTGGAGATATGTATATATGTATATATATATATATATTTTTATGTATCTATGTAAATATATGCGTTTAATGATAAATGTTATTGTCACCTGTTCGCCTCAAAGGCACGTAAAAAATGAGGTGAAACTGACGTCAGTACGCCGACGAGGACCTCTTATTGGCACGTTGACGTCAGACGGAGTCACATGGAGCCGTGCCATTATGACGTCCTCGTCGACGTGGACAGCTAGGAAGAGGACTTTTCCGTCGGATGCTGGCGCAAGGACAAATTCATAAGGTGAGGAATCCACAGGTAGCTAGTGTATCCACAAGAAAAAGCGTTACCGAAGGTAAGTAACTTGTTCTTCAGGTTAATATAGGACTGTGCTTCCACAGCACCCATGCAAGCCACTTTGTTGGTCTGTCTGGTGGGTAGTGCATTAAAGGAAGCATTTACAACAGCTCACGTTTTTTGCCATTCTCATCTATCATTGATAAGGATGTTTCCTCTTTTTCAGTAAGAGCTGTCTTGCCTCAGAAGGATTTGCAGACATGCATTTTAACCAGCACCAAATGTAATTATACTCTTTGTGACACAGAGCTGTTGGCTTTTGGCTATCAAGAATGATGTCTCTAACTAGCAGTATTATCTGGAAGGGGCCATGCATAAGAACATAGTATGTGCACACTATGAACTAGTGTACCTCACATCAATGAAATGCACCAATGCTCAGCATGCTCGCTAGTCTCTCTTCTATTCCAGATTTCACTATGAGGTCACTTGAGAATTGGCTTATCGACATGGAAAAGCTGCTGCCCTGCTAAGAGAAGCTTAAGAAGAAGCAGCATTTTACCAAACTCATTGTATCATAACTCGTACCTAAGCACTTAGTCATACCTGGTATAATTTCTTAGTCAAAATAATCCAAGCACAGCAATCAATGGACTATGATTACTAAGTACCACAAGACTCTTTCAGGCTGTAGAAAGAGGAGAAACTTTGTGTATTCCAGAGGAGAAACTGCAAGAACAAGTGCTCAAGTAGTTTCAAGTTTCTCCAGCAATCAGTCATTTAGGGTAATGAAAGACAAGGACATTTTTGGAGGCCTAGACGTCATTAGACAGTCAAAAAACATGTAGGAGGTTGTGCTGTGTGTGCAGAGGTCAAGGAATCCCCATATTCAACCAGCGGGATAACTCAAACCTCTTCCCACACCACAACAGCCCTGCTCAAACATCTCAATAAACTTTATTGTTGTTATCTCCCAAGGATTTACCACTATGTTATTCAACATAATCCTCTTTTCTAAGTAATGAAAATGACATCCTTATAAACAAGATCCCTCCAGCAGCAGAGTTAGCACAAAATTTGCACAACCATAGATTTAGACTTCATGGACTTCCAGACACTATAAGGATGACTAAGGTGGTCATTACCAACAGGCCGGCAGTAAAAAAAAAATTATTTCGACCGTGGCGGAAACCGCCAACATAGACAGCCACTTTAACACTCCAACCGCCACGGCGGTAGAAACAAACACAGCAGCGGTCACCGCCAACAGACAGGCCGAGGACAATGTACCGCCCACAGAATTACAACCTACCAATCTGCCACCTTTTCCGGGGCGGATTCTCCACGAGCAAAAACACGGCGGAAACAGGACTTCGAAGGGAAAACGCTCACCTCTGCACACCCCATGAGGAACCAGGACGCCCTGGAACAAGAGCTCCAGATTTTTCCAGCCTTTATCTTCTTGCTCCTCTACCAGGAGCATGAACGCCGGCGGCGAAGACCACGGTGAGTACTGCACCTACGACACAGGGGATGGGGGAGGGAAAAAACAGTGACACACACACGCAACACGCAACACCCCCACCCCGCCCTCAGCCACGACAACACACACACTAATATAGCATAATACATTACAGTTACACCCCCCAATCCCCTGGATGAATGCAAAGACAAAAGGAAATTAGGTGAACGATTGTAATATATTAAAATTCAGTATTCAAAAAATATACATACACTATTAACAAATATATACACCAATAATATAAGTCCAAGGTATTCCATCATTAAAGTCTGCGGACCACTGGGCCCAAAATGCATGGACGAGGCCCACACAAGATACCCGAACAAGACGGAGAGAACACTGCAGGGGCATCAGATAGAAATAAAACAGGCACCTCAGGGGGGAAGGGAAAGGGTGGGCACCTCAGCCGGTTGAGTGCACAATGCCAAATCCACGAGGGGGCCCCATGCCCACTGTTCAATCCTGGGGAATGCAAAGCCACAGTCTCTCAAGTCTCTACAGTGGGTGGTTTGCCCACTGTTCAATCCTGGGGAGTGCAAAGCCACAGTCTCTCAAGTCTCTACAGTGGGTGGTTTGCCCACTGTTCAATCCTGGGGAGTGCAAAGCAACAGTCTCTCAAGTCTCCCAAGTGGGTGGTTTGCCCACTGTTCAATCCTGGGGAGTGCAAAGCCACAGTCTCTCAAGTCTCTACAGTGGGTGGTTTGCCCTCTGTTCAATCCTGGGGAGTGCAAAGCCACAGTCTCTCAAGTCTCTACAGTGGGTGGTTTGCCCACTGTTCAATCCTGGGGAGTGCAAAGCCACAGTCTCTCAAGTGGATGTGAATCTCCACTGGTTCTGGAGGGGGCCTTGTGCCCAGAGTGCTTCATCCTGCCAAGGACAGAGGTAGTGGATGTCAGTCTCCACTGGTTCTGGAGGGGGCCTTGTGCCCAGTGCTTCATCCTGCCAAGGACAGAGGTAGTGGATGTCAGTCTCCACTGGTTCTGGAGGGGGCCTTGTGCTCAGAGTGCTTCATCCTGCTTGTGGCGGCCTCAGTAGCGTCAGAGCTTTTGGCGCTCATGGGCCTGCGGTGCTTGTTGTGACAGTGTCCTTGGCAGCGGTGCTTGTTGCGGCGGTGTCCTTTGCAGCGGTGCTTGTGGCGGCGGTGTCTTTGCCAGCGGTGCTTGTGGCGGCGGCATTGTCTTTGCCAGCGGTGCTTGTGGCGGCGGTGTCTTTGCCAGCGGTGCTTGTGGCAGCGGTGTCTTTGGCAGTGGTTCAGCTGCTGGCGGTCCTGTCTGGGGCAGTGTGGTTGCTGGCGGTCGCCTCCTGGGCAGCGGGGCTGCTACTGGCGGTCCTGTCTGGGGCAGTGTGGCTGCTGGTGGTCGCCTCCTGGGCAGCGGGCTGCTGCTGGCGGTCCTGTCTGTGGCATTGTGGCTGCTGGCGGTCGCCTTCTGGGCAGCGGGGCTGATGGCAGTCTTCTCCGCCGTGCTGATCGTCCCAGACTTGCAGTTTTTCTTGTGCCCTCCCCCACCTTGGAAGGTGTCGCAGCTGACTCCACACTCCCACCTGTACCCCTGGGAGCGGCTTTGGTGGCTGGTGTCTTCCCCCTCTCCCACCGGGCACTGGCCAACTTTTGATGCTTGACAGGTGGGGGACTGTCCGTGCTGTGGCTCCTTGCCACACTGGCTGCCCTGCTGCCTGGTGCACTCCATAATCCGGTGACTACTGGCACCACTGGTCCCGCCGATATTGTGGCTGAGGTGCTAGGTTGGGACCTGGAGAGTCGGGCCCTAGGAGACTGACGGGGTGGGGGAGGTGAGGGAAAGAGGTCAAGGTTGGACAGGAAAAGTTTCTTAGGAACACTGGGATGGGTAGATGGAGGGGGTTTGGGAGTGGAGGAAGAGGTAGTGGTCGTAGGAGGTGTCCGTTTGCTGACTTTTGGTGAAGGTGCACGGGCTGGAGGCTGTCGTGAGGTGGATGGCTGTTGGGTGGGTGTGTGGCTGTGTTTGTGTACCTTGGGAGGTGGCCTCACAGACACACTGGGAGAGGACATAGGGGATGTGTGAATGGTAGTGGGGGTGGTGACTGCACGTGAGCGGGGTGTGGTGGTGGGTGTGCTGGTGATGGACGTAGTGGCTGAAGATGTAGTGCATGCAGGTGTGAGTGGAGACGCGACTGGGAGGGAGGAGGGAGACGAGGAGGAGGGGGACACAGTGGAGGCAGTGGATGTTAGTATGTCTGCATGTGTGTGATGCTTGTGTGAGTGCCTGTGGGATGTGTGGTGCTTATGTTTGCCAGAGCTTCCTTTGTCTGTTGAGGTGTGTGCATGCTGGTCTGATGGTGTGCTAGGGATAGGCTGAGGTACAAGGGTGTGGGTCTGGGTGGAGGAAGTAGGAGGGGGGCGGCTAGAGACAGGGACAATGGCTGCCATCAGTGCTGAGGCCAGAGTCTAAAAAGCTCGCTGAAAGGCTGCCTGACCAGAATGAATGCCCTCCAGGAATGCATTGGTTTGTTGCAACTGCCTCTCTACACCCTGGATGGCATTCAAAATGATAGACTGCCCAACAGTGAGGGACCTGAGGAGGTCAATGGCCTCCTTACTGAGGGCAGCAAGGGTGACTGGGGCAGGGGCTGAGGTGCCTGGGGCGAAGGTGATGCCCACCCTCCTGGGTGAGCGGGCACGGGGCAAAGGCTGAGGGGCTGCTGGGAGGGCGGTGCTGGAGGGGGGGTGGCGGCTGTACCTGTAGATGCGGGGGGCACAGATGGGCCCGCCACCGCAAGTGAGCTCCCATCAGAGGAGGAGTCCGTATCACTGGTGTCAGCTCCTGTGCCCACCGTGGAGCTCCCCTCGCCCTCCGTCCCACTGGTGAATTCAGAGTCCGTAGTCTCGCCCTCCAGGGCCATGTGGGATACAGCTTCCTCCTGTTCAGGTGCCACTGCTCCTCCGCCTGATGATACTAATGCACACAAGTACAGGGAGACCACAAAAAGGGGGGGGAGACAGAAGAAAGACATGTTGAGTGCATACATTACCGCTACCGTTGGCGGACACGACAGACACAGAAGCCCCCTGCACTACGCTGCGCACTAGGGGTCCACTATTCAATCCCTGGGACATGGCCTACAAGGCTATGGCCGATTTCTGCACACATGGATGTCACAGGAGCCTGACTAGGTGTAGTTGGCACTGTACCCAGGTGGGGTGGGGTGCCACAGGGTCTGCCTGAAAAAGGGGACTTAACTAGCAAACTCGCCCTGGCCTAGGGGAACCCACAGCCCACCTCCCCCACCCAGACACCTCCACTGCACGCTGAATCAGCAGAATGAGAGTGTACTCACCCCCTTGTTGCTGCTGTGATGCCCTCAAGCACCCATCCAACTCCGGATACGCCACCGCCAGGATCCTGAACATCAGGGGGTCATGGTGCGATGGGCACCCCTCCCACGTTGGGAGGCCATCCCCAGCTGGGCCTCCGCCGTCTTCTTGCTCCAGAGGAAAATGTCCTCCCATCTTTTCCGGCAGTGGGTGCTCTGTCTGTGGTAGACCCCCTGGGTCCGGACGTCCTTGGCGATGGCACGCCAAATATCCTTCTTCTGTTGGGCGCTGACCTACAGGAATTGTACAGGGGAAAAAAAAAAGTTATTACCAACTGCACCGTCACAGTCATTGGCCTGCATCCCTCCCCTTGCCATGTGGCACATGCACTCACTGTCGTTTCATGCACGCCTCATTCTCCCCCCCCCCCATCTTTCATCCACACCACTCCACACAGGCATTGCCCATACAGCATGCTCACAGTGTACTTACCTGTTTGTCTGGAGGACAGTAGAGTAGAGTGTACTGGGGGAGGACCCCATCCACGAGTTTCTCCAACTCCTCCGTGCTGAAGGCAGGGGCCCTTTCCCCAGACGCACGAGCCATTGTCTCTTCCAGACTGAGGTCACAGCAGCACTTGCAGTGTAGGTCCTCTCCTGTCGAAGATCAGGTATCGAGTGATTGAACAGATAGAAAAGGGCAGTCACGTCCGCGGCGGTGCTTACCGTCACCACCGGCGTACATCGTCATTGGCTCCTGGGACCCATAGGGTCCAATGTTAACCAATGCAGAATTGCGTTGCGGTCTTCGACCGCCTACCGCGACGATGTGCAACGCCAGCGCAGTTACCTCATATCCCATTGTCCCACTTTACAGGTCAGGCAGCCGCCATTTCAGGGGCCCACATGGCTTTATTTTTAACTGCGTCACACATACCTAGGCCTTGGCTCAACACTCATACAGGCAAATTTCGGTTTATGAATAGTTTACTGAGTGAGCTGTGTTTACATACCTCTGAGTTGGTTGACTCTGTGCTCGCTGTTCTCCTCCATAGGCACCGTCCGCTGGGACATGTGAGGAGATGGCGGCATCCTCCGGTCTACAGACCACTGGTGGACCTGTTGACAATGGAGGAAAGACATGTAATCATCACCTACAGGCTTGATCATGCCACAATCCTGGAACTGTGTACCCAGTTGGAGCCAGACCTGATGTCAGCTATCCGCCATCCCACAGGAATCCCCCCTCAAGTGCAGGTGCTGTCAGTACTCCATTTCCATGCAAGTGGGTCATTTCAAACAACAGTGGCCATAGCATCAGGGATGTCCCAGCCTATGTTTTCCAACGTGTTGTCAAGAGTGTTGTCTGCCCTGCTGAAACACATGCGGAGCTACATCGTTTTCCCTCAGGTGGAGGATTTGCCAACAGTGAAAGGTGACTTCTATGCCTTGGGACATATCCCCAACATCATAGGTGCCATTGATGGGACACATGTGGCCTTGGTCCCCCTCGCAGGAGTGAACAGGTGTACAGAAACCGGAAGAGTTACCATTCGATGAATGTGCAGATGGTGTGTTTGGCAGACCAGTACATCTCCCATGTTAATGCCAAATTCCCTGGCTCAGTGCATGACGCTTACATCCTGTGGAATAGCAGCATCCCTTTTGTGATGGGGCAACTCCAGAGGTACCGTGTGTGGCTACTAGGTGAGCACCTGGAACCAAATCAGTGGGAATAGTTGTCTGGGTCTGGGGATATCCCTAAGAGATAGTGTGTGTCTAACAGTTGTCCCTCGCCATTTGCAGGTGACTCCGGTTACCCCAACCTGTCATGGCTACTGACCCCAGTGAGGAATCCCAGGACAAGGGCAGAGAAACACTACAATGAGGCCCATGGGCGAACTAGGAGGATCATAGAGCGGACCTTCGGCCTCCTGAAGGCCAGGTTCCGGTGCCTACATATGACAGGTGGTTCCCTATTCTACTCACCAAAGAAGGTGTGCCAGATCATCGTGGCCTGCTGTATGCTTCTCAACTTGGCTTTGCGACGACAGGTGCCTTTTCTGCAGGAGGATGGTCCAGATGGAGGTGTTGTGGCAGCTGTAGAGCCTGTGGACAGTGAATACGAGGAAGCAGAAGAAGAGGACATCGACAACAGGAATTCTGTGATCCTGCAATACTTCCAGTCAGACACAGGTAAGAAGACAAACCTGCCTGCTACATGTACTTTAACACTACTACCTCTCTACTGTCTGTCCTTTTCACCCATTGTATGGTCACTGAGTTTTCACTTTCCCTTACGATTTCACAGATGTGGGTCCCACTGTGTGACATCTGCTTTGTTTCCTCATGGACTAGAGCTGTGTGACATAGGTACGTTGACATTACAATTGAAAGAGCATTTTGTCACTGTAATTGCTAAAACACTAATTCGAAATCACAGACAGACTCCAGATTGTTTTGTGCTTTAAGGGTGTTTATTTAAGTGCTCAATATTGGAGGGGGTTGTAAAATGGTGAGGGGTGATGGTGGAGGAATGTCCATGGCAGAGTCCAGTCTATTAGTCTCACAGGTGCATTGTCCAAAGGGGCATAGGAAGTGGAGCTGGGGCAGTTTGAGGATGGACAGGGTGACAAGGTGGGACAAAAGGATGACAATCAGGGTGGTCTAATTTCTTGGCGGGATCTTGGCATTGTTCTCTGTCTTTGTCCTGGATCTCAGGGACCGTTTGCGGGGTGGTTGTCCATCTGCAGGGGGTGGGGTGCTGGTGTGGTGGTCCTGTGGTGGTGCCTCCTGTCCAATAGCGCCGGCGGAAGTGGTGGGCAGTTAATCATCCAGGCTAGTGTCAGGGGCCCCTTGTTGTGCCACAGTGTCCCTCCTGGTGTTGAGGACTTCCTTCAGCACCCCTACGATGGTGCCCAGGGTGGAATTGATGGATCTGAGTTCCTCCCTGAAGCCCAAATACTGTTCCTCCTGCAGCCGCTGGGTCTCCTGAAACTTGGCCAGTATCGTTGCCATCGTCTCTGAAACGGGACGTCTACCAACAATGGGTCCAGAGTGCTTGCCGCGGCCGTAGTAACATACCCCCGGGGCACCCGAGAGAGCCTCGGGGGTATGACATCAGACGCAGAAGGCGTCGGGACGATAAAGGAAAAAGAAGACGGACCAAAGGGTCAAGAGAGTGAAGAGACGGAGGAAGACGCTCAACGAACGCGACCCAAGAAAAAGAAACACGGGGAAGACGCTCTACGAACGCGACCCAAGAAAAAGAAAGACGGGGAGACGGCGACCGGCCGAGAGGAACCCGACGAAAAGGAGGAAAAGACCAGGGCGCCTCCCGCCCCTGTTGAAGAAAAGCCGGGAGATCGCCAAACAGCCGGCCGCGTCCCCGGAGGGGCGTGGCCTCCTCAGGTACGTTCGTACCGTAACTGGGGGTTTCTGACAGAGTGGCTACCACGAGTCAGGGGAGAATGGGGGAATAAAGGGAGGAAAACGGGGAGGTCCTACAGAGAAGGGGAGACCCTCTAACTAAATGGGAAGCCCGGAACTCGATATCCCTAACTACACGTGTAGGGACACAGCAACAAGAAACTCTCAGGAGAAAGGGAATTCCTGGGATTACACGGAAGGGTGAAGCTCACAAACAATTAAAAGTTATCCCGTCACAATCCCCACTTCTGCCTATCCCCTCACTACCCTACTAACCCTATGTAGACTTTACCTTACGCCCCACTTACCTGTTTTTTTGTTCTTCTTTCATTCTGGGGAATCTGGGCTGCTGGCACAAGGGGAAGACCGGACCCCTTCCGAGGTTGGACCAGACCACACCGGGACCACAGCAAGAGCCCTGAAAGAGAAACGGGGTTTTGAGTGAATGTAACAGGACAAACCTTGTGAAAAGAAACAAGAGATTAGAAAAGTCTGCCTTAAACAGAACTCAAATAAATCAGTTACCCCCCTCAAATCTTGCACCTGTCGCATTATTCCAATATCTCTCTCACTTGGGATAAAGAACCCGTCACAGTCTCCTGGGGATGATGGTAGGCTCCCATGATGTTGGAGAGGGCCTCGTGGAGAGTGGGGTCCCTGGGCCTGTCCTCCCTCTGTCGCACAGCAGCCCTCCCAGTTTCCCTGTTTCCCTGGACCTCTGTCCCTGAACCGTGTACCCACTGCCACTGCCCCCAGGTCCCGCTTGTTGTTGGGGTGGTGGGTTAGCCTGGGTTCCCTGTAGTGGTGGACACACTGCTGATTGACGTGTCCTGGGGACAGAGGTATGGGCCCGCTGGGTGGGTGCTGTGCTGGTGTTTCCAGAGGGGGGAAGCTCTGTGGTGCCCTGTGACTGTGTCAGGGGAACCGACTGTCCCAAGGTCCCAGATAGGCCGGGCTGGTTGTCTAGATCCAGTTGGACAGAGCTGCTGCCATCACTGTGGGCCTCTTCTGTTGGTGGTGTGGACATGTCTGGACCCTCCTGTCCGGTGACGTTGGGTAGGGATCCTGCAGGGGTGTAAAAGCATGATTATTGCATCTGTGTGTGCCATGGTGTGCAATGGGTGGGTGACCGTGTACCACAGTGCTTGCATTCCTGTGTGGGACCTTGTGTGATGATGGTTTAGGGGGTGTATGGGTATGTGCAGTGGCCATGCTTTGGCGATGGGTGTCCATGCTTTGTTGTTGCATGCAGGGCTTGGTGTTGGGTGGTTTGTGATATTGGGACATTTGTGAGGAGTTGGAGTGATGGGGGTGAGGACAAGGGTGGGGGTATGTGATGGCATGCAGGTAGGGTGGGGGATGTAGTATTAAAGATTTGACTTACCAGAGTCCATTCCTCCAGCTACTCCTGTGAGGCCCTCAGGATGCAGAATAGCCAAGACTTGCTCCTCCCATGTTGTTGGTTGTGGGGGAGGAGGTGGGGGTCCGCCGCCAGTCCTCTGAACCGCAAGGTGGTGTCTTGAGACCACGAAACGCACCTTCCCCCGTAGGTCGTTCCACCTCTTCCTGATGTCATCCATATTTCTTGGGTGCTGTCCCACTGCGTTGACCCTGTCCACTATTCGCCATAGCTACATCTTCCTAGCTATGGAGGTGTGCTGCATCTGTGCTCCGAATAGCTGTGGCTCTACCCGGATGATTTCCTCCACCATGACCCTGAGCTCCTCCTCAGAGAACCTGGGGTGTCTTTGCCGTGTCATGGGGTGGTGTGGGTGATGTGTGGGTTGGTGTGTGTTCTGATGTGTGGGGTGATATTTAGTGGTGTGTTGTGTGAGGTGCGTGGATGTTATGTGGGTGATGGTGTTGAGTGCCTGTGGATGCTTGTTTGTAGATTGTGGTGTCTCTCTCTGGCCTTCTTTCGGAATTTTTGGTAGTAGGGGTTTGTGGGTGTTGTGGGTGTGTGTTTTATATTGTATTGGGTCTGTGGGAATGGTGTGTGTATGTGTATCAGGTGTGTGTATTTGGAATTGTCCAATGTGGTAGTGTTTTGTAAGTGTGTGTGTATTTTGAGCGCGGCGGTGTGTACCGCCAATGGAATACCGCGGTTGAAAGACCGCCACATGAATTCGTGTGTCGTGATATTGTGGGCGTATTCCTGTTGGTGTGACGGTGGAGGTTTTGTTATCGCCAGTTTATCACTGACCTTTGGTGTGGCGGACTTGTGTGGGTGTCTAAATTTTGGCGGATTCCGAGCTCTGGGTCATAAGGACCGTGGCGGAATTCCGCTGCTGCGGTGGTATGTTGGCTGTCTTCTGCACGGCGGTAAGCGGCTTTTACCGCCAATGTTGTAATGACCCCCTAAGAGTTCACACTTCACTGCGCACTTGGTCCAAACTAATCAAAAGTCTGGGGATAGCCAATTCCAAAATCACTAGTTGAAACCCTTAGAGTGATGATCAGACTGAAAGAATGAAACAGTCAATAGAACAGTACTTACAATGCTAGAGTGCTAAACACAGCAAGGGTCATCAGCAGCAGAGCATATTTAAGACTATTGCAAATATAGCTCTGTGCATGCCACCATTTCATGTTTTATTATATTTTTCTTTATTTGGTTCCCGGTTGGTCTCCCTCCTGTTCCCTTGCTTGTGGGTTTCCCTGCCCCTGTTTGTCAATATTTGTTGGTCTCTATAACTGGATAGACTCATAACCGCACCGCCCATGCTGCTCGACAAGCTGAGAAGGCAAAAGCTGGGTCTGTTCCCTAATTGTCCTGCAACTGAGAAACTCTTGAAATTGCATACTGAACATAGTGGTGGGCACCATATCCCCACAGTCAAATAACATTTACAAAGCTCTTCCCCTCAAAGATTATCATGTAAAACAATGAACCTGCAGTATATGAGTACATTTTACATGATAAGTAAAAAAAAAAAGGCCAGGATTAAGCTTATCTGTTCTTTACTGCATCCAATTACAAAGAAGAAAATTAAATACTACATTTCCCATGAGTAACCCACAATAGCAATAGTCACAAGCTCCAAATCACCCTGGAGCCAGCCCTAAATTAAAAGCAACCACCATCTTAGGTCCTCTTTTTTTGCTAATCAAAACTGTAATTCAAGACACTAACTCTGGAAAATCCAACTTCAAGTACCATCAACAAGTATACAGGAAAAACAACAGACTCAGCTATTGTCCTCTTCGAAAAACACCACCAATAAGGGTGCAGAATAACCTCTTCTTGTTACGACTCTGTTGTCCCATTTCTAGGGGGCACTGTAAGGGGACTGTCGGAAGCCTGGAAATCACCTTGAACACTTATCTAGAGTCCCTTGCTGACTCCCGTTTGTTTCTCTTTTTGCCATGGTATGCTTTTGTAGTATTACATTTGCTTCCTGGGACTGCAAATCCCATAATGCACAGCCTGGTAGTCAGGAAAGCCTGGATTCTGATTTACATTGTTTTCTATGGGAGAAATCCAGTTGCTCCTTTTCACCGGATCTTCTCCTCCAGGACTTGCAAGTGTCTGAAACTACACACACCTGAGCAGCCCAGTCATGTGATTCCACCTGGGATTTTCTGCAGCTTGGAACTGCTTATAAGCAGCCATTTCCTAAAGATCCTTTGTCGTGCATTGGAGTTTGATTCCTTTGTGTTACAGACCCCTTATCAGATGGAGTTCTAGTCTTGTTCCTGTTCTGTTCCAGTTTGAACCTGTTACCTGTTTCTCTGCCCTGCTAATGATTGTTCCAGCCAGAGTCTGCTACCTATCTTTTAGCCTTGTACCTGTTTGATTCTTCCAAAGCCTGCTCCCTGTTTCTTTGTCCTGCTCCTGTCTTGTTTCAGCCTGAACCTGTCCTCTGTTTCCCACTCCTGTTTACTGCTTATCCCTACTCCCTGTATTCCAGCCCTGTCCTTGCCTGTTCCAGCCAGAGCCTGCTCTCAGTTTCCCAGTCCTGTCTCTGTTTGTTCCAGCCAGAAGTTTGCGCCCTGTTTTCAAGTCCTAGTCCTGCATTTGCTTCAACCTGAGCCTGTTCCCAGTTCCTGCCTCTGCCTCTTAGTTTGTTCCCTTCTGTTTCCGTTTCTTCTTAGTTATTTGTGTCTGGTAAGTGTTCTATCAGTCTTCACCAGTGTATAAGTGTCCTCCTTTGTTCTGGGGTTGGCTCCTGGTTTCCAGGAGGCAATTCCAGCCCCCATCCTTGTCTAGTGTTATACGTTGTCTTTCGTGCCTAACAGTGACAGTGTGCTATTGCTGTTTTTCCAGGAATCGCCACTGTGTTTCCAGCTGGACCCACAAGAGCTTGTCTTGTGTATGTAAGTACTATCCTTGTTTGTGCTCTAGGGTCCAGAGACAGAATCACTTCTGCTGCCTTCTTTCTGTGGGGCCAGTAGGGTGACTATCTGTAAGAGCAAACTGCACAGAGGCATTGACATTCCCTGTCACTATGGGAGGTTCTGCGCCCTACTCTGTGTACAACCCAAGCGTGTTTGTCCATTAGTAATCCATGTCCTGTTTGTTCACACAAGGGTTGCTCTGCTTTTACTTCCTGTTTTCCGTGCCTGTCCATAGCTGTCCTTTTCGTGTATGCCTTTAGCTGCTCTTCTGCCCCAGTACACTACCTCTTTAGGATATTCGGTGACCTCAAGGGGTGTCCCAACCAAAGTCCTGATCAGACCCGCCCAAATCCATGACACTTCTCCAGGAAGTGCGAACCGATACCTCAGAAGAAGGGGGGCGTCGATCTTGATGAATTATGACCTCCAATTGGGACATCAAGCCGTAAATACAGCTCATGTAGAATGACCTCCAAATTACCATAAATAGGGCGGGTAAACAAAGAATGCAAATAATGCAATCAACATTACTGAATATAAACCCCATTGGTGTGGGCGTGGGCCACTGGCCGACGCTCACGCCACCTCCCTGGTGCGGGTCACAACCAGTGGGCGACACCAGGGAGGATGCATCAGAGGATTTTTTTTTATAAAAAAAAAACAGAGAGACACGGAAGATCTTACGTGTCTCCCCCTACACCTGCCCATTTGTGACATCGCGCTGACGTCACTATTTGTTTTCCCCACCAGATGGCTGCTTACTGCTCCGGTGGGGAAAACTGACCCAAACGGGCCTCCCCGACGTTCGGGAACACCTCGTTTGAAAGGGGAGATTCTCCCCTTTCAAACAAGGTCTTACTGAACCGGTTTCATGGCCCTCGATCGCAACACAGCTGTGATCGAGGGCCAGGAAACCCGACTAGACACCAGGGATTTCACTTGTGGGGTCGGCCCCTTGGAAAACGGGCCAACCCCCCCCCCCCCAAACTCACCCGGGAGACAATTTAACCCCCCCAGGGTTTAAAAAAGAAAAAAATAAATTGACAGGGGGTCGACCGTGAGCAGGGCGAACACCTGTGGGAGCAATAATTCTTTTAATAGTTGTATGGTTTGCCTGGAGGCCACTATGGCCCCCAAGGAAACCATACAGCTATTAAAAAAATATACAGATCTCTCTCTATATATAGAGAGAGATACATAGACATATCATAGTAGATATATATATAGATATCTAATAATATCCAAGAAAGAAGCGACTCAAACAGATGATCTCACCAAAGAACAAAAATATATTTCTACTACAACATTTCAGCTTCCGTCTACCTCAGGTAGTACAAGATGGTTTGCTCAGTGGCTGCTCAGCTGACACTGCTGGATTTTCAAAAAGCATCATGAGTGAAGATTCCAATTGGAATCTGGAATCAATGCAGTCCTGAGAACTCTTCAGATATGCAGAAATCAAGTGGTATTGTCAGTGATGTTCAGTCCATCTGGATGGGGTGATTTTAAACTATACATCCAGAAGTTTTCTCTGATGTCCAGTAGTTCTTCCTTTAAAACATGTTCCACAGGGAAAATCTTCAAATCAGTTAGTAAATGGTCCACAAGGTTAAATTTATTGGCTACAGGCTGGTCAAGTTATATACAAGGAAATTTATAGACAAACACAGGGGACGACGAAGGGCTCTTGCTTTGCCCCCAGCTATGCAGGTCTTTACCTGGGCTGGTGGGAGGAGCAGATAGTATATAACATCCGTCAGTTTGACGAACACGCCGTCCTCTGGATTCATTTTATTGATGACATTGTTTGCACTTGGAATGGTAGTGAGAATGAGGCATTTGACTTTGTCGAACAACTGAATGATAATCAATTGAATTTGAAAATTCACAGCTCACATACATCCATCTGAAATAGAGTTTTTAGATTTGAGGTTGGAGGTCAGAGGCTCAAAATTGGTGAGCAATCTGTTCAATAAGAAAACAGCTGGAAACAGTTTGCTCCATGCAAAAAGTTGTCATTCTATGAATCTCATACAAAGTATTCCTTATGGAGAATTACTTGGAAATAAAAGGAACTGTAGTGTTGAAGCTGATTTTCTTTGGGAAGTTGAAATCATGAGTAATAGATTCCTTGAGAGAGGGTATCCCCAAAATCGCATTGAAACTATGTGTAATAAAGTGATGTCACTGGACCGTGAGAAATTACGTATTTCACTGGATAAAGAAAACATTGATTAGAGTCAGTCTGTAAGATTTATTACAACCCTCCATAATCAAGTTTGGGAGGTGAGACATAGTTTAAATAAATACTGGGATATATTAAAAACTGAGGAGCACCTGGTTGATTATATTGAACAAAAACCTCAGATTACGTTTAGAAGACGTACCTCACTTAAGGACAAACTTTGTACAAGTCTGACACACTATAGAAAGCAGTAGAAAGAAATCTATACAAGGCTTTTTTACATGTAGTTCATGCAAAGCGTGTAATTACAGTAATAGCTGCTATCAAATTCAGTTGTCAAAACAAATAAGACCATATATAATTAAAAAAACATTTGAACTGCAAGACAGAATTTAGTATCTATGCATTAGGCTGTCCGTGTGATAAATTCTACATTGGCAGCACAATTCATAAAGCTAAAAAACAAGTGCTGGAACACATGAGAGCTATTGTAAGAGAGGATAAGTTATACCCTACAGCGAGGCATTTTGCTATATATCATAAAAAAACACTAGTTTATTAAACATTTGTGTGTTGGACAGTATCCCTATTCGTTTGAGAGGAGGAAATGGGGAACAGGAACTCAGGAGTTTGGAATCCAAACTAATTATTAAATATAGAACCATACAACCGGGAGGATTAAAACTGGATGAAGAATTATCAGTACACTTGGGTTAGATTTGAATGCATTCTGAATATTATCAGCTGTTTGTTAAGATTGTTTCAGAATTTTTCAGAATTTTAGGTTATTTTAGGCACTTGATTTGGTGAATTGTAAAAATAATTTGTAGGTTTGAAATTGAAGTTTAATAATTCTTTGTACTTTTTGTTTTTATTTTTATTTATTAGGAAGACATCATGAAAACGAAGTCAGAATGAGGAGTTGGAAATGCAAAAGAGCTAATATATCTGAGATCTGTTGAAGCGCTGTATGTGGCTGAATTTAATCAAAACAATCATGAAGTAGGAATCTTTTTCTTTATTTGTTTATATTATGAAAGGCAATTTATTTTCTATAACATGTAATTGAGTGAAGGGGGTTTCATAAAAAGGAGATGAATTACCATTGATATAATTGTGGGTCTTTTCACATATTTATTGAGATTTAAGGTGACTATAATGTTTAAAACTGGTGCAGTTTTGTTTAGAGAGGAATGAGCAAAAGATTTATTTTATGTTATTTACAATTTTCAAATGAATAGAGGTTTCTAATTACCTCAGTACGCAGGCGAAAGGTAGAAGTGATGCAACACTCTATGCTTTCCAATATGGCCGACACGCTTTCAGATAATGGAAGAAGACGTGCTAGTCTTTTGCTGCATGGTAGTGAGGGAATCAGAGGAGGAGGAGGTAATGGGAGTGAGAGCACCAATAATGATTGTTGGACTGGGCGCTAGAGACGCTAAAGACTGTGACGATTGGTATGTGACAAGGTGAAGTAACAGTGTGTCTTTTTTTGAGTGTCTTGAGAGAATGTGCTGATTGTGAGGAGAAGCAAAGGTAAGCTGACCTCTACTGTTGCACGTATCACACAAACACCCACTAGCAATTTTGTGACTGTCTACGTAGGCTAGTGTTTTAGAGCAACAGTTTAGCCAGTAGCAGAGATGGCATCTCGTTGGATGACTGCTGCTCAAGCCCTCACTCGGGTTATAGAGGACAGCTCTGATGTAGGATCAGAGACTGAGACAGCAGCATCTGAGGGATAGGACAATGGCGCAGACTCTGAGAGTGATTTTTGAGTCGGAGGAGTCCCTTTCGATAACTCCTCTTCCAGTGATTATGAGGGAGGTGTTGAGGACAGTCCTGCTGTCCCTTCGCAAGCACAGTCTGTGCAGCGGGACAATTGCGGATTAGCCCAACCCAGAGAGCAGGTGCATGCGGCGGCAAGCACAGAGAGAGTGCTCTCTTGGGAGCTCCCCAATTTAGTTCAGCCCCAAATTCCACCGCCCAAATCGTATTGTGGAGACATCAAAATTCTCTATCATAAAACAACCTGCCTTTGTAAGGCAGGCACCTGCGTTTTTGGTCCTGGACTCGGCGGCCATATAGGGAAACCTACCAAACCCCGACATTTCTGGAAACTACACACCCGGGGGAGTCCACAGAGGTGTGACTTGTGTGGATTCCCCAAAGTTTTCTCACCCAGTATACCCGGCAAAGGTGAAATTTTTAATAAAAACTAAATTTATTCTTGCATTTCTGTCACACAAACTACAGGAATATGCTGGGATCCACAAAATTCCTACCATCCAGTGTTTCCCCACCTGTCCTGATAAAAACTCTACCCCACTTGAGTGCCTGTACCTAGTGCCTGCGTCAGGAATGGATCACCCCAGCGTCAACAGTGGCCCTCATGTAAGGACCAACATTGATCATTGTGTGATCTATTCATGACACGAGCACTAGGCTTCCCCACACAAGTGAGGTACCATCTTTATCGGGAGACTTGGGAGAATTCTGGGAGGAAGGAAATTTGTGGCTCCTCTCAGATTCCAGAACGTTCTATCACCGAAATGTGAGGAAAAAGTGTTTCTTTGCCAAATATTAAGGTTTGCAAAGGATTGTGGGTAACAGAACCTGGTGAGTCACCCCATCCTGGATTTACCCTAGGTGTCTAGTTTTCATAAATGCACAGGTTTGGTAGGTTTCCCTAGGTGCCGGCTGAGCTAGAAGCCAAAATCCACAGCTGGGCACTTTCCAAAAATGTCAGATTTCAATGTACAAATGTGATGTGTCCGTGTTGCATTTCCTGTCGGGGACATTGGGCCTACCCACGCAAGTGAGGTACCATTTTTATTGGGAGACCTGGGGGAACACAGAATAGCAGAACAAGTGTTATTGCCTCTTGTCTTTCTCTACATTTTGGATTCCAAATGAAAGACAGTGTGTAAAAAAGATGTCTATTTGAGAAATGCCCTGTAATTCACATGATAGTAGGGCACCCCGGAATTCAGAGATGTGCAAATAACCACTGCTTCTCAACTCCTTATCTTGTGCCCATTTTGGAAATACAAAGGTTTCCTTGATTCCTATTTTTCACTCTTTATATATTTACCAAATGAATTTCTGTACACCTGGTATACAATGAAAACCCATTGCAAGGTGAAGCTCCTTTATTGGCTCTGGGTACCTAGGGTTCTTGATGAACCTACAAACCCTATACATCCCTACAACCAGAAGAGTCCAGCAGACGTAATGGTATATTACTTTTGAAAATAGAACATTGCAGGAAAACGTTAGAGTAAAACGTGGAGAACAATGGCTGCTTTTTTCACCTCAATTTCAATATTTTGCTATTTCAGCTGTTATTTTCTGAGAAAACCCTTGTAGAATCTACACAAATGACCCCTTGCTTAATACAGAGTTTTGTCTACTTTTCAGAAATGTTTCACACCCATTTCTGTCACTAACTGGAAGAAGGCTAAAAGCACACAAAATAGTCAAAATGGGGTATGTCCTAGTAAAATGCCGAAATTGTGTTGAAAAATTTGGTTTTCTGATTCAAGTCTGCCTGTTCCTGAAAGCTGGGAAGATGGTGATTGTAGCACCACAAACCCTTTGTTGATGCCATTTTCTGGAGAAAAAAAAACACATGCTTTCTTCTGCAGCCCTTTTTCAAATTTTTCTGAAAAAAACATAATTTTACCTGTATTTTGGCTAATTTCCTGGTCTCCTCCAGGGGAACCCACAAACTCTGGGTACCTTTAGAGTCCCTAGGATGTTTGAAAAAAAGGATGTAAATCTGGAGACGATAGCTTATGTGGACAAAAAGTTACGAAGGCTTAAGCACGAACTACCCCAAATCGCCCAAAAAAGAGCTCAGCACTAGGTTGGGGGGTGGGGGAGGGAAAGGCCCAGCAGCTAAGGGGTTAAGGGTATAACACAAAGAAATGCATTGATAAGCCAGGGTGGGATAATCCTCGTCTCAGTGTCTAGCGTGAGCTAGAAAACGTTTTATTCTGTGTCATGACCGGAGGCTCCGATTAGGCTTGTTTAAAGCTGTGTCACCACCACTAATGCTACATTAAGAATAAGTTTGTAGTAAAAGGTTTTGAAGTCAATTCTGACGACGAATCAGCTGCCTTGAGAATATCATCTAAACATGAACCTAAAGCAAAAGACTTCCAAACCATTGCCCCTCTAGCAGAATAAGCACCAGACACTGATGTGCCTAAAGCTGCTTCTGATAAGAGCTAGCGCATCCAACTGGCTGAAGTGGCAGAGGCCACCAGTTTATATGGTTTCTGTCAAGCAATTAACATTTGACCTTTCAAGGGCTCGTACATCAGAAACCCTTTAACAAGAAATCAAACATAACATTGAGCCTGATTCAGAGTTTGCGAATGGATTGTCTGGCCAATGGTTCAGGAAACTGAGAACAATTTTCACATCCCACAACACAGAATATCAAGGTTGGGGATGTGTGGACATTCTGATACCACACATAAGTTTGAAAACTCCAGGGTGTTCACTGGCCCGGCTTACCATCTACAGGGAGCGACACACCGAGATAGCTGATCTGAAGTTATTAACCAATCTGTAAGGCATACTGAAAGATGTCAGGAAAGACAAACAGTTTACCACTAGATAACAATCTACCCCAAAGGGATCAGCACTCTGTTCACTGCACCAACCGCACCAACGCCTCTAGGCTGAGGCATAATGTTTATGGGTACCAGCAGACCATGCCTTGCAGATGTGGGTTGCAGCATCTTGTGAAATGCCTGGCAAACCCCATCTCTCCCGGAAGCCTCCATGCCACCACTGAGAGGTGTTCAAGAGAACCAATGGATGAGGGTGTCCTACTGAGTCCTGCAACAGGTTCCAATGAAATGGAATCAACCTAGGAAGAGCACAAAACAGCTCCAGAAGAACAGGAAACAACAGTTGGGCCTTCCAGAGCAGAGTCACTAGTACTATCTCTGCTTTCTGATGCACCACTAGGGAAAGGACCCTGAGAATCATCATGAAAGAGGGAAGCACGTAACCCAGGAAGGGGAACCAGTCCTGGAGGAAAGCATCCATCACTTGAGCCTCCAGATCTGGCCGCCAGACGAAAAAGACCGGGATCTAGCGATTGAGGTAGGCTACAAACAGATCCACTTGGCATGGACCCTAAAGGCGATTGATAGCAAAGAAGGCTTTCAGGTGAAGTCTCCAATCACTAAAGTCCCTGACATAGCGTCAGTGCAAAAGTCTTTGTCAATTTTCACCAGAATCTGAGATTTGGTGCCCCCATGCTTGTTGACATACTGCACCACTGAGATGTTGTCCATTTTCACCAGGGTGCAACAGTCTGTCTTCACAGGGGAGAGACTCTTTATCGCAAAGGAGCCCACCAAAAGTTTTAGGCAGTTGATGTGAAGGTTCAACTCCGCTCCCGACCAACAACCTCCTGTGGATATTGGACTGCATCTCGCACTCTTGCCCAATCGGCTTGCATCCTATTTGATCATTATCTCTGGAGAGGATCCAAATATTGCCGTGCCATTCCAGGATTCCATGTGGTCTAACCACCATGCAATCTCCATCTTGGCTTCCTCCATCAAACTGAACTGATCCGAGTAACAGAGACCCTTCCGAATGTGTTGTATCTTAAATCATTGGAGGGCGCTGTAATGAAGGGCACCCAGAAAGATGGCCTGGATCGAGAAGACCCACAATCTGAACTACTGATCACAAAGAAATTGTCGGGCTGCACATAGTAGACCTCAACGCCTTCTTGATAGGCTGAAGTTTTTGTGGGGGAAAAGGTCTGTTGAGACAGAACATAATCTATCTGAAACTCCAGAAACTCTAGGCGTTGCAAGGTGATCAGAAGAGACTTCTGGATGTTGATTATGAAAACCAGCTCTTGGAAGAGATGAATTGCCCACCTCAGATACCACGATCAAATGTACCCTTGGTGCATGAAGGGATTCTACTACTAGTCTCATGATCTTTGTGAAGCACCAAGGAGCAGAGGAAAGGCCAAAGAGTAGGACTCTGAATTCGTAACAACGGCCTACCCCCATGAACTGCAAAAAGCGCTGATGTGGGGAAAAAAATGGGAATTGTTAAGTAGGCATCCTTCAGATCTAGGCATACCATACAGTCATGATCTCAAAGGATGCTGCGAAAAAGACTGAAACCTTCCATCTTGAAATGCCTGTAGATCATCCCGGTGTTGAAATCCTTCAGGTTCAGAACTAAGCATCCTTTCTTCTCTACTAAGAAGATGGAACTGGGAAAACTGTGGGGATGAGGGACGGGAAGACAGACCGCTTCCTTTTCTTAGAGTGTTTGAATTTCTGCAGGGATAAATTCTGCTTATTTTGGGAAAAATACATCTCTTGAGGTAGAGGCTCAACAAGGGGTGTCATAGAACTCTTGTTTGGATCCCTGGACTGACTCAATAAACCATGAATCCTGTGTTAAAGTCTTCCAGTTGCTGAATAAGAGACAGGTTCAGGCCACAAATGTCACTTCTGTTAGAGGGATAATTCTCAACTGTAAATTCGGAATTCTGGGTGGATCCCTGAGAACCTCTATGTTGCCCTCTTCACAAGCGGTTCCTACTGCTGCTGCACCTTGTGGGGTAGAAGGTGGCGCCGGAGTCCTGCCATTCTCCCCGGCCTCACGTGGAATAGTCACGTCCAGCCAAGAAGGGACTGACGGAACACCTTTTTAAAGGATTAATTGAGCCTTATCAAGGGTACTATAAGTGAAGACAAATTTTGCAAGGTCTTTCACAAATGGACCACCTAAGAGGAGACCCTGGTCTACTAGGCCCATTTCAGAGGATTCCATCTCATTTAGTTTTGCAGCAATCCTCATTAGAATCAAACATCTGCACTAACAAGAAATCCCGCAATTGGTGTTGTTCAGTTGGTACAAAACACTTTGAGCCCATCCCACAAGCATGTCTAGATCTATGGGTGACAAGGATCCTTTTGCGTGGAAGGCAAGCTCTATTATTTTAGTAAGTGGGCTAGTAATGTCCAATAATTTGTCCTGGCAATTGCGCCTGGTCCTGCCCAGTCCCTTCTTGGGGTCCTTAGACTATTTTTATATAAACGTGACCATCGTGGGGTCTACTTCTGGGGTTTCAGTGACTTTACCAGGGAGGTCTGGTCTAGGGCATTCAGAGCGGAGGCGGGATCTCACCTCCTTATTGAAACTCTGGGTGATGTGGGCTTGGACGTAATCAGGCACCTCTTGGGGGGAAGCCCAGTTAGATGAATGGGGATGGACAATACCACTGGCCTCGAAATCCATTCCTACAAAGGTTTAGGGGGAAGTAAGGAGTCGCTGAGGTGATTTCTTACTCGTCCCTGGTTTATCCTCGTGTTTAGAATTCCCAGAGTCAGAAGTGTCGGAGTCCTCAAAAGATTCTATCCCACCATAGGTTTCAGAAGGGAAGTGAACCTCTATCAGGGAGGCATTATAACCACGGTCACCCAACGGCGTATCTGTTGATTTCTCAAAGGCACTTAGATTTACTGTGCATAGCTGAGGCGATCACCTTGCACTCAGCTGGGGGAATAGGAGGGAGCCAACACTGTTGACAAGAGTAGCCTCTCAGTTGTTGTGTATCAGGCCCCAAAGCCCTAGCTAGGGCATTGTTCACAGACTGTTAGATGCTGGAGTCCAAAGCTTCAACCAGGTGTTCCTCTAATGAGCTGTCAGGGTCCTCCTGGTATTGATCCATATCCACCTCCAAGGGATTATGCTGGGCCATGTTCTTGAAAAACCAATAAGCTCTCCTCTGCACCTTACCAGATGGAGGCGGATGAAAATCCTATATATTCAATATACTGGGGCAGTGTAAACCCCAAACAGACATAATATGGCTATCAAAGTTGTTAAAATGTGGAGAGAGCAGCCTGGACACTCTAGGCCAAAGGCTCATCAGATTTATACAACCCTGGGTAGTTTTCAAGCACAGAGCATCAGCTGGGAAGCTATGTGGGCCAAGAGGCTCAGAGCGATATGAAAACACACTGCAGACGTGTTCAACTGAATCTGGGCTCATTGGTGCCACTAGTTTAACAAGTGCGCATGCACGTCTAGCCCATAGCCATAGAAAAGAGACTATATTGGTCTGAGGGGCAGGCAATGTCTCTCTCCCCGCTCCGCAGAACTTAGACGCCTGCTGCGTAGTTGCCGGAGGCAGGAGGCCAAAGGTGCTCCCCTTGTGAAAAGGGAAAACACACTGAAAGGGAAAGGCAATCAGGTGTGAGTCCGCTCGCAAACATCAAACACTCAGCAAAGAAGTGAGCTCTCGACTGGGGATGATATGTGAAAAACGTAAATTATGCCAACCACAAATGTTAAAATTATAAGAAATGAAGTGACGCTTAACTGGCTGCACAGCAGCAAAGAAAGTGGACCTAAGATGGTGGCTGGTGTTAATATATTGCTAGTTTAAGGGTGATTAGAGCATGTGGCTATTGATATTGTGGTTTCTCATGGGAAATTTAGTTTTGATTTTCTTGTTTGTAATTAGCTGTTGTCTAAAATGCAGTAAAGAATAGAGAAGCATGATCAGAGCCTTCAGTCTTGACATAGAAGTTTACTTACATCCACAGCTATTTCTGGCACCCCATCAATTTCTAATAAATGTTTCCTGCTCTACAATTTTTACTGGGCACACCAACAGGCTACCATTAGCTCAGCTTACTGTTTCATTAGAAGATTCTTCTCCAGGCTTGACTGAATTTGGCTCCAGTGACTTGCATTGTTCCTGATTCTTCCCTAATCTTGCTGTCACAAATGTTGTCTCTGCCTTGGGGTCTGTGAAGATCTGTGGTTTGTGTCCTTCCGAAACTTTAAACTTGGTTGGGTAAAGCATTGCATATTTCACATTTAATTCTCTAAGCAATTTCTTGGTAGGTAGAAATTGGCATAAAATCAAGGTATATTTAAATTACTGTACCCTGGTACCAAAGTTCCCCCTTTTCCCTCTGATTGCAAAGTACCACGTCACCATAATCATGCCACAATAGGTCTTGGAGAAGCACTCGGTGAGGGTCTCAAGCATAAATGATCAATGTGCCCTTTCCACAATGATTAGTTCTGAAAAGCGGTCCCTAACTAGCAACTCATCCAATAAGGATCCAAAATAACTTGGGCTAACTCATTGCAGTTGTTTCAGTCAATCTCAAAATTCCAAAATAGTTAGGTCGGGATCTGCCCCACACATCTTTGTTTAGGAGGCAAATAACTACCAGCACTTCTTCATAAGAAGTTGTTCCACTAACTAAGTCTTTGCCCTGTGCCTCTCTATCTGCACCTTAAGATGGTCCATCATCACCATCAAGGATGGACATTAGTCTACCATTTGTTTCCAACAGGATTGTCTTAGAGTCTGCTTTACCGGTAGCCTGCTGATTTTGTCCAACGCTCTGAGATTCATCATCATCTATATCCATGCACCATCTTTTTCTGGTCAAAATGCAATTTGCTCTGATGCATATCACCTTTACCTATGCAAGGTGCACTTGTCCGCCCCATCTGAAGCACAGGCCTCCAGCAAGAAGAGGGCACCAAAGCATTCAGAGTCACCACAGTGAGAGGCTCAACAAAACCACAACTGGAGAGGTGCTTTAGGCGCTATTGTGCATCTCTTCACCTATCAGGCAAACTGTCCACTGTGTCATTCCCAGTATTCACAAGCATGAGTTATTGTCTCACCCCACTGCTGGCATTTCTGGCTTGCGCCAGTCTCAAAAGTCTCAATAATCCTCACCAACAGTCTGATCCTTGAAGTCCAGTCTCCAAATAATAGGGGAGGCCACCAATGCCTTACAACATTATCAGAGTCAACACCCAAGCAGTTGTTGTGCCTCTCTATGCTCATGCTTTTAGTCACTTCAATATGTGTAGTTGTGTAAGCCTCATCAATCTCCAGAGCAGTGCGCCTGTAATGTGGTTTTATGTTCAAACTGGTACAGTACACTCTTAGGGTTTTGTATATGCTAGCCTTGTTGTTTCTGCATAACTGTGCTTCCATTTTCTGTAGCTTTGAATGGTTAGGATTGCTGCTCGGTTCTGTAGTGAGCCACCTGGACATCCCTCGTTGGCTCTTTGACCCAGATGCACACCTTATACATCCTGCGGCCAGGTGCGGCCAAGGGCTAAAAAATAAACTGGTGTGGACTGCACAGGGTCTTCCACCCACACCACATCACTGAGTGTGTGCCTCATTAATAGCGCAGGTGAGTGCGAGGCTTACGGTTGCTGGTACCAAGTGACCCTGCATGCTGGTCACTTTTCCTGCAACGAGGGTCATTTGCCCATGTGCCCTACTGTGACCAGTGACTGAAGCCTATTAACCACTCTCATAGGTCAGAAAGACGTCAGCGCACCATGTAGCCTGCCCACAGATTAACGCGAGAAACCAGCAAGCCACGGGCTGTGCCTGCCTAATGGCCCGCCCACCTCCAGCCCCGCCAGTACACTGCCCTTGGGCCCAGTGTTGCCTGATTGGGCGATTTCCCGCACAAATGGGCGATATTTTTCCCATTTGTGCAGGAAAAAAAACCAATTGCGGGAGCCTGATTGTTGGGCTATTTTTAGCCCTGTGTGCGCAAAATTGTTTGCGTGGCGGCGCCGCCGGAGATGTACTGCCCCAGGCCCCGCCCGTGAGATAGGTGTCCTCCCCCGACCCCATGGACCCTCCCTGAGCCTGTCTGTGCGGCCGCGGCCAGCCGGCACTGCAGCGTGGACTGCTGCTGCCTCTGTGCAGGCAGTAGCTGCGCACCGCGGCCGTACGGTCACGGAGCTCTGTTCAGTGGGGCAGAGGGCCGTCAATCTAGTAGCACGCGAAAGCGCTACCAATTGACGGCCCCCTGGTGCGACACTGCGCTGCGCACACGGCACACAGCAGCCGCCAGCCGCGCAGCGCGCCCCGTCACAGAGTCACAGTGTTTAACTCTGTTGTGGCAGAGGGCCGTCAATCTAGTAGCACGCGAAAGCGCTACCAATTGACGGCCCTGCCAAGAAGTATTGGCCTGCCCCCGCGGCATTATTTAAAATGCCTGCGCGGGTGGGCGCCGTGTGGTGGGAGCGAGTCAGTCAGTGTGTGGCACACTGTTTACTCACTGGCTGCGCTGCGCACGTGGTGGTGTCGTCTGGTGTGTGTGGCTCTTCTCTTTTTGGGCCCTGCTGCGAGCCTCAGCCCTCAGCCTGCACAGGTGTGGTGCCCCCTCCCTCCCCCCATGGAAAAGTCTCATTTGTTGAGCGCTTCAGCCTTGGACCCCAAATTAAAGCCAGCGCCCAGCCCCAGAGTGCGTGATTGGGGCCCGGTAGAGGGGAGACACCCCCCCTGGCCCCTTCCTGTTGTGTAGGTGCTACCTACGTCCCCTACCTACACTGACGTGCGGCCAGTTGGTGCGCAGCTGCGAAAGACAAGGTAAGTGTCCTTCAATTTGTACCTTTGTGACTTGTTGTGAGTAGATGTATTCCTTATTTTTAATATTCAGGGGCTATTTGTGGATTGAGAGGGCATAGGATCTAAAGCATGGCAGGATTGAATAAGAATGAGTGGCATAGCCAGGGCTTAATTTGTAAATAAAAACGTGCCAGTGTCCACAGCTCTCCTCTTAAACACAGAGCTGCTGCAATTAAATGTGCAAACACGGAATACTAGGGCAGCGTAATCCTAAAGCCATGTTGGGCCTCTTTAGTCCATTTTAAGCCATTTCACCTCACTCCTGCAGCTTTCTGCTCTCTCCCTTTCTGGCGCTCTTTTTAATTTTTGCATTCCTCCGTCTTTCCCATATGTGTCTTTTGCTCGCAGTAAATGCTTGAGGCAGGAAAAAAGAGTGCCATCCCTCAAAAATAAGTGCCGGTGCTCTGCACCGGAAACAACATGCACAAATTAAGCACTTGGTGGAATCACATGAAGGTTGGTGATGACAAAGAGTTATTGTTTTCGTCTCGTAATGCAAGGGGGTTACCAGCTGAGTTGTGCAGTGTGTGCTTTGCAGGGCATTTAAATAAAAATAAATCATTCAGTTTGGGTATTACTTAAACCATTTTATCTGAAAGCTTTTTGCACGTTTGGTAGCAGTCTATCTTATACTGCCAGTAATGCAAGTTTAACCTAATGACTTACATTTGCACAACACACAATTCTTTTTGGCTTTTTGGTTACACACAGACCTTTCAGTGCATTAACTAATAGAGGTTTCATAATATACAGTGATTAACTTAACTTTTTTATTTTTTATTTTAAGGCATGAGTTATGTATGTGGCTACCTGAAAGAGAATTTTTTTTTTTTTTTTTTTTAGCCACACGTTTAACCCTGCCCCATTGCATGCAGCATCACTGTTCCCATACTTTTTTTAATGCACTTTGAGCTGTGTGCTCAGCTGATGTATTCATTTATTTCACTCTTGTTGCAGGCAGTGCAAGCACAAATGTGGTCTCATTGGTTGAGCTAAGCGAAATGAGGGTACATGGTCAGTGCACAGCCTCACTGCATGGTTCTGTTCGTGATCTTAGTGCCTAAATTATTGACATCACTTGTAGTCATGCTCTGCTCAGCGTAGCCATTGCTTGCATTTAACACAAAACACTAGCCTTTACCAATAATTTAAGTTCAAGTTCACAGAGTTTGGGTCACTGTGTTCTGGCAGCAATTTGCAGAAGGGTATCTATCGCCTCACACAAACAGCCTTTTTCACCTCACACAAGGATGTATTTTTCTGCAGGGCCCTGTTGACCTCCACTCCCCAGGGTAGAGGTAGCCCGCTAAAACAAGTGTAGGGGTAGTGCCTGAGTACGTCTGAAGGAGGCAGGAAATGAGTGAAATGTTGGTCTTCTGCCCATTTAATGAAAAGTCCAGAAAGTAGAACAGTAGTAGAGCAGACTGTAGATACACACTGGGAATGCTAGATGGCTACTTTCATTTCACCTTTATCTACCGTGTGCATCTGAAAGGCAGTGAAAAGAACAAAGGTTGTGCTTTGAATCCATTTGGGGGGTGTTGATTATCATAGGTTAATGATGGAGCTAATGTAGCAAATGTTATCTTTGCATGTTGGGGCTGACATATTGGGATTAACAGGACTTGAACTGTAAAATGCAAAGGGAAAACATGATTGGGTCTGCTTTCCACAAACTTGAGTTAGGCATGAAAAGTTAAGTATGAGGGGTAGTCCATTAAGATGTACTACTTTTTGCTGTAATCGGTGAGTTGTTGCTTTATTATAAAACCAGTTTGAAAGCTAGAGCATACCTCTTAGTTAACCTTGAATACGAGGGAGTTGCCATCCTTTGGCTCATTCTCCATTTCAAAACATGACAAATCCAAAGAGTCAATTGTCTGCCCTGAAACAAGTCACTTGCCCCGGCGTGTGTAATGCAATGAATAATCTAGGCACTGTGAGTTTCACATATTTGCTTACTATAGAAATTTGATTTATGCTTTAAAATGTTTGCTTCAGCCTACAATTGCATTAGTTCAGTGTTAAACGTTTGGGCTACTTTTTGGGCTGGGACCGGTTCATTTGGCCTTACTTTGGGCTGGTCGTTCAACAGCTTTGGGCTATAGAAGGCTTTTAAAATCTGGCAACACTGCCTGGGCCACGCATACCTTCAGCCTCGTCGCTGCACTGCCTCCGCTGCTGGTATGCCACCCACAGTGTAGAGCCTTCCGCTGTTGTCCCCACTGGCCCGCTGCCTGCAGACGCCTCCACAATCGGAGGTGAGAACCTGCCCTCCAGAGACTTCAGCTGCCGCTACGTGCAACCATTGCGCACAGGACTGTCCCCGGTGCCCTCAGCAGCTTTCTAAGCCTCTCACCCTGCCCAGCTCAAGAGACACGCAGTGTCTCCTTAAACATCGGACTGTGCTCCTTATACTTCAGACTGCTGGCCACGCCCAGCGCCTGTACGAATGCAGAACTCTCACCGGCTGTCTGCTGCTCCACAGTATACTTCATAGGCCAGCGGACACCATGCACTCTACAGTGTATTGGTGCCATTTCCGCACTGTTTCAACACCAGGAGTGGCTGGTTCCTCACACTCATGGAGGAGTTCAGCCACCAGCATTCAAAACAAGGGAAGAAAGCTTGACCCTGCCCCCTAGAGAAGAGACCGAGAGCTGATAATCCTACAAGAGGTAGGGGAAAGGGGCGGAAGAGCCCACAAAGGCACCCACAGACCACCAAAACACCGGAAGGAGCACACACTGGTTCCACGACCTGGACCGCGACCCCACCGAATAAGCAATTTACACCTTGTACAACATGGTGGATGACAAAGCAGGGGAAGCACCCCCTATGCCTTTTTCACAGCAGCATGCCATAGTAGGGGCACTACAGCCATTCAGCAAACTCTCAGACCCCGCAACAGCCTCACACCCTTGAGAGATATAGGTAGGGAGGCTAGAAAATTACTTCATTGCCAATCGTGAACAGGACTGAGCTGTGAAGCGTTCGCTCCTCCTACACTTTGGCAGGGACTAAATCTTCAATCTTTTCAGGCACCTTCCCAACACTGGTGCAGTAGAGAACTAAGACGCAGCTGTGAGAGTGCTCAACCCTCACTTCGACCCACAATTAAACCTGGAATTCGAGCAGTTCAAACTCAGACAAGCAGGCCAATGAGAAGGAGAATCAATAGACAACTTCTATGCATGGCTGAGAAAACTAGCCAGCACCTGCACAGCCAATGATCAACCCAAAGAAATAAGAGCTCAAATCATTTAGGAGTGCTGCAACAAGACTCTCAAAGGCCTCATCCTGAGGCAACCGAACATTAGCCTGGAAGACAATTTGATCATGGTGAGGTCACATGACCTCTCAGCAGTCTGAACTACAGAGATGGATGCCCCAATAAAGCAAGCCCCCGAGAAAGCCCTCGTCATAAAAACGAAATGGGCTAATTCAGTAAAAATACAGAGTAAAAAAGGAATAATTCAAAACACATGCCCCCACGTGACAAGGGCCTCGCTGCATGTACTGCGGATGAGAGGAACATGCCCCAAGGGAGTGCTCAGCACAAAGCCGAATGTGCTCCAACTGTAAGAAGATGAACCACATTGCGAGCATATGCAGAGGAGGCACCAGAGTAAGAGGGGCGAGAGGACAGCGTTCCCCCACAGCAGCAGTGAAACAACTGTCACTGGATGAACCAGAATCACAAAAGGGTGCCACACATGCGTCAAGACCTATATATACCCTTGAGAATTTGTCACCTGAAGAAGAGGAAGTCTTCCTCATCTCATTCACGAATGACGTGAGGCAACACCAACGACCTCAACCAACCTGTGTGACTGAGATTGCGGTATCCCAAGTGAAAGACATCTTAGACAGCGGTGCCTCAGTCAACATCATGGGCATCTAGCAAATACCAGCGCCTCCATCCCCGGCCAGCACAAGCGCCATCCAACATGAGAATATTTACGTGCTGGAGCCTCACCCCCCTACTACTGAAGGGATGCATTATGGTGAGCGTACAATCGAATGACCAAGAGACCCTCACCACCTTACACATAGTCAATAGGGAAGCAGACACATTTCTGGGCAGCCACTCGGCTGAAGTTTTAGTACTAGTGTCATTCACCAAGAATATGAGGGCGTTTCAAATCAACTAGCTGTTACGACAATTCCCTGAACTGTTCACCATCCTAGGATGTTGGGAGGCCACACCACTTAAACTGCACTTCAATAAATCGGTGAAGTCCACCGCCCTATGACACAGGAGCATACTCTTCCACCTACGTCCACTAGTCGAGCAAGAACTGGACAAGGTAGAGAGCCAGGGTGTGATAGAGAAGGTGTCAGGACCAACGCTGTGGGTATCCCCCATGGTGATTGCAGAGAATCCAAAGCAACCAGGGAAGATATGGCTATGTATTGACATACATCTCCCCAACTAAGCAATCAAGCGGGAGAGGCACATTATACCCACCATGGATTACATCATTGCCGATCTGAACGGTTCCAAATGGTTCTGCAAGTTAGACCTGAACGCTGTGTACTATCAGCTATGCCTGTCTCAAAAGAGTAGGTACATAACTACCTTCTCCACACACCGGGGGCTGCGCTGATACAGAAGACTGAACTTCTGCATTTCCTCCACAGCAGAGATGTTCCAGGACGCTGTTAGAAATGGGGTCTCTAGCTGGCATTGGTTTGCACCCTATCCAAGTAAGGACCTTCACTCTAGTGAGGGTAGGGAGTCAAACGGGTAAGATAAAGCCTGCTCACCTCCTTGGTAGCGTGGCTCAAGCAATCAGGCTTATCTCAGAGGCAATGGGTAAAGTATTTGTACACACAAACAGTAACACAGTGAAAACACAACAAAAGTACTCCACAATGGTTTACTAAAATAGACAATATGTATCTGAGTAAAACAAGACCAAAACAACAAAAATCCAAAAAACACAAGCAAAGATATGAATTTTCAAATATTAAATCTTAGTATCGCACTTAGAAACACAATAGTTCCAACTGGAGCTATCACAACATCTTGATGGAGTCGTCTTTAACAGCCTGACGCCACAAGCGAGAGTGCTGGCTGGTCACAGAGTCACACGGCCACAGGTACAGTATCTTGGAAAGTGATGAGGAAACAAAGACGTTGCACGTTGTCAGGGAGGCGAGATGTTGCTGTAGCTGGTGTGGCACCGGTTCCTTACTGCCACCAGGGAGGTGAGGTGTTGGCTCCTTATGGTTACAGGGGAGGTGATGCAACATTGGTGGCGAGGCATCATTTCCTTACCACAAGGGAGGATTGATGAATCCAGCAGATCAAGACCCGAGGCACTGACTTTGTGATGTGACAGTCACACCACTGGGCCACAGATGCTTCTGTGGTGGGACTTCTGAGGCACTGCTTTGGTATCAGGCCTGCAGCGACGGTCACGGTCGTTGCACTCAGCGGGGACCACGGCTCCAGTGCAGGCAAAGACAAGGAGTCGGGAAAGCGGCGCCTGTTTCAAAGACGCTCTGGAGTTGATGTGCTTGGTGTCTTCTTGGTTGCACCAAACTCACTCCCAAAGGCCCAGTAACTGAATTCGGCACCACTTGGCAAGCCAGGACTCTCAGTAAGAGAGCCCTGGTACTGGCAGATAAAGGCTTTGATGTCCCTGAGACTTCCTAACAGGAGGCAAGCTCAGTCCAAACCTTTGGAAGCAGGATGTAGAAAGCAAAGTCCAGTCCTTTCACTCCCAGGACAGGAGGAGCAAGGAGCAGGCCAGTACAGCAAAGCATCAGGCAGAGTGGCAGTCCACCATCATCCGGCTCTGCTTCCTGGCAGAATGTCCTTAGTCCAGAAGGATTCTAACTATGTGGTGTCAGAGGTCCAGTGATTATACCCATTCTTGTCTTCGGAGTAGGCAAACTACAAAGAGAAGTCTTTGTAGGGCACACGATTCTACCTTTCCCTGCTCTGGCCCCAGATACACTCTGGGAGGTTGGAGATTGCTTTGTGTGAGGACAGGCACAGCACTATTCAGGTTCAAGTGTCAACTCCTCCCACCACTCTGGCTCAGGAAGACTCTTCAGCCTGGTGATAGGCCATAAGGATATGTAGGGCACACCTCAGCTCCCTTTGTGTGACTGTCTAGGGTGAATGCACAAACAGCCCAACTGTCATCCTGACCTAAACGTGTATTCAGCAGACAGGTAGAGGCACAGAGGGGCATATTTATACTCCGTTTGCGCCGAATTAGCGTCGTTTTTTTCGACGCAAATTCGGCGCAAAACTAACGCCATATTTATACTTTGGCGTTAGACGCGTCTAGCGCCAAAGTAGGAGTAAAGAGCGTCATTTTTTTGCGTGAACGCCTTCCTTGCGTTAATGAGATGCAAGGTAGGCGTTCCCGTCCCAAAAAATGTCTGCGACGCAAATGCGTCGTATTTATACTCCCGGGCAAAAATCACGCCCGGGAGTGGTCGGGTCAAAAAACCCTGCATTTGCGCCTCTTTTTAACGCCTGGGTCAGGGCAGGCGTTAAGGGACCTGTGGGCTCAAAATGAGCCCACAGCTGCCCTCCCATGCCCCCAGGGACCCCCCCTGCCACCCTTCCCACCCCAGGAGGACACCCAAGGATGGAGGGACCCACCCCAGGGACATTCAGGTAAGTTCAGGTAAGTATACATTTTTTTTTTTTTTATATATTTTTTTTGGCATAGGGGGGCCTGATTTGTGCCCCCCTACATGCCACAATGCCCAATGACCATGCCCAGGGGACATAAGTCCCCTGGGCATGGCCATTGGGCAAGGGGGCATGACTCCTGTCTTTACTAAGACAGGAGTCATGTAAATGGCGTCTGGGCGTCGTTTAAAATGGCGCAAATCGGGTTAAGACGATTTTTTAGCGTCAACCTGACTTGCGCCATTTTTAAGACGCCCTAACGCCATTTTTCCCTACGCCGGCGCTGCCTGGTGTACGTGGTTTTTTTCCCACGCACACCAGGCAGCGCCGGTCTGCTTGCGCCGGCTAACGCCATTCAATAAATACGGCGCCCGCATGGCGCTTCAGAATGGCGTTAGCCGGCGCAAATTTTTTTTACGCTAAACTGCGTTAGCGCAGTTTAGCGTCAAAAAGTATAAATACGGGCCAGAATGCTTAAGCAAATAAAATTCCCACTTTCTAAAAGTGGCATTTTCAAACTTACAGTTCAAAAAACAACTTTACCAAAATATGTATTTTTAAATTGTGAGTTCATAGACCCCCAAACTCCATAGCTCTATCTGCTCCCAATGGGAAATTACACTTAAAAGGTATTTCAAGTGAATCCCCATGGTACCCTATCGGAGAGATAGACCTTACAATAGTGAAAAAAGAATGTAGCAGTATTTCCCCAGCAGGACATGTAAAACACACCAGTACATGTCCTACATTTTAAATACACTGCACCCTGCCTGTGGGGCCGCATTGGGCCTACTTTAGGGGTGACTTACATGTAGGAAAAGGGAAGGTTTGGTCCTAGCAAGTGGATACACTTGCCAGGTCAAAATTGCAGATTAAAACTGCCCACACAGACACTGCAGTGGCAGGTCTGAGATATGTTTATAGGGCTACACCTGTGGAAGGCACAATCACTGCTGCAGGCCCACTAGCATCATTTGATTTACAGGCCCTGGGCACCCATGCTGCACTATACTAGGGACTAACTGGTAAATCAAATATGCCAATCATGGATAAACCAATCACCAATACATTTGAGACAGAGAGTATATGCACTGGTTAGCAGTGGTAAAGTGCCCAGAGTCCTACAGCCAACCAAAACAAGTCATAAAAATAGGAGGAAGAAGGCAAAAGGTTTGGGGATAAGCCTGCAAAAAGGGCCAGATCCAACAGACGCCATTTGGGAAAACTTGTCAGGACTCCAAGGCGTCATGAATGTGAGTGACGACATACTCATTCATTCCACGACTGCAGAGAACCATCACCACCATCTTCGTGCCATTCTCAAACACCTGTCAGATCACGCCCTCACTCTTCGCAAAGAAAAGTGCTTGTTCTTCCAGACATCAGTTGAATTTTTTGGGTATGTCCTCAGCCAAGAGGGTATGCAGGTTGACCCACAAAAATCCTAGGCAATCAAACAGGCTCAAGCACTGAACTCCGCAACTAAGATATGCAGTTTCTTAGGAATGGCCACCTACTGTGGGAGATTCATACCAAACCTAGCCTCAATCGCAGAGCCACTCAGGTCCCTCACCAAAGCAGAAGCCCCATGGTCTTTGGGCCAAGGAGAAGAGGAAGTGTTTCAAACCATAAAGGAAGCTGTGGTGAACAAAACAACAATGGCCTACTTTGACCCCAAGAAGAAGACAGAATTCATAGTAAATGCCAGCCCTGTGGGTCTTAGAGCTGTCCCACACAAGAAGTTGAACTAAGGAGATAGGCACAGCTAGCATTTGCCAGCAAGGCTCTCACACAGACCGAGAAGCGGTATGCGCAGATGGAAAGGGAAGCCCTTGCTATCAAGTGGGCCTGTGGACATTTGCACCTGTACCTCTGTGGGAGCCCATTCAGAGTGGTCACGACCACCAACCACTTGTCACCCTGTTCCGAGACACTGCACCACACCCTCTGCCACAAATAGAACTCTGGGCCATTCAACTGCAACACTATTGTATGGAAGTAACCTACCACCCAGGTGCCAAAAACCCAGCAGACTTCCTATTGCATCACCCGCCACAACCAGCAGAGGACAGCCTAGCCACTGACGAAGCAGTGGAAGAAAACGTGCAAGGGCTAACCCATAGCGCATGCCCAAAGACAAGCTCATCACAACCTGAGATGGTCTCATCCTGCGAGAACACCGGCTTGTAATCCCTGCCAGCCTCCAACAGCGAGTGACCATGCCAGCCGATGGGGAACACCAAGGCACTGCGAAGATGAAGTCGCACATGCGTGACAAAGTGTGGTACCCCCATCTAGAAACCGCTGTCGATGACCTAGTGAGACAAGGCTCCCCATGCCAACTCACAAGCGCACAATAAGCCCCAGCATGACGGAGGAACTGTGTGTCACGCCCTGGTTCAAAATCAGTCTGGACTTCAGGAGTTTCCCAGACAGAAAGACCACCCTGGTCTTGGTAGACGGATACTGGAAGTATCCGATCGTCGAGGTAATTGACTCCACTGCATTTGCAAAAGTGGCCCCTGTGCTAGAGAAAGTGTTTGCGATGTTCACTCTCCATGGGGAAATCAAGACTGAAAAAGGGCCACTGCTTCAATGGACAGAGTTCAAAGAACTGTTGGAACGATTAGGAATACAACATCACTGCATCAATCCCCAACGGCCACAGGAGAATGGCGAGGTTGAGCGCTTTATGCGCACATTGAACAAGGCCCTCCAGATTGCCAAATGGAAACAAAGTCCTTGAGCTCAGCCTCCAAACCTTCCTAAGAGAGTACAGAGGGATGCCACACTGCACCACGCAATGGCCACTGTGGTCATTAATGTTGAATGGGCCAAGCCGTGACACCATACCAACCTGTCCTGGGTGGTCGCAGCCTCCCTACAACCTTGAGGAGACCCAGGCCTGGCAATCGCACAAAAAAACACGGGCAAGGGTAGGGTGCCATGCGGCAACATGACATTAGACCCTGGAGACCCTGTGATCATCATAAGCAGGAGGCCCAGATGGAAGTTTTGGACACCCTAGGAACCCAAAGTGTAGACAGTCCTTACGGTGGCTGGCACAATGGTCAACGCCAAAAAGGGAGTCAAGCAGGTGACCAGAACCATTTCATGTCTCCACAAGGTGACTTCCCTGAGTCACAAGAAGCTACCACAGAATCCAAAAGCACTCCATGGGATGTGCCCATTAATGAAAGGGAGCCCAGTGAGCCAACACTAGTTGATCCTATGCTGGAACATGGCATCAGGGAACGAAGGACTGATGGCACCCAAGGAGACATGTTCTGCTCTCATCACCAGAGATATGATCACCAAGCCAGAGACTCAAGGACTTTGTGTGTCATAGGACAGGATGAACATTGAAACAGAGTTGAGAAGGGATGTAATGAGGCACCCGGACTCCCCTTCTTGACTCCTTGCGCCGGATGCACACCTTGTACATCCTCTGGCCAAGTTACCATATCGCTGAGTGTGTGTGTGTCTCGTTATTAGCACAGCGAGTGCGAGGCCTAGTGCTGCTGGTACCAAGTGTCCCTTCAAGGTGGTTATTACAGGTTCAACTGCACATTAGGCAGTTGGAGCTGAGCTTCTGGCCAGACCGTTCGGTCCGCTCTGGTCGTGGGCTTTTTAGAATATTTCAATTAAACCTTCTTTTTGCCACATCTGCATCCTAGAAATCCTTTATCAACATTTGAAAAAAAGCTTCTATTATAAGCCCACCAACAACGTTGTATTTTGGAAATACATTTATGTTGATTTCCTGGTTTGTTTGATTAACGCTCTCAGATTTCTGACAGCTTCGGCCCCAACACGATCTCTACAAGCACCAATCTCCCTGAATGGTCCAGCTTCTTTAACCACTTAAAGGTGTGTTAAAGCAGAAATCTTAGCTACATTTTAGTCATAGCAGACTAGATAGCAGATTTCATACGCTGGGTCGATGAACCGAACCAAATCTGCTTTAAAGAAAACGTCATAGGAAATATGCCATAAACATCAAATTAAGAATGTAATAATTTTTTTGATCGTCAATAGCCACACCAGTTCATTAAAAAGTTAAAGATTTATTTTGCTATATTAACAATGCTAAGGTCACGAAAATAGTTCTCAAACTCAAATGATACATTTAAAGAAACAATAAAGGCTGATATAATTGGCGTATGAATCTAAGCTTAATGCAAAAAGACATAATACTTCCATCGTTATTACACAGAACCATAGCAATAGAATCTGAGCAAGAGAAAGTGAATACATTGAAATAACAAAACAAAAGAAATCAATGACCATTCATGTGTATGAGAGTAACACCTCACTAACTACTAATTGGTATCAACATGTTGGATTTCATGTAAAAGAATTTAGTAACATGAATTTAGAAAACATCTAACTAAGGCGCTATCAAAAATAGCAGCAGTATTAAAATATTAGTAGTTGGTACCTGGAAAACAAATGTTCATACATTTACCCAATCTCTTAGGTATTCAGCAACAACGTCTACTTCATCAGGGGGACAGCAACATCAGACATCAGCATCAGAAAAGGAATAAGGTAAGGGATATGGTTTAGAGTTTGGACTCTAAGATTACTATACCATCAAAGCATTTGTTCATTAATGAACAGACGTAGTAAGCTCAGAAAATAATAAAACTCCAGTATGTCAATAGACTAACTGGCAAAGCATGAAATGTCAAAGTGACAGATCATAAGAAGTAAGATCTCTGGAACTCAAGATACAAGTCAGATCACAAATGAAAGAATAATCTTAAAGAGACCACAAACCAAAGGTGACTGAACATTAAATTAAACTTGTTAAATTCTAATGATTGGTTAGAACATAAGGTGAGAAAATTATGTCCAATCAGAACGTTAACAGATATCAAAATTATATAAAATGTTAGGTCTAAGCTCTTCTATTTGTTGTTATTCCATTGACGAAACTCAAACTAATACACTTGTAACTTGTACATCCTCTTCTCCATTTGCATCTGTGGACCCATTGTTTGGTATCTTCCGAATACACTGTTACAGGGTAGTGATTACAAAATAGAACTACAAGCAAATATGCAAATACAATGAATGAAGTCTGTTAGGCCAGGTAAATGCAATCAGAAAACAGAACACACTAGAAACATTTAATACAGATAACATTGCACAGTGACCTTGCATCTGCTTCTGCCTAGCAGAGGCCACAAAATACTCATTTTATTTCAGCATTTATTTTAGCAAAGAACATGTTCTTAAAGAGACAGAATATATTCATCACAATTTTAACTTATCATGAGAAAACAAATGCAGGCCTTTTACTTGTTGACGGCCATTAAGTAGGTCACAATTTTTATAATCAAATTAATTCATACATTAGTATGTGAGTATAATTATGTAAGGACAAAATATTTACGATAAAATCTCAGCTCTCACAGGTGTCAGCGGGCTAAAGGAGGTTGTATTCTGCACATGAGTTACAGTGTCTCTAGCACATCCTCTTGCACCATTTTTGTGCTGTTTACACTGAGCTGTAGATGTTTTCTACGTCTCAAAGCAGTATTTCCACATCAGCGGTCATTTTAAATAGTAAAAGATAGCATTCTTTCTCAAATACTTCTTTATGCTATGTGACTCACACTAATTACCATTGTGTGACCCTGAAGGAGAGAGATACTTGTCTCACTGTTCAGAGAAGTATAATTTTATGTATAAATAAATAATAATTCTGGATTTAGAAACACATGTTGTGGCATAACTGTGTTCTGACTCAATAATCTTTTAGTATTTTAAAGTAAAATTTATGACACCTGTACAACAACTAATACAGCTAACACCTTTTCTTCAACAACCTGGCAAACCACCAATGAGAGGGAGAAATTGGATACAATTGTTTGAGAATTATTTAATAGCTATTGATGCAGTAAAATTTGAACCTGTAAGGAAATTGTCTATTTTAATAAGTTGTTTGGATCAAGAAGAACAGCAAATATATATATTTTTATAACTGATTTTATTGTGTTTATTGGCACATGCCACTTAACAGTAGAATCAGTTAACAACAACAGTGGTATCCTGCAATGCAAACTAAGTGCGATTAAACATACCCCTGACACTAGCCCCCCACCCGCTCCCGGGAATCCATAGTCCATCATCATGTTTACGTTAACTCTGACCATTTCAGAGACTTGAAAGCCTCTGAGTTCATCTTCCAGCAGCCGTATATGGGTCTGTACCGGAGGGAGGACCATAGCTCTATATTAGGCCCATCTTGCCCAGACTCTTGGGTGTTTCTGAGGGCAACCCCTGGCTTGGTATATCGGTATTTTGAGTCTCATGCAATAATCCATACCCCGCTTCCATGCAGAGACAGAGGGGGTGGTGGTCGATTTCAGTGCCCTTACTATATCCCTCTTAGCAAGTGTAAGTCTCAGGAAGAGAAGTGAGCGTTTGTACCTATTGCCCGCCAGGCCATCAGATATATGGAGAAGTATCATTTGGGGATCTAAAAGAATGGGCCATGCGAGAACTTCCCCAAGGTATTGTGCCACTTTAAGCCAAGATTGGTTCAACCCAGGGAAGTCCCATACTATATGAAGGAATGTACCCTCTGCCACCCAGAACTTGAGAAATGAAGGAGAGGCAATTACTCCCATTCACCACACATGGTGTCTAGTATAAGCCCTTTGGAGGTATTTAGGACAGCAAATATTTGACGATCTTCTGGAGGTAGGCCCACCTCAAGAACAATTTGACATTGCGAATGAGTATGAGGAGCCTGTTTGTATGCTTAAAAAACTATTTTGAGAGGAACCCAGTGTTTTACTGGAAAGATATAATTTTTGCAAGCTGAAGAGGAAAGCGTGGAAGAATCTGTCTCAGCCCTCAGGATTCTTGCTTCCACCTGTGATTTTGATAATTCGATACATACTTACATCAGAGACCAATTTGTTTTTAAATTGTTCATCTAAAATAATCCAGAAGTAGCTTTTAAGTTTCAGGAACCTGTCATTGATTGAATGCATTAATTTGGCCAAAACTATAGAACGTTCTATATTATCCTGTAAGCTTATGGCCTCATAACAACCCTTCCACACTTCTTAATTCTTCATTTGTGGATTTGCTCCAAGATGAAGAACCCCTATGTGCTGTGTCTTTCAAGTACAAATTGCTAAGAATTTACAGAAAATAACGCAAAGTGTTTTTTTCGAATGTTGTTCAAAATCAAATCTAGGAAACAACACTAATTGCCCAGCTCTGGGTAAAGGATGTAATAAGAGTAACAGTAAGAGGTTGGGACATTTTCAAATTGTTTATAAGAACAGTAAAATGCCAATCAACATTAGTAGTATTGATTTGGATGTGAATAAATGTCCGCTTGATATTTCTAAAGTAATTTTAACCTTTGAACCTAAAGTTGATGAGTCAAGTAAGACAAAAAGGCCTTTATGTGATGTGACTATTAGTGTTGTGAAAATAGTGATGATGGCTGTTTCTGGGGCCCTATCCGGAAGGGGAGGATCAGGAGTCAGATGGGATCCCATCAATAGACTGCACAGGATCCTATGTCACCACGGCTAAATTGTCTTGGAGAAAGCATATGGCATAACATTTAGAGCTGCCAATTTAGAGACTGTGAAGCCTGGTTCGAGTCTCGACGTCCGCTCTCAATGTGCGTTAAAAAAAACTAGAAAACGTTCAATCCATGAAGCAGTTAATTGAAAATGTAGAATAATATGAAACATGAAGCATGGCGCCGAGCAGTGTGGGCTCCAAAAGCATATCAGGTATTAAAGCGCGTGTCTCCATTCACGAGCCAAGTGCCCTGACACAAACCATTGTGGAAACGGAGCAGAACATGAGCAGGAAACTAACAAAACAAGCTGAGGCAAAAGTAGTGCACCAACGCTAACCTATATGGGTGATCGTGCAATGTAACAGAGTCAGTCTCCATGACAGGAACAAAACAGCCAAAAGGCTGGACAAAAGTTAAGCATTTACCAAAGAAGCCAAAAGAATTTTAATGGGCAGGCCAAGGAACAAATTCAAGTGATGGGTGTGTGATGGGCGTGGTGAAAGGCCACAGAAGTAGATTAGATCATGTCAAGAGACAAAGCATGGGTGCTGCCTAGGTTTGACCCAAAAAGGACTGGATATAGAGGCGGAGGAGCGGAGGTACGAGAAGGCAAGAGAGATGAATCCGAAATACAAAACTCGGGGGAGTAGCGAGGTAAACAGTAGAAAATGCAACCAGGAGGATTCAGGGTTTCCAGGATGGAAAATCAGCCCCAGAACGACAATAGGAGCCCCCCTGTATTTGGCAGTCCCTCCCCAGCATTAGTGGGACCAGAGAGGTAACCGGCCTAAGGCACGCTCACGGGGGGCATGGCTTCACCAGATTAGTGCCTGTCTATTAGGCTGGAGCAGCGACGCGGAAAGATGGGTGGTGGGAGTTGTGAATATAAACGGAGGGGGAATTGCAGGAAGAAAGAGGGAATCAAGTTGTGTTTTTTGCTCGTTCCCTTTCCTCCTGTCTCACTGGTATATTGTGTTTTTAGGAGTCACTACCTTATATTCTGAGAGAGACTTCTAGAACTAATAAGTGCACTTTTAGGTTATCGATGGGAGGGCCAGGTGTGCAGAGATCACATGTTACTTTTTGAGGCTAAAAAATATGAATTATAAGAGAAACACACCCAGATAAAGCTAAAGAGACTAGCAACGTCTCAAGAGAAACAGTTAGGAGATAAAAAAAACACAAGAGGAAAGAGGAGAAGGAAAAAGAAATACGAAGTAAAGGATTATACCTAAGAAAAGCAGACATTCTTACCCATTATTTTTGTGTGTTTCTGCCTGAGGCATCCGGTCTTATGGAAAAAAGGTCCTAAAAGGAACCAAAAGGAACAGGATCAGAGGAAAGTGGATGAACGTGAGACAGAGTGAAAGAATAGCAGAGCAGGCTACGCCTCATTACAAGACAATAGCATTCTATTTAAATTAAGTCCTGCAGTTTTAAACTCATGCGAAGGTTTATCTCTTATGCACGTCCCTTTACCTTTCATCAGGCCCCTGTTACTATTATTTCTGATACATTGTTATACAAATGTTTTGGCAAGGAAGTGCAATTGAGTGAACTTGATAAACCACCCAAGGCATATGGTGAACACGATATAGACTTAATACTTTTTATTTTACTCAATAATAGGTCAGGGTAAAAAGACATTGACCAAACTTTATGTTTCATAAGAAATGTAGTTGGATGGCGGGATTTACCCAAACTGGGGTTGATACTTATACCTGGTACTGACACGCCTGTCATGGCTGCTAATTTACCTATTGCTATTTGTAGGAAGTTGGCTCTGTATGCACTATTTCAAAGTAAGGAATAGTATGCACAGAGTCCAAGGGTTCCCCTTAGAGGTAAGATAGTGGCAAAAAGAGATAATACTAATGCTCTATTTTGTGGTAGTGTGGTCGAGCAATAGGCTTATCAAAGGAGTAGTGTTAAGCATTTGTTGTACATACACAAGCAATAAATGAGGAACACACACTCAAAGACAATTCCAGGCCAATAGGTTTTTTTGTATAGAAAAATATATTTTCTTAGTTTATTTTAAGAACCACAGGTTCAAATTTCACATGTAATACTTCAAATGAAAGGTATTGCAGGTAGGTGCTCTAGGAACTTTGAATAATCGAAATAGCATACACAGTTTTCAAATAAATCACATATAGCTATTTTAAAACTAGTCACTAAGGGGGTCATTCCGACCCCGGCGGTCAAGGACCGCCGGGGTCGGCGGGAGCACCGCCAACAGGCTGGCGGTGCCCCGCAGGGCATTCTGACGGCCGCGGTCAGAACAGGAAAACCGGCAGTCTCCCGCTGCCCTGGGAATCCGGTTCCGCCCGCCAGGAACAGGATGGCAGTGAGGGAAGTCGTGGGGCCCCTGGGGGCCCCTGCAGTGCCCATGCAAATGGCATGGGCACTGCAGGGGCCCCCGTAAGAGGGCCCCACTTTGAATTTCAGTGTCTGCTTTGCAGACACTGAAATTTACGACGGGTGCCACTGCACCCGTCGCACACCTTCCACTCCGCCGGCTCCATTCGGAGCCGGCTTCCTTGTGGAAGGGTGTTTCCCACTGGGCTGGCGGGCGGCCTTTTGGCGGTCGCCCGCCAGCCCAGTGGGAAACCCAGAATGACCGCCGCGGTCTTCTGACCGCGGGACGGTCTTCTGGTGGTCCCAGCCAGGCCGGCGGCTACCGCCGCCGGCGGGGGTCAGAATGACCCCCTTAGTGAAATTTTCAATAGTTCCTGGGGGGAGTAAGAGTTAGTTAGTTTTTGCAGGTAAGTAAACCACCTACGGGGTTCAAGTTTGGGTCCAAGGTAGCCCACCGTTGGGGGTTCAGAGCAACCCCAAAGTTACCACACCAGAAGCTCAGGGCCGGTCAGGTGCCGAGGTCAAAGTGGTGCCCAAAACGCATAGGCTTCAATGGAGAAGGGGGTGCCCCGGTTCCAGTCTGCCAGCAGGTAAGTACCCGCGTCTTCGGAGGGCAGACCAGGGGGGTTTTGTAGGGCACTGGGGGGGACACAAGTTAGCACAGAAAGTACACCCTCAGCAGCACGGGGGCGGCCGGGTGCAGTGTGCAAACACACGTCGGGTTTCCAATGTAAATCAATGGGAGACCAAGGGGTCTCTTCAGCGATGCAGGCAGGCAAGGGAGGGCTCCTCGGGGTAGCCACCACCTGGGCAAGGGAGAGGGCCTCCTGGGGGTCACTCCTGCACTGGAGTTCCGATCTTTCAGGTCCTGGGGACTGCGGGTGCAGGGTCTTTTCCAGGCGTCGGGATCTGGGAGTCAGGCAGTTGCGGTCAGGGGGAGCCTCGGGATTCCCTCTGCAGGCGTCGCTGTGGGGGCTCGGGGGGGCAACTCTGGCTACTCACAGTCTCGTAGTCACCGGGGAGTCCTCCCTGAAGTGTTGTTTCTCGACAAGTCGAGCCGGGGGCATCGGGTGCAGAGTAGCAAGTCTCACGCTTCCGGCGGGAAACGCAGTTGTCTTGAAGTTGCTTCTTTGAAACAAAGTTGCAGTCTTGGGTGAACAGTGCCGCTGTCCTCGGGAGTTTCTTGGTCCTTCTAGAGCAGGGCAGTCCTCTGAGGATTCAGAGGTCGCTGGTCCTGGGGAAAGCGTCGCTGGAGCAGTGTCTTTAGAAGTGGGGAGACAGGCCGGTAGAGCTGGGGCCAAAGCAGTTGGTGTCTCCGTCTTCTCCGCAGGGTTTTTCAGTTCAGCAGTCCTCTTCTTCTTAGGTTGCAGGAATCTGAGTTCCTAGGTTTTGGGGAGCCCTTAAATACTAAATTTAAGGGTGTGTTTAGGTCTGGGGGGTTAGTAGCCAATGGCTACTAGCCCTGAGGGTGGGTACACCCTCTTTGTGCCTCCTCCCAAGGGGAGGGGGTCACCTTCCTATCCCTATTGGGGGAATCCTCCATCTGCAAGATGGAGGATTTCTAAAAGTTAGAGTCACCTCAGGACACCTTAGGGGCTGTCCTGACTGGCCAGTGACTCCTCCTTGTTATTCTCATTATTTCCTCCGGCCTTGCCGCCAAAAGTGGGGCCGTGGTCGGAGGGGGCGGGCAACTCCACTAGCTGGAGTGCCCTGTGGTGCTGTAACAAAGGGGGTGAGCCTTTGAGGCTCACCGCCAGGTGTTACAGTTCCTGCAGGGGGAGGTGTGAAGCACCTCCACCCAGTACAGGCTTTGTTACTAGCCACAGAGTGACAAAGGCACTCTCCCCATGTGGCCAGCAACATGTCTGGTGTGTGGCAGGCTGCTTGAACTAGTCAGCCTACACAGATAGTCGGTTTAGGTTTCAGGGGGCACCTCTAAGGTGCCCTCTGGGGTGTATGTTACAATAAAATGTACACTGGAATCAGTGTGCATTTATTGTGCTGAGAAGTGTGATACCAAACTTCCCAGTTTTCAGTGTAGCCATTATGGTGCTGTGGAGTTCGTGTTCGACAGAATCCCAGACCATATACTCTTATGGCTACCCTGCACTTACAATGTCTAAGGTTTTGCTTAGACACTGTAGGGGCACAGTGCTCATGCACTTGTGCCCTCACCTATGGTATAGTGCACCCTGCCTTAGGGCTGTAAGGCCTGCTAGAGGGGTGACTTATCTATACTGCATAGGCAGTGTGAGGTTGGCATGGCACCCTGAGGGGAGTGCCATGTCGACTTACTTGCTTTGTCCTCACCAGCACACACAAGCTGGCAAGCAGTGTGTCTGTGCTGAGTGACGGGTCCCCAGGGTGGCATAAGACATGCTGCATCCCTTAGAGACCTTCCCTGGCATTAGGGCCCTTGGTACCAGGGGTACCAGTTACAAGAGACTTACCTGGATGCCAGGGTGTGCCAATTGTGAAAACAAAAGTACAGGTTAGGGAAAGAACACTGGTGCTGGGGCCTGGTTAGCAGGCCTCAGCGCACTTTCAAATCAAAACTTAGCATCAGCAAAGGCAAAAAGTCAGGGGGTAACCATGCCAAGGAGGCATTTCCTTACACTATTATTGAAAGTGAATGCAAGAACATTGTTGATACAGTTGTTAAAAGTTTACTAAAATTTCCTGAACTTTTGAATGAAAAGGTTGGTAACATCAGGTAGTTTGAACATTTGATCAGACTTTAAACATATTTCAGTGCCTGTTGCATGTAAAGTGAGATCAATACCTTTAAGTTTGAAAGAAGAACAGAAACCTTTATTAGATAAAATGTGTAAGGAAGATATCATCCAGGAGACCAACTCTTCTGAGTTGATTAGCCCGTTCATGATGGTGTGCAAAAAAAACAGGTGCAATCAGGTTATGTACAAATTTACACATTCATAATATCAATATAATCATTGATTGTCATTCTTTGATTAACATTCATGATCATCTGGATAATGTTAGACAGGCTAAATATTTTACTTTACTCCTTTCATCAGATACCACTTGCTGCAGAGTTCCAAGAGGTAACCATCTTCATTATAATTTTTGAGGCTTATACAATTTACACATGCCTTTTGGTTTGGCCTCTGCAGCAAGTGTTTTTCAGAATTTGATGGATACAAGTTTAGTAAACATTCCTGGCGCTCAGGCTTATCAGTACATTGTTTTTATTTCTGCAAAAACAAAAAGTGAACACAATTTGATTCTAGAAAACGTTCTTCATATTTTTAGAGAAATAGGCATTATCTTAAGGTGTGCTAAATGTAAGTCCCCATCACAAAAAACTGAATGTTTAGGTCATATGGTTCCAATTGAAGGCATCAAGGCAAGCCTTCTCTTATTCAAGCCATTCAGGATGCTGAACTACCAATTGATAAGGATGTCTTACTGTCTGTTTTAGGCCTGAGTGAATAATATTCTTATATTATAAGGGGGTATATGCTGCACCCACTCTGTAGTTTACTTAGAAAATTGGATGACTTATCTTGGACAGATACAGATGAGATCAATGAGGCTTTTGTTAAGGTTAAGGAGTTAATTATTCAGGCACCTACTTTAAGCAGTTCAAAGCAGAAAAAAAGTTTTTTAACAGTTGATGCTAGCCTATGTGTTCTGGGTGCAGTATTAGCACAGTGGGGGGATGGCAGGGATGAAGCAGTTGCCTTTTTATTCTGCTGTTTAAAGCCTGCAGAGGTGAACTACAACACAACCCTAGTGTAGAGATTTGCTCTTCTTATGGGCATGGAGAAATGTAAGACTTATCTATAGATTCAAAATTTGATATCTAAATGGACCACAAATCATTATTTTACACGTTAAATGGTAATGGCACTGGTAAAGCATCAACTAGGTTGGTTATCTGGGATACCTTTGGATTGTAATATGTAATGAGGATGAACAGACTGGTGTGGAATGTGTGGTGGCTCTCATAGGTGCTGTTCAGGAATGCAAATGTGTTTTGTCAGAAGAAGTAAAGTTAGAGGCAAACAAAAAGATGTAGTTTGCAGTTTGTGAAATATATTACGGAAAGCTGGCCAAAGGAAATTAATTTGGAGAGAAGCTTAAAACATTTTACCCAAGTTGCTAATGAATTATCTTTTGCAATATGATCTATTTGTTCCATTGTTGGCTTTGTGCAATACTTGGATTAAAATTTCTCCTGAAGGTCATTTATGCATGGTACTTGTAAAATTGTCAAGCAACATTACTGGTGGTGGTCAATATACTTGCATGTTAACAAATAACTAGCTGTGACACTTGTTTACTTTTTGATAAGCATTGGAGAACAGCTGAGACACCTTTACATTCTATTCCTCTTCCTGACGAGGCTTGGGTTAAAGTAGCGTTAGACTTTTCAGGTCCTTTTGAACTTTTACCCACAGACAAGAAACATATCATAGTTTTAATGGATTATTTTTCATACTGCATGTATTTTGATTTTACCCCTTTGACCAATACAGCTTTTGTCATTTAACTTTTAAAGAGGATATTTTCCATTGAAGGACCATCAAAGGAGCTAGTTACAGGTAGTGGGACACATTTTACAAATGTACAAATTAAAAACTTTATTAGATTTTATAATACCAAACATTTACAAGTAGCATAATATTCACCTACTTCAAATTGTCTTATTGAAATAATGAACTCATTTTTAAAAGCAGGAGTGCAGTCTGCTTTAGTTGTTGGTACACATGAAGATCCTCTTAGGCAGAAAGTATATGCTTATTTCATTGCTACTCACAGCATGACTAATATGTCTCCATTCGTACATTTGCGTAAAAGGAATCCCAGATCAAAATGATGTGGATTTAGGGTGTGCAGATTCCTTTTGCTGAAAACCTGGACAAGGAAAGGAAAGAAATTGCCTGCAAGTTTTTGCAACAGCAATCTAAGGTTAAGATGACCTTTGATAACAAATTCCATGCTAAACTTGTAGAGTTGAATGTTGGGGATTGAGTTTTGAGTAAGTAAACTAACAGAGTGCAAAAATGTTATTCAAATTTTACTTCCCCAGCTGGAGTTGAAACAGTATCAAGTTGAACAGTTTAGCTCATTGGAAAAGCACAATGGAACAAGAGAACTCTTGTAAAGTTAACTCAAGAGCAGGCTTAAAGAATTCTACTTATTAAGAATGAAATGCTGGGTGGAAATCTGTATCACTGTGAAGGTCTTGATAGTTCCTGGTGGCTCAGAGAGAGAGAGAGCGAGAGAGAGAAATCGTCCTTCAGATTGTGATCCACCATCTAGGAGTCAATCATTGGAAGGGATGAGTTCAAATTCTATTGGTACAAAGTTTTACACTTTTCTTCTTGCTAGTTCTCTCTCTGATTGGACAAGTGACTTTGTGGAAGGAAATTTGGTTAATTCACCTTCTGATCAAGCTATCACCTGTCCATTGGCAGGTCTATTAGTAATGCTTCAATGGCTTCCAAGTTTAAGGACTGGTATTTGTCTCAAGTTTTAAAAGTAGGAAGGTTATGTATTGTGTGTTTATGTTTAAACTGGTACATTCTTTGAACATTGTTATGCTTATGTATATGCTTACCTTGTTGATTCTGCTTAATGTTCTGGAGCCCCGAATGGTCAGGATTGCCTCTTGGACTGCACACTAGGCAGTTGAAGCTGAGCTTCAGTCAAGTCGGTCCAGTCCACTCTGGCCATGGACTCTTTGGAATATTTCAATTAAATCTTCTTTTTGCCACATCTGCCACCTGGAAATCCTTTCTAAACAGTGCCAATGTACAATCATAATGTGTTATTGATGCACACAGCCCCTGTGATGTTGGCAGAGGAATGAAACATCAAGTAGGGTATATTGACTTGCTACAGTGTTGTAGCCAAAATACTGAGGACCAAAATAGCGAAAGGTAAGTATACCTAGGTGAGTATAAGTAGGTATCATTTACTGCACTTAACTCCCAAATCTATGTACCTTGACAATATATGTATCTTCAAGGTATATAGATGTGAAGTTCAGGCTAGTACATTTAAACTTACCTAAATGCACGTAGATCCCTGATATTTTGTTTTTTGATATTTCAGTTGTATAACAATATCAATATTCTGGTATTTTGGTATTTCCTACTTCGCTATTCAAGACTACAACCTGTGTGTCACAGTGTATAACCTTTCCTCTAATAATGGGACTCCATCTTCCTTCCATATTGGTAGGTTTACCAGCATCTCTTTGCTCAGCTCCACAAGGCCTGCATCCGCCACAGAGCAATGCTATGGTAGGTGTCAGCACACAGGCTGCACAGCCTCTGTGGTCCCAAGTGCTCTCAGCACCACTCCCAACAGTGTTCCCTGGGAATGGGATCATTATAGTTTATAGATATAGTTATATCATTATAGTTTTCTGTATTTATGTGTGCTCATCGCATCATATCGCATTGTGCCTCAATCTGGGTTCTCCCACTTAGAGATATATTAACTTGCTTAATGCACTGCCTCATGCTTCCCATCTTCACCACGCAAAGGTCTGTGGGATCCTCCCCAGCTATTGCCTGTTCACATGTAGGCCGACAGTGCACAGAGCCCTCTGTGCTGCCAAAGACCCCCATTCAGAGCTCCTCAGGGCTTGCTGGCGGTGGTAATCATGTGAAGCAGCCAGGTAGCTGACAGCTAACTGACACTGTGGTGTGAGGTTGAGCATTCCCTTTGGCTTTCCAGCAGTCTATGGCACCTCCAGGCTCACAGCTCCTGTCAGACCCTCTCGCACCCACTCAGACCCACTCAGAGAGTTACGCACCAACTCACACACCCATTCAGACTGTCACACACCACTGACACCCTGATGCACCCACTCACAGACCAGCGCACACACTGACACACTCAGTGAAACACTGATGTACGCTCTCTCACACCCAGACAGTCTGTCAGCCACACTCACTTCCAGGTAAACCCTCTCACACCTATTCTCACACCCAAAGAAGCTGCTGCCATCTCCTGCCGCACACGGCCAAAGCTCTGTGCACATCGTGGTTTTGGATTACGGGATGTTTGCCACAGGAGCTGGCTGCATGCCAGGTCTTGTGGGCAACTCGCCCAGCGCACAGTTGAAGGCTGTGCACGGTGCAAGGTTGGATGCTTTTAGGGGGTTGGCCTCAGGGCCTGGATGCAGCGTGCGCGGTGGTTGGATTAAAGTATAGTAATTAACCCCTTCACTGCCAGGCATTTTCCTGCTCTGGCCAAGCCTTTTTTTGTCTCTTTGCGGTAGATCGTGCTTAGGCCCTCATAACTTTTTGTCCACATAAGCTACCCATGCCAAATTTGTATCCTTTTTTCCGAAATCCTAGGTATTCTAGAGGCACCCAGAGTTTGTGGGTTCACCCAGAGAAGACCAAGAAATTAGCCAAAATACAGCTAAAAGTTAGTTTTTTTTTTTAAATGAGAAAAAAAGAGCTGCAGAAAAAGGCATGTGTTTTTTCCTCCTGAAAATGGCATCAAAAAAGGGTTTGTGGTGCTAAAATTACCATCTTCCCAGCTTTCAGGAACAGGCAGACTTGAATCAGAAAAACACAGTTTTCAACACAATTTTGGCATTTTACTGGCCCATACCCCATTTTTACTATTTTTTGTGCTTTCAGCCTCCTTCCAGTTAGTGACAGAAATGGGTGTAAATCTAATGCTGGATCCCAGACAGCTAAACATTTCTGAAAAGTAGACACAAGTCTGAATTCAGCAAGGGGCCATTTGTGTAGATCCTTCAAGGTTTTTCTACAGAAAGTAACAGCTAAAATAAAACAATATTGAAATTGAGGTGAAAAAGAGAGCCATTTCTGTCCACGTTTTCTTCTGTACCTTTTTCCAGCTATGGCAGATTTCTGAAAGCAACATACCGTTACATCTGCTGAACTCTTCCGGTTGTTGGGATATATAGGGCTTGTAGGTTAATCAAGAACCCTAGGTACCCAGAACCAATAAATGAGCTGCACCTTGCAATGGGTTTTCATTGTATACCGGGTATACAGCAATTAATTTGGTGAAATATAAAGAGTTAAAAATAGGTATGAAGGAAACATTTGTATTTCCAGAATGGGCACAAAATAAGGTGTTAAGAAGCAGTGATTATTTGCACATCTCTGAATTCCGGGGTCCCCATCCTAGCATGTGAATTACAGGGCATTTCTCAAATAGATGTTTTTTTTACACACTGTCTTACATTTAGAATCAAAAATGTAGAGAAAGACAAGGGGCAATAACACTTGTTCTGCTATTCTGTGTCCCCCCCAGGTCTCCTGATAAAATTGGTACCTCAGTTGCGTGGGTAGGCCTAATGTTCCTGACAGGAAATGCAACAATGACACATCACATTTTTACATTGAAATCTGACCTGTTTTTTGGAAAGTGCCTAGCTGTGGATTATAGCCTCCAGCTCAGCCGGCACCTAGGGAAACCTACCAAACCTGTGCATTTTTTAAAACTAGACATCTAGGGTAATCCAGGATGGGGTGACTTGTGGGGCTCTCACCAGGTTCTGTTACCCAGAAAACCTCTTTTTCCTCACATTTCGGTGATAGAAAGTTCTGGAATCTGAGAGGAGCCACAAACTTCCTTCTACCCAGCATTCCCCCACATCTCCCGATAAAAATAGTACCTCACTTGTGTGAGTAGGCTTAGTGCTTTCAACAGGAAGTGCCTCAAAACACTACATGGACACATCAAAATGACAAAATACAAAACTACCTGTTTTTGCTAAGGGTGGGGGGCCGGGACACCAGCGATTTTGGTCCTGGGCTCGGCAGCCTACGAAACCCAGACATTTATGAAAACTAGACACCCGAGTGAGTCCAGGGAGGTGTGACTTGTGTGGATCCCCAGTGTTTTCTTACCGAGTCCTCAGCAAACCTCATATTTGGCTTACAAAACACATTTTCCCCACATTTCTGTGTGGGATCACCAAAAGGGCAATTTGAGAAAAAATGTTTTTAGGCTAACAAGTGAGGCAGAACCTTTATTGGTATAGATGCGACAATGCAGGGTGGTAGGAATTTTGTGGATTCCTGCAGATTCCCGAAGGTTCCATCACAAAAACGTGGGGAAAATGTGTGATTTCAAGCAAAGTTGGAGGTTTGCAGGGCATTGTGGGTAAGAAAATGGTGAGGGGTGCATGTGAAGCACACCACCCTCGACTCACCCAGATGTTTACATTTCAGATGTGTCTAGGTCTTGTAGATTTTTCTACATGGCAGCATCCCAAAATCCAAAAAGTGCAGCCCTCACAATTGCAAGTGGGCCAATTTTGAGAATTAGACAAACTCTCATAATCCAAAATAATCCAATGTCCTTTTGCTTGCCGTTGGGATAAGATCTTTTAGTGTGCGGGGGGAGAGCTGAAAGACTGTTACCCCCTTCAGTTGGGGTGGGGCCATAACCATGCCCATACTGGTTGGTAGCCACCACCCCACTATTTTTTTCTTTAATTCCCTGGCATCTAGTAGGCTTTCTGTCCCCCGGGGAGTGGATGGGGTAATTGCCCCATCTGCCCACTGGTGTGCAGAACAACTTCGTCCCCAATTATTTGGGGTAGGGGTATGGCTATACCCACCCTCTTTTTTTGAAAAACATTCTTCCGTGGTGTCTGGTGGGCTTTCTGCCCTCCCCCTTAGGGGCAGTTGGGCCTTACAAAAATAGACTGATCTGCCCCCAAAGGTGGCAGAAATGGCCAACAGTAATGTGCCCCCATGAAGAGCGACCCTTGCCCCCCTTAAACAAAACACACACACCAATCCCTGGTGCCTAAGTGGTTTCTCCCCCCTGGGGGCAAATAGGCCTAATAGAAATAGTCTGATGGCCTAAAATAAATTTGCCCCCCAGGGGAGCGACCCTTGCCTGAGGGGTCACTCCCCATGCGTGAAATTGGCCCAAAAAAGAAATCCCCGATGTCTAGTGTTTTTTCCCCCCCTTCGGGGCAGATTGTCATAAAAAAAATAGGCCGATCTGACCCCAAGGTAGGCAGAAATGGCCTCAAACAAAATTGCCCCCCAGGGGAGCGACCCTTGCCTAAGGGGTTGCTCCTCATCTGTAAAAAAATAAAAATCCCTGGCGCCTAGTGGTTCCTGCCCTCAATGGCCTGAAATTAATTTGCCCCCCGAGGGAGCGACCCTTTCCTAAGGGTCGCTCCCCTTTTGTGAAATTGTCACAACAATAAAATCCCTGGTGTCTAGTGGCTTCTGCCCTCCTTGGTGGCAGGTTGGCCTAATAGAAATAGGCCGATCTGCCTCCAAGTGGGGCAGAAATGACCTAAAAACAATTTGTCCCCCAGGGGAGCGACCCTTGCCTAAGGGGTCGCTCCCCTCCAGTAAAAAAATTTTTTTAAATAATCCCTGGCGTCTATAGGTTTCTGCCCCCCATGGGGACAGATGGGCTTAATTAAAATAGGCCGATCTGCCCCCAAGTGGGCAGAAAAGCCCTTAATAAAATGTACCCAGGGGAGCGACCCTTATCCAGGGGGCCACTCCCCTTGTTTGTTTACACAAAGTAAACAAACTCCCTGAATCGTAGTGGGCATTCCAGCAGCCCGATCACTTTATGATTGGGCTGCAGAAATGCTCAGAAAGACATCAAAGAAAAGGAAAAGCCTGCAACTTCCCCCCATGGGCTGGTACCAGGATGTAATGGTTACATCCGTGGCGCCCCAGCGCTGTACCGCCGGATGTAACCATTACATCCGTGGCGCCGAAGGGGTTAAAATTACTATACATTAAAAAAAAAACATAGAAATTCATGGAAAAAAACAATGGTTACAGGGACGTCGGGGCGCACATTCTAGTTACATTAGAGCACGAGTTATAGTTACTTAAGGTAATTCTAACAATAACTGGTGGATTTCTGTGGTTTGGTACGGTTAAAATCTGAGCCTCACTATAACGTCCCTATAACTTTAGTTTTTTTAAATGAATATATATGTATACAGAGTTTGTAAAAAAATATATATATATTTAACAGCGGGAGAGATAAAGGGGCATATTTATACTCTGTCTGCGCCGAATTTGCGTCAAAAATGTTGACGCAAATTTGGCGCAAACCTTACACCATATTTATACTTTGGTGCCCGAGCCCGCGAATGCCAAAATTCCACTGTGTGTGTCATTTTCTGGATGTGTGAAACCGCCTTGCGTTAATGACATGCAAGTAGGCGTTCCCGTCCAAAAAATGACTTAAACACCCGTGCGCCATATTTATCCTACTATGCAAAAATCCCGCACGGCTGAGAGGCGGAGTCGGAAAATGGCACATAGCCCGATTTGCGTCAAAAGTTAACGCCTAGGTCAGGGCAGGCGTTAAAATGGGGCAAACACACCAGTACTTAAGGAAAACACACAGAAGCAACAGCAGAGCTCCAAAATGAAGACATGGAGGTGCTATTCATCCAGCATGCACGAAGACGCAGAGCAAAGGACCAGCAGCAGCAGCTTTCACCACACCAGCAGGGTCCCAAGGCACCGCAGAAGGCAGGAGAGGATATTCCGGATCAGGACAACTCTTCTGGGCCTCAGGCAACATGACATCATCCAGAGCTGCGCAACATTGAGCCACAGTTGGCACCCAACTTGCAGACACCCCACATCATTTCACCAGAGACCAAGCTGCAAGCTGTACTCCACATGTTGGCAAGTGGCTCTTTTCAAACCACTGGTGCCCTGGTTGCCGGGATCTCAAATCCCTCATTCTCTGCCTTCCTATCCAAGGTACTGGATGCCATCAACCTCCTCACACCCTGCCACATCAGCTTCCCCAACACACAGCTGAAGCAGCAGGAGACCAAACAAGGCTTCTTCCAAATCAACGGCTTCCCACACGTGCTTGGTGCCATTGACTGCACACATGTACGGATTGTGCCACCTGCTGCAACCGAGCATCTATACCGTAACAGGAAGCACACACACTCCATCAATGTGCAGGCCATTGTGGATCACCGAGGTTTGATCACCAACATTGTGGCAAAGTATCCTGGGAGTGTACATGATTCATTCATCTTCTGCCACAGCACCATCAATCAACACTTTCAGGATGGTGACAATATGGAAATGGCCTACTTGTTGGTAAGTACAGAAACCCAGCTATATACACACAGCACAGCAACCCTGTAGGACACACAACACATACACCACTACATTGACATGTGGCCAGGAAGACAATGAGGTTGTGACACTGTTAGTCATGTTTGATATACTGACCCAATGGGATACACACCTATGGACAACTGACAGATGCAAATAACAACAGATGCCACTCCAGAGACACAAGGGAACAATTTAAAACCACACAGGGACAATGACATGGCATTAACTGGCAGTACAACTTGGAAGATGAATCTTCCAACATCACATCAATAACACTCAATCACACCCTTCCAAACAATATGTACTGTGTATGGGGTATGCAATGTGTTTCTCTGCAGGTCAAACACCATGACACACATAGCATGATGATGATGATGACTCTAATGAATGGGACATGGAATCATTGAGGCTGTACCAACATCTCACATCACTCCTGGGCTCACATTGCCCACTACCAATAAGGAAGTGGACTGTGCTAAGAACACATATTGATGTGACAATATTGCAAAGTGCACATTGCTAAACATATGGATTGAGACAATTACACATATACAGAACAGATGTACAGGCATATGGACCGACCTTCTTAGAATTAAACCTTCACCCCCACAACCAAGTTAGCCACATTACGTGGACTAGGTTCAGTAGTGTAGATACACGTTTGAACATGAGCCAACTCGGTGAGGGCAGAAAAATAAGTTTGCATAGAACTTGTCACACATGGGATATTTGTGCATTGTCAAATGTCAACACTTCGGTGCTGCCAACTTATGGAGATGTGTTGTACATTGTCACCTAGCCAAATCAAAGGGCCTCACTGATATTTAACAAATTCTATTGCATATGTTAAATTGGATGGGATATCCAGGCCATATAGATGCAACCATGTTACCACCACTGTGGAATTGATTCTGTGTATGGAAGTATCATGTCACCCCCAGTTAAGACACCTCTTTCACATGACATAATGCATGGGAGTACACAATGTACTGCAAGTCTACAAAAATACCGCTGACATCCGGTCAATCAGCCAAACACCAGTTCAGATAATGAAACAACCCAATGCTGATGGTACATCCTAGAAGCCTAGGATTCCACACAATAACACAAACACAGATGAGTCACAGACAACACAAGATAACAACTGCCATGCAAAGTGATAATAATGGTGCAAGCTCCATCAAAAATCACTAATTTCCTCTTTCAGCTGATCAGGGGTATGGGATCCAGCCATGGATCATGACCCCATTTGCAAACCCAAGCACTGCAGCAGAGCGTGCACATAATGAGGCACATCGGAGGACACGCACCATAGTAGAGAGGACCTTTGGCATCCTGAAGTCAAGATTCAGGTGCCTCGACATCACCGGAGGCAGCCTCTTATATTCCCCGGAAATGGTCTGCAAGATCATTCTGACCTGTGCCATCCTGCATAATATATGAGTAAGGAGGAACATTCCCCTCTATGAACCAGACCAACAAATGCCTAAAGAGGAGGAAGAGGAGGATGCTGTCCATCAACATGAGGGGGACCATCCAAACACTGCTGCAGGATTGCGTCGGAAACAACACATTGTACAAAACGTCTTTTAACTATAGTCACCATCACCACTTTTTTACCATATCTCATTAAACACCTAATCTAATCACTAAATCATGGTCTGGGTAATTATTTATGCATCACATGATGCCTAGGAATCACAATCTGAGTTTAGCCTCATGGAGCAGTGCAGTAATACAGATTAGGGTAGTGAAAAAGCCATATCACATTTGTTGGGTATGAATGTACACCCAACTTCACATACAGTGTAAATGACATATATGGTGTTCATTTCACATTTGAAGGGCAATGTCGGAGTAGCACAACTATGGGACACTTCCATGTTGGCAACATGGTTCATTGCAGCATATGGCACACAACTAAGACACCATCAATCACAAGTAAAAAACCTGCTTCATACATGAGCCAGTGGATTTGCAATTGCATTAGTAACAGGAATGTATGACCACACTCTTGACAGCAGTAAGTGTGACATCAGCTATCTCTGCAAGGAGCATGTGTGACAAGAAGTCCATGTAAGCTGCAAATGGATAGCACAAGTGCCCCAAGTATGACAAGCATTGCTCACAAGACATGCCCTGTGCATGCCATCCCAGGTTATAAGTTCTGTCACAGGCATTTGTTCAGTCTCTCCCCACCCTTCTCTAGGTGACCCTGTAACAGGACAATTTGTACCCTGATAATCCATCATCTACACATACCCAGACTCATATTCTGACTCCAGTGTGCTTCCCTCTTTAGTATGGCATGCCATAGTCCTAGTTCATCTGACTGCATGGACTGCAGGTCCCTAAATGCACTGCCTGGTAGTCTGTAGGACCTGTAATCACCTGTCCATTGCTTACCATGTGAAAGGTACTGTTGGCCCTTTGAACTTGATTCTCACCTACAGGACTTGTGAGAGACTGAAGCTGCACACACCTGTGAGCACTTCCATGCAGACCACCCATTTGAATCTGCACTGCCATTGCTGTTGCCTGGAACTGCTTAGAAGCTGCCTTTTTATGTATATCCTTGTTGTGCATTACCGTATAAACAACTTGTGTAACACAGCCCTTGGGTTATTGTGTAACGCTGCAGTCGACAGCACAAATCTAGTTTTAATTTTCCACAGTGTTGTTCAGGCTTTTCCCAGTCTGAGTCTGCTCACTGTGCATTTACCTCATGTTAGTTCCTGACAGAGCATGCATCCTGTTAGCCTGATTGTTACCTGTTTTGTGTTACCATAGAGGTTCCCTGTGGCTACATTTCTCTCATAGTTGCTTTCCATGCCCTCACTTTTCTCCTGGGGTATTGTGTCTGGTAGGTCTACGATGAATCCACAAATATGTGGTATAGTTTAATCATTTTACATATTGTATCAAGGTCTGGGACATGTATTATATTAGCCTAATCCCTGCACTATCCCGTGCCTGTGTTTCATGTATGCATGAGTGACAAACAGTGACAGTGTACTATGGCTGTATGCATGGATTGGGAATGGTGCCTCCAGCACAAAAAACAACGTTTGCTAATGTTCATGAATGGACAAAACATGTTTGTGCCCTGACGGTCCACACACAGATTCACATTGGCTGCAACCCAATGATCGTGCTTGTGTGGTGACTAGCTGTGAGATTAATCAGCACAGAGGCACTGATGTTCCCTGTTGCAGTGGGAATTTACAGTACCACCCTGTGTACAAATGTTGTAATAAAAGCTGCCGGGTTCTGTTTACTGATCCATTATGTTTGTGAGCACACCAAGGTTACCCTGTTGTCAGCCTCATAAAACTTCTGCAGTGCCATAGCTCAAATATCCCCATGTGTTTTGTCAATTCCCCTTAGGCTTTCGGTCAATTCTGCTTTGAAGGATACTCTCTTAATGCAGGGAATGGATCCACAGACTCATGGGTAGACATGCACGTAACAGTGACAACATGCAGGACAATAATGACACTGGATACACATGGCCACACACTTGAACTGGACACCTTTGTGCAATTAACCACTGAAAATATGTGAACACATACAGCTTGGTCTGCTGGTCCTCCACTGCCACACAAGAAACATAGGTCATATATAGGACTCAAACTGTGGAGTGACATTACATTTTTGGATTGTTTTGCGACTCTGTGCCACAAACACTGTACCTATATAGCATTTTCATATGACTGACTCATGGCTTGTATACAAACAAGTTACCAGGATGTGGTATCCAACATTCCTATACATGTGATGGCTTACTCATTGCCATTATCAACCGTCCTCTATCTATCCTGTGCATAGTTTGTCATGGGAGATGTATTGTCCCAAAAGTCAGTGCAGTTCACACAGCATTATATTCTACGTGTATGACAAACACATATCCTGGCTCATATCTACACTGAATAGTTTGTGAAGGTTATCCACATTTACAACACATGCATTCAAGCACATTAATTAAAGCACGTCTTGTGACGTTCACACAGAGGCCCAACAAAAATTGAAATAGCCAATTCACAGACATTGACACACAGGCAGTGAGTTAATGTATTAAGTTGCGTAACCTTGCTATCCTCTATTGACGCACAACCTGTTCAAACTGGGTAATATTAATTTGTATTAAAAAAAGTTTGGGTATCTATTGCATCAGTGAAGAGTGCTCATCTGGTACAACAACTGAAGTATCATGGTCCGCAGTAGTGTGATCTGCTACATGTGCCCCAACACTGGAATACACAATGCAGGTGCAAACAGCCTATCTCTGTACAGTTGCAGCTGTCATGTATTTTAAAAATGTGAGAAATTACACAAACACAGTAAAAGACATAAATTCTGACACAAACGCGTCAAAAAAGATGCATATGTGTCAAAAATCGTCGCATATGTGTTGAAAAATGACGCTCACAGCCATTATACATCCATTGGCCCCGAGCAGTAATTCCTACGCTGTACCCCATGAAATTGGTTACCAATGCTACATATTTGGAACTATGGATGCGGGGTAATTTTTAAGCATTTGTGTAAAAAAAAATTGACGCACAGACTGTAAGCGTCATAAAAGTTTGACGCATCATAATAAAAACGTACCGCATTTGAGGCAGGAAGTGATGTAATAGGATATCCTGTTTACAGAAATGGTACAGTGGGTGTACTTTCACTTTCACTTTGCAGTGTGTGATTTTTCTAGACTGTGTGGCTGTGCTTAGAGTTTTGTCTGTCCAAATTGTGCTTTTGTTTCCTGTGTGCCATCCTATTTGTCATCTGTTTTATATGTAATGGTCTCAGTTGTTCATTCTAAGTGTTTATTTGTCATATTTGGTGTCTAATTATGTCTTTGTACTGTCTGTAGTGGGTATTGTTAGTTTGGGGATAGTTGGGCTGTTTGTGGGTTACTTTACTTTCATTTTCCTCCCTTCCTTCCCTTTATTTTCCTCTGTACCCTTTATTTTCACTATTATTTCTGTCATGTTGGGTATGCCACGTCTGGGGAGAATGGGTGAGGAGGAGCTGGGGGCATTCATTTGGCTGGTGTGCCACTTCCTCCCCCTGATGATTGAAACAAGTGGCGGGGTGATACAGGGGTATCACACGGAGGCGAGGAGACTCAGGTGGTCCAAGGTGCTGTACCATCTGCGTCGCATTTTCAACACACCGCGCAACAACCACCAACTGAAGCACCGCTGGACTGACCTTGTTGCCAGAGAGCAAGACCTGCTGGACCACCTGGGTGTTGTGATTGGTGGCCCTGTTGGTGAGTACAATTCAGAGTAATGTGCACATTTAAATGCTCTGTAGTGACAGTAGCAGATTTGTTGATATGCTGCAGGCAATGTTTTTGGACATGTGGAAAGCAAGTTAAACATACAGTGGCCCTGAGTTATACAATAATTGCTACATATTACCATCATATGTTGACGCAACAGCTGCACATACTTACAAAACACAACTTGATCATGTAAATTAGTGCTGCTTTCACGTCAATAGATGATGGTAATGCGGCTCAAACATATTTTCTATCCGTGGTCTGTGAGTGTACCAGGAAAGAGATGTTGTTTACAAGCTAAAGCAAGGAATTAATGTGTCCCCCAAATATTTTGAATACATGTCTGAACTGTATTCTGGCACATACATACAAATTTCTTCCTAACCTCAGGTAATATCTTAGGCTGATAGTTTGACTGGGTTGTGCCGCAATTAAATTAGGAATGGATGCCAAAGTAATGCACACGGGTTCATATCTAAATGTTTGGTGCTACTTTCCATAGCTGTAGCGTAAAACATGAAGCAAATGATACAAATTGAGGGATAACAAATATCCCTGGCCCTCTGTTCATTGTACCTATGTGTTTTAAATTGGTCTTGGACACAATAGCTGGAACTGAGCTGATGCATTTGCCATCTGTGTAACTTAATAACCATGCACTTCTCATAAGTTATTGGGTCATCATGGGATACCTGAAGTTGGGGAATGTATGGTCACTATATATTACTTGCATGATGTTGTGTAAGGGACCCCTGAGCAATTCCATCATACATATAAAGTTCCCAAATACTTTGCTAGTTTACGTTTGGTACACCCCTGCTGATCTAGTGCAGCATATGTACAACAGCAACATTTCAGAAAGACTATGTTTATTAATATTTACTTCAGGTTATATTGTGTGTTCTAACCTTTTTTCCCATTAAAGGTCTCCTTCCCAGCAGTACCCTTCCTAATCCCCTCTTCCCCTCTTGAACTCTCACAGTCTCTCTGAATTGTCTATCAGAGTCTTGGAGTTGTTCATTAGAGGACGTGTTGGGAACGTGCCCAAACCCAGAGGATCTGGTGACTCTGACACAGCATATATTTCTTTGTTGTATTAATTTTGATAAATGGCCAATCCATGTTTAGCGTCAGATTGTCATCAAGTAACGCCCAGGATCCCTGGCATTATGGTGTCATAGGGGGCATATGTGGCTCTGGGGACACTGTAAATGTAGCATATGTAACCTACACACAACACAGGCCCACATGTAAGGGACCATAGAAAGCATAATAAATCATGAGCTTAACGCAAACCACATGAGCATCATACAGTAACTGATTGTCCCTTGATGCACAAGCCACAATACCTGAGTGACTGGTATTGCAGTGCACCAGGAATGTGGCTTTGCATGTCTCTCATTACAACAAATGATGCAATGGAGTACACTCTATAAATGAGTCTGCAACCAATGGAGGGATCATGTTTGTCACCACATGATAGTTAGGGCCACTGCATGTGTGCATATGTGTGTGTATCACTCACTGGAGTTACAGGGTCTATACATGTTTGCAGTGGTATGTATGTTGGAGTATCATCATGCCTGAGGGGCTGGACTTTCAGGTATACTGTCACACACAGTAATTTTACTTGAAAGTGTTGTATAGTGCACAGACATTGAGTACATTTCACCCTTCCATGCTTTACAGGTGGACCTGCCCCTTACACAATTGGAGAAGTGGCTTGATTTGCAGAGCCAGACATATCTAGTAAGTGTTGATATTTCAGTTCTGTGTTGTGTTTGCAGCTGTTGTGTGATTGACTCCTGTGTGTTGGACAGATAGCAAGATATGATGTGCTGGCACATTATCTGATATGTAACTTGACTGGAGTTTGAACTTTTTTTTCCATATTTGAGTTGGGGAATCAGTGTCGTAGAGTCATATTTTGGGATTTTAGTGCAGCCCTGTAGGCATGGCCATGTGAATAGGGCGACATTTGTTGTTACATTTCTTGGAAAGAAATATTTGGAGAGAGACATTTTCATGATTTAGTCAGCAAGTCATACCCTGAATTTCACAGAATAGGGATGCCAAAGTATTACCCACAGACGTGAGCCTCCCTGTCCACTAATGAACATGTTAGACTGTATGTTTGACTTCCTAGCAGCATCTAGCTCCACATGTGGTGCTGCGTGTATGTGGCACTTGAGTATAATGTCAGAGGTATGCATGCAGCTCATGCCCAGATGGGTGCTTGCATCTATCTGCTTGTTGTAGGACAGGTATTGGTGGTATCAAATGATGTTGACAATTGTCTGCAATTACAAACATAAATGTGGATGGGATTGTCCAATGTTTGTGTCTATCCTAGTTGGACACCCTCCTTACCTGTGGTGGACTGACTAAACCCATGTACAGCTGTCCAAAGCTTCTTGGCTGTCCTTGATGTTTGAAAGTATGTGTTGCTTGTCCATCCTCCCCTGAGGCACAGGCTTAGGGTTATGAAATATGTGTACCTAGGTGTGAGGATCCAAGTGTAGTACACAGACATGTAAATCTGTAATTCATTTGTCCCAACCTAGGATACCCACTCTTGATTAGCAACTACATACCATCCTGGCAATTCCATTTACAAATCACAGATCTTGTGGCCCTTGATTGTCATCCAGAAGATAGTCATTAGTTGGCCTGTCACATGTGGAGGACTTGCAGCATTTGTTATGTGACTAATTGCAGAACAATGATAATTAGAGCAATTAAGTATGTACACATCTTTTTGAGCATTGCTGTGCTGTTAGATAGGACATGTGTAGGCTGCATTGGCATGTACTTCCTCAGGGAGAATCTGAATGGTGATATGGCCTGTTTCAGCTACAATGAATGTATTTTCTGATTCTCATCAGTAGCTGTATCACACAATGATGTAACTAATGTTTGGCTTTATCTTTTTTAACAGCAGCCAATATGGATGCCAACCAGATCCATGAATTTCAGCGGAGGGCGATGCGTTACCGCCACATTCTGGATGTAGAGTCTGAGTTCCACCACATGGCACGGCGTTATCGCCATGAAAGAACCTCAGGGGTGTGGAGGGCATTTGCCCAAGGGGGGCCATCTGTGTCCCCAACAGCTGCCACCACCAGCACCACCACTACGACCCACGTGGCAGTAAGGATGACAGCCACCACTGCAGGTCCATCGACATCCTCAGCTCCTGGATCACTGACAGCAGCCCCTGCACCTCCCCCTCCAAGCATGGCACCACCAACTGGACAACCCTCCACAACTGGCACACAGACCACCCCTGCTGCAGTCATTGACAATGTGGAATTTTGTGCAATGCAACGTGACATGCAACGGATGTTGCACAGACTAGACAGGCTTCAGTAGGAGGTGTCCCAGATAAACAAGAGAGTGCGTGGAATTAAGAATACCCTGTGAAGGGCGAACTTGTGACTTTGATACCCTCATCCATGATTCTCTCCCCTCCCTCCTTTTTCCTGGTTCTTTTAATTAGTGGGTTTAGGGGGCTTAGTGTTAGGTTAGAATAGGCTGTTAGTTTAGTTAGTATTAGTGGGTTGGGGGGTGGAGGGTATGATATTTTTACATGTGTTTTTTTGTGGGTGGGTGTGTGAGCATGAGGATGTTGGGGTTTTTGTGTACTAAAACAATAAATACATATATATATAAAAAATAAATCCCCCCCAAAATATATTTGTTTAGTATAAGATAGTATGTGTTTAGGTTAGTATATGTTGTCCTCGCTGTGTCCCGTCATATAAAGGGGATAGGGGGATGATGTTTAGAGTGTTTAGTTAAATTTGATAAGCAAGTTTAGCTTAGGGTAGGGCCAGTTGTGGGTAATGTGTAGTTAGGATAGGTTAGGTTAGTTAAGGTGTTTCCCCTAGTTTTAGCATCCTATTTTTACAGTTAAATAAATACGTAGGTACTCCTTTACAGTATGTGTCATATGCTCAGGGATCAGGGCCTTGGCATGGGTGAACAGTGTCAATTTAGTATTTGCATTTGTGTTCCATCCTGCATCCAAATCACAATTGAGCTGTCACATTGGCAGCTACACCACAGCTTCTTCGCTAGGAATCTGCCATCCATTGCACACAGCACTCAAGGTTACTATGGTTGCCAATGTGTTGTTAAGTTTGGATGTATGTACTCAATCTGACCTACTTTGAGACCAGATTTGGTATTGAGGATACTGTAGTACGTCTGCCTGCAGCCTGATGTTCATGTGAACCCTGATAAGATGAGTGATGGTATAATCTCATGTAGTATAGTATACATAACTCCCACCTATAATTTCTTACACTGTACTGCCAGGTTACTTATTTGTACGTACACTCGTACACATAAATTCCTGCTGTATGGTGTGTGTGATGAAAATTTGAGTCAAATGCCACATACCTAAAGTTTGTCTGGAAGATAAATTTGTAGACAATGATTTTCTGCTTAGACGACCCTTGAAGAAGACTTAATCTGTCTAACACAGCATTATACTGTAATGTTTCTATTTACTGAGGTTTAACCCTCATGAACGGCAGATGATGGTACAATCCAGACCACAGTGAATAGTTATCAGCCAACAAACTTTCAGGGCAGTTGTATTGACATTCTATGGGCATGGATATGAGGCAAACATCACTAATCTCCCTTACGGTTGATGTGTCACATTACACAGAGACAAAGTGGTTGTGTAAGTGCTATTTATTTTAAAGTGCTGTAGTGCTATATTTACATAGTCCAGGATTGTGAGTCCATTAGTGTGACGCCTTCTATTGTGATCCTACTCAAGTGCAAAAGGACATGTCATTGGACATGCTGGGGTGAAGTGTCATACAGTGCAGAGAGAGACATGAATTGCCAATGAGGTAGTGAGAGACAATCACAGAGCATAGTGTCAAGGTAAACAGTGGGCTGGAGAACAGTGCTTGTGAGCAGCTGTTGCAAGACTGGCATGTTACAAAGCACAAGACCTTGGTTATAAGTGCCCATGTGGCAGGGACTAGTGCTATCGGGTACTCTTACAGGTGAAGGTGATCTATTCCACGTCATCATCTTCTGATGTGTGTGTCGTCTCCTCTGCCCTTGGTGGTGGTGGATTTTAAGGGGCAATACACACTGTTTGAAGACGTGGAGTCAGAAATCCCGGTAGCTGCCAACTATGGGGCTGTTAAGGGCAGTACTGCAGCAAGGTGGAGCTACTGGTTCTTAAGGATAGCAGCTACATCACTGTGGTAGGCAACCAGGTTGGCCCTGAGGGGGTCAATATTGCATTCGTACACGCGTTGAAAGGTTTGTTGTTGGAGGTGTTGTTTCAACTCCCTTACTGCTGTGCTGATTTCCTTCACACTTTGTTGAAGTTCTTGCAAGATTGATGTTCGCCCTTGCATGGCTGCTGCCTGTTCTGCTGTTGACATCATGCACGAACACACACCCTCTAGGCTGGCTCCCGCTGTACTCCAACTTCAGTCCTCTCAAAGCTGGTGCCAGTGTCGTCAGAGTCCTCAGCTGGGTTGGAGCTGGCAGGTCGTACAATGGGTGGGTGGTTCCTCTGTGATGGCTGCTGTATCTGTGCTCCTCCTTGCAACTGAAGGTGGGGCCTGGAGGGTTCCAGAGACATCTTGGAGGGTCTGCTGGCTGATGTTTGTCAGCTCGTCATCCATGTCATCAGGGAAGTCCAGGACAGGCATATCCCCAGGAGAACCATCGTCCTCTGCAATGAAATATAGTACAATTAGTGTGTCTGTGTTGTGGCATTTGTAACATGACGTGCCTGACTTCCTATTAGTTGCACATTGTGATATTGGTTCCTGTTCATTGTTCCTGTCTTTAATATTAGCATTCTCCCAGGCCTATGCTCCACCTGCATGTCACATGTAGTGTGGGCAGTTTGGGGAATTGTCTGCGTCACATCCTCTAGGTGTAGGTTCTGCCCAAATTGTATGTTGCCACCTTATTGTACAACTCAACCCTCCGTCTACTTCCATTCTCATGTTGTGGCCTTGCACTGGCTGTCGATATTCTGATGGCACTTGCACCACACTTAACAATCTGGAACTGCCCCAGTCTCTAATATTTCACATACAACTATATGTTGCTGAGACCTAGCATAAACTATGTATAGCATTGGCATGGCACGGCACAAAACAGATGTCAGCATTGGTAGTGTGTAATGTTGATGTTGGGGAATGTGTGCTACATTGGATTGCACTGATGGTCCTAGCAGTGTTCCATTTCCTCTTTTGACTGCGCGGGTGTGTTTCACTGGCCGGTAACATATGTCCTCTACCTCAATGCTGTTGTCTGAGCAGTATGACAGTTGGGATGTTGCATGGTGTCATTGCAGCTATTGTGACCCAGGCACAGGGTGGACCCTGACATGTGCAGCATGGGTATGACATTACTGCTGTGTTCCTAATAATGTTTATGACAATGGCTGATGTTGGTAGCGACTATGGACATTCACATTTGACAGGATTAGCACATTTTAATTGATTACAGGGGATTGATAACGTTGTCATCCTGAACCCTCTAATTTGGGTGTGTTGCCAATGGGCATGTAGCTGCCATTAGCTACTTGACCTGCACACACAGCAGAGGTGGTAGTGTCAACTGTTGTCAATGTTAAATTCCACTTGCGGATATGGCCTGAGACTGTTAATTGAGCCCTAGTTCATGTAGGGAGAATACCAGCTGTCGTGTGACAGCAGGCTAGTTTTATGTTGTACCCTACCCTCCTGGACTGGCTTCACCTTTCCAACATCCTTGGCATGGCAGCATACCCCCATGCAAAGGTTGTTGGTGTAGTGTTGTACTGTGCCCCAGGTTTCCTCTAAACAGCCCATGCCCCCATGCCGTGCCCCTTTGCCCATTCCACTCCCTGAATATCATGACTTACATGCATTGTGTAGTAGGTATGTCCCCCCCTGCTTACAGTTCACATTTAGGCCTTTTAGTTCCCCATGCCACTTACCCTGCATCTGTATTGTCTCCTGGTAGTCTGTGCTGTCGTGTCCTTGAATCCCTGATCTCCATGTGGTCCAGAGTCTCCTGCGGTGCTGGACTCCCACCTCCAATCTGCAGTGCTGCCTTCATGTTTCTGACCATCTTTTCCTTGGTCCTGCGCTTTCAATCATGCCAGCGTTTCTTGCACTCGATGACTGTTCTCCGTACTTCTGCCACACTGTTTATCTTGTCAACAATTTGTTGCCAAATTGCCTCTCTCCTACTAATTGGCAATTTAAAGGTGACAAAAAGTTGGTGCTGGTGTTCCATCACCTCTTTCACCAGTATTTCCTGCTCCTCTGCACTGAACCAACACTTCCTTTTCTTCTTCTCCCTCTCCTGGGTCTTGTGTGGGTCATCCTGGCTGGTTCCTGGTCAGTTGTCATCTTCCCGTCATCTTCCTGGGGTCTCTCAAATCTTCTGGGATCCATTTTGGCTCTCCTTGGGACATTTTGCTGTGTTTGCGCCGCTTTTTGACGCAATTGCATCTAAAAAAGGCGCATATCCGGTTTGCGATGTCGTAAACCGGATCAAAGTCATTTTCGCTGCGTTAACGTCGTTTTTCTTTACGACGTGACGTATTGGTTTGAGTAAAAAAAAAAATGACTCACACCAGTGGTTTGCGCCACCGAGCGTCAAAGTATAAACTTGACGCCCGAGCAGCGCAAAGAAATGGCGTTAGCCTGCGTTAAAATGTTTGACACAAAAGTGCGTTGGCGCAGTTTTGCGTCAAAAAGTATAAATATGGGCCAAAGTGTCTTGCGAGTTTTATGACGGAACCCTTTGGACTTTGAACGGACTCCCTAGAAGAGTGACATAGTTGTTATAAACAAATGCAATGAAAGCTTGGTTTTGAATGTTGAGTTCGCAGTTACACACAGAAGAATAAAGATGTGTAATATTCAGCTCTGTGTGTGGCAAAGTCATTGGCAGGTACCCAAGCTGGGGAAGACACTACAGTGTGTATTGTGTCTTCTCTATTCTCTGAAGGCCCTGATGAGCAAGCTTGATTGCTTTGTTTTGCAGGATGTGTGGAACTACTATCTTGCAGCACCATAGAATCAGATTCATGCCAGAGATGCTGAGTTCATGACAGACCCTCCACAGTGCCTGTCGTGTGTATTGACGGTCATATTTTCTGGTTCTGAAAGCGCTCATGAACGTCTCTAAATGTCATGTTTACGTTTTGTAGGCAATCATTGTTCTTGGTGTGTTTCACCATTTGCTCTATTCATATTGTTGATGGGCTTGTCACTTGAACAACAAAGTTTGCATGCTTTTCTGTAAATGGGACTACAGCCTCATTATTTTATGGGGTGTGTGTTGACAGATAACTGGCAGGGTTGTCAAATAGATACGTTTGTAGCTGTAGTGCCTACTTTTCAATTTACAGTAATGGCGTGTGATTGAGTGCCCCAACTGTAGAGTCTCCTGCAGTAAAGAACAGGGAAAATGTAAAAAAAATATTTAATAATATTAAATATGAAAATTAGTTTTATATTAAATATGAATGCAAATTCATTATATTTATATATTTGAAATGTAGATCTTTTGTCAGTTTTTATTGTTTCTAATTTTCATATTTAATATTATTAAATATTTTTTTTACATTTTCCCTGTTCTTTACTACAGGAGACTCTACAGTTGGGGCACTCCATCACACGCCATTACTGTAAATTGAAAAGTAGGCACTACAGCTGCAAACGTATCTATTTGACAACCCTGCCAGTTATCTGTCAACACACACCCCATAAAATAATGAGGCTGTAGTTCCATTTACAGAAAAGCATGCAAACTTTGTTGTTCAAGTGACAAGCCCATCAACAATATGAATAGAGCAAATGGTGAAACACACCAAGAACAATGATTGCCTACAAAACGTAAACATGACATTTAGAGACGTTCATGAGCGCTTTCAGAACCAGAAAATATGACAGTCAATACACACGACAGGCACTGTGGAGGGTCTGTCATGAACTCAGCATCTCTGGCAACAATCTGATTCTATGGTGCTGCAAGATAGTAGTTCCACACATCCTGCAAGACAAAGCAATCAAGCTTGCTCATCAGGGCCTTCAGAGAATAGAGAAGACACAATACACACTGTAGTGTCTTCCCCAGCTTGGGTACCTGCCAATGACTTTGCCACACACAGAGCTGAATATTACACATCTTTATTCTTCTGTGTGTAATGGCGAACTCAACATTCTAAACCAAGCTTTCATTGCATTTGATTATAACAACTATGTCACTCTTCTAGGGAGTCCGTTCAAAGTCCAAAGGGTTCCGTCATAAAACTCGCAAGACACTTCCTAGGACTGCTGATGGCTCCACTGGCCCTGTGTCATGATTTTGGTTCCAAGATAAGTATTTCCCTGTTTGCTACTCCCTGATGGTCCTTCCCCCTTAGCTTCTTCCATTTGGGAACAACTTACCTAGGGATCGTGACTAAATAGCCCCATAATTTTGTAACTCTGCCCAACCCAATGTAGAAATCAGAACTTATTAGGTTGTAAAGTTAAAAACCATCTCATGATTCTTGGATTAGTATTTTTTCTTTGGGACATCCAAGGTAAGGGGAGATGAACAGTGAATTAAAAAAAATGTCTTCCTTCTAGATAATACCATAGGGACTGCACTGCCCACTTAATAGCTAAACATTGCTTGTCTATTGTGGTGGATCTGGTTTCCCTAGGAAATAATTCCCCACTTTTACATAAGACAGAAGTTTTATCTTCTGCGCCATTGGGCTGAGACAACACTGCTTGCAATTGTACTCTTGAGGAATCCAACTGTCGTTGCCGGCAGCAATCGCGTAACGGCTTCCCCGTTACAGTTCTCTTGCATGCTATATCGAGTTCTACACACAATGTGTCCATCTATAGGTGCTGTGTTGTTTTTGGTTTAACATAAACATATTTTATATAAAAAAGAGAAAGAATTGCTGTAAATGGCTGTCATCCAATTAGGATGAAGCACATCCCTGAAAACCTGATGAAAAAAGTCATCAGTTTCTGAAAAATAGCTGTGGGGTCATACATTCCAAAAGTCAAAATGGTGCACTAAAGGGGAACCCACTAGAGGAAGTAGTTTTTCTTTATCTGCTGAATGTGAGGGTATTTGCCAATATCCCTTTGTTAGGAATTATGTGGTGACCTTGTTATTTGTACTGTTGGGAAATTCCAATTCTAGATTACTCCCAATTGAAGCATTTTTTTTATATCATTGCACGGCTTTCCTTCTAGCCCAGGGGACACAATCGGATTTTCCCAAATAACCATTCCAGGTTTGTTTATAATATAGTGAGGGATGAGATGTATTCTTCATAGATCTTTAGAGAACAGTCCCTGAAATAATTCAATCAATTAGCCTACATATTTTTTAATGTTTGTTTAGATTCTGATGACAGGCACTGAAAAGGTTGGTTGGAGCCTTTACTGTTTTGTTTACTTGATGACAGCTCTATATGATAGGTTACTTTTCCAACTCATGTTAACATGAGGCCTTGCCAAGGAGTTAATGATTTGTTATCATTAGAAGGTAGTAAGAGTAATACCCAGTTTCCAGGACCATACTCTCAAAGTTTGCTCTTTCTGTTGTTATTGCTGTGCTTTTTCAACATTTCCTTTCATAATTTCTCTAACTTAAATTTTTTGACCTTTTCATTCATTATCATATTCCAAGAGAGGTTTTCCAGTAATGGATTGATCCTCCCAGTTCTCTGTGGCTAAGCCTAAGAGGACTCTGGGTTTTCGTTGGAATAGTAATTTGAATGCTGAAAAGCCTATAATGACTTGCACTTGTCCACACCCCCTAAACTGAGTAATAGGTAGCATATGATTTGGATTTTTTACTTCCTCATGCAATACTTTTGTTTAGTTAATTTAAGAATGACATTGTAACGTTCTACTAGACCGTCAATCTAGGGGTGATATGCTGCTGTTTTTAATGTATTTATTCCAAATTGTAGGCATATGTCTTTTTTTAAGGTTTGGGCTATCTTGATCTGTTAGGAGTTCCTTGGTGAAACCAGTAAGGGAAAATACTTCAGTCAGGCTGTGGGAATTTCGAGGTGGCAATTTGGTGTAAGGGAATGGCTTCTGCATAGCTATTACCACAATTGCCAAGTACTAATAAACATCTGTATAGGCTAGAAGAAGAGATATGCAGATCTACAATAAACAATAATGGGAATGGGTTGCCAAGGAACTTTTGGAGTTTGACTAGAATTAATTTTGAAAAACTTCTCATTCTTTACAATATTTGTGGCCAGAAATAAAAGCCCCTGGCCAATAAAATTTATTTCAGAGATTTTGTTCCGTTTTTCTCTACTAAAGTGCCTTCCAAATCAATAAGAACTTATAAATTGATTTTTTTCCTCATTTTTTCCCTTTCTACACAATAGCCCATTCTTAAGAAACAAAATACAGTCCTACTTGAGTAGAATCTTCCGGCTTTTTAGTCTGATTCAATTTTTCTTTCAGAGTGGGGCCTTCTTGTTGGGCTCACCTAAAGTTCCTGTCTTCTTCACAATCTTTATTAATTACTACCAGATTTTTCACCACAATAAGCCTGTTTCTTTTCTATGCTCGACATTCTCTTCTAGTTTTTCTTGGTTTAGTAATATGCATGGGGAAATCTTTTGTGGAAAAAAAGAACACCCCGAAGGCAAGGCTCTCCTTGCCTTAAGGCCCCCTTTAAATATTGATGAAACTGTGGATTGTCAACCCCAATGATGCAATCCTCTGGAAGATTTCAAACTATCCCGCCTCTAGAGTCTGTGCTATTTTGACTGACCTGGATCTTTGCACTGGGATAAGTTCTTCAACTTTTGTGTACATATTTGATATTTACCCGATTTTCTGTATCCCTCTATTTATCTTTCTACAACTATCTATAGATAGTGTCTATTAGATCCTGAGCAAGATTCTCATTAGCTCGTAAGAGGCTCCAGAAAGGTGTAAACGTTTTCCTTATATAATATATAGGTCTTTCAATTACAGTGAAGTCCATAGGTTCCCCTTCCTTCTTACAAGGATAATTACTTGCTATGTTGCCCAAATAAAAGCACTGAACTCCTAGAGCAATACTAATAGGACCACTGTTCACTCCTTGTGGAGCTTCAGTTCTCCCTTTCATATTTTGTATATGCTTTTCCACAAACACCAGTTTGTTAGTAGGGTTTATTTCCTCATCTCTTTCAGTGACCATCTGCAGCTCCCGATGAGATTGTGGTACTTCTTTTTAACTTCTAGGGCCTTGCAAACAGAAGGTGTGTGATTGTCAAAAACATGCTCAGCAGGACAAACAAATTTGCAAAGTTTTATTTTGTATAGATAACTTGTTTTTCCAATTTTGCTAAGTCTTTTTTTCTTACTTTGCACTACTGTTTTGGTTTTGCTTGTGGGCACTGTTCTCAACAGATGATAACTATCTTGTTATAAATAAGGCAAAGTGACATTGTTTCCTTCTCCACCCTACTCCAATCCAATCTGCCGCACTTCACGCCATCCCACCTGCCTCACCCACACCAATCCACCCCACTCAATGCAATCCACCCTGCTTAATCAATCCACCCCAGACCAAACCAATCCACCCCACTCCAGTCCACACCACTCACCTAAATCCACCACAGTACAGTCCTCCTAACCCACTCCACTTATTTCTGCTTCATCTGCCCCAACCCAATCTGCTCCACCCCAATGCAAAGAACCTTCCCACACACCAATCTAAAACAATCTGCCCCACTCCGTTGTACCCCACTCCAATCTAAAACAAACAGCCACCCTCCAATATGCTGCATGCCGTTCTAAAACAATCTGCCCCACTCCAATCAAAAACAATCTGCCCCACTCCAGTGTGCCCCAATCCAATCTACAACAATCTGCCCCACTCCAATACTACTGACTCCAAACTGTTCCACTTCAATCCCGATCTGCCCCCAAAACAGTCTGGCCCATTCCAATCTGCCCCCATGCTAATCCAAAACAATCTGCCTCACTCCCATCTAAAACAATCTACCCCACTCCAAACCAAAACAATCTGCCCCACTCGAAATTTTAAACAATGTACCCCACTCTAATCTGCCCACTCCAACTGACCTCACTCAAATCGAAAACAATTTACCCACTCAAATCCAAAACAATCTGCCCCACTCCAGTCCAAAACAATCTGCCCCACTCCAATCCCCCAAAAATTGCACCACTCCACTAAAAACAATCTGAACCTCTCCAACCCAAAACAAGTTGCCCGCTCCAATATGCCACATACCAATCCAAAACAATCTGCCCCACTCCAATACAAAACAATCTGCCCGCTCCAGTGCAAAACAATCTGCTACACTCTGATCTAAAACAATCTGCCCCACGAAAATCCAAAGCAATCTGCCACACTCTATTCTAAAACAATCTGCCCCACTCCAATGTGATACAATCTGCCTCACTTCAATCGAAAACAATCTCACCCACTCCAATCCAAAACAATCTGCCCTACACCATTCCAAAACAATTTGCACCACTCCAGTAAAAACAATCTGCACCTCTACAATCCAAAATGATCTGCTTGCTCCAATCTGCCCCACTACAATCCAAAACAATGTGCCCCACTCCAATACAAAACAACACACCCCACTCCAATTGAAAATAATCAACTCCACTTCAATCCAAAACAGTCTGCCACACTCCAATCTGCTCCATTCCAATCTAAAACAATCTACCCCACTTTAATCCAAACCAATCTGCCCTTCTCCACTCTGCCCCATTCCAATCCAAAACAATCTGCCCCACTCCACTCTGCACCACTCCAGTTCAAAACAATCCTCACCACTCAAATTCAACCCACTCCAATCCACTAACTTCAATCTGCCCCACTCAAGTCCAAAACAATCTGCCCATCTCCAATTCACACCACTCCAATCTGGCCACTTGAATCCAAAACAATCTGCCCCACTCCAATCTGCCCCCCTCCAATCCATTCCACTCACTCCAATCCACCATAATCTACCCCACTCCAATCCAGAACAATCTGCCCCATTCCAATCCAAAACAATCTGCCCCACTCAAATCCAAAACAGTTTGCACCACTCCAATCCAAAACAATCTGCCCTACTCCAATCCAAAAAATTTGCACCACTCCAGTAAAAACAATCTGCACCTCTCCAATCCAAAACGATCTGCCCACTCCAATCCAAAACAATGTGCCCACTCCAGTCCAAAACAATGCGCCCACTCCAATCCAGAACAATCCACCCCACCCTAATCCAACATAATCAGCCCCACTTCAATCCAAAACAATCTGCCACACTCCAATCTGACCCATTCCAATCCAAAACAATCTGCCCACTTCAGTCAGCCCCACTCCATTCTGCCCCACTCCACTCCAAAACAATCTGCCCCACTTTAATCCAAAATAATCTGCCCCCTCCACTCTACCCCATTCCAATCTGCACCACTCCAGTTCAAAACAATCCACACTACTCCAATTCGACCCACTTGAATCCAAAACAATCTGCCCCACTCCAATCTGCCCTACTCCAATCTGCCCCCTCCAGGCTGCTCCATTCCAATCTGCCCCTCCAACCCACCCCTACTTTAATCCAGTCCACCTCATTCCAATCCAATCCAATCCACTTCACCTCAATCCATTCCACTCAATCCAATCCACCATAACCTACCCACTTCAATCCAGAACAGTCTGCCCCACTCCAATCTGCCCCATTCCAATCCAAAACAATCTACCCCGCTTCAATTAAAAAAATCTGTCCCGCTCCAAACAATCCAAATAATCTGCCCCACTCCTATTCAAAACAATTTGCCCACTCCAATCCAAAAGATTCTGCCCCACTGCAAACCAAAACAATCTGCCCCACTCCAATCTGCCCCTCTCCAATCCAAAACAAACTTCCCACTCTAATCCCAAACAAGTTGCACCACTCCAGTAACGGGTGGATGGCTCCAAAGTAGGACTGCACTGCCACACGCGTGGTGCCTTTCTGAACTCTGGAGGAAGATAGGATGGGCCAGTCGGACTGCCTTTCTACGTAATGGCAGCCTTCTGCAGTGGCAATACCTCAGACCTATCCTTGCAGGGGAGATCTACGGGCCGAGGTATTAGCCTGGGTCCATTAGGGAAGAAAACATCCCCCTTTGAAGTTAGCAAGGATAAACAGGGCTGTCCCAAGCTAAGGAAGAAGTGGCCCAGCCAGAAGGGCAGGGTTGCCACCAAGCTCAAGAAGGATTGACATCTACTCCCCACAACGTCCAGCAACTTCAAAGGCTGGTTGTTGCACCTCTGGCCAGATGCAGAGGGAAGCGGACGGTATGTAAATTAACAATGCCTTGCTGGAATTCACTGTTGGGTTCCAGAAAGGTGTTGCAAGAGTAGAGCTTGGAAGAGGACGAGTGAAACCGTGGATGAGAAGAACTCCTCTCACCATGATTCACCCACCCAAGGAAAGAGCTTGATGGGTGGGTGTTCCACTGGAGTAAAGGGGCTAAAGAGCTCTCAGAGTGCCACTAGATAAGTTAACCATATTGAAAACTCATATCCCAAAGTGGTGATACGAAAACTAACTCTTGCATTAACAAAGTGAAAGCCTACTTCTGTGCTATTTGAGGCGGGGACAATGGCAGTGATTGCAGTATCCTAAAATGTTACAGCTGTTTGGATGTTAACCCCTTCGCTGCCAGGCCATTCCCCCCTCAGGTGGCAAGCCTTTTTTGGCTGTTTGGGCAGGTCGCGCTTAGGCCCTCATAACTTTTTGTCCACATAAGCTACCCACGCCAAATTTGCGTCCTTTTTTCAACATCCTAGGGATTCTAGAGGTACCCAGACTTTGTGGGTTCCCCTGTAGGAGACCAAGAAATTAGCCAAAATACAGCGGAAAAAATCGTTTTTTTCAAACAAATGGGAAAAACGGGCTGCAGAAGACAGCTTGTATTTTTTTTCCCTCCAAATGGCATCAACAAGGGGTTTGCGGTGCTAAAATCACCATCTTCCCAGCTTTCTGGAACAGGCAGACTGAATCAGAAAACCCAATTTTTCAACACAATTTTGGCATTTACTGGGACATACCCCATTTTTAATATTTGTTGTGCTTTCAGCCCCCTTCCAGTTAGTGACAGAAATGGGTGTGAAACCAATGCTGGAACCCAGAAAGCTAAACATTTCTGTAAAGTAGACAAAATTCTGAATTCAGCAAGGGGTAATTTGTGTAGATCCTACAAGGGTTTCCTACAGAAAATAACAGCTGAAATAAAACAATATTGAAATTGAGGTGAAACAAACAGCCATTTTTCTTTATGTTTTACTCTGTAACTTTTTTTCTGCAATGTCAAATTTTTGAAAGCAATATACCGTTATGTCTGCTGGACTCTTCTGGTGTGGGGATATAGAGGGCTTGTAGGTTCATTAAGAACCTTAGGTACCCAGAGCCAATAAATGAGCTGTACCTTGCAATGGGTTTTCATGCTATATCAGGTATACAGCAATTCATTTGCTGAAATATAAAGAGTGAAAAATAGGTATCAAGAAAACCTTTGCATTTCCAAAATAGGCACAAGATAGGATGTTGAGAAGCAGTGGTTATTTGCACATCTCTGAATTCTGGGGTGCCCATACTAGCATGTGAATTACGGGGCATTTCTCAAATAGACGTCTTTTTTACACACTGTCTTACATTTGGAAGGAAAACATGTAGAGGAAGACAAGGTGAAATAACACTTGTTTTACTATTCTGTGTTCCTCCAAGTCTACCGATCAAAATGGTACCTCACTTGCGTGGTTAGGCCTAATGCTCGCGACAGGAAATGCAACATGGACACATCACATTTTTACTTTGAAATCTGATGTGTTTTTTGCAAAGTCCCTAACTGTAGATTTCGGCCTCTAGCTCGGCCGGCACTTAGGGAAATCTACCAAACCTGTGCATTTTCGAAAACTAGACATCTAGGGAAATCCAGAATGGGGTGACTTGTGGGGGTCTCACCAGGTTCTGTTACCCAGAATCCTTTGCAAACCTCCAAATTTGGCCAAAAAACACTTTTTCCTCACATTTTGGTGACAGAAGGTTCTGGAATCTGAGAGCAGCCACACATTTTCTTCCATCCATCGTTCCCCCAAGTCTCCAGATAAAAATGGTACCTCACTTGTGTCGGTAGGCCTAGCGCCCGCGACAGGAAATGCCTCAAAACACAACGTGGACACATCACATTTTCCCAAAGAAAACAGAGCTATTTTTTGCAAAGTGCCAAGCTGTGGATTTTGGCCTGTAGCTCAGCCGGCACCCAGGGAAACGTACCAAACCTGTGCATTTTTGGAAACTAGACACCTAGGGGAATCCAGGATGGGGTGACTTGTGGGGCTCTCACCAGGTTCTGTTACCCAGAATCCTTTGCAAACCTCAAAATTTGGCCAAACAAAACACTTTTTCCTCACATTTTGGTGACAGAAAGTTCTGGAATCTGAAAGGAGCCACAAATTTCCTTCCACCCAGTGTTCCCCCAAGTCTCCTGATACAAATGGAACCTCACTTGTGTGGGTAAGCCTAGCGCCCGTGACAGGAAATGCCCCAAAACACAACATGAACACATCACATTTTCCCAAAGAAAACAGAGCTGTTTTTTGCAAAGTGCCGAGTTGTGGATTTTGGCCTCTAGCTCAGCCGGCACCTAGGGAAACCTACCAAACCTGTGCATTTTTGAAAACTAGACACCTAGGGTAATCCGGAACGGGGTGACTTGTGGGGCTCTCACCAGGTTCTGTTACCCAGAATCCTTTGCAAACCTCGAAATTTGGCCAAAAAACACTTTTCCCTCACATTTCGGTGGCAGAAAGTTCTGGAATCTGAGAGGAGCCACTAATTTCCTTCCACCCAACGTTTCCCCAAGTCTCTCGATAAAAATGGTACCTCACTTGTGTGGGTAGGCCTAGTGCCCGCAAAAGGAAATTCCCCAAAACACTATCTGGACACATCAAAATGATCAAATACAAAACTACCTGTTTCTGCGGGGGGAGAGGGGCACCTGCGTTTTTGGTCCTGGGCTCAGCAGCCATACAGGGAAACCTACCAAACCCAGACATTTCTGAAAACTGGACACCCGAGGGAGTCCAGGGAGGTGTGACTTGCGTGGATCCCCCAGTGTTTTTTTACCCAGAATCTTCAGCAAAGCTCAAATTTAGCTAAAAAGTCACATTTTCCCACATTTCTGTGTGTGATCATCACACCGGGACAAATTTCCTACCACCCAACGTTCCCCTCAGTTTCCCAGTGAAAATGATAACTCACTTGTGTAGGTGGGCTAAGTGTCTGTGGCAGGGAAGAGCCAAAAACATGTTGAAACTGAGGGGGAACCAAAGCGGGTCGAAAATGGCAGTTGGAAAAAAAAAAAATTTAGGCTGACAAGTGGGGCAGAATTTTTATCGGTATAGATGAGACAAGGCTGGGAGGTAGGAATTTTGTGTTTTCCTGCAGATTCCAGAAGGTTCCATCACAAAAATGGAGAAAAATGTGTGATTTCCAGCAAAGTTGGAGGTTTGTAGGGCATTGTGGGTAAGAAAATGGTGCGGGGTGCATGTGAAGCACACCACCCTGGGCTCACCCAAATATTAAGTTTTCAGATGTGTCTAGGTCTTGTGCATTTTTTCTACAGGGCAGCGTCCCAAAGTTCAAAAAGTGCAGCCCACACCATTCCAAGTGGGACGATTTTGAGAGTTAGAAAGCTCTCACGGCCCAAATGTAAAACCAAACCCCAAAATAATCAAATGTCCTCTTGCTTGCCGTGGGATAAGTGTGCGTTGGGAGAGCTGAAAGACTGTTACCCCCTTCAGTTGGGGTGGGGGCATAACCAGGCCCATAATAGTTGGTAGCCACCCCCCCACTATTTTTTTTTTTTTATTCCCTGGCATCTAGTAGACTTTCTGCCCCCCCCCCCGGGTGTGGATCAGGGGTAATTGCCCTATCTGCCCACTGGTGGGCAGAACAACTTTGGCCCCATTTATTTGGGGTTGGGGTATGGCCACATCCGCAAACCCCTTATTTTGTAAATAAAATCTTCCCTAGTCTCTGGTGAGCCTTCCAAAAATAGGCCGATTGATATGGCCAACAGTAATGTGCCCCCATGGGGAGCAACCCTTGCCCAAGGGGCTGCCCCCCCAAACTAATACACACACACACCAATCCCTGGTGCCTAAGTGGTTTCTGCCCCCCCCGGGGGCAGATCAGCCTAATAGAAATAGGCCAATCTGCCCCGAAAGGGAGCAGAAATGGCCTAAAAAAAAAATCCCCCCCAGGGGAGCGATCCTTGCCTAAGGGGTCGCTCCCCTTCTGTAAAATTGGCGCAAAAAAAAATCCCTGGTGCCTAGTGGTTTCTGCCACCCTTGGGGGCAGATCGGCCTGATAAAAATAGACCGATCTGCCCCCAAGGGGGGGGCAGAAAAGGCCTAAAATAAATTTGCCCCCGAGGGTAACAACCTTGCCTAAGGGGTCGCTCGCCTTGTGTAAAATTGACGCAAGAAATAAAAATCCCTGGTGTCTAGTGGTTTCTCCCCCTTGGGGGCAGGAATGGCCTAAGTACAGTTTGCCCCCCCAAGGAAGCAACCCTTGCCTAAGGGCTCGCTCCCCATATATAAAAAATATATATATCCCAGGTGTCTAGGGGTTTCCCAGTTGGGGCAGAAAAGGCCTAAAAATATTTTGCCCCCCTGGGGAGCGGCCCTTGCCCAAAGGGCTGCTCCCTTCACTGAATAATATAAAAAAAAATCCCTGGTCTCTAGTGGTTTCTGCCCCCCTTGGGGACAGATTGGTCGAATAAAAATAGGACGATCTGCCCCCAAGGGGGGGGGGGGGGGGGGGGGGGGGGGCAGAAACGGCCTAAAATTAATTTTGCCCCCCACCCCCCCGGGAGCAGAAATGGCCTAAAAATTATTTGGCCCCCTGAAGAGCGCCCACTTGCTTCATGTCAATAACAACAAAAAAAATACAACTCCCTGGTGTCTAGTGGTCATTTCTGCTGCCCGATCGCATAAATGCTGAGAAAGACATCAATGGAAAGGAAAGGCCTTTCCTTTCCTTTGATGCCTTTCTCGACACCTCCACGAGATCGGAGGAGAAATGCAAAAGCATTTCTCTTCCGATCCGAGCTGGAAGCTGAGCTTCCAGCGCAGAGGGGCAGGCCACTGATGAGGTCTGCGCAGTTGTGCGCTGACGTCTTCAGACGCCACGGGGGCAGAAGCAGCAGAGGGGTGGGGGTGGAAGGGGAAGCAATTCCCCTTCCATCCCTGCAGTGGGGAAGCCAAGGCGAGGCTCATGGCCGGTCCCAGGACGTAATGGTTACGTCCTTGGTGCCTCAGCGCCGCAGCCAAGGACGTAACCGTTACGTCCTTGGCGTCGAAAGGGTTAAAAGTTGGTAATTTTAACTCTAGAACTGGTGTGCCTTCGGTGTGGCACTTGTGAGGTTGTGGGGGTCTTTCTGGAGGTGCATTCAGAAGCACGAGACACAAGGGTATACATTGCTCCCTCAACTCAAGAGTATACTACATATAGTCCATTCTATTTTATTACAAATAACTCTTAAGGTGTGAGAGAGCCCGGCTTAATACAGGAGAAGTGGGGAAGATTTACAGGAGAAGTGGGGAAGACCAAAGGACATGGCTGGGCGAGCAGAGTTGCACAGGAGGACGTTCTGCTTCTCTCTCCCCGAACCGGCCTCAGCAGGGCATAGAGCCCAAAGCGTGAGGTATCACAAACTCGCATTGCCACATTCCCCATCCTGTTGTTCTCGCCATGCTGTCAGGTGGGAACCAAGGCCACAATGGGAAACAAAAGAAGTCCTGGCACAAATGTTAAAACCAGTCCAGCTCCCTTCCTCCTCTTTCATCTCTCTCTCTCTCTTAAAGCACCCTCTGTGTCTGCCTTCTGGCCCTCTGTCACCAATGGTTCCAGCCCACTTGAAAAATGCCTGGTGGACTAAACAGGCCTGTTGGTAGCCTGGTACCAGCATTAGTGGTCAGCATGCAACCAGTATTCTTCTACTCCACCAACCATGTTTGTGAGTTTGGTGCATGATTAAACAGGCTATCAATAAGCAGTGGAGCAGCCCTTTTGAGTCGCTTGACTCTGGATGGATGCCTTGGGGCTGATTTGTGGGGTTAGGGTCAAGGATAGTGTTGAGGATGGGGACTGGTAAACTCCATGGCCTGTATTCTCAAGTCCCTTCTGTCCAATTAAGTTCGACAAAGTGATGTGAATTAAAGAACTCAGGATCTGCCCTGAGATTGCATCTCATTAATACAAAGCCTTTTTTGGGCTATTTTGGAGTAGTTTGCACTTAGGCCCTCATAACTGTTTGTCCACCTAATGTATCCACGCCACATTTGCGTACTTTTTTCCAACATCTTGGGGATTCTAAAGGTACCCAGGGTTTGTTGATTCCGCTGGACAGGACGGAGAAATTAGCCAAAATACAGTTAAATGTTGGGGTGTAGAGAAACATGGGGAAAAGGGCTGCAGAAGAAAGTGTCTGTTTTTTCCCCTGCAAATAGCATCAATGACAGGTTTGCACTGCTAAATCACCATCCTCCCAGCTTTCAGGAACAAGCAGACTTGAATCAGAAAGCCTTATTTTTCAACACAATTTTGGCGTTTTACTGTGACACAGCCCATTTTTCTTATTTTTTTGAGCTGTCACTCTCCTTCCAGTTAGTGGTAGAAATAGGTGTGACACCAATGGTGGTTCCCGGAAAACTGTACATTTCTGAAAACTAGCTAAAATTCCAAATTCAGCAAGGGGTCACTTGTCTAGATCCTTCATGGTTTTCCCAAAGAAAGTAACAGTTGAAATAAACAAATATTGAAATTGAGTTGAAAATAACTGCAATTTGTGTCTACGTTTTCATCTGTAACTTCTAACTATTGCAAATTTTCAAAAGGAATATACTGTTATGTCCGCTGGACCCTTCTGGTTGGGGTGGATATATAGGGCTTGTAGGTTCACCAAGAACCCTAGGTAACCAGAGCCAATAACTGAGCTGCACCTTCCAATGGTTTTTCATTGTTAGCAGGTATACAGTAATTTATTTAGTAAAATATAAAGAGTGAAAAACAGGTATCAAGAAAACATATGGGCCACATTTATACTTTTTTTTTTGCCGCATTTGCATCATTTTTTTACGCAAAAGTGGCGCAAACTTACAAAATATAATTGTATTTTGCAAGTTTGCGCCTCTTTTGCATCAAAAAATAACACAAATGCGGGGCAAAAAAAGTATAAATATGGGCCTATGTATTTCCAAAAATGGGCACAAGGTATGGAGTTTAGAAGCAGTGGTTAATTGCACATCTCTGAATTTGGGGTTACCCATACTAGTATGTGGATTAGAAGGCATTTCTCAATACAACTGCTTTCTTACACACTCTCTTACATTTGGAAGGCGCAAATGCAGAGAAAGACAATTGATAGTAAAACTTGTTCTACTATTCTGTGTTCCCCTAAGTCTCATGATAAAAATGGTGCCTCACTTGTATGGGGAGGCCTAGTGCCCCTGACAGTAAAGAGCCCAAAACGCAACATGGGTACATGAAATTTTTCTGTGAAAAACTGACCCGTTTTATGCAAAGTGGATAGTGTGGTTTTTAGGCCCTACCTGAGCTGACACCTAGGCAAACCTATACATTTTTGAAAACTAGACCCCTATGAGAATCCACGGTGGGATGATTTGTGTAGCTCTTACTAGATGGTTGTACCCAGAATCCCTTTGACTATAAAAAAATATTCTCCTCATATTTCTGTGATGGAAAGTTCTGGAATGTGCACTGAGCCACACACGTCCTTTCACCCAGCATTCTCCTAAGTCTAATGCTGAAAATGGTACCTCACTTGTGTGGGTGGGCTTAGTGCCCACAGCAAGAAATGGCCCAAAACGCAACATGGATTCATAAACTTTTTCTACGCAAAACTGTCCCGTTTTTTGGAAAATGGTTAGCAGTGGTTTTTGGGCCCTACCTCAGCTGGCACCTAGGGAAACCTAGCAAACCTGTACATTTTTTTAAAACTAGACACCTAGAGGAATCCAGGATGGGGTGACTTGTGTGGCTCTCACCAGTTAGTTTTACCCAGAATCACTTTCAAACCTCAAACTTGGATTATAAAAAACATTTGCCTCGTATTTCTGTGAAGGAAAAGTCTGGAATCTGCACAGACCCACAAATGTCCTTCCTCCCAGCATTCTCCTTAGTTTTCTGATGAAAATGGTACCTCACTTGTTGTGGCTCTCACCTGGCTCTATTACCCAGAATCCCGAACAAACGTCAAAATGTGTCTATAAAAACACACATTTCTGGATGGAAAGCTCTAGAATTTGAGAGGAGCCAAAATTTCCCACCACCCAGCATTCCACCAGGTCCTCCGATAAAAATGCTACCTCACTTGTGTGGGTAGGCCAAGTGCCTGCAACAGGAAAGGGCCCAAAACATAATGTGGACACATCAAAATTATCTATCACAAAACAACGTATTTTTGCAAGGGGGGAGTACCTGCGTTTTTGGTCCCAGGCTCGGCGGCCATCTAGGGAAACATACCAAACCCAGACATTTCTGAAATCTAGACACCCAGGGGTATCCAAAGAAGTGTAGCTTGCATGGATCCCTCAAAGTTTTCTTATCCAGAATCTCATGCAAACCTCAAATTTAGCTTTAAAAAATCACATTTCCTCACATTTCTGCATGGGATCACCGCACCGGCATAAATTTCCTACCACCCAGCGATCCCCTCGGCCTCCAAATACAAATGAAACCTCACTTGTGTAGGTGGGCCTCGTGCCTGCGATGAAGCAGGGCCAAAATCACGTAGAAATTGAGAGGGAACCAAAGAGGGTCTAAAAGAGCAGTTTTCTTTCATATATTTCATATGCTCTTAGGCTGACTCTGCTTTGGGCACCAACACACGGAGCAGAATTTTTATCAGTACAGATGGGTCAATGCTGGGCAGTAGAAATTTTGTGGATTCCAGTGGATTCCGGACGTTTCCATCACAGAAATGTAGGGAACATGTGTGATTTTAGGCAAAGTTGGAGGTTTGCAGGGCATTGTGGGTAAGAAAATGGTGTGGGGTGTATGTGAAGACCACCACCCTGGACTCCCCAAGATGTTTATTTTTCAGAAGTGTCTGGGTCTGGTAGGTTTTTCCAGGTGGCAGTTCAAAAAATGCAGCTGCTCACCATTGCAAGTTGGATGACATTGGGAGTTAGCTAAGCTCTCTCGGCCCATATATAAAATCAAAGCCCAAAAGAGTCAAATGTCCTCTTGCTTGCCATTGAGATGAGATGCTTTTGTACACAGCGGTGAGGGGGGCAGAAAGACTGTTACTCCCTTTAGGTGGGGTGGTGCAGCATAACCATGCCAATGGTGTTGGACAGCCCCCACCCCTCTAGTTAAAAAATAATGCTTCCCTGGTGTCTGGTGGGCTTTTTCGTGCCCTGGGGGCAGATAGGGGACAGAAAGACTGTGCCCATTTATTTTGGAGGGGGTGGGAGCATTGTCATGCCAATTCTGGGCAGCCCCTACACTACAAAAACAAAATCCCTGCTGCCAAGTGGGCTTTCTGCCCCCCAGGGGAGGGGGACGGAAAGACTGGGCTGATTTTTTTGTTTTGTTTTGTGAAAGGTGGGGACATTGCAATGCCCATTCTGGGTAAATCCCACCCCTAGATGAATAAAAAAAAAATACCTGGTGCCTAGTGGGCTCTCTGCTCTCACAGGGGGGACAGAAAGACTGATTATGGCCATAAACGTAAGGGGGGAGCAAAAGCCTTTGCCCAAAGAGCCGCTTCCCCCTCCCTGGTGTCTAGTGGGTGGATCCATGCTTGGGGATCACCCTCCCGTACTGATTCCCAAGCAAGCATCCATTAGGGAGAGTTTCCATGGCAGGGATGTGGAATTCCTATTGCCTGACACATGCTGTTTGGGGTCAAGGGCAACAAGTTTTCATGTTTATTTTGTTCTTGGGACAAATAGGCTAACCCCCACAGCACATACCCTTTGGCTGCCAGTTTACAGAGAAAGGAACTGTCTGCAGTTGAGGTTAATATGTGTGTTCATATTTAAATGCTGTTCGAACTTGCATTTATGGTTCATTAATGAAAAGTCTTCATTATTAGGGTGAGTGCTGTAAATATATGTTTTAAGGTTGCACTGCACTACTGACAGTGATTCCAGTATTTAAAAAAAAAATATGTGTGTACACGTTTGAAAAGTTTAACAATAAAGATGCTAAGTAAAATGCTCCCAGAATGCTCTATAATTAGATGCAAATGTTTGCAGAACTTTGTAAGCAAGAGTGACAATTATTTGGTTTTGTAATAAGATGTTCAGAAAAAATGCAAGTAGGAAAAAAAAACATTTTGCTACTATGAGATTTTAGGTGCTCTTTCTTTGAAGGGTCATTTAGTAAAATGTGTTGATGCATGCTAGTATTTCCCAAAAAATATTCCTAATGGAAAATCAGTGTCACCATTTTCAACAAGATTATGGGAAGCATGAAAATAAAAAAAAACTGGCAAAACCAACCGATCTGGCATTTTTTTTTAGTCTTTTGGTTTCGTCAATGAGTGTCTTGTTTTGACATGGCTTTTGGAACACTTTATTGTTGGTAGTGCTGTCAGGCCCTCACCACTGTAACTAACACTGGCAAAAAGAAAGAAAAAAGCTTTTGGTCTCTCAAACCACACATTGCCACCAGTGATGTAACAAAGGCACTACGGCCCCCAACAGGACAGCACCTGCCCTTAGTGCGCCTGGAGGGGGGCCCCCTCCAATTTTGTTACGCCACTGATTGCCACAGTAGTTCCTGGCACTGAACAAAACTACTTTGTGTGCCAATGTGCTCCTTGTGGAAGAGCAGAATGTGATCACTCACAGTAAAGCCAGCCAATAGATAAAGCGAAAAATAGAAGTTTAATAAAAACAAACTGTCTTTGCTAATGCCAGATGCAATCAGGGACCCAATTCTTAAACAAAGTCGCAAAAGTGCACCCATGGTATATGTCTTTGAATTAGTGGCTTTAATGAATTCATAAGAACTTACCGAAGTAGACCAGGAAATTGTACTCCTAGAAAATATTTGTGAACTCTATTTTAGCACGAGCAAGTATGCATGCGTAGATTTGCTCATATGAAAATCTATTGAGTGTTTACAAGTTCACTTTCCCTCCACCACTTTTTTCCCAACCCTGGAAGAACTTCTACTTCTGCCATTGTCAGGAGTAAATTTCCAACCTTTTGTATTATGGAGAAAGATTAGAGAAGAGCTGGCGAAAATCCTTAAAACATGCAAGTTAGTAGGTTTGTAGACTCAAAGGCAATGCAGCCCTGGAACTATTGCTTACTGCTTCCTCCAACCCCAGTGTGCAGATCTGCAGAAAGGTGGCAAAATAAGGAAATTGCTCTAGTAGGGATTGAAATTGCAAGTAATAAAGCCCTACTATAGTAGTAGCCCTGGCATAATCAGAGAGCCTATTATCAGAGCTCTTACATAATGAGATTGCTGCCATAATTTGCCACCGCACTACATGGCACCAAAGGGACAAGTAGATTTTTTTACAGGACAAGTAGATTTAAGAAGCACCCTGTCCCATGGAATAGTAGATATTTTATTAAAATCCACACCCCTGCCATGGGAAAAGGGAGATTCTCCCTTTTCCAATGATTTCTCTCCCGTCTGCGTCAGGGGCTGATATAGTCCCCTGAGCACTGAGGCAGTGAAATTACGTCAGTGCGCCGTTCACGCTGATTGTCATTTAACTGAAAACCAATAACAGCCTTGGGAGCTGGGGAAGCTATTCCCCAGCACACAAAGCTGTTTTAGCAGAAAGGAAATCCCTCTGGTGCCTACATCAGAGGGATTTCAAGTGCCATGTGCGCGGATGGCTGGGAGCCATCCAACGCACATGAGCATTGCAGCATTAGATGGCTTCCAGCCATCCGAAGCATAGAAAGGGTTAATGTTTAAAAGGTGTGGCACTGACGAGCAGTATAGTGAAACAATGTGTGTATTTTGCTTGCTATTGGAGTTTGGAGTTGTTTCATGTTTTGTAATTATTGTATATACATTCCTAGGCACGAAAAAGAGATTTGAGCTGATTTTACGCATTCAGGTATTACCGTCTTGTTAACTGGTAGATTACACATGTGTGCTGAAAGATTCTTTAAAGTTTATCCATTCTGCTCCATGTGCGCTCAACTAGGATATGTGGTGCATAGGCTTGCAGCAGATACAAAACACTATATAGGTAGCTACACAACAATCTACACTTGCTTACTTGGTCCCAGGCCCTGGTGTTGATGACGTGGTCAATGGGGATGGTCATACTAAAATGGCCTTCTTTAAAAAGGATGTTCAGTACCCACCATAAAATGGATGCTAGTTGGAGATTAGTTATTGGGGCCGTTTTTCTACCACTTTTCTTTTTTTAACAATTGTATTTATTGGCATTTATGATGACAAACTCAAGACAACTGTCACAACTGTAAGCTGTGGGGAGGGGAGAAGTGAGGAGGGTGAGGGGGATGGGAAAAGAGACAAATGGGGTAGGGGAGAGAGTAGCACGGTATCTCTATGGTAAATAGCATAATAGCAATGACATAATGTAGACCTCTTCTTCACGTGTGGCCTCAGTCAAGCAAACAATGTCAATGGAACATGCCCAAGCCCACTACATCACATAGACAGATCTCAAAGACAAAGGCGGGCAGTGGTGAGGTGGTCATCTCTATTACATCTGCTATGGCAATGTGTCTGAGTCCCTCAACGCATGCGGAGAAGGGGGCCGTGATGAGATGGAATGCAGGGGGCTGTCCCCGTGATCGGGCCACTGTGGCAAGGGTGTGGGGGAGTCCCTATAGTGCATGTAAATGAGGAACGATTCCCATATATCTTTGGGACATGACCGTAAAGGCATAAGTTCCCCTTGAGTTGGCCAGCTGCTCCTGGCAATAGTCCATATCTCTCTAACCAAGCTGGTACAGTATGGCCACACTACGCTTAGCTAGAAGAAGAAGCTTTGCAGTGAGTCAGTGGTCACTCGCCAGAGCATCCGTGACATAGCCCATGAGGGCTACACATGGGGTGCAGGGTAAGAGGTGACCAGTGATATGGATGAGAAGACCCCTTCCCAGAACCTCACCACCCTCGGGCATCCCCATGTTAAGTGTATGAAGGAGGATTGTGGAAAAGCGTATCGCAGACAACTCACATCTGCAGTGAGGCCCAAGTTAAAGAGTTGTGTAGGAGTGCAGTATAATTGATGTAAAAACTTGGAATGTATCAGTCTCGGCCTGTAGTTGGGTGAGAGGATTGCTGTCTGACCACAACAGTAGGACCACTGCTGATAGAGGAGTTAATATATGGTATCCATGTGGTGCCAGCTGCTAGTGTGAAAACCGGTGCAGAGGTCTGTAATGATGGAATATTATCGGGTAACCAGTTTGCATGGTGATTAGTTTGTAAGTGTGTGCTGTAACACCAGAAGTGACGGGGGCCACTGGAAATGTTTTGTGTAATGCATGGCAAGCAGCCTGGAGTTAGTGGTACAGACGTATTTCAAGGATCACCCAACTTCCCAGAAGTAGAACAAGAACCAGTCTGGGAAACATCACTGGAGGTGGAGAGAAGATCTGGTTGGGCGCCCTGTCAAGCTTAGGCAGAGTGGCCGAATGGGTGACAAGCACCTGAAGATCTGACAGCAGACTCAATGTGGCTAATGAGTGATATTAAGGTGGCAGTGACTACTGCAGGAGCCACGACATCTAGCCACTGAAGCAGCAAGAGACAGCTGAAAGCCGTTGCATCCCAGAGACAAATTTCCAGTGGGCCTTATGTGTCCCATTCTTCAGCCATGGTCACTAACAGGATTGTCTGCTTTTCAGTGCGGAAAGCCTCTCGGCAATTGCCTTTTAGTCATCCTGAGCTTAGCAAATTTTAGGGCAGATTTGGCATTGGTGAAAAAGCAGGGATTCCCCTCAAATGTAATGGTGAGCTTAGCCTGGTATAAAAGGGTGTAGGGAACGTCTGCCTCTTGAAGGATTTGTTTGGCTGGAACTCTTGGTGTGCCGCCTGTACTGATTGAGTGAGGTCTGGGTAGGATGACCCTGATAGGCGATGTGCAGTCTGTCTTGTGCAATGCAAAGAATAGTGTTGGGATATCTGTAGTTTCATTTGTCTTGCAATGATGGGGTGGGCTGGGGTATGCCCGCTCTCTATGAAAACTGGACACTGTGCCTCGCCAAAGAGTCCTAGCAGCAGGGCTTCCACAAGGTCCTCCATTTTGTTGATGGCAGTGGATTTCGGAAGACCAATGATCTGGAGGTTGTTCCGTCTTGAACTTGCCTCCAAATCTTCATTTTTGGCTTTTATTATATCAGGAACTTATCCATTCTCAGCAGGTGTACCTTGGAAATGGTCTGGACATCGTCAACATTCGAGACAATTTTCTAAATGATCCAGTCTGTTCTTATGCTTGTCCACGCGTTGTCTCATGTGGTCCAGGCAAGTAGTGAGGATGTCCAGCTTCACATCAACGGTTTGGAGGCTTGACTTCACCTCATTCAAGAGTTCAATGAGGTCTGTGTCTGTTTGGTGTTACCTCTAGAACCTTGGGATAACTTGCCTGTTGGTGCTTCCTGCTCTATGAGGCAAGTAGGGCGGCTTCTCTCAAAAGAGAGTTTCTGCTTGCGTGTGTCATGCTTGCCCAAGCTGGCAGCAGGGGAGGCCCACACCTCGAGTCAGCGGTGCAGCTAGAGGCCAGCCAGGGGGTGAGGGGGAGAACTTTTATGGGGCAGGGCAGAGCTGCGATTATATGAATCTGGCAATGAAGAGTGTAGAGCCGGTAAGAAGTGCTAGGTGGTGCTAGCAGTCCAATACTGTCCCTTGAAACCTGCCACTCCCCGAACAGCCACTGATCGCAGGGGGAACGAGCAGGCTTGATGCCCTGAGCAGCCGCCCAGTGGAGGAGAAGTAGCCAAAGGCAGCAGCATGATTTCTGGGGACACCCGGCACAGGGAGTCAGGCAGTGTGTGTAGAGTCGCGTGTGCAGCCGCAATGACGACTCGAACTCTGTTGGAGTGCGTGGTATAACTGGTCAACTTTATTATACCACTGTCTCCGTACCACTGCCTTTTCCCGCACCCAGACCCCCTTTTATTAACATGCCTACGTAACATGGGGCGCGCTCACTGAAACACCGCATCACTGTGGTGATGCCTAACACCCCTGACTATACACGGAGGAGTGGGCTTTCCCACTCCTGCTTCAACACTACATTCCTCCCCAATGGGGAAACAAATGAAACAGAAACACAGAAGAACACAGTCACTGAAAACGGGAGAGTATTGAAAACCCCAAAGCACTTCAGTCAGTGTAGGATAGCGCAGTGACACCCGCATGTCCCAGGTGCTATCATCAGTCCACAACAAAGTTTGCGTATCGCCGGGAGGTGTTTGGTTTGTGCCGCAGGTGGTATAGCTCGCCCCCGATCTCCCAGAGGCTGGCAACTGGCCTGTCACTTTGCTAGGCACCTTGGTGGTCATTACAACCCTGGCGGACGGTGTTAAAGCGGCGGTAAGACCGCCAATAGGCCGGCGGTAAAAAAATTGCAATTATGACTGTGGCGGAAACCGCCAACAAAGACAGCCACTTTAACACTCCGACCGCCACGGCGGTACAGACAAACAGCGCGGCGGTCACCGCCAACAGACAGGCGGAGGACAATTTACCGCCCACAGTATCACAACCTACCAATCCGCCACCTTTTCCGGGGCGGATTCACAGCGGATAAAAACACAGCGGAAACAGCCATTTCAAAGGGAAAACGCTCACCTCTACACATCCCACGAGGAATCAGGACACCATGGAGCCAGAACTCCATATTCTGCCAGCGATAGTCTACCTGCTCCTATAGGAGGATCATCAACGCCGGCGGCGAAGAGCACAGTGAGTACTGCACCTACGACATAGGGGAGGGGAGAGGCAAAAACACAGGGACACACACAACCAACATCCCAACCCCCACCCGACCCTCACCCATTACAACACACACACCAATGCATATCTATACATTACAGTAACACTCCCCAACCCCCCGGGAAGAATGCAAAGACAAAAGTAAATGAGTTCAACCATTGTAACATATCAAACTACAGTAAGCAAATATATACATATATATATATATATATATATATATATATATATATATATATATATACACATTAAACAAAAAATACACCACGATTAGTAGTGCAGGTAATGCACCATTCATTGTCCGTGGACCACTGGGCCCAAAATGCATGGGCGAGGCCCACACAAGATTCCTGATCAAAACGGAGAGAACACTGCTGGGGCATCAGATAGAAATACAACAGGCACCTCAGGGGGAAGGGAAGGGGGGGCACCTCAGCCAGATGAGTGCACCACGCCAGATCCACGAGGGGGCTCCATGCCCATTGATGTATCCTGGGGAGTGCAAAGCCACAGTCTCTCAAGTCTATACAGTGGGTGGGTTGCCTACTGCCATATCCTGGGGATTGCAAAGCCACAGTCTCTCAAGTCTGCAGTGGGTGGGTTGCCCACTGTTCAATCCTGGGGAGTGCAAAGCCACAGTCTCTCAAGTCTATACAGTGGCTGGGTTGCCCACTGCCATATCCTGGGGAGTGCAAAGCCACAGTCTCTCAAGTCTCACAAGTGGGTGGTGTAGGAAGTTGGCTCTGTATGTACTATTTCAAAGTAAGAAATAGCATGCACAGAGTCCAAGGATTCCCCTTAGAGGTAAGATAGTGGCAAAAAGAGATCATTCTAATGCTCTATTTTGTGGTAGTGTGGTCGAGCAGTAGGCTTATCAGAGGGTAGTGTTAAGCATTTGTTGTACACACACAGCCAATAAATGAGGAACACACACTGAGAGACAATTCCAGGCCAATAGGTTTTTGTATAGAAAAATATATTTTCTTAGTTTATTTTAAGAACCACAGGTTCAAGATTCACAAACAATACTTTAAATGAAAGGTATTTCACTTAGGAACTTTAGGAACTTTGAATTAGCAAAATAGCATATACAGTTCTCACATAAATGACATATAGCTATTTTAAAACTAGACACTGCAATTTTCAACAGTTCCTGGGGGAGGTAAGTGTTTGTTAGTTTTTGCAGGTAAGTAAACCACCTACGAGGTTCAAGTTTGGGTCCAAGGTAGCCCACCGTTGGGGGTTCAGAGCAACCCCAAAGTTACCACACCAGCAGCTCAGGGCCGGTCAGGTGCAGAGGTCAAAGTGGTGCCCAAAACGCATAGGCTTCAATGGAGAAGGGGGTGCCCCGGTTCCAGTCTGCCAGCAGGTAAGTACCCGCGTCTTCGGATGGCAGACCAGGGGGGTTTTGTAGGGCACCGGGGGGGACACAAGTCCACACAGAAAGTACACCCTCAGCGGCACGGGGGCGGCCGGGTGCAGTGTGCAAACAAGCGTTGGGTTCGCAATAGGAATCAATGGGAGACCAAGGGGGTCTCTTCAGCGATGCAGGCAGGCAAGAGGGGGGGGCTCCTCGGGGTAGCCACCACCTGGGCAAGGGAGAGGGCCAACTGGGGGTCGCTCCTGCACTGGAGGTCGGATCCTTCAGGTCCTGGGGGCTGCGGGTGCAGTGTCTTTACCAGGCGTCGGGTCTTTGAAGCAGGCAGTCGCGGTCAGCGGTAGCCTCAGGATTCCCTCTGCAGGCATTGCTGTGGGGACTCAGGGGGGTCAACTCTGGCTACTCACGGTCTCGTAGTCGCCGGGGAGTCCTCCCTGTGGTGTTTGTTCTCCATAAGTCGAGCCGGGGGCGTCGGGTGCAGAGTGCAAAGTCTCACGCATCCGGCGGGAAACGTGTGTTGTTTCAAAGTTGCTTCTTTGTTGCAAAGTTGCAGTCTTTGGGGAACAGAGCCACTGTCCTTAGAAGTTCTTGGTCCTTCTAGATGCAGGGTAGTCCTCTGAGGCTTCAGAGGTTGCTGGACCCTTGGAACGCATTGCTGGAGCAGTGTCTTTAGAAGTGGGAGACAGGCCGGTAGAGCTGGGGCCAAAGCAGTTGGTGTCTCCGTCTTCTCTGCAGGTTTTTCAGTTCAGCAGTCCTCTTCTTCTTAGGTTGCAGGAATCTAGTTTCCTAGGTTCTGGGGGCCCCTAAATACTGAATTTAGGGGTGTGTTTAGGTGCTGTAACAAAGGGGGTGAGGTTACAGTTCCTGCAGGGGGAGGTGAGAAGCACCTCCACCCAGTACAGGCTTTGTTACTAGCCACAGAGTGACAAAGGCACTCTCCCCATGTGGCCAGCATCATGTCTGGTGTGTGGCAGGCTGCTAAAACTAGTCAGCCTACACCGGTAGTCAGTTAAGGTTACAGGGGGCACCTCTAAGGTGCCCTCTGGGGTGTATGTTACAATAAAATGTACACTGGCATCAGTGTGCACTTATTGTGCTGAGAAGTTTGATACCAAACTTCCCAGTTTTCAGTGTAGCCATTATGGTGCTGTGGAGTTCGTGCATGACAGACTCCCAGACCATATACTCTTATGGCTACCCTGCACTTACAATGTCTAAGGTTTTGCTTAGACACTGTAGGGGCATAGTGCTCATGCACTTATGCCCTCACCTATGGTATAGTGCACCCTGCCATAGGGCTGTAAGGCCTGCTAGAGGGGTGACTTATCTATACCTCTAGGCAGTGTGAGGTTGGCATGGCACCCTGAGGGGAGTGCCATGTCGACTTAGTCGTTTTATCCCCACTAGCACACACAAGCTGGCAAGCAGTGTGTCTGTGCTGAGTGAGGGGTCCCCAGGGTGGCATAAGACATGCTGCAGCCCTTAGAGACCTTCCCTGGCATCAGGGCCCTTGGTACCAGAGGTACCAGTTACAAGGGGCTTACCTGGATGCCAGGGTGTGCCAATTGTGGAAACAAAAGTACAGGTTAGGGAAAGAACACTGGTGCTGGGGCCTGGTTAGCAGGCCTCAGCACACTTTGAAATCATAACTTGGCATCAGCAAAGGCAAAAAGTCAGGGGGTAACCATGCCAAGGAGGCATTTCCTTACAGGTGGTTTGCCCACTGTTCAATCCTGGGGAGTGCAAAGCCACAGTCTCTTAAGTCTCTACAGTGGGTGGTTTGCCCACTGCTGCATCCTGGGGAGTGCAAAGCCACAGTCTCTCAAGTGGATAACAGTCTCCACTGGTGCTGGAGGGGGACTGGTGCCCAGAGTTCAGCACACAGCCTGTGACGGTCCCAATTGCATCACTGCCCCTGCCGCAATGGGCTAGCGGTGCATTCCATGGCGGTCTTTGCCCTGTTCAGCGGTCCCTGGCCTGTTCAGCGGTGCTTGTGTTGCCAGTGTCAGACCTGTTCAGTGGTGCATTACATGGCGGTCTTTGCCCTGTTCAGCGGTCCCTGGCCTGTTCAGCGGTGCTTGTGTTGCCAGTGTCAGACCTGTTCAGCAGTGCATTCCATGGCGGTCTTTGCCCAGTTCAGCGGTCCCTGGCCTGTGAAGGCAGGGGCCCTTTCTCCAGACGCACGAGCCATTGTCTCTTCCAGACCGAGGTCACAGCAGCACTTGCAGTGTAGGTCCTCTCCTGTCGAAGATCAGGTATCGAGTGATTCAACAGACAGAAAATGGCGGTCAAGTCCGCGGTGGTCACATCCGCGGCGGTGCGTAACATCACCGCCGGCGTACTTCGTCATTGGCTCCTGGGACCCATAGGGTCCGATGTTAACCAATGCAGCATTGCGCCGCGGTCTTCGACCGCCTACCGCGACGGTGTACAACACCAGCGCAGTTACCTCACATCCCATTGTCCCACTTTAGAGGTCAGGCAGCCGCCATTTCAGGGGCCCACATGCCCTAATTACCAACTGCGTCACACAGACTTAGGCCTTGTCGCACAACACAAATACAGGGCACATTTTGTGTATGAATGGTGTTCTGTGTAGACTGTGGGTACATACCTCTGAGTTGTTTGACTCTGTGGTCGCTGTTGTCATTCCTAGGCACAGTCTGCTGGGACATGTGAGGAGATGGCGGAATCCTCCAGTGTACCGACCGCTGGTGGACCTGTCGACAATGGAGGAAAGACATTTGATCATCACCTACAGGTTTGACCGTGCCACAATCCAGGAACTGTGTGCCCAGTTGGAGCCTGACCTGATGTCAGCAATCCGCCATCCCACAGGGATCCCCACTCAAGTGCAGGTGCTATCAGTGCTCCATTTCCTTGCAAGTGGGTCATTTCAAACAACAGTGGCCATGGCATCAGGGATGTCCCAGCCTATGTTTTCCAACGTGTTGTCCAGAGTGTTGTCTGCCCGGCTGAAACACGTAAGGAGCTACATCGTTTTCCCTCAGATGGAAGATTTGCCTACAGTTAAAGGTGACTATGCCCTTTGACATATCCCCAACATCATCGGTGCCATTGATGAGACCCATGTAGCTCTGGTCCCCCCCCCCACAGGAGCGAACAGGTGTACAGGAACCGGAAGAGTTATCATTCGATGAATGTACAGATGGTGTGTTTGGCAGACCAGTACATCTCCCAGGTAAATGCTATGTTCCCTGGTTCAGTGCATGACACCTATATCCTGCGGAATAGCAGCATCCCTTATGTGATGGATCAACTCCAGAGGCACCGGGTGTGGCTATTGGGGGACTCTGGTTACCCCAACCTGTCATGGCTACTGACCCCAGTGAGGAATCCCAGGACAAGGGCAGAGGAACGCTACAATGAGGAACATGGGCGGACTAGGAGGGTGATCGAACGGACCTTCAGCCTCCTGAAGGACAGGTTCAGGTGCCTCCATATGACAGGTGGTTCCCTATTCTACTCACCAAAGAAGGTGTGCCAGATCATGGTGGCCTGCTGTATGCTTCACAACTTGGCTTTGCAACGACAGGTGCCTTTTCTGCAGGAGGATGGTCCAGATGACGGAGACATTGACAACAGGGACTCAGTTATCCAGCAATATTTCCAGTGACACACAGGTGAGAACACATTCCTGCCTACTACCAGTACTTTCACACTTCTACCTCTATCCTGTCTGTCGATTTCTACCAGTATATGGTAACTGAGTTGTACATTTCCCTTACGGTTCCACAGGTGTGGTTTCCAACGTGTGTCATCTGCTTAGATTCCTCATGGACTTGAGATGTGTGACATAGGTATGTTGACATTACATTTGAAAGAGCATTTTGACACTGTAATTGCTAATACACATTTTTGAAATCACAGACTGACTCCAGATTGTTTTGTGATTCAAGCGTGTTTATTTAAATACAAAATATTGGAGGGGGAAGTTAAATGGTGAGGGGTGATGGCGGAGGAATGTCCATGGCAGAGTCCAGTCTATTAGTCTCACAGGTGCATTGCCCATATGGGCATAGGAAGTGGAGCTGGGGCAGTTCCAATATGGACAAGGTGACCAAGTGGGACAGTGGGATGACAATCAGGGTGGTCTCATTTCTTGGCGGGGGTCTTGGCATCGTGCTCTGTCCTGTTCCTGGATCTCAGGGACCGTTTGCAGGGTGGTTCTCCATCTGCAGGGGGTGGGGTTCTGGTGTGGTGGTCCTGTGGCGGTGCCTCCTGTCCACTAGCGCAGGCGGAGGTGGTGGGCAGTTCATCGTCCATGCTAGTGTCAGGGGCCCCTTGTAGTGCCACAGTGTCCCTCCTGGTGTTAAGTATTTCCTTCAGCACCCCTACGATGGTGCCCAGAGCGGAGCTGATGGTTCTGAGTTCCTCCCTGAACCCCCAATACTGTTCCTCCTGTAGGTGCTGGGTCTCCTGAAACTTGGCCAGTACCGTTGCCATCGTCTCCTGGGAGTGGTGGTAGGCTCCCATGATGGAGGAAAGGGCCTCGTGGAGAGTGGGTTCCCTAGGCCTGTCCGCCCCCTGTCGCACAGCAGCCCTCCCAGTTCCCCTGTGTTCCTGGGCCTCCGTCCCCTGGACCGTGTGCCCACTACCACTGCCCCCAGGTCCCTGTTGTTGTTGGGGTGGTGGGTTAGCCTGGGTTCCCTGTTGTGGTGGACACACAGCTAATTGACGTGTCCTGGGGACGGAGGTATGGGCACGCTGGGTGGGTGCTGTGCTGGTGTTACCAGAGGGTGGAAGCTCTGTGGTGGCCCACGATGGTCCAGGCTGGTCATCTGGATCCAGTTGGACAGAGCTGCTGTCATCACTGTGGGCCTCTTCAGTGGGTGGGGTGGAGATCTCTGGACCCTCCTGTCTGGTGACGTTGGGTAGTGGTCCTGCAGGGGTGTAAAAGCATGATTATTACATCTGTGTGTGTCATGGTGTGCAATGGGTGGGTGACCGTGTACCCCAGTGCTAGCGTTCCTGTGTGGGGGCTTGTGTGATGATGGTTGAGAGGGTTGTTATGGGTATGTGCAGTGGGCATGCTTTAGTGATGGGTGTCCATGCTTTGTTGTGTCATGCAGGGCTTGGTGTTGGGATGTGTGGTTTGTGATGTTGGGACATTTGTGAGGAGTTGGAGTGATAGGGGAGGGGGTGAGGGTGGGGGTCTTTGATAGCATGCAGGTAGGGTGGGGGATATGAAAGTTAAGATTTGACTTACCAGAGTCCATTCCTCCACCGACTCCTGCGAGGCCCTCAGGATGCAGAATCTCCAAGACCTGCTCCTCCCATGTTGTTAGTTGTGGGGGAGGAGGTGGGGGTCCGCCGCCAGTCCACTGTACCGCGATGTGGTGTCTTGAGACCACGGACCACGGAACACACCTTCCCCCGTAGGTCATTCCACCTCTTCCTGATGTCGTCCCGATTTCTTGGGTGCTGTCCCACTGCGTTGACCCTGTCGACTATTCTTCTCCATAGCTCCATCTTCCTTGCAATTGAGGTGTGCTGCACCTGTGCTCCAAATAGCTGTGGCTCTACCCGGACGATTTCCTCCACCATGACCCTGAGCTCCTCCTCCGAGAACCTGGGGTGTCTTTGCCGTGCCATGGGGTGGTGTAGGTGATGTGTGGGGTGGTGTTTGTGGTGATAAGTGTGGTGATGTGTAGTGGTGTGTGGTGTTTTGTGTGTGGAAGTAGTGTGGGTGATGGTGTTGAGTGCCTGTGGCTGCTAGTTTGTGGATGGTGGTGTCTCTCTCTGGCCTTCTTTCTGTAATGGTGGTCGTAGGGGTTTGTATGTGATGTGGGTGTGTGTTTTATATTGTATTGGGTGTGTGGGAGTGGTGTGTGTATGTGTATCAGGTGTGTGTATTTCGAATTGTCCAATGTGGCTGTGTTTTGTATGTGTGTGTGTATTTTGAGCGCGGCGGTGTGTACCGCCAATGGAATACCGCGGTTGAAAGACCGCTGCGTGGATTCGTGGGTCATGATAGTGTGGGCGTATTTCTGTTGGTGTGGCGGTGGAGGTTTTGTCTTCGCCAGTTTATCACTGACCTTTGGTGTGGCGGTCTTGTGTGGGTGTCTGGATTTTGTCGGATTTCGAGATGTGGGTCATAATAGCTGTGGCGGAATTCCGCGGCCGCAGCGGTGTGTTGGCGGTCTTCTGCACGGCGGTAAGCGGCTTTTACCGCCAATGTTGTAATGACCCCCCTTGTCTGTTCTGGGACCGGAGAGGACGCTTGCCTCGGTTGTCTCCTTGTAGGCTCCTCGCCGGTTGACCTCTCTTGATCATCTATGTCCGCAGGTAATACTGGGTTTCCACCCAGATCAGCCCCCGGCCCGGTCATGACTGCACCATCATTGGTGATGTCCTGCCGGGTGTGATGATGTAGCCGCTTGAACTGTGCAACATTTCAGGTTGCAGTCTCTATTCCCCGGCGGGCTGTCACCATGGTACCTTTTACTGCCGTTACTGTCCATGGTTGTGCCTCAAAAGGTAGGAGGAACTTGCCCCTTGAATGATGATCTTTGACCAGGACGGCATCTCCCACTTGCACATGAGCCAATCGAGCTCTCCGCCTTGGAGAAGCATGTGCATTGTTGTGAGTCCTCCTGGCTGTAGACTGATTCTGGGGCGGCGGTTGGGCTCACCATGAAGGGTGGTATGGGATGGTATCCGTTACTGTCCTTCTAAGACAGAGCTGACTTGGAGTCACGCCGGTGGTAGCGTGAGGGGTGACCCTATATTCCCAGAGGAAGGTATATATAGCACTCTCGATGTTCTTGGATTCTGCTGTGGCAATGCGGATTACTTTGTTCAACGTTTTGACAAAACGCTCTACTTGCCCGTTCACCTGCGGCCATCGGGGCGTGATTCGTCAATGCTTTGTGTTAGTGGATGCTAGAAAATCGGCCCATTCTCGGCCGTTGAACGGGGCCCGTTGTCCGTGCGTATTTCTCCGAAAAGGCCATGTGTGGCCATCAGTTTCTCCATTTTTGGGATAACTAGAAACACAGACGTAGACTACACCAGCTCAACCTCAGGGTACAGCGAGAAGTCATCTACCACCACCGCCATGTAGGAGCCATCCGGCAGGCTCCCGAAGTCGGCGCTGACCCTCTGCCACAGGAGTGAGGGGCCTTCTTCTGTGATGACCGTTGTTGGGGGTCTGGGGCCCAGCTGGCTTGACAGACCAGGCACCCTCTGACAGTGTCCTCCACAAGCTGGTCTAGCCCCGGAAACCAGACTTTGTTCCAGAGGCGGTTCTTGGACTTTACGATTCCTTGGTGGGCTCCGTGGGCTAGAGCTACGGTTCTGGCAGTTATGCTCGATGATACCACCAGCCGGAGCCCTCTCAGCAAACAGCCCTCCTCACTGACTGAGAGCTCATGCCTGACGTTGAACAGGGCTTGGAGTTTGGTTTGTGCATCAATCGTGCAGAAAGTCCCTGGGCGCTGAAGTGGGTGCCAGTCCCCTGACTGGGTGGCAGTTATCGCAAGCTGTAAGCACTCGTTCTGGTGGGTGGCCTCCACAACCTCGTCTAGCGGAATGGGCAGGGGTCTGGCCCGCTCAGTTATCAGCCGCACATACTCTTCTGTCTCCTGAGTTTCCGCCACCTCTTGGGGGGGTGGCCAAACGGGCATGGTGAGACAAGAAGTCTGCAGGGTTCCGCGTACCTGGCTGATACTCCACCGTAAAATCAAATTCTTGCAGCTGCAGTATCCACTTTTCGATTCTCGGGGGTGGTTTCGATGAGGATCCTCTGAAAAGGGGCAGCAGTGGTTTGTGATTGGTTACCACCGAGAATGACTTGCCATACAGATACAGGTGGAAGTGACAGCACCCCCAGTGGATGGCAATGGCTTCCCGCTCGATCTGGGAGTACCTCTGCTTTGTGGGCATTAGTGTGCGGCTGGCAAAAGCAATGGGGGCCCTCTCCCCACAGTCTTGTTTTTGTGCTAGGACCGCTAGGACCGCGCCCAAGCCTGTGGGGCTAGCATCAACAACCAGCTGCGACTCACATCGGGGTTCGAAGAACGCCAACGTGGTGTCCGCAGAGAGTGCATCCTTAGTGGCTTGGAACACCCGTTCCTGTTCATCGCCCCACACCCACTGTTGGTCAGCTTGAGTGAGTCGTCTCAGCGGGCCGGTGATATCAGACAAGTTTTTCATGAACCGGCCACAATACGTGACCATCCCAAGGAAACTCCGAACACCCGAAACAGACGTTGGAGCTGGGGCCTCCTGGATGTCTCTCACCTTGTGTGGGTCTGGGCCAATTCCATGTTCGGAGAACCGGTACCAGAAGAAGCATATCTCCCACTTGAGGAAGTCGCATTTGTCCTTGTGGAGGGTCAACCCATGCTCCTGTAGCCTCACAAACACTGCCCGTTGCCCTCCCAGGTGGTCGTCAAGAGTTGGGGCATGCACCAGGATGTCATTGCTCACGTTGAAGACTCCAAGGAGCCCTTGCAGAACTTCTTTGATGACGTGTTGAAACACCTCTGCTGCGCTGGAGATGCCGAAGCTGAGCCGCTTATATCTCCACAAACCGGTGTGGGTGGAGAATGTTGTTATAGACCTAGAATCTGGGTGTAGTACAATCTGGTGGTACCCAGATCTGAGGTCCATTTTAGAGAACCACTAGGACCCGGACAGTTCACTCACGATGTCATCTATTGTCAGGGTCAAATGTCTCTCTCTTTTGATCGCCTGATTCGGCAGGCGCATGTCCACGCAGATCCGGACAGCTTCTGGTTGTTTGGGCTTCTGCGCAACGACAATCGGGGACACCCACGGGGTCGGGCCTGATGCCCTTTCGATGATGCCTGCCCGCTCCAGGAACTGTAGTTCCTGTTCTACCTTTGGACGCAGGTGAAAAGCTGCCCAGCGATGTCTGAGGGCTACATGAGCCACCGATTTGTCTATGTGGAGCTGGAGGGGCGGACCTTTCAGGCAGCCGATGCCGTCAAATAGATAGCTGAATTCCTTTACTAGGTCCTCCAGAGCACCAACGTGGACGCTGAATGCAAATTGCACCAGGTTGAGCTCTTGTGCAGTTTGGCAACCTAGCAAGAACCCTGAGCCTTCTTTGGATATGTAGACTGGTGGTTCTGCAGGTGTCATTGTGGGTAACCTCTGCTGTAAACACTCCAGCTATTTCTAGTGGTTGGTTGTTGCCAAATGCGTAGACCTGCACCCTGGTTGGTTTCAGCGGTGGTGGTGGTTTGGACAGTCTCCGGTATTCGTCCATGGCCATGAGATTTATTGAGGCACCAGTGTCCATCAACGCGGATATGGGTAGGCCTTGAAGGAGTATTCTGCACGTGGGTAGCTGCCGACCGCTGACAGTGTGCACAACATGGACCACTTGGTGATCACTGTCCATGTCGCCATCCGAGCCTGAGGTTGGGACAACGTCAACTGCTCTGACCGACTTCCTTGGTGTGGAGATCAAAGCCCTCGGCGTGGACCGGCAGACTTTCGCAAAGTGGTTAGCTCTACCACACGAGCTGCAGGTTTTGTCCCGGGGAGGGCAGCTACCGGGGTGTGGTGTAGGTCCGCTGCACCATCTGCAGGGTCTCTCCCTTTGCCTCCCTTTGTGGCTGTCAGCCTGCACTTTCATTGTGCCCAAAGTCACGGCGTTGACCGGCTCCATCTTGACCTGTACCGCCAGTGCCTGCTCCATGTGCGCGGCGCGCGCCTTCTGCAGTTCCTGGGATCGTCCGAGAGTTAGAATGTCCCTCATTAGCATGTTTGGTTGTTGCAGGATGCGCTCCCTGAGTTTTGATGAGGAGCATCCCTGGATAAACTGCACCCGGATTTCGTCCTCTTCATCAGGCAGTGTACACGTGCTTGCTAACTCCCTTAAACGGGCATAGAAGACGTCGACTGATTCGTCTTGTGTTTGGCACGTTTGGTGTAGCAGGAATCACTCATAATCTGGATTTGCGTAAGGCTCAAAATGCGCTGTTATTGCCCCTTTCAAAGTCTCACACGTGTGTGGCCTTGCTTCTGTCACTGATTTGAACACTTTGTGGATATTGGCCCCTCCGAGGTGCAGGAGAAGAGGCCTTTACCTTTCAGGTTGGGCGTCCAGGGCCTCAAAGTAGGTTTCAAGGCGTTCCACCCAAACCCTCCACCTTGCAGCCTGAGTGGGGGGGCTCCAGTTACGGTTAATGGCTCGAGGGGAGGGATGCCAGCCATAGTGAGGGAACCTACAGGCTGCTGAAAAGGTGTAACACTTGGATAATGTCTTGGGCAGTTGGCTTCCTCACCTCTTTGAATGGGTGGATAAATCCACTGCTGACACAGCCTCCCCAGGCCTCTAGGGATGTCCACCGTGTGTAGCCAGGCAGGAGCGGTGAACGACTGTCAATATTGGCGTGTAGCCAGCAGCCTTGACGCATCCCGTGATCCGTGGGGTGTTGTGAAAAAACCAGGAAACTTCTCGAGGCGTCTCCAACCAGGAGCATAAATGCTCTGAGGACCTTGCGGGCGTGATGCTCACCTGGGCAGCTGTTGCGGCCTGTGCGATGGAACCGGCAACACTGTGAGGGTGTGGCGGGGGCTCCGAGGTGCGGCAGGAGGCTCGTCGATGGACAGGCCCGCCCGGGCCTTTCGTTTCAGCAGCAGATGCGCCGCACGCACCAGGCGAGGCGTTGGGTAAGCGCAGCACGGGGCAGAGGTGTGCTGCGCGATGTCAACGCGATTGCTACCACATGCAGGTAGGCCCACTCCTTGTCGCCAAACTTTAGAGTTGCGCATGCAGCCACAATGACGACTCGGACTCTGTTGGAGGGCGTGGTATAACTGGTCAACTTTATTATACCGCTGTCTCCGTACCACTGCCTTTTCCCGCGCCCCAGACTGCCTTTTATTAACATGCCTACGTAACATGGGGAGCACTCACTGAAACACCGCGTCACGGGGGTGACGCCTAACACCGCTGACTATACACGGAGGAGTGGGCGTTCCCACTCCTGCATCAACACTACATTGTGTAGACAGATCCACGGCCTAAGTGGCATGTTAGGCCGGAGGGATGAGGCCCCACATGAGCAAGCTGTAGGAGGAAGTTCAAGGCCCCACATGCCTGAGGGCGTCCACAGTGGTATCGGAGTTGGTGTATGGCACATGGCTGGCAGGCAGTAGGCAGATCGTATAAGTGAGGAAACGGCACCCACCTCTTTTCTGGGGGTTGTGCAAGCCTTGCCACCATTTGTCCAGTTGAGCACATCTAGGCGGAGGGTTCAGGCGGGCTCCCAACAGGCTCAAGGTATGCTTCTGGACAGGGTCGTGCCCCCTCCAGCCAACGCACATCACCCCTGCCGTGGGACGAAGTCACCACAGCACTCGCAACAACCATGGCACTCCAGTCCTCAAGGTGGTGTTGCCTTGTCCCACATGGGCCGTGGCAGCATGACCTCAGCAAATGACACTGGAATCTGGTGTCGGGGGTGCGCTTGTGCCACACTCCGCATTCAGAGCCGACAGGTCCAACAGCAGCAGTTCGTGGCCGGAAAGTCCAGGTGGTTGCCTGATCCGGCCGGGCCGACAGCACAGGCAGGGTGTGTCGCCGATCCTTCCGCCAACGGCTACGGGGGCAGCCCAGGGGCCCCCAAATGGAATCAGGGGGAAGCGCCATCCTGCAACAAGGACACTGCAATAAGCCAGCTGATCGGCGGAAACAAGGAGGATGATGTTTCGGCCTGCAGAACCCTATCTTGCAGCTTGGCTTAGCGCAGCCCCTTCCACCACTTTTGTTAAAGGTAAAGATGAGGTACTGAAGGGGGCGTGGCTAGCCTGCCGGCAAGATGGCCATCACTTTGTGAGGCTCTGCCGGGCTTAGGGCTTTATTTTTCATTTATCCTGACGGAGCGGCAGAAATAGCGCTCCCCCGGCCGGGTGACTTGCTGTCTGAGACGGTGCATCTGCCCGTCCTGAAAATTTGGCTGCCCGAGGCCCTGGCGATCGGAGACGTGGAGGAGGACTCGGCCGGTGTCGGGCCTGCTGTGTTGTGGGCGCGTTCGGCTTTGGCGGGCGGCCGCGCGCTAATGGAAGGGGGTGCTGTTAGGGAGGCCAGTCGGCGGTCTAGTCGGGCCGCGGCCGCCGTGCCTCTGTGACCCCCGCGGCCTTGCGGCTGGTGGCTGCTGGGCCGCGCGGCCTGAAGTGGAGAGGCCTGTCCCGCATTTGCGCCTGTGGGATCGGCGGCCGTGGCTGTCCCGGGATTGTAGGTGGCCGTAGAGGGCCCTCTTGGCTGCGGTGACTTTGGCGGTGAGGGCCCCCTGGACTCTGTGTTTTGGTGGTCCTCCTCTGCTGCGGAGGGACCTGGGCTTGGGTCCTGAGGTCGGGCGGGTCTTGCCCTGGGCCACCTGGTGGTAGGCATCTGCTGGAGGGCCCCGGAGTGTCCTTTCGCCGGCCGGGCCGGGGTGCTCTTCTGGGCCTGTCTCTGCATGTTGGCATTTTTCTGAATGTATCCGCATTTTGATGCTTTTGGTGGATACTGAAGGTGACGTCTTAGAGATTGCGGAGGCCTGCACGGGGCTTTGTTCCACACTTGACGCCAATTGGAAGATGAGCAGCCTGCTCTGAAGGTACACAGAGTTCACACCTGGGAGTGAGTGGCTGGTGGCTGGAGGATACCGAACTGTTACTGGGGTTATTTGCGTGCTGCCGCCTGGGAGACACACATTTTGTGCGGCCTTTTCTCCCTATTGGAGTTTAGGGGTGCGCCAATTGCAGGGGCTTATTGTGGCGGTCACTATGGGTAAGACGGAGCAGCAGCAAGCAAAGCTTTCCTTTGATGGCGGTAAGCGGAAGGGCGGTGCGTCTGCATCTCAGTCTGGGGAGGTGCAGATGGAGGATGGGCCCTCGGACGCTTCTGTTAAGTCTATGTTTTTGGATCTTAAGAGTAGCTTGGCGAGCATAGATGCTAAGCTGGACCACTTGACCGAGCAGATGGACCGCATCAGGGCCAGGGTGGATGATCACGACGCTCGTTTCGAGCAGCTTGAGTCGCGCACCTCGGAGATGGAGGATCAGCGGCATGGCGAGAGATAACTCTTGTTGCAGATGGAGCGGGTGCTGGAGGTAATCAGGAATAAAAATGAAGATTTGGAAGCGTGGTCCCAGCGCAACATTAGGATGATTGGCCTTCTGGAGTCCACCGACATGGGTAGGATGGAAGACTTTATGGAGAAAATGCTTGCAAACATATTTCCTGGTGAGCTCTCTCGTATGTTGGTGGTGGAGAGAGCTCACAGGTCGCTGGGCCCCCGTCCTCCCCCTGGGACCCCACCGCGACCCATTATATTTTTCACCTCTTGAATTATCGTGATAGAGACACTGTGATGCGGCTGGCTAGAGAGAGGCGCCCAGTGATATATAGGAACACGGACCTGCACTTTTTCCCAGACTATACTCCGAGTGTGCAGGAGGCGCGCAGGGCGTTCCTGCCGATCAAGCGTTCCCTAAGTTTGTCTGCTGCTAATTTTTCTCTTATCTACCCAGCAAAGCTTCGAATACAGCATGGCGGCACATTGCATTTCTTTACGGACCTGAAACTGTCGGCTAAGTTCGTCAAGACGATTCCCCAGAGGTCTTCGGCTAAGTGGCCGGGCGATCCTGGCTTGGAGCAGGCGAACATCAGTGACACTGATTGACTGTCCTTGGGGCCGGAGTGTCTTTTGGCCCTGTTGCCCGTCCTGCGATATTGCTGTGGTGCCTTTGTTTCCCTTTTTATGAGCTGCTATGTCAGCATACCTGTTTCTCTATCCCTCTGCCCTTTCCAGCCCGTCTGCTCGGTTGGCGGGTTCGGTGGCTAGCCTTACGATCCCTGGATGAGTCCTCTTACTATGTTGTGGGCTTTTGATCTCCTCTTTTGGGGGATGGGGGTGTTTCTTTCTCTGACCCGTTTGGGGGGTCTTTACAGGTGGGGTGGGATTTCGTTAAGGTTTGTTTTTTCTGTGTTGATTGGATTTCTTACTACTGTTCTCCTGTTCTGGATATGATTGGTGGGCGGCGGAGAGTGGCTCGGCGGCGGGCGTATGGATGTGCTGTGGTGATGGGGCTGGGAGGGATGACGGCGGTTAGCTGCCTTACCTGGACTGTGCGTGGCTTGAATGACCAGCGCAAGGTGCGGCTCATGTCTGCTTACATCCAGCGCCATCACATAGATATATGCATGCTGCAGGAGACCCATTTGGTGGCGTCCACGCTGAATCGTCTGAGGGCTGGGTGGATTGGTGTGTGTCATGGCGCGGTGTACTCGCTTTATGCAAGAGGTGTGGCGATTCTGCTACGCAGGGGGCTGCAATGGCGTACGCATCGAGCGATTGTGGATCCGAATGGGCGTTATGTTTTGTTGAGTGGGACACTGTTGGATAGGCCCTGTCGGCTTGTGTCGGTATATGGCTCTAATGTCGATGACCCTGAATTCTTCTGTGAGGTGTGGCGTCTGATTGACTTGATGAGGAGTGGGGCTGTGATTTGGGGAGGGGACTTCAATGTGGTCCTGGATCCGGAGTGAGACCGGGAGAGCTCGGCTAGGGCGCAACACTCCGCTGCTGCCACTGCTTTAATGACTGTAATGAATGATGGTGCCTTGGTTGACCTGTGGAGGACGAAGCATGGAAGTCAGAGAGAGGGCACGTGTATAAGTTAAGTGCACAATAGCTGGACCCGTATAGATCGATGGCTGGGCACGAGGGATGTGGAGCTTTGGACACAATCGGTGGAGCACTTGGCCCAGACCCTCTCGGACCACTCCCCGGTTAAGCTGGAGCTGGTGATACCCGGGAGCTCGAGTGTTGCATTTGCCTGGCGTTTGCCGCAGGGGGCTCTTGGGGATGCAGCGTTTCGTGAGGAGGTTCGGGAGGCTATCCTACAATTTTTTTATGAGAATCGTGGGTCGGTGAGCTCGGCCGGGACGCTCTGGGAGGCCTTCAAGGTGGTTATCCGAGGAGTGTGCCTTTCTAAGCAGCATGGAGTGCTTTGCGCATTGCAACGCGAGTTGGCTGAGTTGGAGTCGCAGATTGCAGAGCTGGAGGCAAAATTGGTGGCGGACTGGGCTGGCGAGACGCTATTGGTTTTACGGGGCGCGGTCTCTCGATATGAAGAGGCATCCCTGTGGGAGGTCTGCTTTTTGGGGAAATATGCCAGGGCTCGGCGTTATGGGGAGGGAGACAGAGCGGGACGAACGCTGGCGAATAGGTTGTGCAAACCCTGGGCAAGTGGATATGTCACCGAAATAGATGGGTTGGAGGGTGAGCGGGTGGCGGGAACGGAAGGTGTCATGAAGATCTTCACGAGATATTTTATGGACCTGTACTCAGCTCCCGCCGAGCTGAACCCTGAAGCGGCGCAAGCTTTTTTTTCAGAAATTAGCTTGCTTTGGTTTGAAGACACACATAGAGCTTATTTTGACGAGCCCTTTTCGGTGGAGGAGGTTAAGGCTGTAATTAGCGGGCTGCCTGGGGACATGGATTAGATGGCTTAACCCCTGCCTTCTATAAAGAGTACTCCAATATCTTGGCTCCGTATCTACTGGAGGTGATGCTGAGGCGATGGAAACCGGGGCTCTTCCTGCTTCCCTACGGGAGGCGTTGATTGTCATGATTCTTAAGCCTGGAAAGGAACCCAATAGCTGTGACTCGTACCGCCCGCTCTCCAGGATCAATGTGGACAATAACATTTTGGCTAAGTTGATAGCAACGAGGCTGCAGCCACTGATGCCGCGGCTGGTGCTCCCGGACCAGTCTGGGTTTGTGTCGGGCGGTCGACGATGCATAATTTGCGCACGTTCTTCGCGGTGCTGGCCGGCCTTGCGGTGGAGGAGGAGGCTGCTGCAGTGTTTTTAGATGCTACAAAGGCGTTTGATTCTTTGGCTTGGCCATATCTATTTGCTCTGCTGGGCAGGGTGGGCATGAGCGTGCGATTTGTAAGGCTGATTCGCTTGTTCGATCGCTAGGCTGCGGATGAATGGTGGCGTCTCAGACCCCTTCCCGGTGGCCCAGGGGACCCGTCAGGGATGCCCTTTGTCACCATTGCTTTTTGCAATCGCAATGGAGCCGTTGGCTGCCTTTTTGCAGCAGCACCATAGCAGTAGAGGGCTGCCGTTCCGACAGCGCCCGAAATTAAATTCGATGTACGCTCACGATATTGCGCTGTATGTGCGTGAGCCGAGAAAGAACCTTGATATCCTGTTTAATGAGATTGTCCGCTTTGGTGCCTTCTCTGGCATAATGATAACCTGGTCTAAATCGGTCGTGCTTCCCCTCACTGCTGGAACTGCGAGCTTCTCGTTGCGATATCCCATTGAATGGGCGGACGGCCCGGTTCGCTACTTGGGAGTCTGGCTGAGTTGCGATGTAGAAACCCTTTGGCTCGCCAATTATGGCAAGCTGGTAGCCTGGCTAGGGACAGGATTGAGGTGTGGCGCTCGCTGCCGCTTTCGCTTATTGGGCGCATTGGCATTGCCAAAATGGTCGTGCTGCCAAAATTCCTGTATCTCTTTGTTAATCTTCTGTTGGTGCTTACTGTGGGTTTCCTGCGGCGGCTTAGATCGGCTCTGGTGCGGTTGGTATGGGCGGACGGGCAGCCCAGGATTGCCTGGGAGAATCTGATGCTGCCGTCGAGATGGGGGGTCTTGCTGCCCCCGATCTGGAGCTTTATTATTATTGTGTGCAGGCCCATTTTGCGTATCACTGGATTCGCCCCATGAAGTACTTACCTCATCTTGTGCCTGAGAGCGACGCGGTGTGGCCAGACAGGTTGCCGAGGGTACTTGGGTGCATGTCTCGGACCCGGTCTCGGGGGGTGGACACAGTTGCGTGTACTTCCGGAGCTTGGGTGGCTTTGTTACACCGGTCGTGGACGTGTGAACCCTTTGCTCCTACGATGCCGGTGCTGGATATTGCTGATGAGAGGATGTCCCGAGATGTACGGATACGAGACTTCCTCGCCACTTCCGAGATTTCATTGCTGGGAGATTGGTTTGAGGGTGAGCGCTTGCTTTGAGGAGGCGCTCAGTGCTGGAGCCGATAATGCTCTACATCGGTTATATGTGCTACGTGTTTACGCAATGCTCCGTGCGCAATTCGCTGGCCTCCCGGCAATGCCTAAGACCTGCCAGGCGCTGGAGATGCTGTGGTGCGTGCAGTCGCCGCGTAGACTCATCACCAAGCTGTATGGGTGTTTGCAGGAGCAGCAGAGCGCTGTGGTTATGGCTGTGAAGGCTAAATGGGAGCTGGATGTTGGGGAGCATATTTCTGAGGCAATGTGGAGAAGCTGCTGTGCACACATGAGAGCGCTGTCGCCAAACTATCGACTGCGGCTAATTCACTTTCAATTTTTACATTGTTTATATTACACTCCTCGCAGTCTGTGTGCTATGGGGCTGCGTGCAGATGCACACTGTGAAAAATGCTGAGCGCCGGATGGTGACTTCTTGCATTTGGCGTGGAATTGTGGAGAGGTGCGTGCTTTTTGGGTGGAGGTGATGCATGCGATACTGGGAATGACTGGCTTAGATTTGCCTCTCTCCCCTCTGTTGGCGCTGCTTGGACTGATGGCTGAGGTGCCGCCAGCGTGGAGATGACTGGTGGGCATGCTGCTCTTACTGGCAAAGAGAAGAGTGGCGATGTGCTGGGGAAGGGGCAGGGCCCCGCGTGGGACTGATTGGCTGCGTGATGCAGCGTTTTGTCAGGAGCAGTTATCGACTTTTTGGGAACTGGCCCCTGAGTGCTCTTGCCCTAGAGACATTTGGGCACCGCTTCACTCCTTTGTGGAGTCTTATAGCTGAAACGTGATGGCCTTGTCTTCCTTTGAGTGGTCGTGCACATGGTGGATTGGTTTGCTGTTTCCCGTCAGTGCTATGTGTGTTGTCGGGTTGGTGATCCTGCTGTATGAGTTTGCCCTGCCGCCCCCCATCATTATATTTTTGTTGTCGTTGTTGGGTTCTTATACCCTAGGAGAGTGCTAGCATTCAGATTCTATTCTAGAGGTGTGCTTTAATGCTATTTCCTTTGTTCAGTGCACAAGGTGTTGACTGGAACCTGATGATTTGGGTATGCTGGGAATCTTTGTTTTTGCTGTATCACATTCTTGGCTGATTTTAATGGCAATGTATGTACACGGATGGATTCTTTACGTTTGTATTTGCTCGCTCCTGGGGCTGTCGTTGTCTGTTTTTTTTGTAAAATTTGCATAAATAAATAAATAAATAAAATAAAAAAGAAGAGGTACTGAAATAGGTTATAGTTAGAATCTATTAATGCTTTGCACGGCCTATAGTTTATGTTTCCGCTTTTATTTATCATATAATCAATGGAAGCAGCTGGACAGTGCTTCTGGTGGTTTTGTCCATAAGGTGCATGAGAAGGAGCTTGATCATTTTTAATTTGCATTGCAGTCTGCAGGGGCAGGTATGGCGAGCCTAGTGTTTCCCCCCAATATTCAATTAGATAATTTCATATTATACATTTTACGCTTAAAATGTGACATATGATGGTGATGAAGAGGCTTACTACATGATAGTTTTTGGCGACGGCATCATATCGTGTGGGATTAATGATCTCCTCAATCCTTAATCAGTTTTGCATTCAGGCGATACTGCTAAGAACCAGGGTAATTTAAAGCTGCTGGGGCATTTTGGTCATTTCTAGAAACACGCACGCGCACACACGCTCTTTCTCATCTACGTTCCTTTCCCTGAGGTGACCAGATATGCATGTATATCTGTCTATATAACTACCTACCTATGCCACAAGGGGCAATGTCTTGATTGGTAATACTGCCCGCTGTCCCCCGTATTACTCTCTGCTATCTGCAGCTGTAGTTGTGGTTTTAGAAAAGGCATTTAAAGGGACTGGTAAGGCTTGTGGGTTTGTCGCGATGGTTTAACAAGGGAAACGTAGGGGTAAAGAACCATCAGCAGTGCCAAATTGAACGCATAATTTCGAACAATTTGTCTTCTGCTCTCGGAATGCTAGGCAGCATGTCTAGTAGTCAGTCATTATATTAATTTTGGGCACTATAATTAAAACTACAAGTGGACTGTTCAGTTGCAGAAGTCAGTGCAGCTTCCAAGAGATCTTTCCAGACGCAGTCTGTGACATGACAAATTAGAATGTGTAGCACTCTTGTGTTTCCCTACTAGGCCTGTCGATGAGACATCATAAAACCTGTTGTGGACTTGGATCACCTTGTAGGCCTGTCCCTGAGACACTGCAAACCTATTGTGGACTTAGATTACCTAGTATGCCTGTCGCAATCTAATTGCAAACCTAATTAGATTGCTGATAAGGTTGCATTTGGTCTGCGTACAATGTCTCAGCCTCAACAAATGAAGTCATTACTCGTGGTTAGGGATTGTTGAGTCAATGTCACACAACTCTTGCGGTGGGATGCGGAGAGAGAGTTGGATTTGACACCACTATTTTATTTTGTATTTAATATTTGTAGTAATTTGCCAATGTCCTCCTTTAAAGAAGTACTTTCCTTAAAAGCTGCTTCATTATGCACGATGTGTGTAATTGTTAATGATCTCCATTGCCCACGAAGTTCCAGTATTATGCATTTAAATGTCTCAAGAACATGTCCATGTTTTCTTCCAATGTTTTCCTTAAAACCAAGTTTATTTTGTATGGTCTCTGTGCTGTGGATGACCTCTTTTAGCTTTGCATTGCCACGAATTCTGGTATTACATCTCTAAATACCTGCAGTACCATGCCAATAAACATGCCAATGTTATATTTTCATTGTTTGTTTCTAAAAGCTGCTTGATTAAGTATGTGATTTACATTTATTCCTAACCTCCGTTGACCTTGACATTATTGTGGAGTTTTGATATTTTGTATTTAATAGTCGCAGTAACATGCCATTGTTTTCTTCTAATTACTTTTTTTTAAACACGTTCAACCTAGAGGAAAGAACTCAAGCCACATTTTTATATGGTCAAAAGTCTACTTTAATACCGGTTTCACTGTAAAAAAAACTGTGTTGTTACACTGCATACCTTGACTAGGGTCAAACAGGTGAAAGCTTATTTACTAAGTCCATAAGGGATATTTTTGCTGTCAAGAACGTATAAATAGCATCCAAATCTAAGAAGCCAGTTGTCGGTAATGTTTTCTTCTCATAAGCACAAGGATTTTAAATCACATGGGGAAGGTAATCTATCAGGAGAAAAGACAATATAACAAATGGATCCTTCATAGATATTAATGTGGAAGTGTCAGTCAATGCTACGTTGTTAAGGGCAGGGAGTGAATTTGATTGCTGATGGTGTACATTGTTGCAAGGAGTTGGTGGTATGTCACATTGTACCTATACATTTAATTAGCAACTATATTGTCCTGGGGTCTGGCATTCTTAGGTATTTTAGTGTTTTCTGTAGGTATCTTAAGATGGATCTAGGCTGCCCAGCAGCCAGAATAATAGCCTTGTTGAACAGTTTTATCTAGTGATATGAAAGGTTAGAATTTTGTTTCACACAGTAATGTTAAAAGCTAATGTATTGTATTGTTTTTTAGTGGCACTTGTTTGGACAATGACATCTGGAACTTGAACACCAAAGATTTCCCCAGGTAACCCATTCCTAACCATCAGAGTAGCCACATTTGACACAGGGCTGGCATTTCTGGACAGGTTTGCGATAGAAATGGTATCTTGTTATTCATCTGCCTTCTTTAAGTAAGGAACTGCCTGCTTTCAGGTTGTATGGGACTTAAGGAGTAGGGCAGGCCTAGTGCTGGGGATAACCACGACACAAGTCGCACAAGGAGTAGAAGGAGTAATCCACACTGAGAAAATCTATAGAAGGTGCGATGGTAGGACCTGTTGGGCTTACCAATGAAGATGCTTTAAGAATCTTTGTTTTGCCAAGGCTGGACAATCAATTCTCAAAGGCTACATAGGTTGGATTTTCACTCCATGATAGTTCATTTCTGGTGACTATGGTTGGTGGGTGCGAGCTTCCTGGAACCAGGGAGTAGTGTATCCCTGGCACTTTATGATGACATTACAATATTTCCATTTCAGAGCACACACAAGCTATCTAGAGGCAACTTTGCTTGCAAAGCACCTACTGATGGCCTTCTGGCAGAATGATGGGAAAACAGATGAATTCTACGAATACCAAAGTCATCAAGATTGTGCACAAGAAACTCCCTGGGCCCAGCAATGGAATGGAGTCTTTGGATTTTTGGGCGTGTTTTGCAGCACTGGCTCAAACCCATGTTTGGGAACAAGCAATGGGTCAACCAGGGCTCCCACCAGGCACAATTGAGACAGCCACAAGTGGGCTATATTGTCGATCAGACCCTTTAACACTGAAGGGGGTACAGCACTCACCCACAAAAAGGTGCCCATTCAGGGGCTCGGAAAAGACTTAAGAAGGGAGCGGGCCTCACATATCCAATAAATCGAAGAAAGAACTGGCATTCAAGCAGGCAGGAGGGGTTCACCTGTGATCAAGGATAAGGATACTATCACCAACAGTGCCTGTCCAGGTGTCGTTTGCAGTGTGTAGTGCTCCCTCACCAGAAGGACTGGGTCCTTATTGTTATTTCACAAATCTGCTTCCCTCAACTACATATATAAGTTAGTAATATTTTATATGTTTGTTTATTGTTCATTCTTCTTTTCTACAAGTCATAGAGCGCAAATCTCCAATGTGAGACTCTCCCATTTCTTTTCCAATTATTCATTATTTTTCAAGTTTTTACCTTTTTCTAATATAGCAATCAGAACTTATAGGAACAACACGGCCAACTAGGTAGATCAGGGTACTGGAAATTGGTCCTGTGAATCGCAATTGACTCTTCATGAGCGGACTGAGGCGAGAAACATGTTGACCTAGAACCAGAGATTCATTGATACCCTTCTGGATTCCATGTTTGTTTTTAAATTGTCATGAGTTCTCAGCATTAATAAAGAATTTCTTTTTGATAAATTATAGACACTTTTAATTTCACTTATTCCCAATCTACCCATATTTTTTTTTATCTCTCTCCCAAGCTAGGTGCAGGCGATTACTCATCTGTTTTTCTAAGGCAGTTTTGAGTAAGAAAAAATATTTCTGGCAAAGAGCCCCCTTGATGGAGCCCGCTGGACATTGCAGCCCCCACCCAGTGAGGAGCATGGTCCGATGATGAAGCATGCCACTTCGGTGGGTGAGGGCTCATGTGTCTGATAAGGAATGCTTCGTCTGTGTAACCTTTCACTAGATGTGAAATACCAATGAAGTATTAAGCCTCCAACGGAACAACACACTACTTTGCTGTTTGATTATACAAAAAGAGAGCCTACTCAAACTTGCCTTTGGAGAGGTTGATTTGTCTTCACACTGCCAGCAGTAAAGGAAACCATTATTCCAGCAGAGATGACAATTAACCTCTCAGACAGACTTCCAGCAGGATAGAGTTGCTAAGTAAAACAGTTAACTAGGATAATGACGTGGTTGGGATTGGTGTGGGTAAGAAGAAAAACAGCAGTGATAAATAGGTTGGAAAAGATAAGGTCAGTACTCCTTTGGTGCAGATTTCAGTTGGGGATGATTGGGAACAGGCAGAGGAAACAAAGAGAGAGACCAGGTTAACAGGTATCTCTAACAACACCACAGCATAACCTAGTAAAATGAGCCAGTCAGTAATTACATTAGACATTGTCAGGAGGCTGAAGAACCAATGTCATACTCGGGTGGGTTTCACACAGGAGTAGCGAGACAATCAACAGCATGGCACATCCCCAAAGAAGGGAAGAAGAAAGTATGAAAATGGAATTCATTGTTATTTTTACACTTTTAGAAGACCTAAGTTGAGGGACAGATACAGTAAGGAGCAGTAGTACAGAATTATACAGTAAGGAAGGAAATAGGATGTGGCCTGATGAAGACATCACAATCTGGAAGGATGATTTTACCATGCTGATAGCCATCACAATTCAAAAATACCTAGAACAGGGTTGAGCAATAGTGTTGCATAAGCAAAGTGTGGTGGAGAAGCTTAGACATTATGGCATCATGACTAGGCTGCAATATATCTTGTGTAAACAATGTATGGAGACAGTAGCAGAGATGACATGGGATCAAAAGATCTCAGAGATTCTGATGGAACAGATGAGATCAAGAACAGGGATATGGACAGGTCGCCCAGCATGCTTCTCACAGTCCTGTTAGAGTGAATACATGCGAAGGCAATATTTCGCAGCATTTACCACCAGTACCACAACCTGCCATTGCATGCAGCCAACAACACACATGTCCGAATTGGGATCCTAGCTATACCTTTCAACCAGCCACAGACATACCCCTCGACTTTTTCACAGCAGCCACATCGTACCAAAAAAAGGCACAACACCACTAAGTTAAGGCAGTCCCCAAAACACACCGAAGTGGTACAGCAGTATATAAATACAGTATCAGCTCAACCACAGTCCCAAAGTATCATATCATAACCACAACAGTCCTATGGGATATGGCATAAGGGTTAACCACAGCAACAGATGGGGGGATTCCACAGCCAGTAGCATCTCTCTGGCATTTAGGGGCAGCAACAACAAACATTTAGGAGCAAAACAGCAACAGGTGCAGGGTGGTCATCTCCAAACCACGCCCTTCCGCTCATCAGTGTAGGGCATTTCCAACTAGCTGAACGCGAAGGAGACTGTAGATGACCGTTGCAGACAATCAATCAGTACTAGGGGAGCCTTTGATTGCCTCAAACCACCAAACAGAGTTGGCATGGGAGCCTATCTCCCAACCTAGCACTACTTAAGCAACACCAACAAAAAACCCTTCACCATTTAACACTAATGTATACTCTTCAAAAAATACACCAAGATATTGAAAAGGGGATTTTTATTTGAAGAGGATTCCTCATCCCTTACCAAGGACTCAAGACAAGCATGCCAGCACGTAATATACATTCCACGCAGGCACTGCCTCAAGTAGTGGGTGAAACAAATCCAGAAAGAGCTCAAATTAGCCAGGATAACTGGCCCTTTTCACACTGCTCCTCAACATTACTTTATTCGGTAACCCCTTGGTGCTGAACAAAAACAAAAAAGGAAAAGGGAAGGTTTCACATCACACACCATGATTGGCTTGATCCAAACTCTTGCTCAGTTTCGTATTCCTCCTTTGATGAGGCTAGTGAGGGAAGTTGGCTAAGGTGCACTTTTGGCAAAGGTGGATAACGAGACCGCTTTCAGGCTACTGCCAGTTCACACCAACAGCTGTCACATCATGGAATTCCATTTTAACAACAAGATTTATTATTATAACAGATGCAGGTCCCTGGAGGTGCTCAATATCATGTGTCATATTTGAAAAGTTCAGCTTCTTCTTGAAGTGGTAATGGGTCAGGCAGAACCCACTGGAGAAAATATAAACTAATTGTTTGATTTTCTTTTAGTGGGCAAAATCAGTACCACATACTGTAGTGCCTCACTTGATGCTTTTTCAAGTGTGACTCAACCATAGGGATTCCTTTGACCCCCCCAGCAAGACAGAAGCTTCCATAACTGTAGGAAGTTGGCTCTGTATATACTATCTCAAAGTAAGATATAGCGTGCACAGAGTCCAAGGGTTCCCCTTAGAGGTAAGATGGTGGCAAAATTAGATAATTCTAATGCTCTATTTTGTGGTAATGTGACCGAGCAGTAGGCTTATCAGAGGGTAGTGTTAAGCCTTTGTTGTACACACACAGGCAATAAATGAGGAACACACACTCAAAGACTTAACTCCAAGCCAATAGTTTTTATATAGAAAAATACATTTTCTTAATTTTTAGAACCTCAATTTCAAGATTTGAAGTAAATACATAAAATGCAAGGTACTCCACACAGGTAAGTTAGGAACTTTGAATTAGAGCAATAACATACACAATTTTTGTTAAAATGGCAATAAGCTATTTTAAAAGTAGACACTGCAAAAATCAACAATTCCTGGGGGAGGTAAGTAATGGTTAGATTGTGAGGTAAGTAAGACACTTACAAGTTTCAGTTCCTGGGCATAGGCAGCCCACCGTTGGGGGTTCAAGGCAACCCCAAAGTTACCACACCAGCAGCTCAGGGCCGGTCAGGTGCAGAGGTCAAACAGGAGCCCAAAACACATAGGTGCCTATGGAGAACAGGGGTGCTCCAGTTCCAGTCTGCCAGCAGGTAAGTACCTGCGTCCTCGGGGGGCAGACCAGAGGGGTTTTGTAGAGCACTGGGGGGGGGACACAAGTAGGCACACAAAACACACCCTCAGCAGCACAGGGGCGGCCGGGTGCAGTGTGCAAAGCAAGCATCGGGTTTTGCATAGGAAACAATGGAGGTACCCGGGGGTCACTCTAGCGGTGCAGGCAGGCACGGGGGGCTTCTCGGGCCAGCCACCACCTGGGCTAGGCAGAGGGTCGCCTGGGGGTCACTCCTGCACTGAGTTTCGGTTCCTTCTGGCCCTGGGGGCTGCAGGTGCAGTGCTTGGTCCAGGCATCTTGTCCCTTGTTACAGGCAGTCGCGGTCAGTGGGAGCCTCTGGATTCTCTCTGCAGGAGTCGCTGTGTGAGTCCAGGGGGGGTCGTATCGGGCTACTCACGGGGTCGCAGTCACCTGGGAGTCCTCCCTGTGGTGTTTGTTCTCTGGATCTCGAGCCGGGGGCGTCGGGTGCAGAGTGTGAAGTCTCATGCTTCCGGCGGGAAGAGTGAGGTCTTTGAAGGTTGTAGAAAAGTTGCAATAATGTTACTGTTTGTTGAGCAGAGCCACTGCTCACTGGAGTTTCTTGGTCCTGGGGTTCAGGGCAGTCCTCTGAGGCTTCAGAGGTCGCTGGTCCCTGTTGGATGCGTCGCTGCTGCAGTTTTTCGAGTCAGGTGACAGGCCGTCGTCTCTGCAGACATGCAGGTCAGCAGTCCTTCTTCTTTGGTTCAGGTTGCAGGAATCTGATTTCCTGGGTTCTTGGTCGCCCCTAAATACTCGATTTAGGGGGGTGTTTAGGTCAGGAGGGCAGTAGCCAATGGCTACTGTCCTGGAAGGTGGCTACACCTTCTTTGTGCCTCCTCCCTGAGGGGAGGCGGGCCACATCCCTTATCCTAGTGGGGGAATCCTCCAAAACTAAGATGGAGGATTTCTAAAGGCAGGTGTCACCTCAGCTCAGGGCACCTTAGGGGCTGTCCTGACTGGTGGGTGATTCCTCCTTGTTTTTCTAATTATCTCCTCCAGCCATGACACCAAAAGTGGGGGCAGTGGCCGAAGGGGCGGGCATTCCCACTAGCTGAGATGCCCTGTGGCGCTGTAACAAAAGGAGTGAGCCTTTGAGATTCACCACCAGGTGTTACAGTTTCTGTAGGGGGAGGTGAGAAGCACCTCCACCCAGTGCAGGCTTTGTTCCTGGCCACAGAGTGACAAAGGCACTCTACCCATGTGGCCAGCAACTCTGGTTGTGGCAGGCTGGCAGAAACTGGTCATCCCCACACTAGAAGTCGGATTGGTATTCAGGGGGCATCTCTTAGATGCCCTCTCAGTGCATTTTACAATAAATTCCACACTGGCATCAGTGTGCATTTATTGTGCTGAGCAGTTTGATACCAAACTTCCCAGATTTCAGTGTTGCCATTATGGAACTGTGGAATTCGTGTTTGACAAACTCCCAGACCATATACTCTTATGGCTACCCTGCACTTACAATGTCTAAGGTTTTGCTTAGACACTGTAGGGGCATAGTGCTCATGCACATATGCCCTCACCTGTGGTATAGTGCACCCTGCCTTAGGGCTGGAAGGCCTGCTCGAGGGGCACTTACCTATGCCACAGGCAGTGTGAGGTTGGCATGAGGGGAGTGACATGTCGACTTAGTCATTTTCTCCCCACCAGCACACACAAGCTGTGAGGCAGTGTGCATGTGCTGAGTGAGGGGTCCCCCGGGTGGCATAAGACATGCTGCAGCCCTTAGAGACCTCCCCTGGCATCAGGGCCCTAGGTAACAGGGGTACCATTTACAAGGGACTTATCTGAGTGCCAGGTCTGTGCAAATTGTGGAGGCACAGGTACAGTTTAGGGAAAGGACACTGGTGCTGGGGCCTGGGTAGCAGGGTCCCAGCACACTTTCAATCATAACTTGGCATCAGCAAAAGGCAAAAAGTTAGGGGGTAACCATGCCAAGGAGGCATTTCCTTACAATAACCCATTTGGCATTCCTAGAAATCAAGCTTAATATTGAAGAAGGCCTGTCCCTTCTGCGACAGAACAAGGTATAGTCCTTCTTCTAAGGCATTTGGGTGGTGCTGTTAAAGAAAAAGGCCACACTGACGACATTACAGGAACTAATAGGGAAGCTTAATTTTGAGGCCATATCATCCCAGCGTGTAGAGTGATTGCAAGATACCTCTCACCCGCAACTTTGGACACAATGCTGAAACGCTATCCTATCAGAATAGGTGCAGACCTGAAGGAGGATTCACAAATCTGGATGACATTCTAGCAAATGGCAATGGATCTCATTAATGGCAGTCCCTGGGGATGCCCAGCCCACTAGCACAGTGGTTTACCACAGCCTTGAACAGACATGGATTTGGGCCTAGATTTATCCTCTGTTTCTGCTGAATTAGCGCCATTTTTTAATGCTAATTCAGCACAAACTTAACTCTATATTTATATTTTGACGCTAGATCAGACTAATGTCAAAATATTGGAGTTAGCGTCATTTTTTGGATGTGTGAACCCACCTTGCGTCAATGAGATGCAGGGTGGGCATTCCCATCCCAAAAATGACTCAAGGCCCTAGCGCCTTATTTATCCTCCCGTGCAAAAATGTGCACGGGAGGGAGGCAGCCCTAAATTATTCAACGCCTGGGTCAGAGGAGGCATTAGGGGACCTGTGGACCCATTTCCATGGTCAAACACCATGGAAAGAGCCCACAGGTGCCCTCCCCAAGCCCTAGGAAAACCCCCACCCACACCGAGCTACACCACAGGCACACCAGAGGATGGGGGACCCCATCCCAGGTAAGTATAGGTAAGTAGAGGTAAGTATTTTTATTTATATTTCAAAATGCCATTGGCTGTTCAGAAATGCTCCCCCCCCACACCCACTGGGTGCAGTGGCCATGGCCAGGGGACCCTTGTACCCTGTGCTAGCCATTGGGGTGGTGGGTATGACTCCTGTCTTTTCTAAGACAGGAGTCGTGATATGGATGGTTTTGTGTCAGGAAATGACGCTAGGCTGGTTAGAGTCTTTTTTCTTTTTTTTACTTTAAACAGCTTAACGTCATTTTTTGGTGCAAAACTCCCTTCTCCCATACCGCCACAACCACTTGGCTAACGTCATTTTATTAGACGGTAAGCCACCCTTTGCGCCAGATTGTGCCATTCCATTAATATGGCACCTGGCTGGCGGCCTGGAATGGTGCACGAGGGCGCTATACGTTTTGATGCAAAACTGCGCAAACTCAGTTTTGCGTCAAAAAGTATAACTATGGGCCTTGGTGTCCTGCTGGGAATTGCTTGGTGGGCTGAAAAATGACCCGCACCCTGGCATTCACATAAAAGGACCAAGAACATAACAGTGTTGGAACCCTTTCCTTATCTTAGTTGCCCCGTACACTTTCCCTGACAGATTGTCTAACTTCAGGTTCATCATTTCGTTTGACAACATGGCAGTAGTGCACAAAATAAATTCACAATGTGCAGTATGTTCCATTGTATTGGGCTTACTGAGGAATCTAACACTGCAAACCTTGCAGTTGAACACTGAAATGATTGCTAGGTATGTGGAGGGAGTAAGAAACAAGGCTCCTTGGCACTCTCTCTCATTCCCAGATGGACAGATACAGAACATAGAACTTTAAGGCAGAAACTCATAAGACCCTGTTTAACTCAGAGCAGTGGACATTGGTGCGATGGAGGACAGACTCAGGGACATAGCTGAGATAGCATGGCTCCAAACACACACAGTTGTTAACAGCAGTGTTATAAAAGTATTTATTTATTTTTAGTCTAAGTGCCAGGAACGATGTGTTGTGTCGTGTAATAACAAAAACGCAACTCTGTCAAGAGAATATGTCCAGGAAGCTTTATTCTCTATTACTTCGTCAGCACCAGTGTCCTCATAGCAGTCCGAAGCCACAACTGTCTTCCAACTCGTTGCTTCAAACCCTGCCAATCACCAGCGCTACTGAAACCAACATTCTAAAATCTAGAACAAGTTTACTGCATGCATGTACATAACACATCTTCCCCCTTTCACAACCATCACAACACATAGCATTAAAACAAATTCAATAAAAAAAGAATCTCATTATCTTTATTAATTTTCTTTCTTTTCCTTTTAAAACATTTCACAATCATTCAAATGTTTAGGTTTTTGGATGTTCTTTTTAAGTGTCCCCTTTAAACTGCTGGAACCCGAATTAGTCATCACGTTAGCAAATTCTACAGAATCAAGTCTGAGATCGGCTTGTACATTCTCTGTGCCGTCTCTAACCTCAGCTGGTGTATCTTCAACTGTTACTGTGTCCTCTCAACAATTTGCGGTACATCACCATCTCCTCAACCCACATCTCTTGTTCTCCCTTCATGCTTCTCATTCAGGTCAAGATTAGAACACCTGTGAATTAAATTCATTTAATTAATGTATCCACCTCACTCACCAACCTCTCCTTGCCTATTTGTCCCGTATCTATGCATCCAGGAAAATGTATTGCAACTTGGAATTTTAACAATGTCTCTTTTGATCCACCATTTCCCATTCTCCACCCTGACTGCATGTCTGGAAATGCATACCATCTTGGTTTTAGGGAAAAATCTGGATTCCCTTATACCCTTTCCTTCCAGGCTTCTTTACTTTAATCCTGTTGCCTACATTGAATTGCACATCACTCACATTCTTGAGTAAATCATACCACCTCTTGCTGGCAACTTGGGAATCCATATTTGCATAATATCAGATATTCCGTCACTCACCTTAGTTTCATGAACTACCCATGTCGGAGACAGCTCATTGCTTGAATGCCTCCCTCTTGACAACACAAACGGCGATACACCTGTGTATGGGTATGTGGTGTGTTATGATAACACCAAACTCTGTCCGCTACTGTGTCCTCCACAGATCTACCAGAAGTGTTAACTACTTGAATGATATCCTTAAGTATTCTATTGACTCTTTCCACCAAATCATTTCCTTGTGGACTATACAAAGCAGTGGTAAGATATTTAACACTCATCCTTTCAAAACATTCTTCCACCAAGCGTGAGACAAATTGTACACCATTATCCGTGACCAAAAACGCTGATATTCCCTCATTACGAAACAATTCTTTTAGTAATGCCACTACACCTTCAGCATTTGGTCCTCTCAATAATTTATAAGGAATCCATTTTGAATGATAATTCACTGCCACTAACACAAAACGTTAACCCTCACAGAAACCAGCAATGGGCCCTATGAAGTCCATTTCTACTTTCTCCCAAGGTCTCTCTAGAAACTGCACAGGGCACAATGTTACATTGTGGGTGCACATTCTTTTGTCAGCTTGACCACATTCCCTACAACTGTTCACCATCACTTCTATATCCCTGTCCATTCCCGGCCACCAATGGTACAACCTGACACATTTCCTTGTATCTGTAATGTCCGCCCACATGACCTTTGTGAGCCAACTTTATCTATATCCCTCTTAAACCCACAGGACACTATCCCCTCATTATTAAACCTCCCTCAACACTCAATTCTTCCTTGAATTTAGAATAAGGTTGTAAGACCATAGTCAATGACCCCTCCATAGGTCATCCACTGGAGATATATTTTGCAAGAGTCATCTGACATTTGTCCTTGCTCGAAAACTCCTTCAAGCAATGTTGCGAGATAACTCCTTCCAACACACGCTCCAACTACTACCTCATCATGCTGATTCATATTTCCACCTACACATCCAGCCACTGGACACCTGGACAAGAAATCTGCTCTGCAATTTTCCTTTCCTGCCAAATGTTTCATTTCAATGTTTAAATCATATAATTTAGATAACAATCTTGTTAATCTAGGACTAGTCTTTCCAAATGTTATAAAATTCCACAGATAAACTAAGGGTTTGTGATCCGTAACCAAAATGAACCATCTGCCCCATAAATATGTAGCAAAATGCCGAGCACCCGACATGCAAGCTAACGCCTCTCTTTCAGTCGTACTGTAATTTTTTTCAGCCACTGACAATCGCCTAGATGCGAATGCTATTGTGTTCTCCTTACCATCAACCATTTGGCTCAAAACAGCACCTAAACCTATGCCGCTCGCATCAACCATTATAATAGATGTAATATTCTGGGTAGGGCTGTAATGCTGGCGCACCAACAATAAGTGCCTTAAGTGGCTTAAAACCCTCTTCTTGCTCACTCTCCCATAAAAATTTCCCCCCTCTCCTCAGCAACGTATGTAATGGCTCAGTTTGTAATTCAAAAGTTTGGACAAAACGTGAATAATATTCACAAAGCCCAAGGAATGATATTGAATTATCTTTGTTATTAGGTGACGCATATTTCTCAATCCCCCAAAATGAGATTCTTTTTAGGTGAAATACCTGAAGCCGAATTTTTTTGCCCCAGATATTCCACTGTATCCACCATGAATTTCCACTTTTCTTTTTTTACTGTGATACCATGGTCTCTTAATATGCTTAAACATTTGTCTAATTTTCACAAATTTTCTTCCACTGAATCAGAACCAATTAGAATATCATCTTGATTAGCCAACACCCATTCCATATCCCCAAACAGATGATGCATGAGTTTCTGAAACACAGACGCTGCCGAAGGTAAAGCAAATGGCATGTGTAGGAAACAAAATCCTCCAAAGGGTGTAACAAACACTGTGAGAGAACGAGACTCCCTGCTGAGTTCCACTTGATGATAGGCTGCTTTAAAATCAATGGTAGTAAAAGCTTTCATACCTCCCAACTGTGCCAACATATCTTGGATTCTGGGTAATGGAAAACAATCAACTTGTATGTTTTTATTAAGTGACCTCAAGTCAGTACAAAGTCTAAGATCACCATTTTTTTTTAAGAGCCACCCAACAGGTGAAATCCATTGGGAAGACGCAATAGGGTTGATAACACCATCATCGCAAATACCTTTAAGGTGCTCCTTCAACTCCCCTCTAATGCTTAATGGGACATTCCAAAACTTTGTGAACAATTGGAACAGCATCAGGTTTAAGGATAATTTTATGTTCGAAACACTTCACCATCCCGAATTTGTCTTGAAAAATGGTCTCATGTTTTTTTAAGAACCTCTTGTAAGTAATCCACTTTCACTTCAATTTTCTCTATTAAGGTAATTGGTTCATCAGTACCAGGTCTGAGCACCATTCCAAATTGACCCTGGTCTCTTCACCCTAAAATATTTTATCCTTTCTTGGTCACATAAACTTTTGTTTGAATACATTTGTGCTGATACTTAATCTTCTCTTCAAAGTAACTGATCATATTTATTTCCTGACCCCTAAATGCAATTATCTTAATGTCCAGTGGATACAAGGTGATATCCTTCCACTTAGAATAAAAATAACTCTCAGAAATTATTATAATGGGCGAACCTGAATCAACGGTGACTCTAAAAACATTGGCTCCAATTGTCACTTCACATATAGGATCTTTGTTGCTATGTAGTTTACTGCATTTCAGCTTGTTAGATGATAATAAGATGTTAATCAATAGTACACATTTCTTCTCAAAATTCAAATCATCTACCCCATTTGCCAAATCAAAATGATTTAAACCTGGTGAAAATTGCAAATCAAGCAACATGACGCTTTGAGTGTTCTTGCAGATACGTGCAAATTGTCCAGTTTTTTTCAAACTTCACACACTTTGCCTAGCTTAGGACAATTTTTAGCATTTGCCAAATGTGATGTAGAGCCACACAAGTTGCAACCCCACTGTTCGTCTTCTGTTCACCTAAATCATTCTTTGAAAACTTGTTTTTAAGTGCAACCACAGCTACATTTTCTGTTTGAGCCTTTTTAGTTTTATTTAACTCTCTAGAATCCATAAAAGAAACTTCAGTCCCTCTTGCAATCTCCAGCGTTTCACATAACGTGGGATTTCTACAACACAAAACTTTCTCTTGAATCCTATTGTCAAAACAATTTACAGCTAACTGATCTCTTAAATATTGATCTAAAGGACCTTCAAACTAACAAGTGGAAGCCAAAATTCTTAACTCTGCTAGGAAATTATCAATAATTTAATGTTGAAACAGTTTTCTTGTGAAAAACGTATGCCTCTCTACAATGACACTAAGATCATCTTTATAATGACTTTTGAGCCTTTTTACTGCCTCTGTAAATACATTATACTGTATGGACGATGGAGGAAATAATTGTGGTTGATGATCAAAAATTATTTGACCCTCCTGCCCAACACAGTTATACAATATTGCCTTTTTCCTTAAAGCTGGGACGTTCAACCCATATATAGCCACCAAATAACTTTCAAACTTTTTAAACCAATGAAGCCACTTTAACCTAGTTACACCTGGCTCTACAAGAAAAGGCAATGGAAGATTAGCAGTTTGCATGTTTACAATGTACAATAAATTAATAAATAATGTACAATAAATATAGTTACACAACCATATGTACTCATTTTCCTGTAATTGTTTAAACTATCATATGTAGTGCAATAAGAAATTAATAGCGTGCCTATCACTGTATAAGTTGACCACAAGAAGACTTTGTCAACATGTTTGCAATAGGCAGAGAAAAGCGTGCCTATCGCTGTAAATATACTTCAGTGGCTGTGACACAGGCAAAAAGCGTGCCTGTTGCTATATTCCTTTAAAATTAAACTGACTCTTCTCCCAAAATGGACTACTACGTCGTATGACGTGACTTCTATAGCTGGTGGGGCTTGTGTTTAGTAGGCATGCATCATCCACAGCAAAGACGATGACAACGACTTGTGCCGGCAACTGGGCGAGAGCCCCCACCACCATGACAAAAATGAGGCTTATCAGTTTTGCAACTTATGGATTTTCCAAAGCGCGTATAGCCTTATCGCACCAACGAACAAGACATGGTAGGATCCAACAGGTGAGAATTCAAAAGCAGCCAGAACAGTAAAAAGGGCAGAAAGGTTAAGTAATCGGTGCTGACAACTCGTCGCCAAAATATGTTGTTTCGTGTGATAACAAAAACACAACTCAGTCAAGAGAATATGTCCAGGAAGCTTTATTCTCTAATACTTCATCAGCACCGGTGTCCTCACAGCCGTCTGAAGCCACAACTGTTTTCCAACTCGTTGATTAGAACTCTGCCAGTCAGCAGCGCTACTGAAACTAACATTCTAAAATCTAGAACAGCTTCACTGCATATGCATGTACTTAACACAATGCCAGAGCTCTACAGCTCTAGTTAGTGCAGGGTAAAGTTGTTCATTCTTTGGGTCAAGGGGAAATCCAGTTCATGGGCTGAAGAAGACCTAATAGCCATAGCTTTACACAATAGACTCCAAGAAATGCCGAATCTCACCAAACCTTTCCTATCATGCAAAGCTTTGAAAGGCTGTACTAGATCTGAGACCTAGGTTGGTAACAAATAATCCCCCATAAATTTTACCACACTACAATGCTTTTTAGATCGTTAATTGGTGTTGGAAATGATCCTTTTTGCAGGGTTATCCCCAAACTTTTTGCCTTCTTCCTCCTATTTTTTCAGGTCTGTTTTTGCTGGTTTATTGTCTCTGCGCACTTTACCACTGCTAATCAGTGCTAAAGTGCAAGTACTCCCTATAGAAATTGTACTGTTGATTGGTTTATCCATGATTGGTGTATTTGATTTACTGGTAAGTCCCTAGTAAAGTGCACTAGAGGTGCACTAGAGGTGCCCAGTGCCTGTAAATCAAATGCTACCAGTGGGCCTGCAGCACTGGTTGTGCCACCCACATTAGTATCCCTGTAACCATGTCTCAGACCTGACACTGCAGTGTCTGTGTGTGCAGTTTTAAACTGCCAATTCAACTTGGCAAATGTACTCACTTGCCAGGCCTAAACCTTCCCTTTTACTACATGTCAGGCACCCCTAAGGTAGGCCCTACGTAGCCCCAGGGTCAGGGTGCAGTGTATGCTTAAGGTAGTACATATACTAGTGTGTTTTATATGTGTATATGTGAAATACTGCCAAATTCGGTTTTCACTGTGCAAGGCCTATCTCTCTCATAGGTTAACATGGGGGCTGCCTTTAAATATCCTTAAAGCGCAGATTCCCTTTGAGAGTAGATAAAAATGTGGAGGTTAGGGTCTCTGAACTCACAATTTAAAAATACATCTTTTAGTGAAGTTGGTTTTTAAATTGTCTGTTTGAAAATACCACTTTTAGAAAGTAGGCATTTTCTTGCTTATACCATTCTGTGACTCTGCCTGCTTGTGGATTGTCTGTCTGGGTCAGTTTGACAGTTGGGCTGTTTTGCACCTCTCTAGACAGTGACACAAAAGAGGGTGGGGTGTAGCCTGCATATCCTGATGAGCCATCTGAGCTAGAGAGGAGGGAGGAGTGGTCGTTCACACCTGAAAGGACTGTGCCTGCCCTCACACAATGCAGTCTCCGACCCCCTGGTGTGCGTCTGGGGCCTGGCCTGGACAAGGAAGGACTTTGCTTTGAACTTTGCCAACTTCAAAGACAGAACTGGGTATAAGAAGAAGACCCAAAACCCCAGACTTTTAGAATCTTTCTGGAATTAAGAGGAACCTCTGCCCAGGAGAAGAGCTGAAAAGCTGAAGAGCTGAAGGAGGAGTATTGCTTCTGCCTGAAAAGAGTGCAAAGGGTGAACTTTGCTGTGTGTCCTGCTTGAGAAAATTCTCCAAGGGCTTGGAGTAGAGCTGCCTCCTGTTGGAAGTCTCAGGGACACCAAAGACTCCAGTTTCCTCGACCTGCAGCACTGGGAACTGTGTATTTTTTGCTGTTCAAGAGGAGATCCCACTGTGACGGCGCCAACGACGCCGCTTGCGTGCACTGTGACTTGCCGACGCCACACGGAGTCACACTGCCCGCTTCGCACCGCGACCCTGGTCTCCCCCCGACGCCGTCATCGACCGACTTCACCGAGCCGCTGCTTGCACTGTGACCTGTGGGCCCCGCACTCCGGCATTACCTGCTCACACCGCAGCTTGGGCATCCCCGCCGCCGCCGCTCCTGCTGACACCGGCGCCGCTGCCTTCACCGTGACCTGTGGACACCGCTCGTGAGGGTCACGAAGCACTGTGTCGTCCCACACCGCTGGCTTGGGCCTACCAACGACAGCGCTTCAGCAACAACGACGACGCTGCCTGCACCGTGACCTGTGGACACCGCGCATCGCACCGCCCCGCTTCACACCACAGCCCTGGTCTCACCAACACCGCTGGACGCCGTCACCAAGCTGCTGCCTGCACTGTGACATGTGAGCACCGCACGTCGCATCGTCCCACATCGCACCGCAGCCCGACACCATCCACGCTGGCGCACTTGACTTCATCAGCTTGGAGTTCAATCCGCAACGCATGTGACGTCAAGGGCACAACGACTCTTGCACCGACTCCGGAACCGACACCGTGACATCAGCAATGCCACTCTCCGGAGCTCACCACGAGGATCACGACGCCCTGCAAATCCAAGGTACTGTTTGTGGGTTTTCCCGACACCGCAGCTGGCCCGCAACGCAGCGGCCGGCCTAAACTGTTGGTTTTGTTGCTCACGACACCGTGATAGCCCCAGATGGAGCTATCGACTTCAAAGAACTGTAGTTTTGAGTAAATCTTGCAGAATTCATATTTTTCTTACTGTATGTTGGATTTTTATCATATTTGGTGTTGTTTTATATAGATAAATATTGGCTATTTTTCTAAAACTGTTGTGGTGTCCTTTTGTAGTGTTTTCACTTATAACTGTGTGTTATGTGCAAATGCTTTACACATTGCTTCTGAGATAAGCCTGACTGCTCGTGCCAAGCTACCAAGGGGGTGAGCAGGGGTTGGTTATCTGAGCGGGTATCTCCCTTATCCTGACTAGAGTGAAGGTCCCTAATTGGACAGGGTGCAAACCAACTGCCAACTAGAAACCCCATTTCTAACAATTGGCAACATGCAGCTTGCAGTATGAGACAATTCTCTGCCAGGTGGCACTTATTGAGCCTTCCAGGCATAAGAGCTGGTGGCTACATCAAGGGAGGATAGCAGTTTTTATTCCTTGAGTAGCTCTCAATGACATCAGAAAGGATAATCTTTGCATCAATTTACTAATATGTAAGTCAAAAGCTGCTAAGCAGGGCAAGGGAAGGGTTGTGAAACTAAGCAGACTAAGGTCTGATGACAGTTATTGCCCAGTATCACAGTTAGCTTCCTACCAGGAGGCACAAAGAAAGATGAATGGTTACTTGCTTGTTCACAAAGAGTGGTCCCCCATGACAATGTAGCAGTTCAAGAGGGTACTAGCCATGATACTGGCAAAGGCACAGTTTGCTGAGCAATGGTGTTTCAGGACCTACTCTTTCCAAATTGGGGCAGCAGCCACAGCATTCAGAAAAGGCTTGTCAGAGGAAAACATAAGAAAAATTGGGAGGTGGGAATTTAACCACTTTAAGCCCTATATTCGACCATAGGGGCAAACTGCTTATAACCAAATAACGAAGGTCTTGTCTGGAACTCTGTGGTGCACATGTTTCAATTGAACTCATGTTTGACTTTACGTTTACAACACAACTGAAATTATATACTTATATGTAAAATGTTGTTTTTAAATTGTGAAGGCTTCACACAGAGCAGTAACTTAATGTCAATCTTCACTCTGGGTTAAATTGATAATAATAAAATGTCTGTTATTAAAAAAAACAGGGATAGTTATTTACCCCAGTTTATTTTCTTTGCTTTCAGTAACCAAGAGGGTATGAGTGAAGGGGCACTCATTTGTATACACAGCAGCTCAGCCTGCCCATATGATCCATAGCTGTACAAAACATAATTTTGTCCGTGGTGTGGATAAGTAGTACAGGCATGCAGTGAGAAATGCTTGAGGGATTCACCAAGTTACACTTAGGAAACTTCCCTGCACCTGACATTATAATTATAGACCTGGATGGCAATAACATCACTGCAGGATGCAAAGGTAGACTGCTGCAGAAGATGACACGTTCCCTTGTAGTTATGAGCAGATTTCTTGGGACTACGTAATTATTATGGTCCAAGATTATCCCTCTGCAGTATTGGCATGGGACAAAGTCACAGGAAACATCTGAGAAGTCCAGATGGAAGTTAAATGGTCAATGTTTAAATTCCTAAACAGTGTTCACATTGGAGATGTGGGACATAGCCCAATTTAACTGCAGCACCCCTTCAATATATATATGGCACTGATGGAGTTCACCTCTTCAAAGGGGGAAGAGATCTGTTTATTCACAACATAAATTACATTTTGACCAAAAAGGCCGGTATGAAGCTTTGCTGGCTTGGAAGTCACTAGAAAGGCATTACAAAATATGTACAAGCCGATCCACTACTACCACAAGCTCAGGTGTCAGTCTAGGTGGGAAAGATGGCACCAGTGAACCACAGCCATACGAGTCACAATGACGCTGCCAAGGGGAGAAAGACAAATAATGGGGCCTGGGCTACTATTGGCAGTGAACATTCAGCTGTAAGAGCCAAAGTGGATAGGGAGTGGTATGGCCATAGGGTAGCCCTGTTCGAAGTGAAGGCAAGTGAAGCACAGCCACCTGAAGGTAAGACTCATCCAGTGTTCCTGCCTAAGGCAAAGCTACCAGAAGTGGATGGCCACCTGGCAAGCCTGATAGACTAAAATTAAAGAAGCATGTCTGGTGTAACTGAAAGAGGAACCGGACGAACTTCATGTACCACAGGAGTAGTTTTTTCTTTTAATTTAATTACATTTTCAAAACCTTTTTCACATCCAGTGTGGTTCGCAAACAGTTTCTGATTGTCTGCCAAAACTTGTTCAAGTGTTAAATATGTACCAATATTCTCTACACTACCGACTTCTGAACATGGTATCCCTCCAAGGACTATGGGATTTGGTGAACCTGGTTTCAAACTTATTCCCAATTTGCCTAAGTCTTGCCAACCTACAATAGCCCTGCCATTTTTAGCTACATTTATTTTAGTATTAATACTGCGATCTTTAAACTGAAGAGTGTTACAGAAATACCCTACCATGTTAATATCAAATTCTCCAAACACTTTTGGGCTCACATACATACACTCTAACAATTTTATTTCTTTCCAAATACTGTTGAAAATATCTTTGTCTAAAATGGTAATGGGAGACCCTTAATCTGCCATAACCTTCAATTCTTTACCACCAATGCTGACAACTTCAAGTGGAACTTTAAATCTGTTCAACTCACTCTTGCTACAGTCATCATCAATGGTTAAAACTATATTTGCACACATTTCTTCATCAAACTCATCCACAATATTGACTCTAATATGACTGCCCCCTTTTATACCTCTACATACAACAGCAAAATGAACACGTTTTTAACATTTGGCACATTTTTTTTTCTATCTCTGGGTATTTAGAATTGTTACCAAGATGTGTTTTAGATCCACATCTATAGCATTGTACACCTTTCGTTCCACCAAACTTGTTATCTTTGCCTTTTTCCATGAACTTAGCCTTGACATCTTGTACCATGTATACATCCATTTTAGACAAGCCAGACATTAAAGCTTTAGTGGATAGCATTGATCTTTCAATTCCTTTAGCAATATCGGTGACTTCTTGTAATGTAGGATTTCTACATGCAAGCAATCTTTCTTGAATCTTTTTTTAATAACACTGAAATACAAATTGATCTTGAATATAAATGTCTGTCATCTCCCTGAATTCGCATGAAGGCACTAAGGCGGTCATTCTAATCTTGGCGGGCGGCGGGAGCCGCCCGCCAAGCGGGAACCGCCAGAAGACCGTACCGCGGTCAAAAGACCGCGGCGGTCATTCTGAGTTTCCCGCTGGGCTGGCGGGCGACCGCCAGAAGGCCGCCCGCCCGCCCAGTGGGAAACCCCCTTCCACGAGGATGCCGGCTCCGAATGGAGCCGGCGGATTGGAAAGGGTGCGACGGGTGCAGTTGCACCCGTCGCGATTTTCAGTGTCTGTTTGTGGGGCCCTGTTAGGGGGCCCCTGCAGCGCCCATGCCATTGGCATGGGCACTGCAGGGGCCCCCAGGGGCCCCACGACACCCGTTCCTGCCAGCCAGGTTCTGGCGGTCAAAACCGCCAGAACCAGGCTGGCGGGAAGGGGGTCGGAATCCCCATGGCGGCGCTGCCTGCAGCGCCGCCATGGAGGATTCTTCAGGCCAGGGGAAAACCGGCGGGAAACCGCCGGTTTCCCTTTTCTGACCGCGGCTTTACCGCCGCGGTCAGAATTGGCCTGGATGCACCGCCAGCCTGTTGGCGGTGCATCCGCGGTCCCCGGCCCTGGCGGTCTATGACCGCCAGGGTCGGAATGACCCCCTAAGACTCTCAAAGAAGCAATATATTCTTCGATACTTCCATTTGCTTCCTTTTAAAAAAACTATGCCGTTCAACCATAACATTAGGTTCTTCTGTGAATTGTTTTTCCATTCGTTTAACTGCCTCTTCATATTCGTTCCAAGGAATGAATTGACCCGGAGGTGGTTCAAATTCAGGTAAATTATCGAAAATCTCCTGACCAGTATTAACTAACAGGCCAAACATCAATGCTTTTTTCCGTTCAGGATAAAAAAAAGTACCATCAATAGCTACTAGGTAGTTTTCAAATGCTCGGTGCCAATTTTCCCACTTCATTGTTGGTTTGCCAGGATTGTTTAAAAATAAGGTTGGTTGATTTATAATATTGCTATGAGCCATCTTACTGATGTTCAAAATGTCACTATCACAATAAATGTTGTACCACTGTTCCATGAATTGTTAAAATTGCACTAGCAACTATCTGTGCTGTATTTGAATTATATTACTGTACACATAACTGTTTCAAATAACTCTTTAAATACATTTTGCAACTTAAAATGGCTGCCCTTAGCATCCTGTTTTTGCAGGAAATTGCCCTTATTTTCCAAACTTGCAACTTAAAATGGACGCTGTTAGTGTCTTGTTTCTGGAGGAAATTGCCCTTATTTTCAAAACTTGCCCAATGCAAGATGGCCACCGTGCACGCCACTAATTTTTATAGGAAGTCAGCCTTGAGTAGACACGTAGCCGTAACACAGCAACGCACGTTTATTTTTAACAGAAGTTGGGCACAACGTAATCAGCAACAACAGCAATGTTCGAAGGAGGTTGCTCAGCACGTGGTCAATTTCAATAAAATAAATAAATTAGAAAGTACTTGCAGATTTCCCACCATTTATCTTGCTGGCCACTTGCCAATCCGCACTGCATCTATCCGTTAATCTGAAGTCTTCAAGACGCCAACACAGTGGCCTCCGCTTCCATATAAAGTCGGTAAAATAGTATTGATGAGCCCATAGAACGCTCGTCGCCAAATTGTTGTGAGGAAGAATGGATGATTAAATCAATTAAATATTTAGTTTATTGAATAAAGTATAGTCATACAATTAGGCTCATCAATACCGCCCGCTCCGTGCTGAATCCCACCTTGAGCCAACTGACTTCTCACTATATCACGCATTCCACATTCCACCTTCTAACATTCTACATTCTACTATTACAACAACCCGTCCTTCCCACCATTGTCTCCTGCACCCACGGTGGCTGCTGCACGTTCACTGTGGGAATGGCTTCAGCACTGGAGGCTGGTGGACTTGTGGAGACACTGCAATGCTGAGACGCAAGTCTATTCGTTTTTCTCTGCTCCGCATCAGCTACATGTGCGAACTGATAGAATACTTTGTTCAGATAACTTGTGCTCTGCAGTGCTACAGTTGGATTACCTTGGCTGCACACACTCTGATCACAATCCTCAGCTCCTAAAAATGGGGTGGGATACATCGGTCTCTGCTGTTCCCACCTAGCGACTGCAGCCGAACATGTTAGAGGATGCACCCTTTAGAATGTCGCTTGGTACAGCTATTGCTGAATATTTTGACTGTAATGCTGGCACTGCTTTGTCTGGACTTATTGAATGGGACGTGTTCAAGGTTTACATATGAGGACAAAGCCTGGGCATGCAATGGAAAATGCAGAAGTCCATTGAGCGTGACTTAATCCGAGTTGAAAAAACTTTGTTGCAACCCAAAAAATGAGCTATCCAGAACTCTCTAGATATGTGTATACTCGCAAATAGGAGGGCAGAAGACCTGTCCCTGGTGGAGAGAATACACTGTCTTAACTATGCAGCGCATTCAGGCAGGTTATTGGCCTGGTTGATCCGACAGGAGCAGTAACGCACCCCTATTTTGGAGCTGCGTTCGGCGACGGGTGATGTGCTGTACATTCAAGGCGAGATACATGAAGAGCTAACACATTACTGCGCAGCATTGTATCAATCAAGGGCACCAACTGGGCCTGCTAACTTTGAGTAGTTATTTTCCCCGCTCCCATTGCCCTGCCTCACAGAAGATCAGTGGGAGGAATTAGATGAGCTGTTAACCTTAGCAGAGATACAGGACAGTGTTCGCGCATTGGCTGCTGCCAAAACCCCAGGTCCTGACGGCCTCCAATCAAATTTTTATAAGACATACTCCTCTATGATTGCACCTCACTTGCTGCGGCTACTGGAGGAGACTCTGTCAGCTGCATCCCTGACGGCGTCCCAATGGGAGGTACTACTGATATCCCTCCCTAAACCAGGCAGAAACCCAACAGAGCTGGGATCATACAGACCTCTGAAGATGCTTAACACAGATTATAAAATTCTGGCTAACTTGTTGGAGATGCAGCTGTTGCCCTTCTTATTTGCGCTGCTGTGCCGGTTGTTTTTTTGGCCTAGGCTTTTTAAGACTAGTGGAGCTGTTGTATATGCATCCACAGTTCAGGGTCAGAACTGGATCAACTATCTCGGAACAGATTGAGGTAGGCAGGGGGACTCTGCACGGTTGCCCCCTCTATCTAATGCTGTTCTTGCTGGCTATAGAGCCCTTGGTGGTGGAACTCCACCGTCTAGGGGAGGCCTGGAGCATTCCACTGGGGTATGGTTGGCATACTGTGTATTGTATAACTCCCTGATAGTGTCGCTGTCCTGGCTTTTGGGAGACATTTCCACTGAACCGCCAATGCACCTCTTGGTACAATATCTGCATGTTATGGGGCGAGGTGGCAATTTAGTAAGATGGCTCACAGATGCGTTCCGGACACCTGTGCCTCACTGCCGGTTGGTTGGGAGGGTGGGTGAACTGACTAGACCCTGTACTGATAAGGAGTGGAAACCTGCCCTGAAAATCCACAGCAATATTCCACACAATGCACGATTTAGTCTGATCCAATTCAACATATTCCATTGAGCCTATCTTACGCTGGCAAAGATTAACCAGTACTTTCCGTGTACGGATGCAGCCTGCCCCCGCTGCACGTTAGTGGCGGCCGACTTATTGCACATGCTGTGGTCCTTTCCCTCATTATGCAATTATTGGCGTGCAGTGTCAGTGCAGCTATCGGTTTGCATGGCACGTTCACAGCTGATCACGTGGGAGGCCTGTATTTTGGGCCTTTTTCCCCAGAGTTAAAAAGCATAAGGCGTCCACAGGATTCCTGGATCTAGGCCTTTTGACGGCTAAGCGACTCATCACCAGGAGATGGAAATCTGCAGAGCTCCCTTCGATAGAAGCATGGAAGAGTTTGTTTATGGTGTGGGCGGAGGCTGAGGGGGTGGCACTGTGAAGGGAAGATAATTTGGGATTATGCAAATTTCCCTTGGATTCTAGCTGGGATGAGATGCTGCAGGAGCCCCGTGAACAAGAGCAAAGATTCGACACAGATGCTGCACATGCGGCAACTGCGCTGGCGGCAGAGGGTGAGATGGTTGAATGCAGTAGATCCGCGTTGCTCCCACTTTGTGGCATGCTTGGCCCTTTCTCGCAGGGGGGTGGGGCTTGACGGAAAGGGCTGAGAAGAGTCCTGCGTACGTGCGCTGATGTGATTTGTTTGATTGATTGGGTGAAGATGCAGGGGCATATGAGGGGAAGGGGTGGGTGGCCAGGGAACAGATTTAGAGCAGGTTCCTGTTGTATTGTTATATTATTGTACATAAAATTTATGCTGAATCTTAACTTCTTTGTGGTGCGGTGCGCGATAGCCACCTGCTGAGCTGATGTAATTATAAATGAATTCTCTCATGCTGATAATCATCCCGCAAGTTGGTGGCAGGTGATGTCTCATAGTCCTAGTATACCACCACCTCAGTTCTGATTGTACACTCTAACCGTCCACAGATGTAAGATTCACTGCTGGACAAAATTATTGAAAACATAAAATGTGGTGCCCTGGATGCTGCAACCCTAACTTCTACACTGTAGTTTACGTATATGATATGTATTTGTATTTCTCTATATGAAAAAGAAATAAAAAGGTTCAAGCTAAAAAAATTAGGCCACGGGTGAGTTTTGAGTGGCTGAGTACCTTTAATCTTTATAGGTAGGGAAACGGTTGAAACTTGACCAGTTGCTTTTGCCTAATGGAAAAAAGATCAAATGTGAATGGGTAGCCATGGCTCGGCTCTCTTGGCAGGTTGCAAATATGCATTGCACTGTTGTAATTGTATGTGTTTTAGGGACAATGGTTGCTGCTGTGCATTAGTATTATCTGCAGTGCTGAATTTGATGAACTGTGGACTGGTGGGCAGATGGCATTTTTGGGAGCATGCTGAGCCAGAATGTTCTTGGACAGCTCTAGGAGGGAAAGGTTAACAGCTTGTGGTGTGCACCCTTGGTAAGGCAACACCCATAATGATAGACAGAAGGGTCAGAAAGAGTGGGATAGTTGCACGCGAGGGTACTTCGCTATTAGGGTGAATGTCAATATAATTCCTGTTGTAAGTGTGGACCTAAATAGCTATGCAATTATGTCTGGCTGATGTTTTTCTCTCCACGGAGGATCCATGTGTGTTTCTTGGTGCACTGCAAAAAAAAGTTATGGGTCATATACTTAAATCAGTCTCAGCCAGTGTTAATTACTCTGACTGTATTTTCAGTCCACTGTGTTTTTTTGCCAGTATGCCACTTCAAATAGGAACCAGCCATATGCAAATCAGCCTTGGTCCTGCTCCAACTGGAACAGTCCAATATTAACTGCCAACTCAGTTCCCCTCTCAGTGAGACCACAAGAAACCCCAGAACAGTTTTGGCCCAGTGAGGCATAGTTTAAATCCTATTGCACATTGAATATGGGAAAAACTTCTAGGCTTACGCATTATGCTTAAGACTTTGCACTGAGGAAAACAAAAAAGTGATGGATGAGAATGCTTGGAATAACCTCAGTCACTGGTTATACTCACGGCTGCATTCCATCCATCCTATTTTAACACACAGTGATACCTCAGTCATCAACCAGGCACAAGCAAATCAATCTTTTATCCTGCTCTCATAGGAACAGTCCAGTCAGAATTGCCAGGCCAGGTCCACTTTGGGCAAGAAACCAAGAAACCCCAGGCCAGTTTTAGGCAATTTAAATCTTGCCAGTGAGTCATAGGCTGAGTTCTATAGTACAGTGAGTACTGGACCATCTCTAGGCATACCCATTGCACTTAAGCAGTACAGACACAAGTGTAAGGTCCTAAACTGCTGAAAAACCAAGTGCAAACACTGTTTGGTTTACAAAGCGACAAGACTGCACAGAAAGCAATATGGCAAGGTGCATACCCCTGTTAGCCCACCCTCTGTGAGAACAACATAGACTGTGTCTCTCTCAGTTAAATTGTGCATTACTAGAAGAGGGAACTACTCCTTGTTTTGGGGTCCAGGTCTTTATGTAGCTAAGGCATAATCTCTCAATCCAATAATTGACAATCTAGAGGCCACATCACTTTTTTAACCTTTGGCCATGCAGGAATAACACAAATCTGCTTGGGATTCAGAATACAAATAGTAGCACGTTGTAAAAAAGGATCACATTATGTCCATGTGCTCATTTGCAGCAGTTTGCATAATAAGAGAATACACTAATTTTGCTCTACATTTGAAATATTCGAAATGGGAATACGTTTGAAAGAAAACACTTTTTCTTTGTACCTCACTTTCAAAGTAGCTAAAATTAAGAAAACGGTAGGATGAATCATTGTACGTCCCATTACTTATTATACAAAGAGCAAAACAGGGGCGCAATGGATTTGCTTAAGGTTTGCCCTGAGTAGACCTTTGCACAGACTGCACAACTATCTTACTCAAAAACAATTAAAGACTTTAAAACAAACTAACCTACGATTGGATGTTCAATGGCTTTCTAAAACATGCGGGTATTATTTCAAATGTTGCTATTGAAGACTTATTATAATAAGCAGCATATTTTCACATAAACACGCAATATTAGCACATCTTTTGGAATATTCTTATACAAGACAGTGTCTTACTTCTTAATTGTATTCTGTAATGTTCATTGATTAGAAGTATTTATGGCTACAGGTAAACAAAATACCATTTTGTGGGGAGTTAGAGCTGACTCTGTTAAGAAGAGCAAAACATTTATAGACAAAAGAAAAAAAAGTAAAACCATACAAGTAAAAGAAGTCACAACTTTATACAAAAAGACCGTAACCTTTAAAATTTCAGCAATTGTGACAGACTCTTCTTGCCTCTGGGACAATGTATGTAGCCTTCATTTAGACTGATTTCAATATTATAACACGAGAATAAACTTGTATAGTTTATTCACCTTCAACAGAAGAAATCAAACCAGGCACCAGTGCTTTGTTTGTAAAAAGTAAATAAGTAATAAAATAAGCTCAGGTACCCAACATATTTATGAAGAGACCACCAGAGGTGCTACCGAATGCCAAGCTTGCCTAATCTTGATTCCACCTCACACCACTTTCTTCTCCTTGCCTACAGTTCCTGTCTTTTTGTATTACACTTTCAGGTTTTTTTTCATACCTGATTTCTCCATTTGACACTGTTTTGCTGTCTTTGTCTTCCTCCTTTCTTCCTTTTCTGCCTTTCTCTCTTTTTCTCTGAGTCGCATTTTGATGTTGAAAAATAAGTCACAGTTCCCAAATTCGAGGGCTGGAGTCCAACACTTTCAAACACTGGCACAAATAGAGCTCTGCGCGACATTGGAGGTCGTATCACATAAAGTAAGCACTAGAAGCGCTAAATTGAGACCTTGTCACATTTTTGGGCTGACTGGTGTCTTAAACGATTGAAGGTCTGCAGCAGCCCCATATTACCACTTTGATTGTGGCAAACGATCGCTTCTCACAAGAACTTTAAAGGTATGTGCTGCTTTGGCATATCTAATGTAAGCAAAATAACATAACACAATATCATATACAGAACAGCATAACACAATAAACACAGCGTGTATGCAAAAAAGTCAAAACAAAACGCATCACAACAATCACAATACATACAACACAACAAAATCACATTACTATAAGGCACCGCAAAACACGACACAAAAGCAACTAAAACACATCACCACACAGCAAATGTGCACAAACTTTCCTGTCACATTTTACCACTTCCAGAATCGTTTTCATAATATGGTGGTTACAGGTGTAAGCAAGCGCTGCCTTACAGTACCACCACGGACATGAAATAGTGCCATATTTATATTTACCAACCACAGAGGGTAACCCTACAAAGCCCACCGGGGCTATGAAATAGTGCCAGCCAAAAATGTTTTGTGATCTGTCCCAAAACATCTTCCTTGTGAAAGAGTTGGCACTGCTATGCCTTCCGCTATGCAGAAACACAGTCGCCATTTTTTTTCTGATCACTATGTCTGAATAGGCCCAACACCTGCACTCTTGTGATCTCAGGTCACGGACATGGTGCCTGCACATGAAAGAAGTGAACAGAACAAGCTTGAGCCGAGTCCAAGCGCTGATGAACTTCCGAATGCCTCCTGGCTTCTTGCCACCTTGGGCTACTGCAGTCAACGGATTTCCAGAGTTCCTTGGGAGTCGCAGAAAGAGCGCTTTGTGCAGCTGCCAGGAAGCTGCGCGCTTGGCGGGGGCATGAGTACGTCTATTCAGCAGAACATACAATGTGAAGTTCAGTGACTGTTCAGAAGCGTGAAACTGTCCCTCGCGGCAAAAAAAAAACCGCACGTCGGTATCTCAGAAACTGTCGTCGGAAATGCTCATTTAAATATTGCTTATTTGCGATTTCTAGATGTTTGAATAGCAGGTATTTCTGAAGAGGCTGACACAATTCGTGTTATTTACGTTTCCAACTTTCAAAACAGAAACAATATATATAGTTGCTTGAAGATTCTGTAGGGAGCAAGTACTGAAACTTCAATGAGGATTGACAAACTCGTCTGTATTCAGGTTTGAGCTGAACATCTGAGTCCTCTTTGCTTCGGTATTAATTTAGGAGTAGATTAGACAACTCTGTATATGGGCGCTGTAAGGTCACGAGCCGCAGGTGGCTCAGTGACCAAGGACAACACAAAAACAAAATGAAGGTGGTAACTGGAGTGGGATAGGAGTGCCCAAACTTCCTCTTACTAACTAGCAGCCCATCCGGACTGCTGACGCAGGTGTAGGAATGGGTGAAAGTGGGTGAGCAACAGCCCTCTACGAGAGGGGAGAGCCTCACGGATTTGTCCTCCTGGACTTAACCATTCTTCTAAAAAAAACAAATGAGGCAAAGTAGTCAGTCCAATGGGTGAAAAAAACAACAGGATACCACTGTAGCCTGTGATTGTGTCAATCAGCTTGACAATGGTGCATGCTGAATAAACAATGCCCGCTGTAAAATGATGTCGTCACTCGACGATGCTTGGAGAGTATGGGTTCCGTTCCCCTTCATGGCGCCCATCATAGTTCATCGTCATTGGATACAGTTCAAATGTGCGTCAGAAAAGCGATTTTGAAGCCATGTGATAAAGAAAAAAGATTTCTTTGAGGGATCTGGTACTTTCTGGAATCTTCCTCTGGGAAACTCGGGAGCCTGGCATCCTTTAATTTGAGCATCATCACGTCTGTCTCTCATGCAAGGAAGTGCCTTTGATGTGCTCCCACGTACTGCATGTGTGCTGCGCCACGCAGCTGTGTGGGGCACTGCAAGACCCCTGATGAGCTACTGTCAAGTCACCCATAAAACACAACAGGGCAGATAGATCATGTACATGGTGTGCCGAAGACAGCATTGTGACATCAGTGGGTGAGCAGATTGAATGTCAGTTGTTTAAGTGTTGCTTTGTAGTCTTTAGGGTGGCTCCTGAACTTATTGTCGTGGTATAGATGGCCTTGCCAACGTCAGTCAGATCGCAAGTCACTTGGAAACTGGAAACGGCAATGCACTTCTAAGTAGAACTGCCAACGTTTTATTGTCATCAGCTGACTCCGAACCATCAAAAGATTGTGAATTCGTAATGGCTGGAACTTTTTTTTTAAAACAATTATACATTTTCAACAATGCGGCAAGGCTTGACAGCTGTCAATTTTCAATTATTGTGTTGGCAGGCTGGTAATTCACTTGAAAGTAGCCTGTCATATTTCATTACCCTGTGAGTTGCCAAAACAGTGCAGATGATAAAATTACTGTCTCTCTTGAAGAACCTCCATTTTTTGACTTGGCTTTTAAGGAATCTGGTTACGGATGTCAGAACAGTTACTGTGGGAATCTTGGGGTAGACACCTAGGTGCAAACGGTCTTCACTAAATGCTCATTCTGAGCATGGAGAAGAGACACAGGAGTGCTTGGGACAGAGTAGGGTTGCTTAGTCCATTGTTCTCCCACTCAAGCCACAGGCTCCTGGGAAAGCACTAAGTTTTTTGGTGAGGATTTGTGGACTGTTTTTGGACTATGCCTTGGGTGCAAATTCTTTGTAGTTCTTCTTTGTCACTGCAGACGTACATTTTCTTTGCCAGAAACCAGTCTTCTACTATGATCAAACCTATCAATCAATGGATTTGTAAAATACGGCTTATCACCCTGGGGGGTATCCAGGCGCTCAGGGAGGTTTGTTGTGCCCCAGTGGCCGCTCCTCAAACAGCCATGTCTTGAGCTTTTTCCTGAAGTTGAGGATGGTGTGTGATGTGCGTAGGTGGGGGGTTATTCTAGGACTTTGTGGTGAGGCAGAAGGAGCGACCTCCGCTGTGTCTGCATCGGATTCTTAGGACCTGCACGAAGGTTGTAGAGAGAAGCATTCTGGTTGGCTATTGGAAGGAGAGTCTGTGGTTGATAAGCTTGGGTCCGATGTTGTGGTGGGGTTTGTATGAAATGGTGAGAACCTTGAATTTGCACCTCTTGTGCTCCTGCAGCTAGTGTAGCTCTCTGAGAAGGGGGGTGATGTGGGCCTTGGGGAGGTCTAGGATGAGTCTTGCAGCTGCGTTCTGTATGGTCTGGAGGCGGTGGAGGAGCTGGGCGGAGAGTCTGACATAGAGGGCGTTTCCGTAGTCTATTATATCTATATAGGTACACTGTTCCAAAAGAAAAAAGAGAAAAGACAAAAAAACTTTTTAAGTCCTATTCAGCAAGGGCGAGTCTATGCTGGATGTTTTAGGAGAGCCCTCAAGCACCCAGTAGGGTGACAGGTATCATCATTGGGCTTACTCCTCGTCAGACCGGTGCTGCAATGTCTGGCGGGCCACCCTGGATTCAGGGTGGCGCTCAACCGTTGTTAAATTGCCAAGAAAAGAGGTCTGGGATGAAAACTGACTAAGAAGAAAAACGGAGAGTAGAGAAAGAGACAAAACTCTAAAATTGGCTCTGAACCAAAACCATCATTTTAATGAGTCAGAGACCAGGTACAGGCCAAGATTAAAACGGGGGTGTAAAGAGTGTTGATGGAAATAATGTACCACTACACTCTATGGCTAGGGAAGGTAGTTTACCTAATCCTAAATGGTCAACATGTTTCGCGTCTTCGATTGGTCACAAAGTGATCCTATGACGCTTCTTCAGGACCCAAAAAAAAAGGAATTGTTATTAAACTACTTCTCCTGTATAGCAACAATTAATCAAGTGCTAAAAAGTCACTTACAAGTAGAAGCCAAAGTATGTCTAAGTCAGTTGGTCAGTAAGGTCGCCCATCCCATATTAGAGATTGGGCTTCCTAGGTCTGCGCTAGCATCAACCAAGGAGATAGTATTGGTTAGCTCCTCGGTGTTTCGTAAAACCTGCCCCATGCCGCGTAGTATAGTCTGCTGGTGGTGATGGCCTGGATGACCCTCTTTCTGGTTTCAAACGGTTTACATTTGAAGATCTTACGTAGCAGGCAGATGTTATGGAACCTGGAGGAAGCAACTGTTTTTATCTGCTGTTTGAAGGTAAGTTTGCTGTCAATGATGATGCCCTTAGGGGTCGAAGGTTGTCCAAGCATGGATGGCCACCCGGAATCGTCCCAGAGCGAGTGGTTGCTTCCGAAGATGATCACCTCAGTTTTGTCGGTGTTCAGTTTCACTCACTTGGAGCTCATCCATTTGGCGACGTGTGTCATGGCATTGCTTAAGTTGTCTCTGTGGGTGGCGTGGTCTTCGGAGAGCGAGAGTATTAGTCCCGTGTTATTGGTGTAGGAGATGATGTTAAGTCCATGGAAGCGGACTAGCTTGGCTAACTGCGTCATGTAGACATTGAAGAGGGTGGGGCTGAGGAAGGATCCCTGCGGGACGCCACAAATGTTGTTCTTCAGTTCTGACGTGAAGGGTGGGAGGCGGACCCTCTGGGTGCAGCCTGTAATGAAGGCATGGATCCATTGGAGGGCTTTGTTTCAGATCCTGATGTGGTTGAGTCTGGAGGTGAGGGTGAAGTGGGAGTTAGTGTTGAATGCAGCAGAGAGGTCTAGATGGATCAGGGCCGTTTTCTCTCCGTGGTCCATGAGAGTCCTGATGTCGCCTGTCACTGCGATTAGGGCAGTCTCTGTGCTGTGGTTGGAGCAGAAACTGCATTGGAAGGAGTCTAACAGGTTGTGTCTTTCAAGGTGTTCGGAGAGTTGTTGGCACCATTGATGATACATTCAGAAGCCTACCTGTGTCAACACCAGGGCAGTGCGCGCTGTATTGGCGACTAGAATGCAAAAACCCAGCACTCTCAAAACAACGTAATTTATGCATTGTGCTGATATGTTGTTGTTTAACCTTTTGCATTGCAGAGTTCAATCCTGAAGACTTATTTTTAATGTGCTTACAAATGCTGTTCATTTGCAATGTATTGCTGCATGCTTTCAGAGTGTGTTAGGGTGTGGTCCCTTTCCAGGGCCTTCTAGAAACTTTCCCTGCAACATGCCTGGGTGTGGTTGTGGGCTGGGCCAAGACTCTATAAAAAGGAGCCAGCCCAGCTCCAAGTGCTCACTATTCAGAGGTCCCGGTGCAGAGCAGCAGCTACTTCCTGAGCTCCTGTCCCGGTGGCCTATTTGATCTTCCAGACATCTGACTTTCATTCTTCATTTGGAGATCCTTGTTCTGGGCGGTAAGACGGTGGTTGGGCTGGCCTCCCGACGCCGTTATCGAGAACTCTCATGTTCTTGGGCCTAATTATTTTATGATTTGACAGAGTACTTTGCGCGTGTGAAATATGGGCTTGAGTGTTTGTGACATTTGCAGGGTGACTTGCGAATCGGCAAGACGCGCAATTCGTTTCATGATAATTTAATCTTGTTATACATTGCGCGCTACCATTTCTTGACATTTACATGGTGGCTTGAGAATCGGCAAGACGTGCGATTCGTTTTATGGTGTTTTAACTTTGTTGTTCATTGCGCGCTACCATTTCTAGACATTTACATGGTGGCTTAAGAATCGTCAAGACGCGCGATTCGTTTTATGGTGTTTTAACTTTGTTGTTCATTGCGCGCTACTATTTCTTGACATTTACATGGTGGCTTAAGAATCGGCAAAAGACGCGCAATTCATTTCATTATACTTTGATCTTGTTATTCCTTGTGAGCTGTTATTTCTTGGCATTTACATCGTGGTTTACGAATCGGCAAGACGCGCAATTCGTTTAATGATGATTTGACTTTCATATTCATTGCCTACTACCATTTCTTGGCTTTTTACATGGTGACACTCGAATTGGCAAGACGCACAATTCTCTCCTCGAGTTTAATTCATGTTGTTTATTGTATGCCACTATTCTAAGATATTTATCATGTAATATTCGAGTTGACAAGTTATGTGATTTGTTTTTCCTGAATCCATATTGTGTTATTCATGGTGCACAATCCTTTTATGGTGTTTACTATATATATATATATATATATATATATATATATATATATATATATATATATCTACAATATGCGCAATTTGTGTTGAAACATTTTAAGAGTACACAGAAGATCAGTGTCTAGATGCAATATTGTATGGTCCTAGTATGCATTCTCAAAAAAGGATTTATATGACTGGTTTAAAATTTAGTCAGAAAGTTTTTCTGATTCTCATGTAAAGGAAAGTACTTGAATAAGAAAGTTTTCATTTAATCCATCTTGATTCCCTTACAGGTATCCGGCCATCTTGAAACTTAGTCATTTTAAACTTAATTCTTAGATTGTTCATGTTTTCAGAATGACTATGCTTAGAATCATAGTCTAGTATTGATTTCAGGAGATATAATTTTCATATTGTGTGTTCTAACTTTTTTCTTACTACAGGTCTCCTTCCCAGCTGTTTCCCTTCCTAATCCCCTCTTGAACTCTCTTAGCCTCTGTGATTTCTCCATCAGAGTCTTGGAGCTGTTCAGTGGTGGACGTGTTGGGAACGTGCGCAGACCCCGACGATCTGGTGACTCTGACAACCTGTCTGTCTGCTGATGACCGGGAAACTGGTTGTTTGGATTGAGATTTCTCCAGGAGCAGGAAATTGGGTAGGAAGATAGGAGCACTGGAAAGCTGCGAGTTCTTCATCCCTTTCATCCGTTGTCTGCTTGTCCGTTGGTCAGGGATGCACTCTCAGCTAACATTGAGAGATTTTTCAGACATGATCAAACCTGATTAGTGGCTGCAGTGAGTTTCTTCTTTCCTGGTGTGGTGATATGGTTGAGGGTGGGGCTGCACTCTCAAGGACACTCTTGTCTATGAGCCTGGGCCAATTCTCTCACAGGAGTATGGACTGAGAGGTCACCTTCCTTTGTCTTCTAGGTGCTGGCTGGGGATGGCAATGGGGTTAGAAATGGTGAAGCATCAAGGTCACCCCAACACTCCATTCTAGGTTGGACTCCATTCAGGGCTGCATTACACAAGGACCCACTACTGTTGCATGAGAACTTTTCACCTCAGCACTGAGCATCAGAAAGGGAAAATAGGGTGGCTGGCATACAGGGTCAACCAATACAGAGAGTTGGGAAGGTTAGACTGACTTGGCAAATGGATAGGGGAAGGGGCATTATTGTGAGCATGGATGTCAGAGAGGAAAGTAAGTTGAATGACATTAGTCTATCTGCCTAGGCTCATACTCCGCTGTCAGAGAGAAGTTCCTCAGACTAGGTTGTGTGTATGAACCTAGTCACTGGAGCACTGTCAGAATGTACCTCATTAAAACAATATGGTTCTGGGTTTCTACAGTGTAATCTTCCCACGCTTCACTTGTGTCCTTTGTTCTTTAACGGAAGACAGAAGGCTCATTTCATACAAACATTTGATGTTGCTATTTTACATCTATACCCGCTGGCAATGTTTTGCAGAGGATCCATGATTGTCCGTTTTCTGTCCTACCCTCTTTTTCTGAAAGTTCGAGGCGCAGGAGGCGAATGGAAACCCACCAGACTGTGAAGTCGGCCCTCTGAGGTAACGATTAGAGAGGGTGTAAGTACTGGTGTTACATTCGAGCTTGTAATCACCTATTGACAGCACAAACCTCAAAAGCACAGACACATTTCGGATCGACTAGCTTTCCACAGAAAAAGGTGAGCCCAATTTTAAAGGTAGAGTTATCCCAGGGGAGGTATCTTTCCAAATTCTAGTGGATACATTTTGCGGTTGCGAAGTCTGCAATCTGTTCAGTAAGTTTTGCTTAGAATTAATGTATTTCTAGGTATCTAGTTTAAGTACCTAGCCCCAAAAGTATGTCAAAAAGGGATATTAATTGCGGTTTTCTATTCTGTAACTTTCAGCTTTGTACCAAATGCTTTGATTTCTACACAAAGTTTTGCTAAAAAAAATAGTGTGCCATTTAAAAACAATCCTTTGCGTTTTGGTACAGGACTGCTGTAATGTTCATGAGAAAACAGTCTGCTTTATGAGGCCTGACTGAGCTGACTAGTGTAGGTAGCGCTGTCCTCCGAATAATATTTAAATCTATGAGGAAGTGGCAGAAAGCAGGTCTTATTTGGAGCTGTTGCTACCGGTAGTAAGTATGCATGTCATTACATCTACTCATAACGCCAGCATACTACCTAATTTGTCAGCTACTGGTGTTATACGTTCGGACAATGTCAATACATTTGCACAATTTGGAAAACAGTACGAGTATCAATAATGTAAGAATAATTAGGGCCCACGATCGAGCTGATGATAAAAAGTGTGTGATTAGTTTGTTAGAAGAGACTTAACTAAAAGAATCAATAAACCAAGATATATATATAGGCGGACATAAACCTTCACCAAGTGACCTACCACATTTATGATAAATAGATTAAAATCTAGAAAGGTTTTAATCTATTTCCTCAATCTCAGTATTAAGAGGCAATCCTTAAGAGGCCTTGAAAGAAAAAGAGATGCAGCCTACAGTACTGGGGTTTAAGATTTGACCAGTTGGTATAACTTGAGCAAGTGATTGAAAGGTGGAAGTTAGGCAAATGTTTGCAATGCCTGTGACAAAGAGATGCAGCAGATTCCAGGAGAGACAGAAATGTTGAGGGAGCAGAGGCCAGGAAAGTGGAGTAGGTGCCTGTGGGAGCAAAGAGGTGGGGAAGGAAGTTGGGGGAGGTAAAGGTAAGAGGGGAGAACAGAGGGTGTGAGGCAGAGGATGCGAGGCAGAGGCAGGGATGTTGCCTGCAAAAAAAATTCAACTAGCAAATGCAGTGAGCTACAGGATTGCCTGCATCTGTACCCGTATACATTAAACAAAGCTAGCCACAAGAATGCAAGTGCCAGGATCTATCCGTAGATATAGACAGACGAAGGCATTGTGCATCAATACGGTTTACTAACTCTTCAGTAAAACACCTATGGAGGAGTGGAAAAAAGAGAAATATCTCCTCATTCAGTTAGAAAACAATTATTGGACAAACGATGATTATTTCAAGAGAAATTATGTGAAACCATTTGAGGAGAAAGGATGATTATTTCAGGTGGAATACAGTCCCAATGAGCAAAGGTGAATGGCTGTTAAGTGTACAGAGAGAGAGTGGATTTCACTACTATGACTTGTAATGATGATGATGATGATGAGGACCAATACCATGGTTTTCAAGCAAAGTAGCTTCATTTCATGGAAGGTCACTAGTTTGAGAGGGTTGCACATTAGACAGCCGTGATGCTGTTGGTACGACTCATCACTGCTTTGCATCTGATCCCCAGAAGAAAAGTTTCTAAAGCTATAGGTTACAATGTACCTCTGAAACATAGGTGTGATGGTACCCTACAGTGGAAAGTAGATGTGCATGCTGAGGAAGATCGGTGTAGCAGAAAAAAAAACACTGGGACAAATGGATGTTACCTAGAGATGTTGATATATCTCTATATAAGAGTTTTGGTATAAAGTGCAATAGATACGTGTCAAATTACAACTACGGAAATATTTTACAAATATGGTTCAGTTCAGTGCCATACATCAGAAGAAGATCCACACTGTGGGCCTGATTACCACCTTGGCGGATGGGATACTCCGTCATAAACGTGATGGATATAACGTCTGCCGTTTTACAAGTTCCATAGGATATAACGCACAGCGGATAGGATACTCCGTCACGTTTGTGACAGAGTATTCCATCTGCCATCGTTGTAACCAGGCCTAGTTTGTTTCCAAATTCCATAAATTAAAGTGCCTCTCTTACAAAATAATACTTAAAAAAATATGTGTGCCCATCCACAAAAGCACTTATGAGTACAGGAAGTGGTACTACAGGAGTACTCTTTTACATACTCTTATAAGCCTTTCTGAATCAGCAAGGAAACACCCACCTCTTTATTAGTAAAAGTGCAAAGAGGGCAGAATACTTTCTAGTTGTACTAATTGTCCCTTTATATATTCTCGATATTACCATTTTAGATGCTTTGGGGCCAATTCACAATTGGATGTGAGAGTATGTAAAAGAGCACTACGGGAGGCTTGTTTTATGTCCTCCAAATGCCTTTGTGGATAAGGCCAATAGTTTCAGTCACATGCTAAAAAAGTTGTGCTTTGTCCTATTGTACAGGTCAATGATGTTACATCATGCATTATTCCTTAAGAACGTTTCTAATGGCTGAAAATCAATTTGAAAGTCGCCAAAAGGAAGCAATGTATTTAGATGTTTCTTGAACCAACCTTTCGTTGCATGCACATGCATGTTCATATCATGAGACCACAAACAGCATGAGCCACAGAGATACAGGTGTCAAAACCCCTTTCAGGGTGCACGCTGGGGCTAGTGGTCTCAACTGTGGTGGTTGAGGCCAATTACTCCTGCTTTCCCAGTGTCCTGTCTACTATGGGTCCTGAGCACCTGGGCCAAATACGTCTTCTGCACTTGACTCCCAGTGGTAGCTGAGGTCGAGCAGTCAGGGTTCCCTCATGGGGATGTAGATACAGGTCAGTGAACATGGCTCATAATTCAAAATACAAACAGTGGACACAATAAATCAATGTGGAGTCCAATACTTGCTTTTGTAGAGAAAATAAGTATTTTATTTCTAATTCTACACATGCAAAGGTATACGACATTTAAAAGCAATAACCCAATCCTCCCTTGAGGTAAGGACAGTAGTAGTTATCAGGCAAATCCCTGTCCCACCCTCCTTCGTGTAACATGCTTGGAGTTTTCCCCCATTCACTGGTGGCCTCATCCAGGGAAAGCAAACTATTAGGCTGTACTCGAGTTCTCCCTTTGAATCTTTTAGGAATTAGTCAAAAGTTTCTATGGTGCCACAGTACCATTAGCAAGTCCCCTGGATACCAAAGGCAATCAGTCTTATCCGCTCCTGCCATATGGAAGTGGTCAGCAGTGCAGCGAGGGCCCTTTCTTCAGTCGCTCCCAAGTCCGAATCCTGTACGATTAACTTGGGGGACCTGCGATTGCTGCAGCACCTGGGGGCGCAGGCTCTTCCTGTTGAGGAGCACTGCCAGTCAGTTTTCAGTGATCGGAGCTGCTTCCACATGGTGGACTCACAAAGGTAAGTTGCTCTTCTCCTACCAGTGTCAGGGGGTATTGCTGCTGGTGTGATCTTCCGACTCCTGACTGGAGCTCCAACAAGGGTGTGACATTCTCAGTGACATATCGGTGAACCCAGGGGACGCTTCGTCAGGTGCAGATCACAGCATGCAGGCTTGACCCGCTTGCCACAGCAGTTCCCCTCTGGCCTGGGCAACAACCTGAAGCCTATGTCAAAGTGGTACCAGCAGCCCATCATGGCATATGGGGTTGCCAAGGCAATCATGATCTTGGTGAAGACTTTCCCTATGCAATCGCCTCATTACAGCAGCACATCCAGGCATACTGGACCACCAATTTCAACATTTACAGGTCCTGCGCATCTAGCCCAAGTCAGTTCATAGGTGACCCCCTTTGGCATATGGGGTCACCGTGGCAGGGTGGTGTGGCTTGGTGCTTCCTGCCCAGCGCTTCCATAACAGCTCAGAATAATGCAACCCTCTCCTGGCATACAAGGGCCGATACTGCACATGGGCAGCAGCTTGATTGGTGTATAGCCTCACACCTCGCTCAGGGAATTCTCTTGCAGTGCTCCCCACTGGACCTCGCTCGCTCCTGCGCTCTTCTCTCCCTCACAGGACACCCTAGTCCAGGCAAACAGGCAGACAACGGTGTTTAAGGGCAGGTGATCTTAATGTCCTAAATGATGTCTCCTCAACCAACAGGGAGACTAGCAGGCCTTTGCCCCAGTCCTGGTCACACAAAGAAGTCTTGCAAAGCTTCCCTGTCTCACACAGCCTGTGTGGCTGCTTGCCAGATGACATTTTTGGGAACTCGACCTCCCCTTCTTATAATCCTTTAACAGACACCAAATGTGAATTTGGGTCTTAGTTTCTTAAGTTTTATGTTGGGGTTCTGCTTCTTTTGAAGTGGAGACCTCTCTTTTTTTCCATATGAAGGATGTCTGTTCAGGTTCACAAAAATGCAGCAATCCACAAATCTGTCTTGGGGGTATTTCTCTCCTCATGGCTTCACAAGCCAAGCATGGGCTTCCCAAAATAGAATCCAGGGTCCTTCATTTGATGCACCCCTGCAGGCACATTTTCTCAGTGTACACTGACAGAACACTTACTGTCCAGCACTAATATCTCTATGTTTTGTACCCCTGCATGTACACATGCATTCAGCACACACGCACAATCTGTGTGCACTGTTCAGTACTAAAGCTTTCCTATACTCAACCAGGTTGTGCTTATTTTAAAACATACACATTGTCAGCATACACACTCACTGTGTGTGCGCTGCACAATACTTCACCCTTTGTGTATTGTACTTCATACAAGCACATATACAGCCACTACATGCTTTCCTCGCACCCACACTACACAGCACTATGTTTCTCATGTAATATATTCCTCTCAGGCATACATACACCCAGTACATGTAGTAAGCATACACGTGCACTCCACATTACTGCTCCAATCTGGTTCTATACCCTTCCCAGGCACACATACAACCAATGCAGAGTCACTCCTCCTACATTGCGCACTACTTCACATCTACTTGATGTAGGTGAGGGGTGAGTTAAATACACAAATAAAACTTCTTAAAAGGTGAATTAGCTTGCAGGCCTCACTCCAGTAACCCAGGGTAAAAAGTTCCTGTTCCCTACTACTCATCACTACATGGTATGCTGCCACCACTATGCTCGTGCTACTTAACTACTGGTGAAGGCAGTACCCTTCCACCACTATGAGGGTAGCACTCTGGGCACCCCTTCTAGTCCAACAAAACCACAATATGTGAGAAAGGGCTATGTCAAGGCGCACACGCATGATCCGTGTTTGCCTATGATAAAAAAAAGTCAACATTAGGGATCCAGGCAACAGTACAGTAGGGCATGCACGCATGATACATGTTTGCCTATGATAGAAAAGTCAGCAGTAGGGATTCAGACAACAGTACAGTAGGGCACTCCAGGAGGGGTACACATCTTCACAATGCCGAGGACTTTTCCATCTCAACTACAGGTTCCCCTCAACAGTCGCTCAAGTGTGTCTTCAGTCTGCAGTCTTAGAGAGATTCACAGAGGAGTAATGCATAGACTTCTTCCATGAGAAACATGGAAGCCACGAAAATGTCTGCATCTGTTCAGAATGGGGCATTATGAGAAACGTGTGAGTTTCTGTCTGTCTCCAAGAACGAATCATTGCACTAAACTATGACAAAAATACTGATAAAGCAAGGACTTGAAAATTCACATAATAACAATATTTTTCTATTTATCTTGGCCTGGTATACGAAAATATTGATTTAGTATGCATTGCTGCAGAGCCTTTATGCCCAATTGCTGCCAAGCTGTAATTCCTTGAGAGGGTATACTCTGTCCACCAGGCTGGAAAGTAAAAAGGTCAGGAATGGTTCTTCAGGGTGCACGGTGTGGTGTGCCCTTCCTAGTGACGTTTATCCTGGAGAGGACAGGATTCCCAAGAACCACTCGCACCTCAGCGAGTCTCTTTAAGGCCACGCCTCCCCTGCTCACACAATAGCTCATAATAACACCAAGGAAAAGCTACTTTATTGATGCACAAGTGTTCTACCAACTCTCATATGTAGATTAAGTGTGACTTGTTCCTTGTTGGATCATCTGTGTCTCGGCCCTCATGGATGCTTCTGTGCATACGTTCTTGGGATGCCCGAATTTTGATTCGCGGTTTTCCAGAAGGCCTATGACCAGTCTGATTTTTTTTCAATCTGCCAATGGAGAGCACAGATTCTGGCCCTTCACAAAAATATTACCCCACAAATTGTAAAATATTTTTCAGCAATATATATATAAAAAAAATATGGGACGCCTGACGGAAATCCCAAGCAAGCATTCTGCAGAGGAGATGCACAGGCAGTGCCTTACACGACCAGAATGACCATGTGCCAGTTACTAGTTTGCAAGTTTCTAACAGGAGGACGGAATACATACAAGGTGCACCCCAATTTAAAAAGAGAAACAACTTTTAGTGTACAAGTTTTATTGATGTTTGTGAAACATTACAATACGTTTAATGGGAACAGAGTACATCTAATATCTAATATCTAATATCTAATATCGACACTGCAGCAAAGAAAAAGAGAAAAACAGTGAAAATACATACTACGTAAGATACAGCATTCCCTTTTCTCTGGTGGAGAATTTCCAGAGTCCCTTTCCAAACTGCCAAAGGACTGAGCTGTAAAATACATCAGATTAAGTAGCTCCAATAAGTCATGCACAGAAAACTTCAATTTGCGTTTCATCAATTGAAATTAGAACAAACATTTTCAAGATGTTTTTTGCTCTACTCAAACACTAATTGTTGCTTGTGCTTCAAGTATAGCTCTTCATAAGTAGAGATTTTCGTACCATGTATTTTTGGCCCATATGTTCATGGAAAAAGATCATAGTGAGGTACTTATTCAATATTCTCAAATAGAACCTAAGAAATATGAGGTTTTGTTAATTTCACACCAATGTAGTGGCCTAATGTATAGCAGCAAATTCGCAACTCAGCTGGTGAATCATGATTCTATCAAATCCCAAAATCACTTACAATGAGCTAAATACCTGTAGACATTTGAGTGCTGACCAAAAAAAGCAAGCGAGCGCAAGGTTTTCTAAAAGACAAACAGCTTGACCTCCAAACGAAAGGGCATATTTTCCTGATGTATACACATAGCATACCTGTTCCAGAGCTGAGGAGTGTGGACGACAAAGCTCCAACCCCAAAGTCCGATTCTCATAAATCGTGTACCTTATCGGAGGACCACCAAACATGTTCTGATTCATACACCTTACCCAAAACGGGTAACCATTTATGGAATCTAGAAGGACTTCATCACTTTCAGCTTGTGATGTAAACTGTTTTGCAATACCTGCGTACAAATCACTGTAGTAATTTAGATCCAACATTAGGAAATTGTGGATGGTTCCCACCTGTGCATAAAAAACTGCTACTTTTTTGGGACAGCTTTTGGTATTAAAATGTACCTGATAAATCCACTTTGTATTGAACATTGTCTTACTTCTAGGTTTTCACATTATTTGTTCTTCTAAAACCTTTTTACTTAGAATATTTCTTCTTCATTTTTTTTATTCTTTCCCCTGTCCCCGTTTTTTTATTTACCCTTTTTCTTTTACCTTTTTATTTCCATCCTGCCATTTATTTTCTTCTTCGGTCAGTTCTTTTTCTCTATTGCTTAATGTATTTAACCGTTTTTAAATCTTTTCTTCTCCATAATTAATGATACATTTTGTAGTTGTAGCTTACACCAAGTTTTGTATGTTTCCTTACAGGGGTACCCCCCTTTTCTCTCTTCATTCCTGGTATACCTGGTCCCTCCTCTGTGCTGTTCTTTGCCAGTGGAAATGCTTCCTTTTCTTGTCAATGTCTATTGATTTTCTAACAAAAACAAATGGAAAGAGGGACCGGGAGTTTTCTGGTCCAGTGTACAATCTCCCAACAATAGTACTCAAATGTAGGTACACTGTTCCAATAAAAATAATATACCAGGAGACCTGCGATCTCAGGAGCTAGAACCCTCAAGCATCACATTGGATGGCTGGCTTCATCATTGGGAAAAGCTCCTCACCAGGCTGGCACTGCAATGCCTAGTGGGCACCCCAGTATGGGGAGCTCTCAGCCAAATTGACGTGGTAGCGACTGGTACGTTCAAATGGGCAATCGTGATGCTCAAAGTCACCACCAAAAAAGTGATAGAAAAGATTAAAATTGGTTATTCATCCACTAATACCATCATTTAATCAGTCTGAAATAACAAGGATGAAGACCAAGGTTAAAAAATAGGAAGGCTTGAAAGAAGAAATGAGGATTATGCTCAGGTCTTTCAAAGGTGAAAAATGTAGTGGAGAGTCCTTAACATTGAACGGACCTCTATTCACTGGTCGACATGTTTCGCGTCTGTTGGTCCAGCCGGATCCATTGACGCTTCATCAGGACCTATGTAATATAATAGTGGAAATAGGTATCGCACATAGGGATACATAAATATCAGTCACTTACATTGAAAATAACTGGTTAACACAGGTAACCGACCCCCAGTCGAGATCAGGTTCCTTGGGTGGTGCGTTTCAGGGACACAAGGGGACAAGATTCGTCCAAAGTATTGGACCAAGGACAAATCTTGTCCCCTTGTGTCCCTGAAACGCACCACCCAAGGAACCTGATCTCGACTGGGGGTCGGTTACCTGTGTTAACCAGTTATTTTCAATGTAAGTGACTGATATTTATGTATCCCTATGTGCGATACCTATTTCCACTATTATATTACATAGGTCCTGATGAAGCGTCAATGGATCCGGCTGGACCAACAGACGCGAAACATGTCGACCAGTGAATAGAGGTCCGTTCAATGTTAAGGACTCTCCACTACATTTTTCACCTTTGAAAGACCTGAGCATAATCCTCATTTCTTCTTTCAAGCCTTCCTATTTTTTAACCTTGGTCTTCATCCTTGTTATTTCAGACTGATTAAATGATGGTATTAGTGGATGAATAACCAATTTTAATCTTTTCTACCACTTTTTTGGTGGTGACTTTGAGCATCACGATTGCCCATTTGAACGTACCAGTCGCTACCACGTCAATTTGGCTGAGAGCTCCCCATACTGGGGTGCCCACTAGGCATTGCAGTGCCAGCCTGGTGAGGAGCTTTTCCCAATGATGAAGCCAGCCATCCAATGTGATGCTTGAGGGTTCTAGCTCCTGAGATCGCAGGTCTCCTGGTATATTATTTTTATTGGAACAGTGTACCTATTGATTTTCTAAGGCAAATTCGAAGGTGTACTCTTTGTATGTAAAGCGCAATTTGAGTTTTTGTTGTTGTTTTGTTTTACAAGTGTCAACATTTCAAAGTGATCATTTCCAATCGAGGTAATACTATTAGTAGTAGTTAGTAAGAACTCGCTGCTGAGCTAACCAGGCCTTTCACAGTCAGAGAAGGGTCGAAGAAAATGCAGAGGCTTGTAACTTTGGACAAAGGAACAATGTAAGAATCATCAAACCTAATGCGTGAGATACCCATGTTCATTCAACCAGCTCACGATCAGAGAGAAATAGTGGAACCTCAATCTTGGCAATGATCACTTTGATCCAACTAACTCATCTAGTTTCTCATTTTACAGAGACTGGTTGGTGCTCAGTAATATCAAACAAAATTTGCAATGATAGTTTTAAGATCACATACGTATTATCAGTATATGTAGTAAAATGTAGTCCTACGCCCCAAAGAAAACCTTGAAGTGGCTACAGAGGCACATTAAATAAAGCGGGGGACAGGCAGGTTTACTCTGTCACCAAAATGAATTTTCAAGATGGAGACTTCACCTCATCCTAGATCTCCAACAGGTTATTCTGGCCTTCTACAATGGTCAGTTCTGTGCCCTGCCCAGACCTACAGCCAGTCTGAAAATCACCCACGAAATTATACGTTTTGAAGTGATCCTGGAATTGCATTTTTCTAGGATTTTAAGTGGAAAGGTGATAAACAGAATCAATGGTTAAGCACAGGAAAGTGCTGATTTCAGTGACGGCTTTTTGAGTTAAGGAAGAACCCAACCTTTCTTAGTGGCAGAGGCAGTGGTATGACTGTCTGGCAAAATGGCCACACGGTAGTGCAGCTTCAATGCCGCTATAACAAGTTTGAATATCCTGCAGACCAGCCCGCAATAGGATTCGCACCAAAAGGACCTTTCAAGAAGCACTGCTGAACACTCAAAAAAGCACAAACATCTACAGATAGTAGTGCAAGCATTGTTGAGGAGGATTGCTCGAGGCCAGATGTGGGATGATCTTGGGTGGCAGGAGACAGGAAGCCAGATGCTGCCAGGAGCCTGCGTGAGGTCACAAAGGCAGAAACATGCAGTAAGCGGGTGCAGGCACAGAGGGAGTATGGAGAGCTGCAGCGCTGCACCCAGAAATCGGATGGCTGTGATTAGCTTCTAGTTCTGGCGGAAAGCAGGGATGAGACCCCGCTGGACTATTTTGACAAAGTATATGGCAGTCTGTGAGGAAAGGATTAGTTGGTGGGACAACAAGAGGCTGCTGGTCCATGCAAAATAGGCAGACTGGAGTTAAGCCTGGGCTTCTTCTGCATTGCACCGCATCCGCATGGGCTGAGAGAGCTGGCTATGGTGTGATCGGTGCTGTCTGCTTGGCAGCAGTAGGTGAAGGGAGGCTAGGCTATCTAGTTTTTGGGCCCGGCTTTGTGCCTCTGAGGCGATGCTGCTGATCTGGCTCCTGACTGCCCTTGAGAAGGAAAGTCAGCAGTAATAACAAACTGGACACTGGACTGATGTAACCTTCACAGTGTATATTAAGTACCATTGAGACCATCAGGTTAATAGACAACACATCATTGGGCCTGGATCACCAGTTTCCATTTTTACGTGCTGATAGGAAGCCCTGGTACACTGCATACAAGGTTGTGAAGAAGAAAGTATATTTATAAAGTGCAGAGTACCCAACAGTGTTATGGCGCTGCTGACACCATGCATGATGGGAAAATGAGATCATCAGCAGGGCAAGATGATGTTTGACAAAAAGAGAACTTCCAAAAAGCAAGGTGCGGCTGATGGTGGGACTTGCACCACATTCAGGAAGGCTCGGCACAGAGCGATGAAGCAGATGTAAAACATGTTGGGCTGGATTTGAGCGGTAATCTGAAGTCCATTGATACCATCACTATGTTAGTGGATAAGCTAAAAAAGAATCTCGATAAGCAGCATATCAGACTCGATAAACCAGTATGCTGAATATCTGATTTGGAGGAAAAGGCCACAGCTACAGGTGAGAGAATAAGCAGGCTGCAGAAAGAAGTGACTAAGGTCAGACCTATTTAGTGAGACACTGCTTTTTGAACGTGTGGAATGTGCGAACATCTCTGAGTTTTTCCAAAGTGGAGCTAGGACAAAGGCCACTGGCGCCAGGACCGCCACTGCCGAACCAGTCTGCACCCAATCACTGTAAAATTATTAAATACAGAGACCGTAATGTAACTCTCCAGCTAGCCATAGAAAGAAGGCCCCATAAGATACCAAGGATTATCAATAGAGATTTATCCAGATTTCATCACAGCAATGGAAGCAACGGGAAAGTACTTCAAAGACATTAAGAAACAGCTGCAATGTCAGGGGATTAAATATTCCATGCACCATCGCGCTAAGTAGAGCGGCTAAGGTGGTGACAGTATTCAGGGATGACAAGAAGGCTGCCACCTTTTTCACGAAACCTGGACTAAAAGCCAGAGGGAGGAAAGACGCTGACAAAGATGGTGAAGACCTCCCCCGCGCACCTGCAGACACGGGGAACCTCGGTGGCACTAAACTATGGGATGCACAAGCATCTCTATGCTCCTTTCTGTCATCTTGTGCTCTATGATGTAGAACATGACTACAGACCCCTTGTTGGGGTTCTTGGTGAACCTGACACTACAGAATGCTTCCATACACCCATGCGCACAATTGAAACTTATAAACCCAGTAGGATGCTAAATAATCCAAAGATTTAGCTAGTTGTAGCGCAGATTTAAAGGCTCAAAATGGATTTAGCAAAGCTACAAGGGACAAAAGTACCCCAGGAAATGCTCTCTCGCTTTGGCACTTTTTCATTCATTTTTTTCCTTTCCCACTTTTTTGTCTTTCTCTCTCACTCTTGGTCAAGGTCTGATGAGGAAAAATAAGTGCCAGTCCCCAATCATGAGTGCTGGGGGGTCCCACCTGCAACCACTGGCTCCAATTAAGCAGTGGCTGTTTGACTCTGTGTCACACAGAGACCATCCATTCCTAAGCTTCCAAGCCAAAATAGGGCTGCTGAGGCCTCAAATTGCAAGATGCATACCAGGATTACAGTAATGTTGCAAATGACTCCAAATTAAATTCCACTGTTTGAGTTCGCCACACTGTAGCTCTAGAAGACAAAATGTTTTATGATTATAGATTGTATTTTCTACTGTATAGATCTTGGGAAAACTAATAATGTTATAGGATGCAGTTAGATTAACTTTGAGAGCAGAGTTGTTCTAGTCAATTTTCATGCATGTACTTTTGCACCCTTCAAAATCCATTCCTAACTTTTGGCACAAATAGATAAGTATTGTCAAATTATAGTATCCTAAATATGAATACAAATGAAGCCTCCACAGAGGATTTGCCAATATAGAGACAGTGTGCAAAAATCTTTGAGACTGCGGCAGCAACAGACATTTTATGATTACAAAATTGGTCCACATATATGCATGTGAAGCAGTGACTAGCTGCATTTTAGTCTGAATGAAATCTCCTCAAGCCACAAAGCTTCTTTAAATTTAATTCAAGTACTAAAATGAATGAAAATTTGAGGTTTTACATTATCTTAAGGTTCAGAATCTGATGGTAGGCACTTCCATTTCCTTTGAATGTTTGATGCAATGCATCTGAATCAGCTGAGAAGCGTGTAAGGGGAGCTAGAAATATCAGCAGGCCCATGTGGAAGTAAATGACATAGACCTCTCTTACTCACCAGAATTTCTGAAGCTGGGTAAGATTGGTGGTCCCTAAAACTAATGTACAGTATCATCATAAATGTCTTCTGTTCACCAATAAAAGATCCCCAAACTTACTGAACACAATTCTTTGTAGGACCATCATGGCGCAAAACTCCATTTGTCTAACATCAAGTTAACCAACTTTTAATGTAGTATCCTTCCTTGATTAGCATACGCCATTTATAGAATAAAGTCATACCATCAGATACACACCATTCATCTTTTATATTAGTCCTCCAGGAACTGCTTTCTCCATCTCTGGTTGTCAAAGAGGAAAGGAGCTCATGAACTTACACTCGGCCATCGATACTACTTGATCACAACCAAGTAGCTGTAAACCAAATGATTGTGTTCATTGTATATATAGTCCACATTTTTTTAATAGACGGTAGGGCGCCTTCCTGCCGGATTCCATTGCCCCAGACAATGTCAGCATGAACAATTTTGAGAGGGTAAAACTGGTGTGGGCATTCCCCAGCACATGAATCGTATACACTGGCAAACCTTTTATTTAAAATGGAGGAACTAGAAAGGCACATACAGACTAACATCTGAGGGATGACATCAGTTAACCTAAGCTATATTACAGATTTTGGCACTCCACTATTTTTATCATACGAGATGTGTTGTTGATGTTTACAGCAGCATCAGGAGAACAAAACTTCTAAGAAACTAGAATTATAGTTTAGTGCACTTTCAGGCCCATATGAAGCAGTCCGTAGAAATTTGAAGTGTTGGGTATTCTCAAATGACGTGGCTCTAGTATGACTAAGCTTTCGAAATGAGAACAAACTCCATGCCTGGCTTTCAAATTCCCTATGCCTTCAGAGAAATCCTCCAAGATGTTTTTCTTCAATACAAGGATCTCACAACAACCGATTTTTAGTGTCTTTCAACTGTGCTGCAAAAGCTAGAATGCCAATAAAATGCACGCTCCACAGTTCCTCTCGGGTTAATAACATGACTAGGTATACTACACTCTTAATGTTTAAATACCCATTAGAACATGGTATGTTAGAAGCTCTGTTGAAGACAATGAAGTGGCTTAGGGCTAATATTGGTTAGTACAGACCTGCTTCAATATTCCCTTGTTTGTCTTTCTTTTACTCCCTTTATAATTTTCAACATTCTACCCAAGTAGAAGGTATTTTCTAATACCCTTATAAACCTATTTCTACTGGCTATAAAGGTTGTTAAAGGACCTCACTCTCAGCCTGTGGCTCGGTCCTATATCCTGTACTTACATGAAGCCTTTACACTTGTTACAGACCTACAGTGAGCTACAACGCTTAATAATGACAGGATAGTGGGCATAACCTGTTCCAATTGACTGTTACTAGTACCACAGACTTCTTTACCCATCTCCTTTACCTACAATAATTCTGCTTGGGATCAAAATATTTGTGGTCCTGCCCATTTTATATGCACATATTCTAATATAGATGGCTCCTGAGGTATATACAGCAACCTCATTGCCAATTCGATATGGAGCTGGCCTGCTGTCGATCAATGTAGGAACCTATAAAAAACGGTATAGCCCTTAGAGGAAGAGGCTCCAATGTATACAAAGACCAATCTGCCTATCAAGGGCAGAATTAAACCATGGCGAGGGGCACAGGTGGAATGCTATAACGTTATGAATGATGCCCTCTATTGCGCTGTGGGCTTCAATGGGATTTCCAATATTCCAACAGTGTAAAGAGTATCCGCTACCACAGGAGCTTCAGCGAAGTTCCCGGTGTCTTTCCCTTACATATGTCTACAGCTCATGTGTATATGAAGAGGCTGCAGACTCGCACACGTCAACCTAAGAAAATGCCAGAGGCAGCAGAAGTGACATTATGCAATCTCTGACCACGAATGATATCAAAAGATAAAGCTTGTTTCTTCCTCTCACCACTTAAAACTCTCTATTCAAAACTGAAAGCAAAGGCAAGAAGTGGGAAATGCAGAAAGCAGATAGGACTGGAAGAGCACTTGTTATTTTCTGTTCCTGCAGCTGCCTTCATTTCAGTTTTGTAACGGGGTACCACTTGTACCCTTCTGCACGCTCCAAAACAAGTCTAACAATACAAATCGTTCAGAATGTAAAAGGCCTTATCCGATTTTTAATTAAAAAAAATGCTTTACATGAAATAACAGAAAAAGTGCACAGTTCTTACAAAATAAAAACAATTTAAACTATTCCAAAGTACATCAAATGACCAAAATCTACAATTTGCCAGTATTCAGTTGCACCCAGCAAATACCTATTTACCAACACGGCAGTCTTCCAGTCCTCTTCTCTTTTTAATTTAAAAAAAGAACATGGCTTTGGCGAAGGCAGGTTTAAAATGAAAATTTTTTTTTGCATTTGTTGTTTTCCTCATTTTCAAACCATGCAGTTCATACACTTGACAGTCTTGCTGCCGTAGTCAATGCAGTCGGGCCCAATGCACTCACAGCACGCGTTGTGGAACCACCGATACTTGGAGGCGCCGGCGGACTCACAAGATAGTTTACACTGGTGAATGGACATGCAGTCATCGAAGTAGATCACGGTGCACATTCGCTCTACGGAGGAAGGCAAAGAACAACAAATTGGGTAGGTTGAAGAAGAAATGTCCTTCTACATTAATATCATAGCTAGAATATCAACTACTACAATATTCTAAAGGTAAATGCATATACGGAGGCATAGGTTTACTATTCGTAAGTCTACACCTACGCATCTTGAAGCCATAAATATCAAGTTACATATATTACATGAGTAGTCATGTTACTACTATTGTTAGGAGAGGCTACTCAACTAGGATGAACTAGTTTTAATCAGTGATGACTTCAAGACAGTGGTGGCAGCTATCAGACTGCAAAAAGTTGTGATGACCTTGATTTATTAAGATCAGTAATCCGTTAAAATACTGTACTAAATTTAAGGAGACTGTGGCAACTACTAGCAGTGGTGTTCACTAGAAACTTAGAATAGACACTGGTGCTCTTTGGCACCAATGACACCCAGGTACCTGCTTACTTTTTAGAGTACTGCTTCATGAAAGTGGTAAAACAGGTGTGCTGTAAACCATTAGTCCATGCTACTTTTGGAAAATGTGAAGGGGGGGAGGGGGAAGAGAGAGGACTGCTCACTCTCTCATTTCCATTTTTGCCTTGGTGGAAGAACCCTTTGCTGCTTTGTTGAAAAGAAACCTCCCGGATCCTAGACTGGTGGTGGAAGACATGGAACATACTGCGAAGCATTATGTGAACAACACCCGTTTACCTAATGGACGTTTCAGGCAGAGCCTTGGCTGCTGGAGGTTACTCAGAATTTGAGTAATTTCGGATTAAGGTTGAACTGTAAACCTGTTCTCTTCCAGCTGGGTTTATCAATAGCGTGTAGCCCAGAGGCACTGCTGGTACTCCCACAAATGTGGGAAAAGGTTGTGCTGAGATGCAGTCCTGTTCTCATGATGATAGGTGACAAAATGAAGTTGTTGATGTTTGGAAAACCCTTCCACTTTGTGATGTGGTGATCTTACCACATTATAAGTATGTCTTTCCGCACTGCTCGTACCTCTACCTTAGACAGCCAGTAAAAGATTCAGATAGTCCCCCTTCCCCACATCAGTTTTGTGAGTAACAGCGGCGTGCATTTCTCAGACCTTGGGGATTATTATGGAACGCTGAAACTAACTTCATTCCACTGCCGTCTGGTTCTTGTAGGATGCTGGTCTGGACAAACAAGTGTCCGCTTACACACTGTTGGCACCTCTTTGGCGAATTACTGAATTCAGGTTGTCAACTAAAAGTATGTTCTTTAGGAAGTGGTCGGCAGGACTCCGTTCCACAATGGGGGGCCCTATTTCAATTAAAGAGGCCCAGGGAAGGTTTTGTACACTGCTCAGCTAGGGGCAGATGGAGCTCCTTCCTGGGGGCACCCCAGGAATCTAGTATACTGCCAGCCCCATTAGGCCCTGCTAGGGCTAGTTAGAGATGGCTATATGATAATCAAGGTTATCGGCACATAGGGCTGGTTTCTTCCACCTGCTCTGGAATGTCCCAAAATCTACCAGTACTGGAGGACTTTCGTCTGTAGCTTAGGAGAGTCACTAGCCGTGGTAACTCTTCAAAACCACAAGGCCTGCTGCTGGATATGTGCCCAGAATCAAAAGGGAACACGATAAGAAAGAAACTGATGGCCCCTGCACTGCTTCTGGAGAAGAGAAGCTGAGGCTGTACACGTCTAAGACAAGATAACATGAAACGTTTGAAGAGGCTTATCTGCTATGGAATGGGATTTCCCAGTCCAGGATCCCCATGTCACACCCTAGAATGTGAAACGTAAAAAAATATATATATATAAACAAGTCCAATTGTTGGCTTCCATTCAATACTTAGAAAAAGTAAGGCAAACGCTCAGGATAGGCCCTGAATATGGAGCGTACTCTGCCTGCCCTGACCTTCATAAATGAAAAGATTTTCAGTAGCACAGAATTAATCTCTACTGACATGTAAATCATGCATTCACGGGGTGCTGGTAGGAATGCGCAGTAAGCATAATGTATGACGCACAACGTTTTGACAATCCATTTTTGGGATCTGTGCCAAATTTGTTTTTTTCTGACTGATGCTAGTGGAAATGGCAAAACTCGTTCTGTTTGATTTCAGTTTAATGAAGCGCCTAAGTGGGTCAGACATTCATGCCAGAATGTGTGGTAACATGGGGTCATTTAACCTTCAGTAAAAAATAAGACCTGCAAACAGTACCATGGATTTGCAGGGCGTTGTGATTCTCGCGGTGAGCTCTGGAGAGCGGCGTCGCTGGTGTCAGTTCCAGAGTCGGTAAAGGAGTCATCAGGCCCTTGACGTCACGCACCTCGGGGATCGAACTCTGGGCTGATGAAATCAGGTGCGCAGGCGTGGATGGCGTCAGGGTTGCGGTGCGAAGCGGGACAATGCGACGTGCAGTGCCCACAGGTCACGGTGCAGGCAGCGGCTCGGTGATGCGTCCAGCGGCGTCAGTGAGACCAGGGCTGCGGTGTGAAGTGGGGCGGTGCAATGTGTGGTGTCCACAGGTCACGGTGCAGGCAGCGTCGTCGTTGTTGCGGAAGCGCTGACGTCAGTAGGCCCAAGCCAGTGGTGCGGGACGGGACGGTGCTTCGTGACCCTCACGAGCGGTGTCCACAAGCCACGGTGCAGGCAAGGATGCCTGGTGACGAAACTGGAGCTGATGGTGCTGGCGTCGGTGGACCAGGGCTGCGGCGCAGGACGGGATGGTGCTTTGTGCTCCTCACGAGCGGTGTCCACAGGCCACGGTGCAGGCAGCGGTGCCGGTGTCAGCAGGAGCAACGTTGTCTGGGATGCCCAGGCTGCGGTGTGAGCAGGTGACGCTGGAGTGCAGGGCCCACAGGTCGCGGTGTGAGTAGCGGCTCGGTGAAGTCGTCCGATGATGGCGTCGGTGAGACCAGGGTCATGGTGCGAAGCGTGTCAAAGCGACTCCGTGCTGCGTAGGCAGGTCAAGGTGCAGGCCAGCGGCGTCGTTGGCGGCATCGCAGTGGTTTCTCCTCTTGAACAACACAAAACGCACAGTTCCCAGTGCTGCAGGTTGAGGAAGCTGAAGTCCTTGGTGTCCCTAAGACTTCCAACAGGAGGCAAGCTCTACTCTAAGCCCTTGGAGAATTTTCTCAAGCAGGAAACACAGCAAAGTTCACCCTTTGCACTCTTTTCAGGTAGAAGCAGCAACTGCAGGCAAGTCCAGCAAAGCAACACAGCAAAGGGACAGTAGTCCTCCTTCAGCTCTTCTCCCGGGCAGAGGTTCCTCTTGATTCCCGAAAGATTCCAAAAGTCTGGGGCTTTGGGTCTTCTTATACCCAGTTCTGCCTTTGAAGTTGGCAAACTTCAAAGCAAAGTCTCAAGTGTTTGCAAGATCCTTCCTTGTCCAGACCAGGCCCCAGACGCACACCAGGGGGTTGGAGACTGCATTGTGTGGGGGCAGGCACAGTCCTTTCAGGTGTGAAAGACCACTCCTCCCTCCTCTCTAGCTCAGATGGCTCATCAGGATAAGCAGGCTACACCCCTGCCCTCTTTTGTGTCACTGTCTAGAGGAGAGGTGTGAACAGCCCAACTGTCAAACTGATCCAGACAGACAATCCACAAACAGGCAGAGTCACAGAATGGTATAAGCAAGAAAATGCCTACTTTCTAAAAGTGATGTTTTCAAACAGACAATTTACAAACCAACTTCACTAAAAGATGTATTTTTAAATTGTGAGTTCAGAGACCCTAAACTCTACATTTTTATCTATTCTCAAAGGGAATCTGCGCTTTAAGGATATTTAAAGGCACCCCCCATGTTAACCTATGAGAGGGATAGGCCTTGCACTGTGAAAACCAAATTTGGCAGTATTTTACTGTTAGGACATATAAAACACACTAGTATATGTTCTACCTTAAACATATACTGCACCCTGCCCCTGGGGCTACCTAGGGCCTAACTTAGGGGTGCCTTATATGTAGTAAAGGGGAAGGTTGAGGCCTGGCAAATGGGTACACTTGCCAAGTCGAATTGTCAGTTTAAAACTGCACACGCAGACACTGCAATGGCAGGTCTACTAATGTGGGTGGCACAACCAGTGCTGCAGGCCCACTAGTAGCATTTGATTCACAGGCCCTGGGCACGTTACTAGGGACTTCTTAGTAAATCAAATATGCCAATTATGGATAAACCAATCCACCGTACAATTTCTATGGGGAGCACTTGCACTTTAGCACCGATTAGCAGTGGTAAAGTGCGCAGAGACAATAACCCAGAAAAAACAGAGTCCAAAACCAGGAGGTCAGAAGGCAAAAAGACAGGGGAGACACGCCAAAAAGCTGGCAGGTCTAACAATGATCTACAGCAACGCCCCACAAAGATACAGTTTATGAACAGCGAACAATGGCATGTGGGGAAACAAGACAAGCAGGAGGGGCCTAACCTATTAGCATGCTTCGCCTGATACCAAAGCATCAGCTGAAAACACTCACAAAATGATTGGGAGTTGTGTGTACAAATTGGGCTCACCAACTGCATGGGTAATACTATTAGTACCAGGCATAAGATCATTTTGGCACTCGACTGGTAGTTTTTAACCAGGCAATCCTGAATAAAGGCATTTGTGGCCGATTATACAGCATAGTACTTCAACGTAACACACAGTTTTGCCAGTGCCATTTCTCCCTCCTAGAGGAAACTGGCCATGCAAAAAATCCACAGATGAGTGAAAATTAGCAGGAAACCGGAGATTTACAATCAGATGCAAACACTGCTTGGACATAATTTTAAAATTAACGCAGTGCTCGGAATGCGCCTGTAGAAGATTTAAGACACTCCTATGAAGTCCACTGACTCCAAGGGCAACTGTGTCATGTTGGACGAATCAACAGGACCTATATGGAACGATTTTACATCAGAGGATTGACTCACTCAAGACAAATCCCAGGGAAGACCAGCTGGAGATCTATCCATGGAGATAATCATCATGTAAAGACCTACGTTTATTGTGTGAAGTGCTTTGATTTTGCTCCCATGAGTCAGAAAAAAAAACACGACATTCTCTCCACACAAACCCCCCAAAAAGGGGGAACTCTCTTACTCTTGTTGATGCTGACGCCATTTTCAGAGTGGAGGTACTGCCATCAATATTACATCACTGAAGTCCTAGGGATTGTGAAAAATCAAGTGCCACCAAAAAAGAACAAGTGCAGCAAATTAGACATTCCCTTTTAGCAGGAGAATGGTAAGGGTGTAGTATGTAACCAGCGGTGCACTTTGGAGCACACTGTTGCAAATATATTAATAAAACATGGCGGTAGCACTCTGTCATTTACGGACAGCACACTTTCCACTGAAATGGCCACTACATTTGCACGGGGATACAGTTTTATTGGTAAAACTATAAAGTGCACATACGATAATATGTGTAAATTGGTTTTGAGCAAATATTTATCATTTGTACATTATCGAGAAGAGTGTCTTGATCTGTTTTGATCGAATTAAAATCTTTGTTTTCATCATAATTCTAAATTACAAGGACAATGCTTCACACTGAAGCAAAGAAAGAACTATGGAGCACTCAATCAATCCATCAGTTATTTGTAAAGCGCGGCTACGCACCCGTGAGGGTCTCAAGGCGCTGGAGGGAAGGGGCCTCATACAAAGAGCCACGTCTTGAGGTTCTTCCTGAGGATGGTGAGCGATAGGCTTTCGTCTGATGTGCAGAGGGAGGTTGTTCCAGCTCTGACCACACAGAAGCGTGGGACACGATTCTCGAGCACTGTCTCCTAATAGATAGCATAGGGCAACTTATGCCAATCATTGAGGACGTTTCCACTAAGGAACACTAACCTGATGAGCCTTGGATTGAGGTGATGATATGGCCCAACATACCCAATCCTTAGGGTTCCCCCATGCTTCCTTACAGGATCTACTGCATGGCCCATCTCACTGCTTGGCCCTCGCCGGATGTGAGGAGCCTTTTATTCCTTTATTTAGTGACCCTCTCTCAGTTCTGTTCAGTTGCCTGTTCCCCTTTACTTTTGCTGGTGAATGCTTTCCGCCCCACACACTGTTTTTCATCCTGCTTGGTTGTTTGGATTTGTACTTCTTGCGAGAGATAATCTGCACATGAATGGGTGTACACACAGGGGTTCTTATCTGGACTGTTGTGACTTATGTTATTGTAACACTGATACCCCTGTGTGGGCCCTACGCATGAGTAATAGATCATGCTCACTGAGATTTATATTGCCATGCTGGTAATAAATAAATAAATGTTTTTTTTTTTTTTAAACGCTGAATTACAAAATAATGTGCAGAATGTGCTTGAATTCTTTTACAAAGTACTCATGCTTTGCAATGAAAGAAAAGAGAACACCAATCCCTGTGTTAAAAGAGTAGGCAGCGATTTGTCATACATAGCCTACCATTTGAACTCTGTCTCTGAACCCACAACAAATGTGACAAGATAAAAAAAGATTAAAGGACACTTTATTGCTCATTAACCTTCTGAACTCCAGCATGGTTATTTTGGAGGTATACTGCGCCCTCCGCAGCCCTACTTCCACCGCCTATGTTTTAAATCCCCAATTGTCATCATTCTTGTGTTCATGCAAAATACATCTCCAGCTGTCAGTCATAGACAGCATTGTTTACAATATTGCACTTATCCGTCAGCCCTTGCTCATGATTAATTCATTTCTAATTAATCTCAGTTCCCTCCATTTGACATCAAGCCTACTAGACCGTGCAAATGTCTTGGTTAATAAAACCTAATCTGGGTCTACCAAGAACTTAAAGGGTCTTGCAGCAAGCCTATTGGTAATTATTAGTTGTTTTTATTGTCACTAATTTGCTCGCTTCTTATTTAATGGAAATCCGTGCCCCATCATGTATATCTTGTGTTGTCTCTCCTCTGAAGCATAACTTCTGTACCATCCCTGATTAGCCGGCTTCTATCCTTCCACTGCTCTGTTTTAGTGAACTTTTTTTCTTTGTAGATAAGCAGCCCTTGAGAGTGCATGTGTTTTCCAGCTCTCTCCTTCTCTTCTCCATCTGCATGATGTGCTTCGCTTGCGTACTTCTACTCCGCCCCTCGCACTCCATGTTGTTTTCACCTTTGTATGCTTATCCCTCCATCTCCCTGTGTTGCTGTCACCGCTATGTGCTTCTTGCTGTAGTGCTTAACCTGCAGTCCGGGGATCCACGGGCATCCATGACAGCTATTCAGGGGGTTCGCAACTGCTTAGAAAACTAAATAATATTAGCAGATTAATAAAGTTTATATAAATAAAGAAGCACCATTTAAGACTGAACACTTTAAAAAGTTCTGCAAATCAAAGGAATTTTAAATTGGAGCCTAAAAATAAAGTTAGTGTCCTCAGATTGATTCACAGGAGCAGTTCAAATGCATCAAACAGAATATAGTATCAAAGAATGGGCGGCCTTAGGTGAATTCAGAAAAGCCTTAACCTTCCCATTAAAACGAAATTACTGATTTTTTTTTGTTTTTTTACATTTGTTTGTTAATCAAAATATTTCAGCATTTATGTATTTGCTTGAATAATGCTTGTTTCTGTATTTTTGTGTATTGTTTTGAGGTTCAAATCATCGAAATTGCTTAAGCCAGGGTCCTGGACTTCCAGCAATGACTCACTGGGGTTCCTAAGATATCCAATAATGATATAGTGGGGATCCACTAATTTCAGTAATGATTAAGTGAGGGTACCCAGAAGATTAAAGGTTAAGAACCACTCCTCTAGTGTAATTCTGCCCTGTGCTCTGTGTTCTTCTGTACCCCACTCCTGCTATTCTCTCGATGTGTGCTTCTCCCCCACCCCCTGTATTGGTCTCTCCCTTGTATGATGCTTTAATCCTCCTTGTTGCCTCCCACTCCACCATTCACTCCTCAGTTACCCTCACCCTCACGGTCATCACACATGCATGCCTCAAAGGAATGATGTGACCACGAGCAGTGGTTGCATCATTGCACCTTTCTTTTTTTATGGTAATGCTGCACTGAGTAGGGAAAAAAGCCAGACCCTTCAGAGCAGAGCCAATACGTCCCAAAGGTGAGACCTATTGACTTTGCCAATGCTTGGTATTGATAGCTTTTTTCCCTTTTAGTGTTTGCCCGTCCCCTGGAGTGTAGCCTGTTCACCGTCATTTTGACTGGCTAGAGGAGAGCCTTTCACTGCAGAAGTCGCTGACCTACTTTTTTCAGTGTTTTTTATTTTTTATTTCATTACTGGTTTAGCAGTCCATAGGAATGCATGCCTTTAGTGTGATAAAAACTCCACTACCCGCCTCATCTTAAAGCTCCTCCATGGTGCTTTGTGTGCCAGATTGCAGCCTTGGTGAAGCACTGGATGTTTCCTCACATAGACTCCTGGCCCGATTCTTCCCGATGCTTCTCCATGGAGGGCCAGGTGCAGCATTTCAGGCTCGGCGACTCCCTAGATGCTGTCCTGGTTCACTATTCAGCCCTGTTGCCCTCCATGATGGCAGCTGTGATTAGCTTTTCCAATGCAGAAGGCTTTTAAACTCCTGCGGCTCAGGCAAAGCCAACAGTGGCGACTGACTGGGTTAAAAAGCATAGAAAAAAGTGACAACGTTGTTTACATCTACTTTCAAAATGACTGCTACGTTGTGTTGAACTGCCTGGTCAAGGCAACACATGTGATGACACACAGCATCACACAATGTCACGGACATCTTAAAAGTATAAAAGGCAAGGTTTTCATTACTTTCTATACTTCTATAGTTGACGCTCAACATTGTTTAAACAAGACCGATTGACTTTGCTAATGCTTGCTAAAGTCTAGTTTGGTTTACTGAGACCTTCACACGAGGGTCCCTTTCAATGCCCCATAAAATATGCCACATTCTACTTTAAAAAATAAAGAAAAGAAAACAATAACAAAAAACAGGCTATTGCATTTAATGTGTTTCTGGTTCGTCCAGTCTATCCACCTTCAGCACAGAAGTCACAGGACAGTCTCCGGGCAGCATACTACCTCTCCCGTCCAACCTAGAGTCTCAGGAACCTGGGGGCAAGGCCAGCCTTCCCAGACCAGGACTAACTTGGCCTCTGCCTGCAGGAAGGGGGAAGGCACATCATTTTCCATTGAGGTGATGCTACGCAGGAGAATCAGTACTTAAGACCGAGATGGAAATGGTAATAGTTTGCCATACCGAGCATGCATCGTTTATTTATAGACACTCCCATGGGCCTGATGGCGTAGAATTTGTACACTGACGCTAAATTCACCCTAACAAGCAGTATTTGGAGTATTTGAGGACAAAACCGTCATCTGTACTGACTGCTTCCACTTCAGTGCTCCTTGGACTGCCCTACATTTTGTTAATCCTCGGAAGCAATGGCAAAGGTCCCTCTTTCAGGTGTTAATTAGGAGAGCCCCTGGAAACTGAGTGCAGCTCCACTGTAGCCGCTGAACCCCTGCCGAAAGCCCAAGCCCATGTACTGAGGCGAGGGGGCAACTCTCCACCTCTAGGGATTTTGGGGCCACTTATGGGGAGCGTAAATCTTTCATTTTCTTAGAGGCCACACCGAATTCTAAGCATTCAGCGTAACTTCTATTATAGGTTTCCTACAATCGATACAATAAAATATTTAATGGGAATCGACACTGACGTATGTACACAGGAGAAACTAAACTGTTATAAAAACGGGGAGAGACACTTTACTTCATAATTAATAGAACTAGGATACCAACCGTAGCTATCAAAATTGCAGCATTAAATTACAGAAATGCAATATCTCCTAACATGAAACGTATCTAATCAAAAAATTGACCATTTTTAGATATGTATGCTTGTGTTTCCCTTTAAAGAGCCTAGAAGTGATCGGAGTTACTTTGCAAATGGCAATACAATATTCATTGATTGTTGTAAAATGTTCACGTGCACACACCTTTTCTTTTTTGCTTGTTCTCTTATTTGCTGCCTGGTTTAGTTCGGAATTTACCATAATTTGGGAATAAACAAGTTTCCCCTCTAAACAATTACGTTGCTTGATCTACTCAGGAAGGATATATGTTTATAAATCACACAGACATGATTTTTGACATTTCCTGACATTCAGGCCCCCCTCCCCCCCCCCCAAAAGAATGTTGCTTTTTCTTCTCTTGATAGTTCTGGAATAAATATAAGAAGCGCAGCAATAGCATCAGTTCACACAGAGCAATACGCCCCATGACATTTAATGGTAACGTCTGCCATCTTTGCAAGTCTGTCTTGGCGAACCAAGGGGGTTAATGTTGCCTCCATCTTATATGCTTCTAAAATACTCTGAAACTCTCTTACAGTTTAAAACTGCTCCAAAATACTGTTTCATGATGCAAGTTGCTTTTTCTTTCCGGTAGGGCCAGGAGAGCTTGGTATCATATCCGATTGACTATCTACGAAAGTGTATACTTCTTTCAACTGGTGCGCCATTCACAGGGAATGTTCGCTTCAGTGGCGTTTTACGGCTTATAATCATAAATATTGATTTACTTGAGATGATTGCAAACTTCTTTTTCCACGCAGTAAGTTTGAAAGCCCTTTATGATATTGCGTAATGTTGTTTTGGTCCGCGTCATGAATGGCATCATCAGCAACCATTTGGTTTTAATATCTTATCACACTAAGTTTTGAGGAATCTAAATTCATGTTTAAGAGGTGTGCTTTAATGTAATTATATATACAGATTAGCTTGAATTGTCCCTAATACACACCCTGGTGGACCCCCCAATTTAACAGAAAGCTGTTTGCACATTCTCCATTACTCCAGTATCTTACTTTGATCCATCTTGTGGATGTAGTTGCATCAGAGCTGCAAGCAGCTGTTTTAGAATTTCTTCCTCATTCAAAACTGACCACAATATACTTGTATCTACTGAGTAGAAGGTACTTATTAAATTGATAAATGTTAGATATACAGCAGTTTTCCTTATTAGGCTTCACTTTGTGCAGATGGGGTATATACTTGCGACTTGTTCAGGGCTGCTTAATCCAGCTCTGTGCCCTGACTGGGCCCTGGGCAATATCTTTTTTAGCTCGATCCACTCGATAGTAGCAACTCACCATAAACTTTTACAGCTTCATCTAATAATGAAATCTGGCAATAATTTGCTGGGTAGTAATAGGCTCTTTTTTATAATTTGGTACTATAGTCCGATTGTCACGAGCAAGAAGCATATCCTGCCTTGCACGGCATTAAAGACAGTTGACAAAGTTGGCACCAAGGTCGCTATAAAAAAGGATACATGTAAACTGGGACTTCATCTGAGCCCTGGGGCTTTATTTATTTATTTATTTATTTAAGATTGCTGCTGTAACTTCATACATAAATTTTAAATCGCCTGTATTCAAGGCTTGGGTCACAAGTCCTTGGGTCGATTTGTCTGTAAATGAGAAGTTAGATTCACGATGACTTTCATACTGACTTTCATCTTGCTCGGAGATATGCCAACGTAACTACTGTTGCCCTGAAGTAGGTATAAAAATACCGGGGGACTTCCTCCGCAAAAAAAGATACATTGTAACCTTTTGGTGTTTCTACAAGTTCATTTTTTTAAATCCACAAAATCAGAAGCTTGCTGGAAAAAAAAATGAGTTAGTGAGCCTGATTCTAAACAGCGAGACATGATTTTTAGTAGTAATCTGGCTTTCAAGGAATTGGTGCTGTGCAATTCCTCTTCATTCAGGGAGTTTCCACAATATGAAGAAGAGGGTTTGCATCGCTCCCTGATTAGCACGAGAATTAAAGCATGGGTGCAGGAGAGGGATGACCTTTCTTAGAAAAGGCCACCCAGTTAGAGGTGTAATTTCTTTCTTTAATTAGGAGGTAGACTGTTTAGGGAGTCACTGACCCTTGTTCACTGTTCTGAAGGATCAATTGCCCTCGTTAAAAACTCGTAGTAACTGTCTGTGCAGAACAGGAGTAACTGAAATGGAGGTGTGGGCTAAAAGGAACACAAATGCCATTTGCACCTACTCTAGCAAATCATCATGGGCCTAAATGATGCTGCTAGACCGGAGGTGTACACTTCAGAATAAAACAAATTGTGAGAACCTTACTTAGAAGAGTGATCATAACCTCTCCAGGAGAGAAAGGAGGTGGTGAATACTTAATTAACTTTACGTTAGTAGTGTAATGATAATGACTCGGTGAGCGCATGGGCTTCGTATTCCAAACCTGCCCAAACTGAATTCGCTCATAGGCGGACAAGCGAGCAGTGTTCATAACGTGGCGGCGCATCATGGCCTAAGATTTCAAGTCTGTGGTGAATGTACTATGCAATGACACCAGGCAAACAAAATTACATTATCGAGTAACCGTTGAATTCTCACAGTGTGTGGCGACGGTGTCAGCCATCTTGGATTATGGGGTATAACTTTCCTCATTTCTCATAGTGTTCTTAGTAAGCAATCATGCTACATTGTTGATGCAGCCAGGGCCGTTGCTTTGTGATTTATGTTGAGAGAACATATACTTCACTGGAGTTTGCTGAAAAGCATTTTCAATACAGAGTATTCTGGAAATCAAGTTGTATCCGAAAACGGACTGACTTTTATTTGAACATTTGACATTATTAGTTAAAGATATAGGAATGTATTACATTCCTTACACATTGGGGTTTTGTCTTCAAAAAACAAATATTTCTTATGCCAAGATATCACTCATGCCTTGTTGATGTTAATGTGCATTTAGGTTACATGTGGTGTTTGGCAAGTGATTATGTAGTGCTAAGAATGGAAATCACAGAATGTAATGAATGTTTTCTCTCTTTTTGCATTATACTTTCCCCATTTCTACAACAGTCCAGCAAAAAAATTGTTTGTGGACAGTGCTAAATATGGTGTGGAGTAGATGAAAGCATCTCTCCATTGAATCCAGAGTACATGTTTAGTGCTTACTGACATCTCAAAGACTTGGGGTTCAAGATATCATATTACTCACAGTCAAAGACAAGTGTCATAGTATAACATCGGACAGTATTGGCAGTAACCATAGCCCCCTAAAATCTATTTGGACGTATTTAGACTTGCAGTCTAAACACGTTCAAAAATATTTTTAAAATACAACAGCGAAGAAAAATGCTATTAAACAAAACAAATGGGTTATAAAAAAAAGATATACTTAAGGTCCGAAAAAGTAAGACTGAAGAAAAAAGGAGATAGGTGGAAAATTCGGAAAGCTGTGAGAAGAATGTTGAAAGGAAACATATCAAACAAACTACTGCCCTGTGACAGTGGGAAAAAAAGTGACAGAACAGTGTAGGCTGGAAGAGATGTGAACACGAGATGCCAAAAATGGCATCAGAGAAGTACGTTGGTGGGTAACAAAATCACAGGGTTAATCAGCCCGCCAAGAAACACACTATCCTGGGCCACTTGGCAGGAGCAATATGCCGACATGGTACCAGATAGAGATTATTACTGCCACTATGGATTCCTGGTGTACCCTTGGGTTGCCTTGCCCTTAAACTTCGTCCTCACTGTACTGTAACAATATAGTACTTAGTCAAGGGCAGAATCCCATCAGAAAAACCAAAGTGGAGTGCAGGAAAAGAGAAACACAGACTAAAAGGAAAGGAAGGTTGGTGATTCACCTAGAATCTTTTGTTTAAAGTGTGGATTTCCGACCAGCCCTTCACAAAGTACCTGTTGAGAAACGGCCCAACGCATGTTGGCCAGGTATTCCAATCTACCAAAGTAAAGGACTGGAGGAGAGCAGAGGAAGTCAGAACAGAGACTGGCTTTAAAAGAGCTACACAGTCATTCTGGAGGTGGTCATGGAGGGAGGTGGATGTATTCTCGGAATCATAGTAGTAAGTTCTTAGAACTGAGTGAAGCAGGAGATTTTGAGTTGGCTGGACGATGGATCAAGGCAGATATATTCTCATAAGCCTGCTACATTTTTGAAGGCAAAATATATTGATTTTTAGAAGGGAGTGAAGCATGAGGAGATGTGGGTGGTTGGTCAAGATGGTTGGTGGCCAAACGCTATCAACCTTACTTTCTCTTCACAGGGAGAGTCACCACAGAAGGCTAACCCCCCTATGTTTAAGAACACTAAATAAATACTGCATGTAAGGTGAATGACTTGTTTTGTTTCCTGTGCTGCCAAAGTCGCTTTTTTTTCTCCATAAAATTAATGAAAATAAATCTACCAACTCGACTTACTTGTGAACAGCAGGCAGCGAGGCCCAACATTCTTCTCAACATCTTTGGGACATCATTCCTTTAGTTCTGTTATACGTTCCTTAGACATTTCAACCTTTAAGACCCTTCATCTAGCATGCTTTACTAAAACATGTCACAAACCACAAAATAAATCTTCTGTCCATATTAAAACTTCACACTGTCCCTGGTTACCTTTTTCATTGCTGCGTGACACATGGCCGTTGTTCTTTCGAACTGAGACGTTTTGATGCTGAGGCTCGTTCACGGTTTCCAAAAACGATACCAGATTTTCATGATGGGACAGCTCTTCAGCCACAGGGAATGAAACAATGTTCCAGTTCAGATGTCTTTCTCCGTCTGTTAGGGCCCGGAACAGAGATGGGACCGGGTCGTGGAGATCTTCCACTGTGCTCTTAGATGTTGGGGGAGTGTCACTGTAGTTCCTTGGATTGCACATTCCTGTAAACATATAACACGGAAATACTTTAAATATTCTAGCTTTTTTATTACTCTAGGTCTTTTTATTTTTGTTACTTTATTCATAGTACTGGAAATAAATATATATATCAATACAATATTTTAGAGTCATAACATTATGTACGGTCTTCAGAACAAAGAAAGTATCAAAACTAACAGGAAACGAGGACATCAAAGTCTTTCTGGCCTGCCCTCTTTTTTTAAATTTCTTCAATACTATATGGTCTCTGGATTTTATGTCAAGACCTAGTTATACTTATGCCAGTTACTCAATGAACTAGACAAAGCTATATAAAGCATAAGCCTCTGTTCCACTGTTAAATCAAAAAGCAAGCAAAAAAAAAAAACACACCAATAAGCACTCAGTACTGTTCTTTGCCTAAGGACTAAAGATAGTCCTCTTTTTTTGCTGCTCATCAGTTGATTTAGTGCTCTGCAGTCTTTTCTGACAAACAATTTTCACATCACTGTCATGTTTTCTTCGTCCAGAAGTATGAAAATTCGGTTATTAAAAGGTGCCTTGTATACTCCATGTGCATAACTCTGACACTTTCTCATAAGCAAGAAAAAAGTGCAATATTGAGATCTTTGTCAAGTTGTGTTTACAGTCGGCGACATAGAATTTTGTTCTGGTAACAAAACTCTAAAAGCACCAGATTTCAAATGGATGATCTACTCACACCTAATATGGGATAAATGAGCAGGTCAAATTAAAATATCTGAGGTTATCCCACATCAAGTTGGAGCGTACTTTCATCTCTGAAGTTTATTTCTTCAACGTATTAGTTTCAAGTAAAATCATAACCGGATATTCTTTACCAACATATATATAGTCCCCCAAACAGAAGGAATAGCGACACTCAGGGTACCAAGAAAGTAACATAGTTCCTTTATTTGAAATGATATAGCATGGGAAGAAAAACACGCTGATTATGTTAATGACCTGGGTCAATCTTGATCACAGCTGGTGTAGTCTTCCTCCGCTTTCAACTGTCTATTTGTGGTCCTGGTTACGTGGAATTTTTCTTGGAAATACATTTTAGATCGTGTAATTTGCAGATAGAGGTTAAAAGACAATTCAATATCGTACTTAATAATGGAAAGCAATGAAACAACTTTTCTTATTGATTACATTAGTTGCTCTAAATAGGTTTGTGCTCATTCATCGTAAGGCAACCATCAAACGCCTAAAGAAAAACATCCCTGGACCCTGATATATAGATGATCCTTCTGTGTTCTGAGGTGGAAATTAACCTGAATTTGCAAAAATTTTTAAAAGCTCTAACTAACACAAACAAATTTAACACCAGACTTACCTATAACACAAGCAGAAAAAAAATTACATTCCTGGATAGCCTGATGTATTTTAAGGATAATACGATGAATACAATGATGTTTAGGAACGAGACATCGACTAACTATGTTCTCCATAGGAAACACGATGAAGAACAGCTGAAATGGAGCATTCCATTTGGAGAAATACTTAGAATCAAGTGCAGCTCTTAAGACAGTGCCCTCTAACTTTCAGACATCCCCATGTTATTGCCCACAGTAGGTTTCCAGGCTTTCACACAGCCTAAGATATATGGTCCTGAACTGCGAAAAATGTACTCGTCTTCAGAAGTAACTACCCGTCCTGATTCCAGACGTGACATACACCAAAAGAAAGTTATTTGTAGCACTATTCCTTTGATTGCACATTATGTTACTAGAAGGCACAGATTGTCACAGGAGCATTCACAAACTCACATAATAGGCTAAAAGAAGGACAAATCAGTGTGAAGGTTTCAAACTGTATTTTGTAGACGTAATTCAGCACCACTAACCATGCTTATGAATTTATTCTTGTATTCCCTGTATCAGTTTCATTTGAGCTTGCATACCTGGTTTGCAGTGCACCGAAGAGCACTCTCCCTTCTGTGTACACTTTTATTACTTACTCCAACTGGGATGAAATCAGGTCTTCTTTAGGGCAGGCAGTTTAGAAAAGCTCCAAAACGTCCCATTGTAATATATGTTTCCCCAAGACTGAAATCTAGGCAAGGTTCTACCCTACTGAAGGAGGAAAATAGGCGAGATAAGTAAACAGATGGAAATCCAATTGAAAGGGACTGTCCATAAAGAAGTGCCAGATGGTCTGAGTTTATGGTCATCGCGACAACCTCAGAATGAAAGAGTATGACGCTCCAAACAGTATGGTTGAACGTACCCTTAGATGTTCTAAAGGGCACTTTATTTGCTTCCTTGGGCATTACTCTTTGCAGGCTCTTTTCTAAACTTCGTCAACTTCGTTGCAATTTTTCCAAAGCTGCCAGGGGATCCAGACTTCACTTTTAGTAAGCTCTGTAACTAAGGCAGTAGGAAATCCAACTTTTAGTTTAGTGCCTAGATCAAGAGTGCATTCTCTGAGCCTTTGATTTTCTTTACACCACTTTTACTTGATGGCAGCACGTTTTCATGACTTGCTTTGAACACCACGAAGAGGATTAAAGAAATGAAGAGACACCCTTTAGAGTAAGAGAGGCCCTCTCCTATTGCTCCAATTCTCGTTTGAATGGTCTGACTTCAAGCTACTTCTGAATGTGATGAGGCCCTTCCTTCAAGGCAGAAGACGAAGGAAGCAGGGCTGCTCTGAGCATCATTTCCAAGGCTGCTTTTGGCACCCCCAGTCTAGTCCTGGCAGTGGTAGATCAAGCCACCACTGATAAAATGTATCAGCCTGCTGTCTTTTTTACTGCTTGGCAACATTTAGCCCTAATGAACCTCTGCTAAACGTAGACTCATCAAAGTGTTGACCCTCCGGATCAGGAGCAAGAAGTCCACTGTCATTTGTTGCAGAAAACTTTTCACAGATTCTATCTACTCCAGCCTAGTATGGCAGAGACTGTGCACCCCAAATCTGGATCACCGGCATGCCCTTTATACGTAAGTCACTGCCTCTCTACAATGCCTTTAAATAGAAGGATAAATTCGGGACTCAAGGGCTGCAACTAGATTCTCCTTGATCATAGATCCCTCAAGAGAGAGAGATTTAGTTTGAGGATTACATGTCTCACATATTTCAATGTCTCAGTAGCCTAAGCCCTATGAAATCCCACCCTCTTTGACATCTACATGGCCCGCTCGCCGGGATCTTCAGACATCACGGGCTCAACATCATCTCATACGTCAACAACCAGCTCATTCTCTCCCTCACCAACGAACCATCAACTGCCAAAAAAAAACGTTCACAATGAAACGAAGGCTATTGCTGACTGGAAGAGGGACAGCTGCCTCAAGCTCAACATTGACGAGAGAGAGATCGTCATCCTGGTGCTCACCACTTCTGCCTGGGACGACTCCTGGTGGCCCAGCTGCCTCAGAACTGCCCCAGGAGGAAAATTAAAGACTGTATGACTGTGTTGGAACAAACAGTAGCACATGACCCAACACGCCTAAACGACTTAAAAGAATCAAATAAGCAGAAGAATTGAAACATTTGAGGACAGTAGATCTCATCTCTTACACACATAAGATATATTCAGAGGGTGACAGGGTGGGTACACTTCTGGCTCGTAAGATACAACCTCCCAGGTCCCCTACTTCGATACTCATTATTGTTTCACCCACTGGGAGGTCATGTACCACACAATTAATGATTAATGAAGCTTTCAAGGAGTACTATACATTTCCATACACGGCAGGTCCAGAAACTCTCTGGTTTCCACAGGAAGGGATTCTTAGAAGGCTTGCATATCCCTCGACAGGGATGTGAGCAGTGTAAAATATTAGGAGCACCTACATGTCGGGGGAACTGCGGGCAGCCATCACAGACATGGCACGTAATAAGACGCCTGGGGTCAATTGACTTCCCATAGAGTTTTACTCAACATTTGGGGCACAGCTTGTTCCTCGGTTGCAGAAATTATACAGAGCTGCCCTTGATATTAGTATATTACAAGGTACATCGACTCAAACCCTGGTTACCGCCTTATTGAAACCAGGTTGGGCCCCTGATTCCCTTTCTCCTGTAGACTACTATCAGTCCTGACAGACTATAAAATTCTCAGTAAGGTGTTATCGCAGTGCTTGCTCCCTTCTCTCCCAAATTTGAATCATACGGACCAATGCGGGTTTATATCTCACAGGGGCACATCAATGAATATCTGCCGATTATATCAAATTATTGAGATGGCTTGTGTCCCCTTCCCTACAGCAGGATGTTATTCCCGAGATTTGCAGCAGGCCTTTGATTCCCTGGAGTGGGAGTATTTATTCCTAATGTTGTGGAAATTCCATTTTCCAGAGATTTTCATTAAGTGGGATAGAGTCCTTTACACCAACCCAATAGCCAGGGCCAAGACGGGGGCGTATATATCGCCAACTTACCCACGTGGTCTGGCTGTACGTAGATGATATGCTAATATACACACGCATTGTTTTGCTGGGGCACAGCATTACAATTAACCTGTACCACGTTACCACATGTCCCTACCATTCCTCTAAGAGGTTTACCAACACTAATGGGGGTACTCTCAACAACTAAACTAATGCACTGGGAAGAGCAGGGGGTATCCACAGTGGGGGATCTTTATGAGGAAGGGACCTTAATATCACATCGTGAATTCATACAATCACATGCGCTGCTGCAACTCTTTCTCACACATGCTTTTCTGTTACGGTATATACATCAATACCGGGTGGAGACTGGAGAAGAACCACAAACACACTGGGGGGAGCGATATACGAGATGGGCTCAGGCAGACTCTGGTGCAGTGGTATATACGGCATTGCGTTCCCAACTACTGATGACAGTACTAAGTCCTCTAAGGGATAAATAGGAAGCAGATCTAGCTCACCCATTACATGACAAGCACTGGTGCTTCCTACTGGAATACCCTACTCTAATTCCTCGTAATACCGGATTTAAATGTATACAATATACAATTCTTCACAAAGCATATTTAACTTCCTTAAAGGTTAACAAACTATTCCCCATTGACTCACCGGCGTGTCCCCAACGTCATGCAACAGAGGCAGACTTACTCCGCATGCTATGGCACTGCCACAAGCTATTACCCTACTGGGAGGGTATCTGTGAAACAGTAAGGGTAGTAACGGAATCACTATAATGGGACACTTTGCAGCATTGTATACTTGGGATGTACCCGAGACTCAAAGGTTTCAGTACCCGTTTTGTAGATTTAGTGTTACGTATTGCAAAAAGGCAAATAACAAGACGCTGGAAATTGCCAGTTTCCCCACTGGTATCCACCTGACGAAATGAAGTGTGTAGATGGAGACTGGCAGAATGTTCAGCCCTGTGCAGGGGGGGATATGGAGGGTTACAGAGACGACTCATCTCTGTAATAAACACATTGCCAGAGCAGTTCCGGTTGCAGGGAATGGGAGATAGTTATTAATTAACACATGGGATATATCCCAGTACTTCCACTTGATCCCATCATGAATGGAACCATAAGTTTGTCTCTGACAGGAGTCACGGTCAGTGTAATGAGCTTGTCACCAACTCTTATATTAATAGGTTCTCGTCTACTTACATTTAATTGAACATTGTAAACATGCCGAGTTGAATTATCAAGGTGCCATGTTGGGGCGTCGGGGTGAGTGGTTTAGTATGTTGAGGACTTGGACAAATAAATACAGGAATGGAGGGAGTAATTGACCCACAAATGTAATTGTCAATATGCACTGTATCTCCTTTATTGACTCCACATTAAGTTGCGTATTTATCACAATGTATTTGTGGATGTCCACAAAATTAACAAAAGTTTGTTTAAAAAAAAAAATATATATGGCTATCCTAGCAACCGCCACACCTATTTGATGTTTCAAACTAACCCCTCGTTCTTATGTTCTTGAAGACTTATCATTGAGTAGGGTTTGATCAGCTGGGCTAATACTATCAATTGGCTGCTGTATTCCAACTATAGAACGCCTACCCTTTGAACCTAACTCATCTTTCGGTAGCTTGCTCCAATTGTGTGTATGCATGTGGCATTGGTATTCTGTGCTACGGCACATACATTCCATTTTAATGTTGGAGAGGGAACAACCGATGGCTTCTGGTCATTTGCACGGAGTTCTTGTCCTTTGAATGCAGCTCCACAATTGAATACCACCTCAAGGGTCATGTTACAAATAGGGTGCATTGTTCCACTCTGACACACATTTAACCAGGTGCAGAATGGTGTAGTGTTCTTTATTACACTTCAAGCCGCCTATCTGCTTCTCAAAGAGATGACAGGCATGGCCTCAAATTTAATGGGAGTAGGGATCCCCTGCAAGTGGATGCTGTGAGTGGCTGCACCCACCTATGTATGGCGGTGGGGAGGGGGTGGGGGTAATGCATGCTAGGTCATTCTAACAAAGGACAGCCAATAACTGTGCGCCACATCTAGGTGGTGCAGAGTCTTTGCGCCTTCCGACAGCTAGTTTCCTCTGTGCCCACGTCCATAATGCAGCCCAAATGGAAAGGTTTCCTCAATTTGCATTGGACCACACCCCCATGTAAATGAGAGAACGCTCCTGTAAGATTGCACCAGCACATCCATAGTACTGATTGGGCTGTGCAAGCTTTGTGGCAACTTATGCAATACCAACGTCCCATGTGGCAGGCTAAAAACTGGGTGGACAAGACTATTCCATCCCTGGGCACTTTGCATAATACAACTCCTGGTCACTGTCCACTTAGGTGAGTTTGGGCTGGAAATGCATTACACATCCTTCTCTGGATCAAATGCTACTAGTCATACTCAGGCTCATGCTAGTGCTTGACTGCTTAGTCCAATTCTTATTTAACAAATACAGCTTAAATATCTAAGGGATTTAAGGCTGGCAGATTCAAATTGATTTCCCATTTACTAATAGAGCACCACTGGTTAATTTCCTTGCCTGGATAATAGGGGAACTAAAAAGTAAAGGGAGAATGTTTATAGATAGAAAATGATTATGGTTCTCAGATGATCACCGAAAAAAAGCTTTGCTTTATCCTGTCGCAGCTGCTAGTACCAAAGGCTGTAGTATGTCCCCTGATGGCACTATAAGTACCGTAGGGCCTGCAGCTACTTGCACTGACCCTTCTGCAATATGGGCCACACCTGCAGGATCCATAGGAGGCGTTTCCCCACTTTTATTTATGAACAGCCCCATGCAAATGAGGGAAACCTTTGCGTCTGCATTATATAACAAACACGGGTGGTGAGTCAAAGTGGCCGTCAGGAAGCACATTGATTGTGTCCCCCCAATTCCGCCCCTAAGCACACACACACACACACCCTCAAACCCGAGACATCCCTTATGAGGTGGTGGCCGCAGGTGGTCTCAGGGACCCCCAGGCATTTCATATAACTGCACTCGCCTACAGGGAGGGGGATTCCCGGCCCTTTCAAACGTGAGTTTCGGTTTCTGGCAAGTTGACTAGAGGCCTTAAACAGCAGGTACATCTTTCACCAATGCTCTGCTGCCAGCACAGGGGAGAATTCAGGCCTGTACCGGGGACAGATCACTGCATACCCAGTTAAAACATGGAAAAAGGCTCGACAGTCCAAGATGACAGCACTAGAGACAGGCCCAGCCTGCCGCGGGTTACACATTCGGAAACCCACAGGGTTATTCCTTCATTCATTCATTCTTATGGAGGTTAATAAAACGATAACCACTAGTTTCGGTAATAAGAGCACCTCTTATCCATAACTTCCAAAGGAGTTTCAGTTTTCGGAATTTGCTGCTAGATAAATGGGCATCATTATTAATTATGGCTATGAAGATGCCCATACGTAGTTATCTTCCCAATGGACAATGTAGAGAAATGCAGAAATCTCAGCCGAGTGGTTTTTCATTTTCGCCGGGGTGCATTTTCAGAATTCCTGTTTGTCATGTTTTTGTTTCTTTTATTTCTATCCTTTGCCCCGGTCCTATTCAATGGTAAGAGGGTGCCTGGGATTCAATCCCCCCTTATTTACCCTCGCTGCTCCCATTTTAATTGCGCTGTGTTTGGATCCTGGGTTAACCGATTTCACAGTGTTTTTCTCCAGACCCTTTTTGTGCTTCAACCAATCTGTATTTATGATCAGCGGGCCCTGCCATCCCACCATTATCCTGTTTACCGGAAGGCTCGTTACAAACAATAATCGTAGCTTAGTGCTATGCGGAAAATCACAGGCTGCAGGCTGAGCCGAGAAAAGTGATGCCACGCCTAGGTCGAAATTAAAACGTCAACGTGGCAAAGTTAGATGCATACACACTTCCCCCAAAATTACCACTGAGAGCCACATGAACGTCAATTCACCAAAAAGCCAGGGGTAGCGGAAGTGACATCACACACCCTTTGAACTTCAATTTCACTCAGGCTTACACATACACACATATTTACACTTAAGCTTACACATATATTCACTCACACACACACACACACGTAAAAATACACCCGTCAACGTGCGCAGGCGGCTTAATGACGTGTGAAGTGTGTGTGTGTTTTTTTTTATCTACCACAGTGTGTATTTATATCAGAACGCACACTGGATGATGGTGCTTCTTTGACTTTGCTGCATAAATAGACCGGCAAACTTACTGAAGAAGAAAGGTGATAGCTTGATTTAAGTTTTCTTAATGAAATAAAGAAGACTCGTACAATATTAATGAAGCCTCAAACATGGTAAATGGTGACGATGTCCATCTCCAGCCTAAATTCCAGGTGGACCAAAGTAAGTGCGACATCCTGAGCCAGACCTGGCCTTTTAATAACACTTATGGATTTGCAGTTTCAAATTTCCCAATTTAAATATGGGCTTAAATGTCCCTGCTTCGAAGTGCTGTTGCATTAAAAAGCCAGGACTAGCTAAAGGCCACTGAACAGCCGTGCGCCGGTAAGAATAAAATAAAACCTACTCTGAGAACTACACAGCCTGGCACTCATGGTCCAGATGCACTTCACATTGCTCATCACAGCATACAGGCTTCCATCTTGCTTTTGTTTGTTCACACCACATGTGTACTGTTACCCTGTGCTTTTGTCTTCTTGAATGGACTCTATTGGACCATAAATAGAAGGTGACATTTCAGAGAAGTGGATGGAATGGAACTGCAGAGTCCAGCTCCCACGAAACCACTTTGTGGGTGCTTCACGTGGGCTTCCAGACAGACCTTTACTAAGGCAATTGTTGGTTCTTCTTCAGAACGTCATATGTCCCAGGTGCATGATACAAAAATGGTTTCAGTCAAGCCTTTAAGCCAGCATTTTATCCGTCACTGACACAAGTTCATAGGTAATTTAAAAGCAAGAGTGTTCCCAAGGTAAAAACAACCATGTTAAACTTTAGTTGAGTGGAAGTCATTTCTAATGCTTCAGCGCAGGAAGATCAGAAATAAGTACGAAATGCCACCATTCAAAGAATAAAATTGACTTATGGGGATACCTTCCCCACCTGAGATCACACATTCAGTGACATTTAAAAAATGCTGGAAATGACATAATCTTGACATAAGATGCTTGACCACCACAATACGCAGGCCAAAAGGTTTCTACCTTCCTCTTCCCTAATTTAGGTTATACACATATTAGTTTCAGGCCAAATGTTGCAGTTTATTATGCTCTTTAAACAAAGCTGCAGCGGCATCAGCACCCTGATTATAAGACAGTCGGGGCTCTCCAGATTATTGCGCTGTATGGCCATATGTACAAATTAAACTGAAGCAGTGGCAAGATGAGGAATATCATAGCGTGAATGACAACAGTATTATATAACCCAAAGTTTGTGAACTGCTTACTCAGCAAATAAGGCAATTCATTTTCTTCCGTCCTCAATGTCTTTAGTCTATACACAAGTCAAGTTTCATAAACATGGTGGTCATCTTTCTTGCTCACTTGGGGCAATCATCCAGTCCTTATCTAGGAGCTTGAAGTAGAGTTCCTAGGGCTGCTAATGCACCTGTATGCCTAACAGTACTTTAGGGATAGGATAGCTGTTGATGTTGCCATTCATTGTGATTTTACCAATCCCACTCCGAGAATGCTCCCAACACTAATGACTAGATGCGTAGAGAAGCACTGTACTATGTTGAAGTTGAAAGCTGGGTTTAAAAATAAAAACAACAATGTCCCAGCTGAGTATTATAGCATGTTACTAGCTAGTTAACTTAAATCCGGATTCGGATAAAATTAGATTTTCCCCTAAATTGGGATTCGGAGATGGGTGGGAAAACCCACACATTGTGTAGGTTTCCCCATTAACATTTCACCACAAAAAACCTAGTGAAATGTGAACAGAGTCAACGATCTGAAAAGAGGTAACCATAAAAAAACAATAATTTCCAATGCAATAGGTCTCACATTTGCTTGATTTAGAGCTATTGGTGTTGTAAATGCATAACTGGACTTTTCTTGCCACATAAATTAATCAATCCTGCCACATAATTTGGTCCTCTCTGCCATATAATTCCAATGCCCTGCATATAATTAAAACACTTCCATTTACCTTCTTCCTCCAGCTGCAGCATAAAATGAAAATATTGCCATAATTTCATATATATATTTATATTATAATTTTGCAGCCCCCTCAACCTATTGTGGGGAACCAGAAATAACCTAGACAGAAAGAACACGTCATGCTGAAAATTGTGATGGTGGTCCTAGGACCACCACACAGTGAGTAATGGGCAAAATGTTTTGTAAAAGGAATGCCTTGCAAAGCATTATGGGGTGATTTTCTGAGGGCAGCGAATATTGTAGTATCTTGAATGTAATGCTCAGAACAACCCCTAGAGGGCACCACAATAAAATAGCATTTGTAAGAAACATGGTCATGTAACCATATCGTCAGCCCCTAGAGAGCATAACCACCTGAAAAGAGAATGGCAGAATGTAGTGCAATGTAACCATATATTTAGCCCCTAGAAAGTGTAGTGCATTACACATTTTCAGACCTAGTAGAATAATATTACAAACAAGGCCCTTAAAACGAACTTCTCCCAGCTGTAAAACAAATTTCCAGCCATGAGAGAACTTAAAAAGACACTGAATGGTGGGAGGATTTATTATTTTGGGGCCCCCAACTTAGTGTGGGGACCAAGAAATGACCTGGACCGAAAAAGTGTGTTGTGCTGAATGTTTTGATGATGGCCCTACTGTCCTAGGATCACCACACGCTGAGTTATGGGCAAAAATGTTTTTCAAATGGAATGCCCCGCAAAGCATTAAGGGGCAGAAAATATTGTAGTATCTTGACTGTAATGTTCATAACAGCCTCTAAAGGACACTACAATAAAAACAGCATTTAGAAGAAAAGGTCATGTAACCACATAGTCAGCCCCCACAGAGCATAACCACATGAAAAGAGAATGGCAGAAAGTATTTTCAAGTCTAGCAGGCCTACTGCAATAATATTCCAAACAAGGCCCTTAAAAACACAACCTACTCCCAGGCGTAAAACAAAATGACTAGCCAAACGGGCTTAAAAAGATAGTGAATAGTGGGTGAGGTTACTATTTTGCCCCCCCCCACCCCAACCTAGTGTGGGGACCCATAAATTACTGAAACAGAAAGAGCATGGCGTGCTCAACAGTTTGATGGTGGTCCCAAGACACTGAATGGTGGGAGGATTTATTATTTCGGGGCCCCCAACTTAGTGTGGGGACCCAGAAATGACTTAGACCGAAAGAGTGTGTTGTGTTGAATGTTTTGATGATGGCCCTACTGTCCTAGGATAACCACACGCTGAGTTATGGGCAAAAATGTTGTGTAAAAGGAATGCCCTGCAAAGCATTATGGGGCAGCAAATATTGTAGTATCTTGACCTTAGTGCTCAGAACAGCCCCTATAGGACACCACAATAAAAATAGCATTTGGAAGAAACATGGCCATGTAACCACATAATCAGCCCCTAGAGGGCATAACCACATGAAAAGAGAATAGCAGAAGGCAATGCAGTGTAACTATATGTTTAGCTTCTAGAGGGTGTAATATCTTACACATTTTCAGGCCTAGCAGGTCTACTGCAATAATATTACTAACAAGGCCCTGAAAAACACAAACTACTCCCAGCTGTAAAACAAAGGTTCTAGCCATGAGAGCTTAAAAAGACACAGAATGGTGGGAGAGGTTACTATTTTGGGGTCCCCACAACCTAATGTGGGGACACAGAAGTGACCTAGACAGAAAGAGTGTGCTGTGCTGAACACTTTGGTGGTGGTCTCATTGTTGTAGGAGCACCACAGGCTGTGTAGGTTTCCCCATTAACATTTTACCACAAAACACCTAGTGAAATGTGAACAGAGTCAACGATCTGAAAAGAGGTAACCATAAAAAACAATAACATTATTATTTAATATATTTATATTATAATTTTGGGGTCCCCCCCAACCTATTATGGGGACCCAGAGATGACCTAGACAGAAAAAGCACGTTTCCCGAGTGCAGCGAGTTTCCCCGAGTGCAGTGAATATGGTACTATCGGCTCTCCAACTGTGCCGGGAGAGCTGCGTTGAGGATTTCTGTTTTTTTTTCTGTTTAAAATGGGCCAGTTTCAGTGCTTAATTTGTGCTCGTTGTTTCCAGGGCTGAGCAACAGCACTTATTTTTGAGAGCCGGAGTTTATTCTTCTGCCTCAAGCATTTGCTGCAAGCAAAAGACACATATGGAAAAGACAGAGGAAGGGGAAAACGAAAAAGTGCCACAAAGGGAAAAGGTAGAAAGCTGCAAGAGTGAGCTGAAGGGCAGGCAGTGGCTTTACATGGAATGAAGAGGCCAGAGATGGCTTCAGGATTACGCCGCCTCAGGATTCCGGTTTTAACACATTTAATTGCAGCAGCCGCATGTTTAAGAGGAGGGCTTTGGTCACCGGCAACTTTTTATTTACAAATTAAGCACTGGCCAGTTTGTATATTTTTCAACTGCTAAACTTGTACGTAGGTGGTACTCATGTAAAGTGCTCCTCCGATCGAGTCTGTGCTGTATGAAACTTCAAAATAAATAAATAAATAAATAAATAAAAAAGACCCCCCCCCCACCTCCCTCCAGCTTGCAGCCTTTGGGCACAGACACCACAAAGAAACAGCGGCATGCCCAAAAACAAGGAAGAGGAAGAAATAGCATACGGGCATGAAGCGCAAAGCAGAGAGGCAAAAAAAAAAAGAAAGTAGGGTGCCACACTAAGGTATATGGCAGATCGTGCAATAATCCACGTAACTGAGTCAGTCTCCAAGGCGGTAACAAAACAGCCTCAAGGTGGGACAAATGTAAAGCATTTACCTACGAAATCAAGGGAATTTTGAAAGGCAGGCCAAGGAACAAATTAAAGTGATGGGTGTGGTGAAAACCCACAGAAGTAGATTATAACATGTCGAGAGACATGCGCATTCGCGCTGCATAGGCTCGACCTAAAAATGGGTGAACAAATACAAGTGTTGATGTTATTCCTCATTCCAAGCAGCAACACGGAATTGTGTAATATAGCATCTTGTGGTATTGCTATATACAGGGTTTAGTATTACTTCTCAAAAAGCACAAAACTAATAGAAACAAACAGCTCTTCAAAAGGTAATTTAGATCTGTGTTTCGTACTGCCTCTAAATGAAATAAGCATTTTAAACAAACATTTTCTTTTATTCAGTCTCTCCATAATCATGACTTACTCGTCCAATGCATTTTTCATCCAAACAAGCTGAATGAAAGAGAGCGAGGAGGTAAGAAAAGAACAGAGCAAGATTAAGGGGCAAAATATGTAGTAAAAACAGAAAAAAAACACAACTCAGTTCAGCCTTCAAACCCAAAACAATAATATCCTTCCTAATGAGCTGCAATTCTTGTAGTTGTGGCTGGGAGCCACGGGAGATGATAATTCTGCCACTATTTAGCAGTAAATCTCTCCTGTGAAGTAGTTTCAATCGGGATGCAAGGTGATATTCCTCAGTTTTTACTGAGGTTTCTCAAGGTGAAGGAGGAGGACTGAACGCTATTCTATTAAGTCAATGTAAAGCAATAATCAATGATTGCACGTCAACACATTTGCACTGACTTTTAACTTTCATTCCCAGCACATTCACTTCATTGACAGTATTGCCTTTTTTAAAGGGACTAACCTAATTTTGGATTTTGCATCTCTGGGTGGGATTTGAAACACAGATGAACTAATATGTGAGCAGATGTTTGCAGTAGTTTTACCTGATCATAGAAAAAATTACTTCCAACCTCTTTTCCTGGTTGCCGTTTGAGTTACCATTTGCCTCAATTTAGAAATCCCCAAGACAGCTCCATTGTACCAGATTCTAACTCTTTGTGATCATTGTACCTTGATAGAATCCATAACACTATGTGTACCTCTGTTTTTCCTGCGGCAGAAGCCACCAAGGTATGGAAAGTGGTTTATCAGTCACATCAGTGCAACATGGTATGGCAGGAGTGGGACACCCGTATACTTGTTTTTTTTCACTCTTGCATGCATTACCGAGACACTTTACTTTTGTTTCCATCTGAAGAATCGAGGCGAGGATGCAGGTCCTGAATTTCTCTTGTGTAAAGCCATTCTCATTCCTCTGCATTCCGATTCGGTTTTTGTGACCTCTTTGGCTATTCTTTGGTACTGTCTGAAGTCCGGTTTACATCATCTCGTCCAAGTCGCTCTCAGTGAATTCAACCTCCATGTCAAGCCACTGAATAGAGTGTTGCAGCTGGCTCAGTATCACGATGATCATGGACTATCTAGTAGATTCGCAGAACCAGTGCCCAGACACTGTCCACAACCTTGCTTTCAATGAACATTCATGCAGCAGAAAGCTCTGCAGAAGTCATTAACAGGTGGGCTTTGTTCTTTTAAGTTCTTTGCCTGATTCAACCCCAAACCTTTTCATGTGCCATGAACAAATTCACGAAATGGGGTGCATCTCTTCTAATTTCTAGTATGGTTGGAAATTTGCGCACTGATTACGCCATTCCGTCCACTTCATCTGCAAACCTGTATATGCTGCCGCCCTCGGCAATGGACACATCCACTTCTACAAAAAACAATCTCAAGGTAATGTGGATGTCCTGTGCACCTGTAACTGGAAGTAGATTCTCAGGTTTTAATTCTGGCTCATCAGGATCGTCGCCTATTTGATTTCTCTGAGCCCAGTGTCTACGTATCCTAAAACCAGGTTCTGCTGCTCTGAACTGCCTAATAGAGAGAGCTAAGGCAGATCCCTCTGCAATCCTGTATAGTCTGTCACTCGGCAAGATCCATTTTCTTTCTTTAATTTCTTGTGATTTGATTTTCAAAAAAGAAAATTACAGATTAGAAGCAATCAGTATTTGAAATTAAAATACAATGGCACAGTTGTTTACGTCCCCAACCACCTTTATCACCACTCCCTGCCCTAGACCACATTTTGCGAGAGTAAAAGGGTCTGATATTAAGAGCCAGCATTGAATATGTCATTCATATTGTAAGTGAGAAGTTGCCAAGTGGGGACGCTAATATTTAACAAGTTTGAATGCATTCAGTGCATGTTGTATTATTTGAATGTCTTCCTTCAATGGAAATTGAATTCATATAAGTTGGATGAATCATAATATCCTGCACTTTCATTTGCACAGTTTGAGTTTTGTTCCACGGCTAGAGTTTCCCATACTGTCTGCAAATTGGCCTCCCCCATGAGTGGGTCAGACTTTTTCAAGTGACTTGCAACATCTTGCTTCGCAGACAAAAACATGTGTCCCTCTGCCATTCTTTAATATGTCGAAAAACATTAGAAGGATAATTCCAAAAGTAAAGGGCTAGGTTAGTCAGAGAATGGGTTACTTAAAATCTTCTCCGAAGTCAAGATCTATTTCCAAAGCATCTTATGCGGAGGACAGAATCATCAGGCCTGCAATTATTTCCTTGTGGTTTAGCATTCTCTTCTTCTGAATTAGGATCTTTCATGACAGGGTACCTCATGTTTGGAACACGAACTGAGCGCTACTGGATTGGATAGCTCTATGTCAAAACATGTAATATCCCTCTATATGACCTTCCATAAGCATTCCAATCTGTCATATTCAATCATGGTATTTCGTACTGAGTCTTTTCATGAATTTTCATTTATCCAAATTATTATAGGTGTTTCGGCCTTAACAGCGAATGAATACTAGGGGCTTGAGAACAGTCCCATACAAAACTAGTTTATTTTTCAAATGGTGTCAGATCTTTTATGCTGCAGCATTGTTGTCGGAATGCGATGCCCAGTGACTAACCTTGCAGAATTTCCCACTTCCTTACTCCAAACTGCTTTGGGCATTCACAAATTACGTTACCTTATTTAATCACGTCTGCATCTTCCATCTCTCCAACGTTTGAAACAGCTACCCTGTATTCCAGCAGTGAATTGATAGTTGAGGGGAATGTGGCAGGATGAGGATGGGATGGTGATCAGCCCATGCATTATTGTTAAAGTGTTCTATCTGTCCAAGCGTTCTCAAAACCTTATTTGCTCGTTCTGAAATGATATGTTGCAAAAAGGCCTGTCCATTACAGTACGGTAAGTGTGGGTTTAATCCAGGTCTAATTGAGCCAGTGGCCAACATGGAACTATTGTCATTTGAGCCACGGAAGCTTTTCACATTTGAGAGGGCCAGCAATTTCCATTCCGAGGGTGGTATGCTCAACAACCAAGTATCATTCCTTTCCCTGACAAAGCCTAGGGCTTGAAACAGAAGTAATAATGTAGACCAGATATGCAGTTTAATTACATTGAACATTTCTAGTCATGAAATAAATAATTTAATCCATCTGTTGAGCTATGCTCGATTATTTCTGCTACAACATGATGTTAGATTAATTCAGTGTTTGGACAGACCTGATGGTGAGTCCTCACACTGCTGGATCTTTCAGCTGCTTTCGACACAGTTGACCATCCCACCCTCAAGTAAGGAATGGGATTAAATGGCAATGTCCTTCACTGGCTCTCTTCCTACCTTTGTAAATCACATGAACCTTGACAGCTACGAACCTCAGCTCTCACTGAATGTTAAATCGCTCGAATTCATCCTTCACATCAAACTCTCCTTCAAGGAACATATTTAAAAAAAACAAAAGTCAAACTATTTCTTCTGGAAAGTAACTTCAGAACTGCAGTTCAAACTCTTCTTCTCCTCCCCCCTCTCCCTCCCTCCCCCTCTACCCGTCTCCCTCTCTCCTTCTCCCTCTCCCTCTCCCTGAAGATTCGCCTCTTTAACAAATACTCCATCACAATGCAATAAATGTCAACATCGCCGTTTTTTCTCCTATTGCTCGCCAACTTTAATCTTGCCTTTGACCATGTACAGCAATCCTCTGCATTTCAGTCAGATTTGTGCAATAGAAATACATAGACACATACATATGTACAGTTTTTATAATCAAATGTCCGATTGGACACACCCAGCTGTCGAACAAGTCAAGATTCACTTTGTGTTCAATCAGCTTCACTTTCGAGCAGAGTTAAAACAGTGAGAGGACAGCCCCTTCCAGCCCGTTACAGGGCTCATTGTAAGGAGTTCTTCCTCTTCCCAACGGCTTTGGCAGGGATAGCCCCAAGCTTCAGTTCGGATTCTTGGGATGCCATACACTTCTCCATACTGGGGTAACCACTGGGGGGATGGGCGATCTCACCTTCACTCCTCTGCTTTCACCAGGGCCCAGGCTCAGTCCAGCCCTTGGCCACAGCTTGCAGCAGGAGTGCTGCTTGTCTTCGACCTCTAGGACCACCAGTGGCACAAGCAAATCTTCATGACACTGCAGGCATGTCACCATTGGTCCAGATCTAAGGGTAGTCACGGATCAGATCCCAGGCGTGCCCAGAGGCCCACGCCACTGACTTTGGCCTGAGATGAGGATCAGAGCCCCTGTGCCATAAGAGTGCTGCGCCGGCAGCAGCAGGAGCCAGAGTATCAGAATTGTGCTAACATCAAGACATGATATGCCCACAATTCAAGGGCCTGAAATACTGGCATGTCCTGTGGTCCTCATAGCATGGGACCATAGAGGATTATGCGGGCTGGGACTCACGCTTTAGCTTCTTACGTCCACCCTCTAAGGCCACACTCCCACTTGATCTGTTTAACAAGAATGCTGCACCCTTTTAGAATTAGTGTTACCCACTTAAGACATTTCTTCCTTGTTTGAAGTGAAACTTACGACTTTCTGCACAGTTTGCTGTCTGTGAATATAGCTTCTAGATTGGTGATGTTCAACAGTTATCCCTACTCTAAAACTTCATAAAGACTAATGATGCATAGGTGAAAGACCAAGGAAAGCACTGGCCGCAATTATTTGGAAACCCTAGGCCGCAAACGATGTACCCCAAATACTGCACAATGACTGTCAACTGAGATATGAGGGTGCAGAAATACGAGCGATGTTCCATGCCTGTTACAGCAAACTTTACTCTTCTAAATGTGAGTATGCCACTGCACAAGTACAGAAATACTTTGACAAAACAGCTCTTCCGTGGCTGAGTGTGGCTCGTCATGGGTTTTTAGCGCATTCACTCAAGATTGATGAAATAAAAGACACCATTAGGAGGCTGCCCAATGGCAAAGCCCCCGTCTCCGATGGCTTTACGGCCGAAATATACAAAAGATACATAGACCTGTTAGCACTGTTAGCTTTATTAAGAGGCTCTCGGCACTGGACACGGTAATGATGAGGCACACGTAGCTAAGTATAAGGCTTCTTTATTTCACCGTTTCTCCACACAATATGGGCGCCCAACCGTCACCGCGCTGAGCGTCCGCTCAACATTCCAAAAGCCGCGCGCACAGACACACGGGGCGACAGACAGGGGGGGGGCAGAGACAACACGGAGGGCTGGCGAACAACGCATTACAGTCCACTGTTATGGTAGGACATTACATCTTTTCCCCTTTTACAACAATGAATCAAACCCTCTAAACCTGTGGACCAATACGAGTGCTACAGACCTCAGCCACTAAAAAATTGAAATGTTAAAATACTTGCTAAAGCCATTGCAAATAGATTGTTTCAACTGCTCCCTAAATGTGTCCTGCCGGACCAAGCTACCCTTATTCTGAGGAGGTGTATCATGTATAACCTCTGAATTATGTTTGCAGTTTTACACCAAACTGACCCCAATACACAAGCCACTGAAATCTAATTGGCTGCTACAAAAGTGTTTTTTTTGTTGGCATGGAGCTATTTTATGGCCACCCTTGGCTGCACAGGAATTCCCCCTCCAGTTTTGGCCCTGGTCAAACTTCTTTGCGCTCTACTGACGGCTTGCCTAAACATGAATGAGGGGTTCTCATTGCCACTCACAATTGCACAAGGAACTAGACATGGCTGCCATTTCCCCCCGCGCTTGCGCTTTGCTCCAACAGCACTACACGTGAAACGCCTTGAGGTTCAGAGGTAGACCCCTATGGATTTCTATTCACGTGGATTACATTACCCTGACTTATAAGGGACCCGCAGAAAAATCTCAATCCTGTCTTCCGCAAGTTTATTAAACTTGGAGGTCTATCTGGCCTGTCCATAAACTGGGGTAAGTCAGCTATTGTTACTTTAACAAGACAACCGGCTAGATTGAACACTGAATATCCTCTGCAGAAAGTGCGATCTCATCTCCAGTGATGTCATACAACAACCTGAGGTGACTTATACCCATAGGGTGAATTTATCACAAGTGATGACCTCCGAGCATGCTCAATAGTCACTCCTCTCGATACGCTCCTCTACCTCAGGTTAAAATCAACAGGAAAAAGAAGACACCAATTTTCCCACAGAAGCCCGACAATTCAGACCTTTAGAGGCTTCTTTAAGTAATATGACCCCCAAAAATGTTATTACACTGCTATACTGTGCAGCACAAGCCGAAATGGCTGGCAGCTATAGCACCCTTCGAGCAGGATAAGAGACAGGTCTAGGTGTCCCTTTAAAGGATGAAGTCATGGAATACTGATATGCCCAAACCGGAGAAGTCCTGTCTAGCAGCTGATCGCAATTAATCCACTGCTAGTACATTAACAGGGTATAGTACACACTAGTAATGCTACACAAGTGGGGACTGAGGGAGGACTCTGGATGTGCCCGCTGTGAAGCGGAGGATGCCGACTTCTTCCCCCTAGCTTAGAACTGTTTGCAGATCTTTATGTTTTGGGGCTGGGTGTTCCACATTATCCAACAAATTACAGAGGTTCTGTTGCAGATACTTCCTTTAGTGGGGTGTTGGGTGCAGAGGATTCCTTACACAAATCGTAAAATTAAATCCCTGGCTCCGTTGCCAATACTCTCGCCCCATTCAAGAATCCTTCCAATAGACGCACCAACAGAAAGGCCTTCTGGTTTACCGCCGACCTCCACGAATATAAGCAAAGCAGCCGAAGTCTCGAAAGAAAGTGGCGCCAAGATCAGACTCTGGACAACCACACAGCCTTCAAAAACGCCATCCGCAGACACCATCAACTCATCCGAGACGCCAAAAGAACTGCCTTCAAAGACCGAATCCACAACAATGCACACAGCCACTAGGAGCTCTTCAACGTCGTGAGGGAACTCTTCAGCCCCAGCTCCAACGTCAACAACATCCTGCCATCCCAAGACCTCTGTGGCTCCCTTGCCTCCCACTTCCACCGCAAGATTGCAGACATCCACGACAGCTTCAGCACCTAGACCCCCGCGGCAACCACCAACACCACAGATTCACCTCCAACCAAGCTCCTGCTCTCCTGGACCCCCGTCAACGACAACGACACCATCGAAATTATGAACACCATCCACTCCGGCTCTCCATCTGACCCCTGCCCTCACCACATCCTCAACAAAGCAAGCTCCGTCATTGCACCCCAACTACGCAAGATTATCAACAGCTCCTTCGAGTCCGCCACCTTCCTGGAGAGCTGGAAACACACTGAGATCAACGCTCTCCTCAAACAACCCAAGGCAGACCCAAAGGACCTCAAGAACTTCCAGCATATCTCCCTGCTCCCCTTCCCCGCAAAAGTCATCGAGAAGGCCATCAACAGACAACTATCCCGCTTCCTAGAGGAGAACTGCACCCTGGACCCTTCCCAATCTGGATTCCGCAGCCACCACAGCACCGAAACCGCCCTCATCGCCGCCACCGATGACATCAGAACCATACTGGAAAGCGGTGAAACCGCAGCCCTCATCCTCCTGGACCTCTCGGCCGCGTTCGACACCGTCTTCCACCACACCCTACGCTCACGCCTCAGCAATGCTGTTATCCGTGACAGAGCCCTGGATTGGGTCACCTCCTTTCTCACTGGCAGAACCCAGAGAGTCTGCCTCTCCCCATTCCGCTCAGAGGCCACCAAAATCATCTGCGGCGTACCCCAGGGTTCGTCCCTCAGCCCGAAATTCTTCAACGTCTACATTGCCCGCTCGCTAACATCGCCCGATCCCACAACCTCAACATCATCTCATACGCCAACACCACCCAGCTGATCCTCTCCCTCACCAAGGACTCCGCCAAGACCTACCTCCACGAAGGAATGAAGGCCATCACCGAATGGATGAAGAGCAGCTGCCTCAAACTCGATTCGGACAAGACGGAAGGCCTTATCTTCGGCTCCACACCCTCGCATCGGATGACTCCTGGTGGCCTGCCACTCTCAGAACTGCTTCGAGTCCCACCGACCACGCGCGCAACCTAGGATTTATCTTGGACCCCTCACTATCCATGACCAAGCAAGTCAACACCATCTCCTCCTCCTGCTTCAACACCCTCTGCATGCTCTGAAAGATCTACAAATCGATACCCACCGAATCCAGAAGAACAGTCACCCAAGCCCTCGTAAGCAGCAAACTGGACTACGGCAATGCCCTCTATGCAGGAAGCACGGCCAAACTCCTGAAGAGACTGTAACGCATCCAGAACACCTCCGCACACCTCATCCTGGACATCCCCCACCACTGCCACTTCACAAACCACCTGAAAAACCTGCACTGGCTCCCAGTCAACAGGAGAATCACCTTCAAACTCCTCACCCACGCTCACAAAGCACTGCACAACACCGGACCAGAATACCTCAAACGAGTCTCCTTCTACTCCCCTCCCCTGCATCTCTGCTCCGCTGACCTCGCCCTCGCAACCGTCCCACGCGTCCGCAGAACTACAACCGGCGGTAGACCTTTTTCACACCTCGCTGCCAAAACGTGGAACACTCTTCCCACCCACCTGCACCAGACCAAAGACCTCCTTACCTTCAGGAAGGAAACTTCTCAAGACAAGGCTGTTCGAGCAGTAGCAGCAACTCCCCCCCCCACCTTCTCCTCCTCCCCTCCTCAGCGCCTTGAGACCCTCACGGGTGAGTAGTGCGCTTTACAAATCCCTGATTGATTGATTGTTGCTAGCCAAGCAATTGGTGATGAAGAGCTGGGACGGGACGGACCCAAGCAATCAAATAATAACTATTTGGGATTAGATATTGTAATGATCAACCTGAACTGCACAACAAACTCCTAATCAAACCATCCTACTCTATAGATGTCTTGGCCCCATGCTGCTACTATCTGCTGTGGCTGCCGAACCAGACAAGCACTGAAATACTGTTTGGAAACCCTTGAATGTGTGGCCTGTGATGTCAAATTGAGACGCATCGCATGACGATAGGAGGTGCATGGGGGAGCCTTGTGAAGCAATGTATTAAATATTGTGTCAGACTTGTGTTTGCGGTCTGTTTTCCTGTATTGCTCTGTTTTTTCAGTTTTATTTTGTACTTTATATAAACGTAATTAAAGAGGAAAAAAACAAAAGGAGTCATGGTGGATGTGGGTAGGGTAAAGGGCAGCATCCAGGTCATTTTCCAGTGAGTGGACCATGTCAAGTTATCCATATTATGACATCATGTGTGAACATCAACCCTTCGGTTTGATTCAGACGCTGATCAGATTAGCTGCTAGAAGGATAATATGTAACCAACCGGGAACAAATGTCCTTACCACTTTTGCTTTCTAGTCTCGAGCTGCAACATTCACTTACAGCTTCGCAAATGTTTTTATTCGCAGGCACAGATTTCATGTTTGATATACTGTGCGGATGAAAGATGCGTAGAACTGCATATTCTCTTTCTTTCCAAGCCCCCCCTTTCCACAGGTGAACTCAATTCTAATATACAAAAATACCACAGTGTAGTGGAAATTAAGACCACATATCTGAGAATGTCTTGGTCTCTTTTCTTCAATCACTAACCTAAAGTGCTGCTCCATTAAAAAGTAGCCTCAACAAAGGCAGGAATTTACTTCCTAGTAGCTTACCAATGAAATGCAGGTGTTTGCAAATACAAAAATAAACTACTTGTAGCATGCAAGTAAGGAATAGTAACAGAGGACTAGAATTTAAATGCAACTAACCGAACTTGGATAGTGGTCAGTGTCTGAATTCTTAACAACTAACAAGGTATTTTGTTTCCACACAGTTGCCATGGTATGGGCAATGGTTTCGGAGGCCAAATAGCCCCAGTGGGTACCAACAATGCAATTCAGATTGGAACCTCTGCATGGTTCTTACATCATTAAGTGCAAAGGAGATCAAAGGTAGAAGAGGAATTCATGCCTATGAATGTATCACAGCTAAAGTACTGTGCAGATTCCTTCTGACCTCACAGGGAAACGCTTGAACTTTTGTAAACCTGTTGAGAAGATTATAAATGATCTAGGACAAGCCCTAAAGTATGCACAACTACAGTGATGCAGTAATTTCACTGGAAACACTCAAACTACAATTCCTGCATTTTAACCTTCTGTCCTGTTTTTTTGAATACCACATAATAATGAGCATTTGTGTGGCTAAGGCTCATAACGAGAGTACAATTTAGCGACCAAGAGCAAATGCTGAATTACTAAGGATAAAGGTGCTTAAAGCTTCCACTAAATACGCAGAATTGAATCCTGTCTTCAGAGCTGTATCTCTTAAAATGTACTTGAAAGCATAATGCTATGGATGTGCTGTCCATGCATGGCGAACAATTGGTCTCCTGCTCATGAAACGAAACAACACATTACAATTTGGCACTTCTGGAAAATAAAATATTGTGCATCTCATTTGGGTAGTAATACTAAGGGTCAAACTGACAAATTCCACTCTCTGCCTTGATAAGGGTTTCTGGTCATAGGTTTCTGAAGTGAAAAAGCATGGAAAAAAAAGCAGGACACCCAGGATGTGAAAAAATGCACCAATGTGTTTGGAGGGTGGGAATGAGCTTTCTGGTATTCACCGTAAATCTCCTCTTCGTTGCTCACATAGTGTGCAATCTCCTAACAAAGTGTGATCAAAGACCCCGCCAGACAAAAATAAAAAAGTGAGGAAATAAAAAAAATACCATGGATAATTGTGGAGGGTTTTCAAGAACAAGGCAAAATCAAATGTTTTCAAGAATTTTTCTGTGTCAAAGACCACTAGACTACCAAACATCACTCCTCCAGTTCACGAAAACTTTGAGCCACAATCAGCTACAGATGATATAAAACCTGTGCTCTAAAGGTGATTTAACTTTCTGCCAAAAACGCTGAGCCATTCTGTGGCCTGTGTTGAGAAGCATGGAACAATGACACACACGTCCTCTGCATGAAGGAATGAGCTGCCAGTTTCCAAAGTAAAATTACAATAAGTAATTCAATGCACAACTTACCCACACAGTCACAGCACTCATCCCACAGTGTGCTGAGACAGAGCATGCATTCCTTGCAACATGAGCAGTTTCCGTCACTTGGGCGGCACTGGCAAAGCTCCTGCAAATTCAATGAACATGAGAATGTCACACATTTAATTTGCAAGCATGGCCACAGTTTGATATATGCTTCTTCAATAAACGAACTTTAGACCAGTGGTTCCGAAACCTTTTAAAAACACAATCCACTTTTTAGAACAACAAACTTTTGTGACTCACCTCCCAATAAAGGTCGTGAGGCCAATTTTAAAATGTAACTAAAGCATCGTATGGTGGCACATTGTTATTTACAGACAGCAAATTTTCCACTGAAATGGCCACTAAATATGCACAGAAATATATATTTGATACAACTATTTATATAGCACACAAATGATAAGGTGTTGAAACTGTGTTTCTGTGAATATTTATCATTTGTGCATCACCAAGTAAAAAGTGTCTCGAATTGTCTTAATCCTATTAAAATCTTTGTTTCCATCACACTTCATAATTACAATAAATGTGCTTTATTTTTGCTTTCCTTACTGCTAAAGGCATACACTTCATTTACAGGTATTTGCATATTATTGTGTACTGCAAAAAAGTAACCTACAGCTTTTACTTTCATACTCTAATTCATTTTAAAAACTCTTCTCAATTTGCAGTCTGAGAAAGAAAAGTAAACACCAATCCCCTTGTTGAAAGAATAGCAACCTGGAATTTGACCTCTGTGCTCGAAGCTCCGGCAATGTGACAAGATGAACACAGAATTTAAAGGCATTTTTAGTTATAGTTTGGACTTTCCCGACCCACCACAAATCATCTTATAACTCTCATTTTGGGAAACGCTGCTTTAGATTTAAATGTGAATTTCATTGCTGTTACCTACCCAACACTGCTCCCCCTTTGCCAAATAACACTCCACAGAAGTGTGAAAGGCTGAGGCCATTTTATATTGTTGATTTTCTGATATACATAGTTTGTAGTATAAAGTGGCTCAGACATCCTCTGATGCATCTAAAATATATTTAACACTTTAAAAAAAAAACGAGAAAAAAAAAGGTTGTTTCCCTTTATACAACAGCCTTCTCAAAGTGAGGACTGCAGTGATGAAGACCAGATCTCAGAGATACGGATTTCCAATTACTTGGTAGTTATAGTATAGTGCTGAATTCTCATTCAGATTAAAGAAAGCACAAGCTGTGCTAAATAAAGAGGGCTTCATTCAGAGGCTCATGGTGAATCAGATGTCTGGCGGCGCAAGCTGCGTTTATGCTCGATTCTAAAGGGTGCAATCATTTCATATGGTTTTACCATTAATAATTTCAGCCCCCTGTTTTCATCATTAGCTTGTCACTATAACCAGGGCCACTGGAATTATGCGATTCTACGTCAGCAGCGTTATTAGCATAAACATGGGTTTGCCCCATGTTCCTTGATCTGCTGCCCGATTTGCAGCTTTTAGCAAAAAATAACAAAAAAAACAATTGTGTTTCTAGCTCAAATGGTTTAAATTGACTAAAAATAGAGTGATGCGTGTTGTGCAGTGGAAGGCATTGAGCAAAGATTGAATGTTCAACTTTCAAATGTATATTGTTGTGTAAGGTGAAACCTTGTCCAGAGAGTGTGAATATGTGTAAAAATGACAAAATAATGAACTGATACTAACACAAAATGAGCCACATTATGCAGCATGCTTTGCATTTTATGCCACATAATTTAGTAAACCTGTTGCACAATTTGGTCCTTCCTTGCTGTGTAATCCCAGTGGCCCTGACCATAACCAACTCAGGCCAACCATATTGAGAATCATCTCTGCAAATGCATGCACTTGTTTTCAGAGGAAGCACGCAGCTTCTGCGCGATTAAACCCAGAAGGGAGGCTTCTTTCTGTGGATCAGATAAGTTCTGGAAACAGCTGTGCTGTCAAGTCAGACCTAAAAGATGAGGGCAAAAACGCTTTTATGGCAGCACTATGTTCATTTTCACAATCAATGGCTGTTTAAAAATATATTTTGTATTTGCTTGGCACCTTTCAGGAAACTACATCAAGGATTCACAGACCCAATGTGTTGCGACTAAGCGGTTTATGAAATCCAGCTAGGGATGTTTCCCAATGAGGCAGGCATTTTTCATCCCAAGCATTACCAAAAAGACTCCTAACTGCACAAACATGGTATTTTTAATGTAGCAATTTTCGAAACCTCCATTCAGTAAATGCTTTCTTTTTAGATATACATTAACTCTCTGGTGGGAAGGGTGGGGTGCAAGCTAAAATATCAAATCAAGAATTCCACACATACGCTTGTTTGCCTGATGACAGAATACTAGAACATTCAATTCAGAAAAGAACTGAAAAATATGTTATTGGCAAAAATTAGTGATACATCAATAAACTGGAGTTGTGTGATTCACATAGATGCTGCTACATTTTACTGTTCAGATGCAATGCCAAATACTGAATCAATTCTGTTGCATATAATGGTTCGGAACAAGGCTCCAATAGATACTGCCCCCTTCTCATATTCCACAATACCTTAAGGTACATGTAGACCTAACTGAAGAATTTCAGATGTTTGTGGGCATTTGGCAGTAAAAGAAGGACTACGATTGCTAAGATGCTGTACTTTGACACTACTACAAGCAGCAATACTCAGCCTCCATCCATTTTCACGTTTAGATATCAAATTTCATATAGAGCTGGAAAACGGGAAAGGACCTATATATGATGGCAGAAAAAGTGCCATACAAGGCTAGAGGGGGCCCGAGAAAGTTTAAGATCTGGGGTCGGTCCAGGGAGGAAATATTACCATCTTGAAGATAGGAGCGGGAGGGAGGGGCACTTGCAGATTACTGTAGTAGGCAAGGATTTTGAGTTGGTATCCCCCTCTGGCTCCTGCCAATCCTCCCCCCACTCCCGTGACAAACCCTGCGGGCGGAAGATTGGCATTTTAATATTCCATGTTAACACTCTTAAGAGGGGTTTAATATTGTTGTGCTACTGTAGTGAATTTGATTTTACTGCATGGTCACCCCATAGTTACACCTTCTTCCAGGCCCTATTCTTGCTGATATTAGGAATCTGTTCACTCTGACACTGATCAGTGTCACAGCGCATTTGTTCTGGCTCTAAAACGATATTGGTAAAAATTACTTCACCAAATTGGTCTATTTAACTTTCGTGAAAGGCCATAATAGATGACACAGACGTAAGCACCAACGGCAGAGGAGTTAAATGGCATTTGTGGGCTGCAGTACACATTTACACCACCCACAAATATGACAAAAATATATTGCTGCCAGGAGTACCAATGTGCTGCAGTTACATTGAGGCTTAAAGGCACTGCAGTTAACATATGTCAAGGAAAAGTACCATCGCCATGTAGAAATACATATTTTTATATATTAAATGTCACACCTGAAGTGTGCCTTCTTAGTCAACAAGGCAGCGTTCCTAAACTATAAAAAAGGTATATTTAAAAGGTGTACCCTCACAGCGGAGGCCTAAAAGCTATTTCCCTTTGTTGGTCCAGCTACGTTTACAATAGGGCAGGCCTAACTAAGTGTGATCAAAATATTTAATCTCATATCTGCACCTGCGAAAGTGCTAGTAAGGTTCTCCAATGTTATTTCTTATTTAACTTTTAAATGTGAGTTTAGTGCTTAAATCAGGTTTTGTTAACCTCAGTGGAAAAGTAATTTTAGAAAAATGTAGTCTGCTTGAGCCAAAACTGGCTTAAAATCAGTTGTGCCATGTATAGCTCCTTGAGAGCTAGATAGAATACAAATGCTTGTCTGGGAGAATAGACCAACAACACAACAACCCTGGCTCAGATGACAATGTCCGACCTCTGAGCCCATGAAGGACAGAGGGTGTAAACTACTGCCTATTTAGCATGGATTAGATTTCTGGGAATGGACAGGAACAATTGGCAGAATAAAGGACAGCCTCAGAACCATCTCTTCATCGCGCAAATGCATTTTTTCTATTTATTCTACCTGGCGAAGACATTTTTCCTTATATAGGAAGACCTTTCCCTACAGCCTCAGTAAATCTGGGGTGATCTGTTCCCTTTTCCTACCTGGAAGGGTGTTAAACCTGCCCATGGTGAAGTAAATCTCCAGCCATTTCCAGAGTGAAAAGAGGGCAGAGTGGATTTTAGGATAGCCTACAAACATAACAGGCCAGCCTTGAAATGCCCACTTGTCATGCACTGGGTGATATTCACAGACCTTCTCTACATTCTTACTGTAATAAATGCATATCTTTCTGTAAAGAATCTATTTTTTATTTCCAGGAAGGACTAAAAAGGGTAAACACTGGTTTAAACTTGCATTTACAACCAAATTTTACTTTGTGATTGAATGGGTCCCTATATGCCTATATAAAGGATAGGTTATGGACAATTATGCATTATGATTCCACATAGTGTCTGCAATCGAAGCTAGCGGTTTGCATATTTTTGTTTAACCTCAACTTTGTGAAGTTCAGAAATGGCAAACTATTTTAAAAAACGTTCATTCTGCTACACAGGACCACAATTACACCACTATGCAAACCTGTGTTACTGGTCGCAGTAAAATGCTTAAATTCCTTTCTCCAATGCTGTGGTCCAAGGCAGATGGAAGTTGTTCAACGTGGAAAAAATACTCTGTTATATTAATAATAAAAACATGGAGGCCATGTCATGCAGAAATAACTTCAGAATTGTGGTATGTCGGAGTCCACAAGCATGGGTAAACTGGAGTACTATACTGAAACAATGCTCACCATTCTCTTTGGAGCAGACAGGTTCTCTCATCTCCTGATAATTAGAAAGGGCTCATTGTTTACTGGTATACACCCTGCTGCTGACCACTCCTGCCTGGTCCAACATTGCCTGCCTTTCTAATTTCACCCATCCTGACAGCACTCCAGCTGGCCAGGGAAAAGGTATAGGAGGGCAACGTCAATAGTACCCTACCTGGATTTTCACCAACATGGTCCGGAAGGCCCACAGGGAATTTCTACCAGTAAAAAAAGAAAAAAAAAACTTCAACAGGCTGGTCTGGAATAGGCAATGCTATACTTGGAGCCACTTCCAAGCACAGTCACTGTCCCCTAGCACTAAGAGTTGAAATGGCCTACTAGGGTACTACGAACCCCACTCTCCCAACCTGCCCCACCCCCCCCAACTCACATGGGGCCATATGTACGAACACATTTTCCCATTGACACAGAATGGGTAAAACCCTTTGCTACATCTGGCCCATGGATGCTTATGTGAGGAACAGCCCTGAAAGATAGGAATACTGAGCCTCATTTTATTAGTAGCCCAAATATTTGACCAACACACAAGTATATAACTGAAGTATTCAGAAAGTGACTTAGAATACACCAGGGGCATGGAAGGTGCTATACGCTTACGCCAAAGATACAAATCGTAACAGTAGGTCACACTGTGCCACAATGGAAAACATTATTATAGTATAGAGTATGTTGCAGCCCTAACAGCATTTTACTACTGCCTCAAGTGATAGGATACTCACGGGTTCAGTTTCAGAAAGCATCACAACCGAATTCAAATGTGTGGGGATTGGACATCCGTAATCAAATCCAAAAGAGGAATGGTCTCCTTTCTCAAGAGCAGATCAAACTGCATTCTCAAGGCAAAAAATTATGTTCGGTAACCAGGTGTGTCCTACAACCACCATAATAAAACTATTTATCCTGTGAAGTGTCCACTGAGAGTGCCCTACCATTACAAACCTGGGGTAATAAAGAGATGGGCAGGTTCCTCAACTTATTAGACAATCTGATCAGTGTCCAAGCATTTTACATCAAGCTGCAGCAGTTACTGAAGATACAGAGGAACTGGTGATGCTTAACAGTAGAAAACAATGTGCCAATTATAACAGTGTGCCATTGGGAACACTGAGCCATTGAGGATACAGAGCGATTAATGGTACTTAACTACTAATCATACTAAGCCACTTGTACTACTCATGCATTGATAAAAATGAGCCACTGGTAATGAGGATAACTGATAATCCTGGTAATTGATGCCAAAAAGCCACTCATGAAACTGATCCACTAACACAGAGACATACACGACAATCAGCTTTTCATTATAAGTGATTTCTGAGAATATGTCCCTGCTGAGCACTATGTTGTGTCTCCAAGCTAATCTTGGTCACACCTAGAGGATTTCTTTTTCACCCACTAGCCACTGCAGACATGCCAACTTACCATCTGAAGTGGGGAAGACAGGAGTCCAATGAACCCCCCTAAACGTATCTGGAAGGGATCTACATTAGGTACAGACAAACCTGACCGTATTTAGACATGTATGATTCATGGTCTCAGTGTGTGTGATGTAACGTGCTCAGGCACCCTACACTGCTATGAGAGGTGCTATAAAACAAATGAAATAGATGTGACAGAGGGACTTTGGAGAGATCAGAGGCCTTTAAGGTTTTACCTCCTTTCTCCATCACATATTTGTGTGAAAAAGCTTTCTAAGATCGTATGTACCTAGAAATAAATATAGAAATTTCATGAGACATGTAGAATCTGACCTATGGATTCAACTTTCTGAAGTAAAACCAAACATTGAAGAGTTAGTAGCCGAGATGCAACGCCAAACCTTCCCATTATAACTTTTCAATTTTTGCATATGTTTTCAATAAACAAATACTACAATTTTTAGTAATTAGAGCATTTGTTTGGTGTGTACTTCTTTGTGTATTTTCTGCAAATTACTGTTTTAATGTTTGAAATTTAAATCGTACAAATTGCTTGGGGCCCCAGTCTTCCAGTAGCGATTCAGTGGGGGTCCTCAGGAGTCAAAAGGTTAGGAACCACTGTAGTACAGTACACTTGCAAAGCAATGGCCATAATCCCCACAAATATAGTAGGATTACAGAACATAAAGGAAGTAAATACTATGAAAAGATAACTTTCGAGAAATCTCTTCCCTACTGAGCCTTTGCTAATAAAAGTTAACATCTAATAGTCCTGCCATTCTAAGTGGTAGGATACCCTTACTCCCAAGGCCAGGACCAATATGCGAGAGCCCAAATTATAATAAGCCAGTGCTATGGAAGAGAAACGAGATCCCTGAATGTAAATATGTGTGCTCATCTGTCTCAAAGAGCTGAAAGAGTGCTTATTTTATTGTTTCCCTGTGGAAACACAATAAGGTGTTCTCGTAATTTCTGATAAAGTGTGTGAAGAATCACATGAGAATTATTACAGTGTTACATCCGAATATAGATATGGAAAAACACTTTGGGGGTTATTCTAACTTTGGAGGAGGTGTTAATCCGTCCCAAAAGTGACGGAAAAGTGACAGATTTACCACCAGCCGTATTACGAGTCCATTATATCCTATGGAACTCGTAATACGGCTGGTGGTATATCTGTCACTTTAGGGACGGATTAACACTCCTCCAAAGTTAGAATAACCCCCTTTGTCTCATCTACACACTATGCCGTATATCACAATAATTAGTAATGGCAATAGGTGTGGCTTTAAAGGAATACTGAATGGTAATGTGAAGCAATACAAGTAAAATAGGATGGGATTGGATATGTATTTGTGTGTAAGCAAAGAACTGTAGAATAATATTGGTGTATTCCTTACAGGGACGGAACACGTTGGCTGGGCAGGATTTTGTTACCAATAAAGTTGATTTTTGATACTGAAGTATGGCTCCCATCTAATGATGATTTAATAGAAGAAGAACTTTTGCTTCAGCTTGGATATGGATCATCTTTTGGATATGTTGCACTTCTAGAACAAGGACAATTCATCTCATGAACTGTGGCGTTCCCTTTTCTTTGTTAGTACCATTTTTTAGTATTATTGTTGAGTTTATTCAGTGAACATAGTACAATCAATGCAAGATACAATAAACGTGTACATGCCTGTGGAAAGATAAAACTCATTAAGAGACAGATCTTACATACCCCCAGTATAAAGTTTCACATTTTGCTAAGTACATTGCAATTATTATAAGCTACTTAGCACTATTCACCAGGTTATAATATAAGACGTTTGTAATAAGGTATGTTTTCAGGCAATGCCTGCCCTGTACCTCTCTCTAGTTCCATTATTCTGAGATATATTTTCTAGTTCATACGCTCGCGAATGGCTTTGTATATAAAAGTGTGACCCTTTTTAGGAAGTAGTGACTAAAGTTTATAAATTTAAAGCTGCAGATATTACCAGCTTACTATATCAAAAGCCTCTTTGTTACCTAATGATACCAGGGCTAGCTCTTCGGCACTGATCTCCGCCTCATTCATCACACTGGCCAGTCGCCTAATATTTAATTCAATGCACCTGCCTGGTATAAAACCACTGTGGTCAGTATACACCAGGTCCTCACCAACACCCTGCAACAGCTACTCCAATATTTTAGCCAATATTTTATAATAGGAATTTAACACTGACAAAGACCTATATGCCCAACAATATGTCGGGTCCTTACCTTGTTTCAGTAAGAGTATGATCACTACTTCTCTTATCATTTTAGGAAGCTCACCCCGTGTAAGGGTTTCCTGATACACTACTAGGAGCTTTTCAGGCAATAAACCCGGAAACAACTGGTATCATTGAGCCGGCCAGCTGACTGGTCCAAGGCTTTTAGCTGTTTTCAAATCAGCTATTACCGCTTGAACTACAGCCTGTGTGATCAGTTCTTCCAATTAATCACATTGCTCATAGGATAATTTACAAGGCGACTGCGTTTGTCGTAATGGATGTTCCACCTCAAAATAAGCACTATTGAGTAAGGTAAACAAAATCTTGAAAATTAAATGCTGGTAGTGGTCACCTGTATTCTAATGTATTGAGATGTGGAACTCTTATTGCCCAAGGAAAAAGTCATATTGTTTGGGATCAGTGACGACAAGTTTTAATGTTTAATTTACTCACTGGACAAACCGGTTGAACTCCGTGTAACACAAAACGTTTGGCTAGCAAAGTCTGCAGTGCCGGCCTGTATGTTTCAAAGAGGACTGTCTGCAACTAAAAGCAAAATTTGAATCCATAGGCATAAGTTGTTCAGACGTGTACATATGGATCATTAATATTAACGTTATGCCTATTAGGGTGAGCGCTCCAAGAAAGTGCAGTGAGAGCAGTTTGTATTACTGACACTTGTACCAGAGCAAAAAATGTGTACGTTTGAAAACTTCAACAACTTCTCGATTCTACTTATGATGCTCCCAAAGTGCCGCCTGAAAAATTGCAAATACTTGCAGAAGCATGAAAGCAAGACTGGCGAGCGCTTGCATTCATGTACAAATGTAAACTGCAACTTTTGATTACGTTTTATGCAACTTTAAATAATGTCTCTGGGAGATCATTTAGTACAATGTGTTTGATGCATGACAGTACTTGAATAGAATAATTATAATGGCCAATCTGTGCAAAACCATTATGGGTAAGCTGAAAATAAATTAGGAGACAAATTCTTACAGGAAGTCATAAAAGAGCACCTGAGGGTACACGCCCTTGTCATGGTGAAGACTTGCATCATTCAGGACTTCACACAAATTCAGAGCAGTAGGCCAGGGAACTGTATTTCTGTACGTTTTTGAGAGTTACGTTATTACACGAGCAAATATAAGCATGTATATTTGCCAATGCAAAACTCAGCTAAGCAACTGCAAATTTACTTTCCCTACACCTCGTTTTTCCCACACTCTGGAAAAGGTTTTACTCCTGCCTTGTCAAGAGTAAGTTTCCCGCCTTTTTATGTCTTGCCTAACAGAGCGCAAGAGCAGTTGCTGCAAGTAATATTGTAAACAGTAATGAGCTTGGAGCCCACCCATTATTTACCATTTGCCGGCTGAACTGTTATTCTTGTAGCTGCCTCGTAATTGGTCACTATGGGCCAGATGTATCAAACTCACATTTTGCATTCCCTAAATAGTTAACTTTAAGAAATCGCTATTTAGGGAAAGCAAAATGCTATTTAACAAAATAGCAATTCCCTAATAGCGATTTCTTAATATTAGCAATCGCTATTAGGGATTGCAGCTCCATTCGTTTCTATGGGCATAAAGGCTCATATGTACGAATAGTTTTGCATTTTCTAATTTGCTCTTTCCTTGTAGGAATTAGCAAATTAGGAAATGAGAAACCAAGAGTGTCTAGGGCCTAGGGCCCTCCTTGATGCACCCCAAAAAACAATTGTACACATTTAAAGTGCACACAAGCCCGCCTCACTCCAACCCACTCCACTCAATCTATCCTAATCTACCTGACTGCACTCCAGTCTACCCGACAACACTCCAATGCACCACAATCTACCAGACAACATTCCAATACACCACAATCTACCAGATGGCACTCCAATACACCCCAATCTACCAGACTGCACTCCTATCTATCCAAATCTACCACACTGCACTCCAATCTACCTCACTCCAATCTACCCCACCCCAAACTACCCCACTCCACACGACCCCAATCTACAGCACACAATCAGAATCTTAGCTTAATTACCCCACTCCACACTATCCCAAACTACCTCAGTCAACCCAGCTCCACTCAACCCTTCCCAATCTACCAGACTCCACTCCAATCTACCCCAGTCTACCAGACAGCACTCCAATACACCCTAATCTGCCAGACTGCACTCCATTCTACCCACATCTACCACATTCCACTCCAATCTACCCTACCCCAGTCTACTCCAATCTACCCCACTAAAATTTACCCCATTTCACTCCAATCTACTCCACTCCAATCCACCCCAATCTACCCAAATCCACCCCACTCTATCCACTTCAGCCCACTCTAGACCAACCTACTTCACTCCAATCTACTCCAATCCAATCCACCTCACTCCAATCTACTCTACCCCAATCTACTCTACCCCAATCTACTCTACCCCAATCTACTCTACCCCAATCTACTCTACCCCAATCTACTCTACCCCAATCTACTCTACCCCAATCTACTCTACCCCAATCTACTCTACCCCAATCTACTCTACCCCAATCTACTCTACCCCAATCTACTCCACCACACTCTACTCCACCACACTCTACTCCACCACACTCTACTCCACCACACTCTACTCCACCACACTCTACTCCACCACACTCTACTCCACCACACTCTACCCCACCACACTCTACCCCACTACAATCTACCCTGCTCCACTACAATCTACCTCACGCCAATCTACCCCACTCTTCCCAAATCTATCCCAATTCAATCTACCTCACTCCACTCTACCCCAATCGAGTCCACTCCAGTCTACCCCACCCCATTCTACTAATGTCTAACCATGCTGAACTGCAGCCACAATGGTGTCCAACATGTCTAAAACACATTGCCAAACCAATTGCTCTTGCATAGGTGAGACCTATTGGTTTTGCCAAAGCTTGTTCAATGTGGGAAAAGATGAGAGCATAGTTGGTGGGTCATCCTTAAATATGTATGTGGGTATGCACTGGCTCACAAGGCATTCAGATCCTCATACTACCAATTTCTGCCCTGCATATTGATTTGCAGGAAGGAGTCAACATCACAGCCTTGCCAGAATAGAAACTCTCATACAATATGAGCCCCATTACAGAGCAACACGTAGAATTATGTTGGACATTGGTGCATATTATATAAAGTAACAGCGTCCAACCAGGTGTTGTTCAAACTTAGCAACAAAACATTTATGTAAGGTATTATCAATAATGTCTTAACTGTCCAAAGGAGGCATATCATTCTTATCCCTCAGAGCCTCTAGCATTGCTTCCCACACATTCACATTCAGCAGTTTCCTTTATATGTGATGTACATATTGCCATTTTACCTTTTCCGTCAGCCAATCCAGTAGGCGAGGAGGGCTTGAGGACTTCCAAACCATAGCTATTTATTGTAATACTGGTATAAAGACTAGGTCAATACACCTAGCTTTGAGTTTAGCACCCTTACTCCCAAGCCCCAGAACGCATCTCATTAGGTGTAATACTACAGCCTTTCCAGTTACGGCCAACAGCACATCCACCACCCTCTGCCACAATATCAATCTGACACACCATCAAAACATATGCAGTAGATCTGCATTGCAGCACCAAGGACATACATCTCTTGTTTTTGGGTAAATCCTATGCGGTCTGTAAACCCAATGGAGTATCAATTTCACTGTCACTTTTCTTGAAATGGTTGATGGATATTCAAGGGCTCTGGTCCACTCCTCTAATGTGAACTGTATAAGCAAGTTGAAAGCTCCATTTCTAGAATATCGTAGTCTGTGATATCTTTGGCTCTTTTTCTGGATTACCTATAAACTGGCACACATCTTGTATCTACCCTCTAGCGGAACGGGAGCCCAGGGAAATATGGTGCATCCGGTTCCCATCGAGGAGCAGGGGTTTAGCTACCTGGGTCTCTGCGTGACCAGGGGTCGTCAGCTCTTTTATGATAATAATTTCCACAGGCTGCTGAGTGACTATAGGAGGGACGTGGGCTGCTGGAGTAGACTACCACTGTCTTTGTTTGGACAAGCAGTGCTCTACAGAATGATATAGTGGCCTAAATTTCTGTACACCCGGCAGAATTCCCTTTATGAGGCAGCTTTCTCAAACAAATGGCGGCCATGACAAGGCTGTTACTGTGGGATGTCTGAGCCCCCAGAATTAGGATGTCTGTATTGGCTAGGGAAATATTTGGTGGTGGTATTGCTCTCCCGGGCCGCCATCTATATTACTGTGTGACTCAGTTAGTCATCATCAATAACTGGTAGTTAACAGAGCAGAAGGATCCCTCCTTGGCGGTGAATAGGAGAGCAATGGAGCCGGGGAGCTATAATAGGAAGCTATATGGTAAGGGGAATTTGAAACTGTTGTCTTCCCACACCGCCATAGTGATTGGGACCTGGAGAAGAGCCATGAAGCATATTAGATAGCAGGGCATCCATACTTTGTAAATGCCCCCTGGGATGCCGAAGCATTGCCACCACTGCAAGGAATCAGGGGGCAGGGTTTGGTGGGGGTTGAGGGGGAGAAGGAGTTTGGGATCTCCTGTGGATTTCGAAGCCGGATGACTATGGACATGTGGTCTACTGGGGGGTCTCCTTTTTGAGGCACTTCAGGTGGAGCATGCATTGGCAGGGAGTCAATATTTGCGATACTTGCAAATCAGATGCCTCCTCTTTGGTTGTATAGGCTGAGGTGAACCCAGAGGAGAGCTCCCTAGAGTTTAAAGTACTGTGCGCACCACTACACAGGCACGCCATATCAGCGGTATATAACACATTGCTAGCTAATGGCACCCCGCCACTCTGAGTCGGGAGGGGGATATTTGCAGATTGGAAGATGATGAGTCGGGGAAGGCATTCATGTACCCCGGGGAGGAAGCGCTACGGGCAGACTTTTGGTGAATCCCGCTCAAAATACTCCATCAGGCATATTTCACGAGGACACAGCTTTTCACTGATCAGACAGGTGCATGAGGGGATGCACTAGGTGTAATATAGGAAAGACATCCTTAGGAATGTGTGACTACAGGGTCTGCCTACCTCTAGATACATATGAAGCTAAGGAGAAGCTTACCTAATATACTTTCACAGGAGATTTTCCTGACCTGAAGCATAAACAGAGATTTTAAATTACGACTACAGCACAAGTTCATGAGTAGTAGTGAGCATGTGCACACCAATAGGGAACAGGTACATAAGATTAGGGATCACTTGGTCCTGAAGAAAGTAATTTGACCCACAGGGGCAACAAAGACTTTGACTGAAACGTGTAGACTGTAGATGGGGGAGATCATAACGCTCTCGCTCACATCAAATCTTGTATTGAACCTTACCTAAGAAAGAATCCCAGGACTGAATTTTTCCTTTTGGGGTAGGGAAAACTTAAGGTAATTTTAACTATCAAGATCCTTAAACATCAATAACCTGCTCTGCTGTAAACCAGGCGTCGAAGCACGCCCAGATGCACCAGGTGTCTCGGTGGGATCTCTTATGATGAAGCATGGCACTATCTGATGTTAGTGGGTGAGGGTTCTTCTAAAAACTAAATAGGAGCCACTCCTTCATCTGATCAAAAGGTTTTACAGGTTATAGAAAGCAGGCTCTCTCTTTGTGACTGTTTTGATGAATTTGGGAGGTGGAGCGAGACCACTTTCCTTTCACCCTCCTGTTATATGTAGACAATACCCTGATCATCCACTCAATCAACAAACAATATCAAGTTTACCATTAAAATATTTTGCCTAGATTATAGAATTTCACTTTATTTAGACATCCGTGCTTATCTCTAGCATCCTTTCCAGTTTGTTCAAAACTTTGCCACCAGTCTCATCTCTGGCTTTCTCTTCATACTCCTGTTAGCATCCATTTGAAGATTCTTCATTGCCTCCTCATCTGCAAATGTTCTATTTTAAAGACACTGTTATTGTTTATTGGGCTCTTAATATCAGTTAGTCGATCTATCAGAGGTAGAGGTTCCTTCTATATCATCCCTCGTGAAATTTACATTACACCACAGAAATTGTGCTTGTGCTGTATGTTTTAGGTGAACCATTCTTGTAGGCCACTCCTTCCCTTTCCTAGCTACTGAGCATTGGAATTCCCTTCAGCTCCCTATCCGGAACATTTCAGATTAACGTCTCTGCAAAAGATTTGTAATCTGGCTGTATTAGTTGGCCTTATAATTCCCTATTCCTTTCAGTCTTATCATTTTGCACCATAACAACATTTTGGGTTATCAGTCACACTATATACATCTATTCTATGTGAAGTAACATGGTGGATATGAAGAATTTCACCTATATCTTTTTTGACACAGCTGTCAGCCCTACTTTGGAACTAAACATGGGATACCTTCTGTGAAGTGGGGCAAGTCGTGTGTATGGCAGCAAATAAGTCACAGCAATAAATCTACCATGTACTTGAAAGTATCCTGTACTCCTCCCACATTTTGGGTTTCCTCCCACCTTTGAGCCTGGTAAAAATGCCCTTAAGGCCCCATCACTAATCCAGTCCTGTAAGCATGCACCTAAGCAGAATGTGCATTTGTGTAGCATAAGCAACGTGCACTCTGCACGTGCCTGGAAAGTTCAGTGGAATTGTGGGTGCTTCCAATTTTAGAAGCAGAGATGTGGTCATGAAAATTCAATGAAAATAGGTCAAACACCCACGCAGTCATAATTTCATGCCTAAAGCCATTTTGCTTTACATGCAACACCATTATGTCAACATACTTTATATGTGAACGATCAATACATAAGACACGAGTAGAGTGAAAGACGACATTGCAAAGTACAGCATGGTATTGAATGAAAATGCATTATAAAAACAACAGCACTACAGTTGTATAGTGTGTGTTCTTACAGGCTTAGGGAGTTAGCCAAGTATTAGCAAATTACAATAATATACATCTTTCACATAGTTTGCATGCATTTCAACCTCTATAGCATACACATTTACTAGTGCCCACAAGAACGGAGGAAAGTGCATTTCTACAACTTGCAGAAATTATATATCACTCACTGTAAATACAACAGTAATTTCCTTTAGATACAAGGCGTGCCCCAATAGAGAGACACCTAAAGCCACTAGATGGGTCAGTGGCAATTTTATGTGTGAGTTGTGTGTGGCAGCGTGCAGTGTGTGGGGCGGTGTGTGGTTTGTGTCAAGAGAACACAAAAAATAATGATGCCTGTGCCTATGCCACCAGAGATTCAAACTAAGTGGAACTGGACCATAAAATCCCCATCTCTTAAGTCTCCAAAATAACTTGAAAATAAACCTCAGACCATACCAGAGACGACCAGGAAAGATATGATGGGGTCACCAACGTGCACAAGGGTGACTAGGAATTTCACTGCTCATCCACTTCAATAGTGATCTATGTCAGAAACTCAAAAATGTATGGGTGCACTGCTCGAGTGGTCAGTACACTCAGCTATACAATTATTTCAGTGGTGTGCACTGGAGTTTTGTGAGAAGCTTACAGAGCAGTTTATAAGTGGGAAATGGCTATGATTATGTCTACTACAGTAATAACAGGGAAAATGTGTCTACATTCATGGTTACTTTCAGCAGTTGCGGTAAATTTACCTCTGCGTTGTTAATGTAGATCAGCATATTATACACGTATGCGGAAATGATAACTTGGTGTTTCCCCTGGTGGAAACTTTTCTTATTATGTAGCCAGGTGCTTTTACCCCATAGAAAAAAGGTTTGGGGAGTAAAGTAACCTTATCAATTATTCCTAAGTAATTTTGAAACTTCTAAGTAAAAGCTGTTGTGCTACTGGCTTGGGGGGGGGGGGTCCTAAAATAATAAAATTAAATATAAAATAGATAATCTACTCGTCAAACTCCATTTTTAAAGGTACGTAGAACAGAATGTACCACTCATTTTAGTCAAAGGCTTTCTGAATGCCAAACGTATGAGTTGTTTCCAATATATTATGGATAAATTGTGTGACACTGCCAAACACACAAGTTAGAAAAAAGTGGATCAACTGACCAATCAGTTAAGCACCGCTTTGGTAGAACCTGTACAACTCCAATGGCCATTATCTTCACTAGCACTTTGAAAAGTACATCATGTGGGTCCATGATTGGAGTGTTCAACGTAAAGCTCAGTCAACTTATGCCATTTGTTTGCTCTGTTAAAATAATAGTCATTTGCTCACACACTTTTTTTTTTCCACACACAGTTACTGAAACTATAAATGCTGTTTTGTGTTCCTTAAAACAGAATCCAGTTGAAAATAAATTTTAGGGGGTCCAAGTACATTCTAAACACAGAAATAATTTCATGCTTAAAGGGTGAGGCATACAAAAATTCCTGGAGAACAACATGATGTGTACCTGAAGCAGAGACGCATGGCCTTTAAATAAAATTACAGAGGTTGTTTATTCCACTTTGATGAAAAATGCATTGTTGTTGTTCATTTATAGAATGACTAGCAAAACAACACAGAGCACAAGCATACCTGAATGAGGCACTTGCTGACGTCACTAGCACAAAGAGCTTTGTTGCAGCCCAGTGTTGGCAAGATCCAAGTGAAGCTCAGCAGGACAGCAGTAGTGAGAAGCACAAAGTAGAGTGGCCTCATGATCTATGGCCTTGGTCAACTTAACCAACTTTCAACAGCTGAAAAATAAATTTGAGATAAGATTAATTGGAACTGGACTATTTCAAGCTCTTGATGCTTTCTCCAAGCATGTCTGATGTTTTGTTACTTTATCAACTTCAAGAAGCTGTATGACTCTTGGAGGTCTTGAGGTCTGCCCTGCATACTGCTACAAATTTGTATGTAAAGTTGGCCACATTTTAGCAAAATTACTCAAAAGTCTTTTATGGATTCTGACCAGATAGTTCTCTACACCATTCTGATCAAATCTCATTGCAGGAGAAGGATACATTCTTTATAACAATAAAAATTACACTGTCAATCCTGCAGTAAATGCATCAAAAGGGGATCCTTCTTAACAGAAGTGTTTTTTTTTTTTAAGTGTGTGGGGGGGGGGGTGTCTAGTGAGAGGGTGGGGTAGGGGTTTCTTAGATGCCCGTCACTGGTTCTGCCGACTAAAGGGATTGATACTAAGACTACCTCGTCTTCATTCCATTTTATGCCTCTTTCTTCCACCACCCTAAACGTCCTGTCTCCATCTCATTCTTGCCTGTTCTTTTTCTTCACTGATTTATCCCTTTGTTGCTGTTTTCCTTCCTAAATCCTCCTCTTTCTTTATTCCTTTTCTGCCTTTTGCTTTCCTGTTCTGGGCCCACGACGGATGATGAAAAACAAGTCCCTGTCCACATACATCACTGTTGGTGGTCACCTACAACCACGGATACAAATTAAGAACTGCTTTGAAGTGAACTGCCTATGAACCCTTTTGTGTGAATGCTGGGTTACACGGCTACATCCACACTTCTAGAACTGCATCCAAGTAATTAACTACTGCCCATCCCTAGCTTGACCGCCGAGCCCAAGGCCCCCTCAACAGAGAAATACCCTTTTGCTTTGTCACCATCACTAAAGATACAAGTATTGCTAGAGCTGGGCTGTAGGTCACACAGACTCTGATGCAGCAGGCACCCTCTTCAGTACATGCAGGCATTTTTGAACGACACACTAACAGGATAGTGATCTTTGTGTACACGGCATCCTGTGCGCAGGACAGGCAGTGCTCACAGCTAGCAAAGTTAAGGCCTTTGTAGCTTCAGACTGCGCAGAGACATGGGGCAGGCTCTTGCATGGGAATGCATTAGATAAACAGAATTATGACTATAAAAACATTGATTTACCATAAGGTGTCAGAAGTCTGGTTATCAATGGGACTAAAAGTCTACATTAGACCAGAAGTGCTCACAGTCAAAAGCATGAAAGGACAAATATAAGTTTTAAATTAGACTGCAGCTACATTCCCACCCAACTCTGATTCACTCACACACACAAACACATACAGACACACACACTCACACACACAATGAGCTAAATATATTAGTAGAGAACGTAATATCCACGGAAGGGTGCAGAATGTGATTCAAATACTCAACATTTCAAATTTTTCTGAGGAGGTTAACAAAACGGTCTTCCTATTACTAATGAATAAACTGTCAACATACTTACTATTCAACATACATATTTTCATTTGTAAAGTGTTGTTACCAACAATAAAAACTGACTATTTTGTTTGTAAAGTTCGTTGAACCCACCATATAAAGCACTACACCTCAATATGTGGTATCCCCCAACATAAGTGCTTGTACTTCAACAAGGCGGCAAGGCAGCCTAAGGATACTCACAAATATTCTATTTATATTCTAAAAAATTCTTAATTTAAGAGGATGCAGCTGGCGACCTAAAGCAAGTAATTCAGTACATATCCGCTGGCATTCTTCGGGCTTTTTAATATAGTTATTAGGAGTTACAGCATCGCAAAATTATTTCACTTATCTGTTTATTATTTTTGCAACACATTAAAGGCACGAGTGTAGTTATTGCTTACACTTGAATGAATCATGTATTGTTTAACTATGAGGCTTGGATCAGTCAGTTTTAAAAAAAATTATACTTTCTTGCACAATGCCAGCACATAGACAAAACTTTGGGTGTGGTCAGGCCCCATACAGCTTTCACTCCATCTGCAAAATGGGTTCGAGGAGTGTCAAAGAATACACGAAACGTGCATTTTTTTTACAATGTATTTTGATATTTTTCACCAATAAATGTATATTTACAACAAAAAAATACATTTATGCCAACCACTTTGTTGAGAAGTTGTGATGCTATAATTGTGTTTGACCAATGACTTTGTTTCACCACTGCGCATATTAGTTGCTCAATGTTCACCAGTAGCACATTATATGTTGTGTTCAGTTTAGCTGCCTATTGGCTTTGACATGGCATTAGCAATTACATTCTGTATTCAGTTTAGCTGCCTATTGGCTTTGACATGGCATTAGCCATTACATTCTGTAATCAGTTTAGCTGCCTATTGGCTTTGACATGACATTTGATATTTAGGTTAGCTGCCTATTGGCTTTAATGTGGAGTTAGACATTGCAGTTGAGACATTGCAGATGAGCTGTGTTTTTCCAAGTTGTGTTTTTCCACAAGATGGACCAAGCTGTTTTCTTCACACCAGACCTTAGCTGATAAGAGCATGTAGATTTTGTGTTTACCTCGCAATCCAGTCTGAGAACGGGGAGCTCCGGAGAATTGGCCTCTCTCCAAGGTTCTTCGGCTCTCACACTGAGCTTGCTTTTAAGGATGACTCTGGGCTACAGTGAGGTAGATTAAATCTGCTTGACTTCAGACAGGAACTAGACGTCAGTTGCCTGTTTCCCGTTTGGGTAGAGAATCTCTTTCTCATCAACTTGCAGACCCCAGAAAGATGAAGCTGAGCTATAGGCCCTACAGTGATGAATTTTGACTTTTATGCTTTGCTTTGAAGTTATGCTATAATATAATCACCTATATTTGCTGTGTACATTGCAACCGAGAAGTACTTTGATATATTTTGCTTTCATTGCTGCGACTACTTTTGAACGTGTGCTTCCAAACTACTAATTTCATCTCTCAGGAACTTGTGGGTGGGGAATTAATAACAATAAATGTCTTCTTTAAACTCAGAAGTGCATTCCAGAGAGGTTCTGTAAGCTTGGTTATGAGATAAGAGGGAAAGCAGAACATTTTGGCTTAGTCATCAGTTTTCAGAGTCGGGAAATTGGAGATTTCTTAGTGCACAATTTAAAAGTGTAATTGTTTTTTTTTTTGTTTAGAGAATTACAGAAGCACAGCAGACCATGTTTGAAAATGCATGTGAAGTTAAACTGCCTGATGGTGCTGTGAGAAACATGTTTTCTTGCTGTGATAAAGCATATTTAGAAAATGTGCCTTTTGAAAGAAATGATGTTCCTTTTGTTTTTGACAGAAGGGTTTGGATACTTTTATCTGCATACAGAAAAATGCAGGAAGGATATAGGCAGTTAGAACATGAAAATAAGAATTTACGTGAGCGAATTAGCCAGAACACATTAATGCAAGATAATGCTAAAATCTATAAAACTGCTGTTTAAGAAGAATCTGGCTTTTCCCATTCCAGTAATGAGGGGGTTAAGACAGTTGTGAGCCAGCCTGAGCCTCAGTGTGAGCCGGGCATGGAACAAAATACCCCTCAGTTTTTGGCAGTTGAAGTGCATTCCTTAACTGATAACACTGAGAACAGAGCTCAGAATGTTATTTACAGACCGCTTCTGCAAAGAAAAATTAATTCGGACATGGCAGTAGTACCGTCGCAAAATGTGCAGTTACTGGCACAAGTAAAACAAAAGATTCTTACTATTTGCACAAAGCAAGAGACACCGAGTTTCAGGAGCTGGTTTGATTTTTGGAAACAGTATAGCCCTCATCTGAGTGAAATCTTAACACTTTGGTATAAAGTCACTAGGAAAAAATATAAGCAGCTGCGCGCTTTTAATTTGGCAAATTAAATAATTCAGACTTTAGGTTTCTGCGCAGTGCAAGAGGGAAACACTGACTTACATGTAAATCAGGAACAGGGGAAGACAAGAGTGCCCCTGGAACTTTGGAGTATGGAAACTGAAATATCAAGCATGCAGTGGGGGATGAGTTCACCTAAATCTCACAGTTTAGGACAGGCACAGGAAGCTAGTATCATACACTGGATCTGGTACATGCAAGACAGGGCTAGAGTCACTGCAGCCCTACATGAACAGGGGTTACATGCCCCTTTTCAGGATGAGGAGAGGGTGCAGGGAGTACCACAAGTAAAAGAGTCACCAGTGAAATTGAGTGCACCATTTGATTTTGTGTCCCCTGGGGATAAAAAGCATGTTTGTTTGACTGATGATTCATTGACTGAAGAGCTGTTTTCTAGCACAGGAGAAGGAACAGCGTTGTACAATGTGTGTCAGACTTTAAAGCAAGAGCTGCTTGAGATATGTCATTTTTACACTGATTCTTGGTTCACTGCCAATGGTTTAGCCGTTTGGTTTTCCACATGGCTTGTACATAACTGGTTCAATTCCCTTGCAGATGTTAAAGAGAAAAATTCAGAGTCTGAAGTGTACACCCAGAATTCTGACTTCGTGGGGATGGCTAAGTGGGTGCACCAGAAATGTGGACAGCTGGGAGAAAAAGCCACTTACAGGTGGGCAGAGATGAGAGAGATGCACATTCCCCTAAATCTGAAAATAAAACTGTGCAGCACGCACAAGAGCAATCTGTCCCACAAACAGTCACAGAGCAGTTGGGGAGAGAAAAGATACCAGGACAGATATGGCAAATTGATCAGGTTTTAGGGGGAGTGATTGCTGCAGATTACCTAGGAGAAATCAAAATTATGCTGATAACTAGAAAATAATCTGATTCATTCATACAAATTGGAGACAGAATGGCCCAACTTGTCAAAAATGCAGTGAATGGAGGTTTGGCAAAGAAGGAGTCTGCCCCAGCCCTTCTGACAGTGCAAAGAAAGGGAAGCTGTGGTGCAGCAGATAAAAACCTCAGTGCCAAGGTGTGGGTTGAATCCCCAAATGACCCTCCAGAACCTGCAGAAATCATAACAAAGGGCCCTAAAAACGTCCTGCTGATTATAAAACAGGGAAACGAAGAGGAAGGGCACATTTCAGATGACAAATGTTATTTGCAATAAAAGTCATACTTTTTTCTTTTGCAGATCCTACCACGTTTCGCCACTGACCATGAGTGTGCTGTGTGGTCTCCCTTCGGGTGTGTGCGTGTGGGGTCGGGGAAGGGACCGAACCCCCAACCTGAACCTGACTGGAGTAAAGTACAAGCACCAAGGATCCATTTTGCTCAAATGGCACCTTCAGTTCAAGTTCAACTTGTTTGATTACGTTCTTCCACTGGAACTAAGCAACCTTAACAGTTAACTGTCTGTGTTTTTTCGTGTGGAACTCAGACTTTCACTTACATTCCTGCAAACCTTTCAGGTGGACCGTGCACCTTTACATGAGTAGAACTCATGCTACATCAAATTGCTGTTTTAGAGACACTGTTCAATCAGTTATTATCCCAGTCAGAGTATATAAGTTTCAGTCTTTTCTGTGTAGATGTATCTGATGAGAAAGGTTATGAGATCAATATGTTAATCAACTTCCATTGCTTTACAGTGATTGCTTTTATCATTCAAATCTGATTTGCTTATAATGTTTTTTGTGTTGATGTTTTTGTTTGAAATAAGAGGTATGTGAAACAAAAATTCATTGGTCATAGGGTGGAATGTAATGCTATTAATTGTGTTTGACCAATGACTTTGTGTTTCACCACTGCGCATATTAGTTGCTCAATGTTCACCAGTAGCACATTACATGTTGTGTTCAGTTTAGCTGCCTATTGGCTTTAACATGGCATTAGCAATTACATTCTGTATTCAGTTTAGCTGCCCATTGGCTTTGACATGGCATTAGCCATTACATTCTGTATTCAGTTTAGCTTCCTATTTGGCTTTGACATGACATTTGATATTTAGGTTAGCTGCCTATTGGCTTTAACGTGGGATTAGACATTGCAGTTGAGACATTGCAGATAAGCTTTGTTTTTCCACAAATTGGACCAAGCTGTTTTCTTCACACCAGACCTTAGCTGATAAGAGCATGTAGATTTGGTGTTTACCTCGCAATCCAGTCTGAGAACGGGGAGCTCAGGAGAATTGGCCTCTTTCCAAGGTTCTTCGGCTCTCACACTGAGTTTGCTTTTAAGGATGACTCTGGGCTACGGTGAGGTAGATTAAATCTGCTTGACTTCAGACAGGAACTAGACGTCAGTTGCCTGTTTCCCGTTTGGGTAGAGAATCTCTTTCTCGCAGTTGACCGGAGTCATCAACTTGCAGACCCCAGAAAGATGAAGCTGAGCTATAGGCCCTACAGTGATGAATTTTGACTTTTATGCTTTGCTTTGAAGTTATGCTATAATACAATCACCTATATTTGCTGTGTACATTGCAACTGAGAAGTACTTTGATATATTTTGCTTTCATTGCTGCGACTACTTTTGAACGTGTGCTTCCAATCTACTAATTTCGTCACTTGTGGGTGGGGAATTAATAACAATAAATGTCTTCTTTAAACTCAGAAGTGCATTCCAGAGAGGTTCTGTAAGCTCGGTTATGAGATAAGATGGAAAGCAGAACAGAAGTCCTAAATTATACTTTTTTTTTTTTAAATGTTGCTCAAAATTGACCTTATCTCAAAATTATTTTGTACTAGTCCATCCATTGGGGACAAGGATACGCATTTTTTCAAGCTATAAAACTTCAGGGATATTTAAACGCCTATTAAAATATCTAGCGTAATAAAAAAAGATACATTCAGAAGAATGCAGAATGAGGTCTCATGGAGAGAGCTTCCCCGTTCATATTTACTTGTCTGTCATAGATGTTGTAGGGGTTCAGTGACATAAAAATAGTGATCCAACTTAAACACTGTTTAAAGAATTTTTATAAGCTGAATATTTCGAAAATCAAAAAGTTTCAGGTTAGACAGGAAAATAGCAACAAAACATAGCATGAAGGCCTTCCCTTTAAAATGTCTAACTTCCTCCCATTCTGTGACATAGTGATAGAGTGGAAACTAAAATCATGTACTTGTTTACCTAGGTTATGTGTAATGCAGAATCTCTCTGTGAAACTGAAATAGAACTTGTTTGGAAATTCTCTGTAGATGAGTTTCTAACTATATGCTGGTTCAACCCTTTCCAGAAATGCTTATACATTTTTCTTCACTATATGTCTCACCAATTATGGTGGTTTAATTGAAAAACCTTCAATCAGCTAACCCAGAGTTTAATACAATGTGGTGCATCAAGCGAGGTATTGTACACAGTTCCGTTCCTCCCTTCTCGCCCTCACATGTGATCATGCCGCTGACCACACCCATCTTACCTGAATGAGGAAACTGGGGGAGTGGCAAGGCCACACGGTCTGGCTGAGGGCTACTAGAGTAGGACAACTGATTCACTGCTCCAGAGGCACAAACCAACTTGGCAGCAGATTATCTCTTTCATGGGACTGGAAACAAAATGTCTCAAGAAGATGCACGAGTGTCTGGTGGGATTTTTCTTTTTTTTCTTTTTTTAAAATCAGATTTAGACTAACTCGTATGAATCATCAATTTGCCCTATCATGTGAAATCCTTAATAAGCCAATACAAAGCACAGCTTATCACCAAATGCCTTCTTCATGCCTGCCAAACTCCGACCAACCCTATTTCAAGGCAAGTCCGCATAATGTCCTGGTGCCATGCCCCAGCTGAGACGGAATCTTGCAAATGTGAGGGAGTTTGGAGACTCAAAAGTCCCCCAGGTCTAGGTACAAAACTTACTGGGGTAGTACTTAAAAGAGCTAGGTTCTACATCATGCCATTAGCCAACTTCCAAGTCTAAAATATTTGCTGGTGTTTTCTTCTCTCCTTGCATGTTTCACCTCTAGACAGAAAATAATATTTCTGGGTGGAAGAACAAACCGTTTAGTCGCATGTCTATGTACCTCAAAGCCTTGTTATCCCCTCAGATAACCAGTTCCTTTTATAAGATGGAGTATCTGAGCTCTGCAACCATCTGCCAAGTAAGCGCCTGTCCCCAACTTTAAATGTTTACACCATTATGCATCTTGTCGAAATTAGTGCTATTGTGAAAGCTGAATTAATTAATAATACATCTGCATTAATTAGTAACTAAGACTTGACATAAATTATACTAATATAGAGAAATCTAGTGTTTTGGAAAATGTGCCCTCCTAAGTAGCAACCATAATGTGTATGACACTAATAAAGAAATAATATTAACTGTCTAGAAATAAAATGCACAGATAGAATTAAATGTAATAGTGGACCATACTAATGTGTTAATTAAATGTATTTGCTTCCTTTTACTAGGCAGAGAGTAATTGTGAAATGATGGGCCTAGTCGACAAGGCCTCATGTTAAGCTTCATGGCATAAATAAATGTTTGTAAATGTTTTCTGTATCAGCAGAATTTACACTTGTTCTTTGTTCACACTGTGCTGACCAAATAGATTTGTAATGTTGCAACATTAAACTAGGTGATGTCAAACTTTCTTGTGAGAACTGTCTGCTGTAATGCGTTGTACTAGCTACAGATACATTTTTATCTTTGATGCATGAGAAGCTGAAGTTCCCAGGATACTACAATGGTTTCACTGACTGGAGTTATGATTGCAACTAAAAGGTTACCTGGCAAAACTGGTGATGGGAACAAGAGAAGAGGAGCCAATCATCGACGTGTGAAAGACTGTCTAATTATATCACACATTTAAGAATGAATGTGTATTGGTTCCACTGTGAACACACAATGTTCTGACCAATGACAGCATGAGAAATTACTTTGTGGATTTAACTTATCCTGACTGCTCTTACCAGGCGCAGCGCAGTTCCTAGTTTTTAGCCTCACCGTGTAGTTATTGCTGTTGTTAATGTTATTGATTATGTTGCCTTAGTTTGATGCCCTTTTTAAGTTGGTTCAGTTAATTTTAAAGCTCAATTGTGGTTGAGCCAATCCCCTTCACTTTCCCCTGCCGACGCTGACTAGACGGATGCCCCACTGACGAAGAAGTCTTTACTTGCTGATCCATTTGGAGAGGTATAACAAAATGAAATTGTCTTTGTTATAGATTTTGTTCTTTTCTTCTAGTTACCAACCACTATTTTTAGAGCAACAGCAAGATGTTTTCCAAATTAACTTTGTCAAATTTTTCTTTTGCATGAGAGCCCAAACATGCCAATCGAATTAGAGGGTTAGTTAGTGTGTCCATGTTTAAATAAATGTCATTAACAAAGGATTGATTTTAGTCGCCTGTTGAGTCCAGGTGCATGCCATTTCTATTGTTCAGTTACTGTTGTTATTAATTTGTACTGTAACTCTTGAATGTTTAATGATAAGTGCTTTGGTTAGATTGGGATTTTTTTCACCGCTTTGGTCAGCCTGTGCCGATCGTGTATGTTTATCATTTGGTTTTAAGATTAATTTACGTGATATTAAAATTTTTAATATAGGGAAATAAACTTTCTAACTTTACCAAAAGGTGTGGTTATTCATGGTCACATGGGCAATGGTGTGTTAAGTTTACTGATTCAAAGTTTCTGGTAATGATTTGTTAAACCAAGTTGTGTTGTCGATGGTTATGTCATGAGTAAAGTTTGTGTCCATGGTGGAACACTATCAGCGGAGTCAAAAAGGTCCATCGAACTTCTAACGCGTCCCCTTATAAATGAATTAGCAAAGGCCAAATAAGGCCAGGCACGCGCACACCATTCTCACATTAATAGATTCTCCTTTCATCCCTATTGTGCTCTGCCCTGCCTTAAAAGGTTTTCTGAAGCGAGAATAGAATATTTATGTACAAATTAATACACAGCATAAGGAGAGAAAGAAGGAAATAAAGAGCAGATGGGCAAATGTCGGAAACAAGTGAACCTTGTCATAAATTCAACATTTGTCAGGAGAGGTGCAATCCCTGATCCTTTTGTAGGATATATGATCCGCACTCCTGCCAGTCCTAAAATGTCATGCACTCAATGTCAGTTACACTGGTGGCCATAAAAATTACTAGGTATATCAAGGCCCTGCAACAACCAAAGACTTCTCTGGACAGAAGTGCAATTCCACTGTTCTTCCCATTTCCCCTTTTCTGCTCCTTTGTCCCCCAAACCAAATATCTCTACTTCTTTATACGGTTATCTTTCACTCTTCCTTCCTTTGCAATCTTTACCTTTCCATCAGTCACACTCTATTTGCCCCCCCCCCCTTTTTTTTTTTTTAACGTTTTATGCTTTCTTGCTCCTGGTCATGCTTTACATTGGAGAATATCCTAGGGCTAAAATTTCCTGAACAGGAATGCGTTTTCTGCATTACTAGTGCAAACCAACAGAAATTACAAAAGCATTGCCATCTCTGTTCCCCTGAGTATTTTCTGCTCTCCAAGAGGAGCTCCATGGAATCTGGATTTATAAAGTGGAGGGGAACAAGAGTAGGAGGAAAGGTGAGTGAACGGGAGTGCCCTGCCCAAGGAATTCCAATGCCCCTGGATAAAATTCCACCAATTCTGAAGGACCAAAGAGACACATAGCCCAAGCAGGTTTAGCAAGAAAAACAATTCTGAAATTGAGATTTAGAGACACTAGTGGAGCATGGTAGGAAAAGTCCTTTGAAGAGAATTTTGGTTCTTCCGTATAGTAAAGCTGTTATTGAAGCTTTTATAAACTAGCAAGATTCACCCACAGAGCCATCCAATTACAAATATAACCAAGAAAAATCAAATCAAACAAATAACAGAAAGAATCAAACATCAAAAACATAAGTTGTAAGCCTTTGTGGAGGCGACAAATAGAGCTCCAAACACAGTGTAGAAAGTAGAGAATTTAAAACCGGGGCAGCCAGGTCAGTAAATAAAAAAATAAGAATTGTTTTCTTTTTTGAAGCTGGACATCCCCACTCTCAGAAAATTCCACCTTTTAGTCAATTTCTGTTCCCTGCCCTCTTAAAAACATAAAGAAAGGAGCGCAACCATAAACTGCAATTGGGCATCAAGGATTAATTAATGTATACTGTGATCAAACTGTACCACCTAGGTCATGGCACAAACAAGTGCAGCGTGCAGAACTTCCTTAAAGGGAAGAAGACAGAATAAAGGGAGGCAGCTAGTACTTCATTTACACACTTCAAGTTAAATAAGACAAGATCGTAATCCTTAATGCAAGTCAGAAGCATAAGCTTCCAGGAATCAGATGAATATGAGACCTAGACATGGGTCTTCAGACTCAGTCTGGAGAATATAATGAAGCCTAAACAAGCATTCGCAAAGCCAATATGCCAGATGTGCTGTCTGGTAGCCTTTGATCTAAAAACCATCCCTGGCTAGCTAACACTGGTTCCTAAGTGGGCAATTTCGACAAGCCAAGGTGGGCATGAACAAACATCCTGCTGTCAGAAGGTAGTCAGTATTGGAAGGTCTTAGCTTACAGCAGTACTGGCCACCAAGTCCTCTATCACCTGAAGGCAATTCCACAGGTACTGGATGTCTCTGAGGGGAGACAGAAAAATAAACACACAAAACCGAAACAAGTAACCATTACATCCCATGGTGCCTCCTTAAACAAGTTAAACAACAGCGGTGAAATGAAGGAGTCCAGATGGACTCTAAAGAAGACCAAGACCAATCCAGAGTCAGTTTACAAGTTCCATTATATCCTATGGCACTCATTTTCCATTATATCCTACGGAACTGGTAATACAGCGGATGGGGTTTCCGTCACGTTTGTGAAAGAGTAATCCCCTCCTCCAACGTCGTAATCAGGCCCTGAGTATGGATATTCTTTTACCACCTCTAGTTATCCCCATCAAAAAAACCAAGACCTGGGAGATTTAACACCTCTAACTCCCAGTATCATAATTTTAGTGTTCCTCTCATTGACTGAACAATTATGTGCATGTGGAAAGGAAGCTAAAATGTCAAGTTGCATCTAGAGCCATTAATACCAAGTCATCAGCATACAAAGATGAATCCTCCCTAGATCCAATTTTGGAGGTTCTGTAAAACTCTGGCTTAACATAGATGGAAAATCAGACATAGAGAAAATAACAAAGGGGCTAATATACAACCTTGTTTGAAACCGTTGTTTAGAGGAATTTTATCAGACTTTTCGTTACCATTGCCCAAAAGTACTTTTAACCAATAATGTAAATGACGAACGATCAAGGGGCACATCGGATTGCAGAGTTTCACAAGTCTACGCCACAGTGTCAATCGGTCTACAGAATCAAAAGCACTACTAAAATCAACTCTCTGTCTTCATTTTCCACACTGTGACATACTTTTCACTCAGCATGCACAAGGACACAATGTTGACTATTGTGCAACAAGCCTTGCAAAAGCCTGACTCTTCAATAGGCAAAATCTAGGCAGCATTCACCCAAGACACTAAGGGCCTGGTTACCACCTTGATGGATGGGTTACTCTGTCACAAACGTGACGGATATCCCGTCCTCTGTATTACAAGTTCCATTATATCCTAATTAACTTGTAAAAGGGCAGGCGGGATATCCATCAAATTGGTGTTGGAGTATCCCATCCACAAAAGTTGTAATTAGCCCTTAAATGATTTAGTAAATGATTTAGTAAACATTTAGCAAGAATCTTCCCGGTGACATCTAAACGTGCAATTGGACTATAATTTTTTGTTTTCTTTTTTTTTTTTAGAAGATTCCGATCTCCTTTTTAGGTTGAATTTGCTAATGACATCTCAGGGACATTCTGAAAGCTTCCCTGGAAATGTATCCTGTTGCTTACCACAGGCTTTGTGGTTTGTAACTCACATTGTCTTGATTTCTATTTGCTGGCTTTATTTGTTTTAGGCTGTCCAGCTTCAGTTTATCCCTTCTGTTGACCAAAGCTTATTTACAGTATCCTTCCGAGTGCTTCCTTTCTGTAAACAGACCTTTAAATCTTGTTCTTATCTTGTCATGTCTGCTGTGCATTCAAAGACAGAGGTCAAATATCAGGCTTGGTCTTCCAAAGGAGCTTGGTGTTTACTTTTCTTCTTCTGACTTCAAAGTGAGGATATCGGTGACAATCATGCTGGCAACGGGGGTAATTCTGACAACTCTGAAGTTTGGTGGAAACAAATATTTTAATGCCATCAAAACAAATCAGTACAATACACTGGGAGATGACATTTCCACACATTACAGTTATGGGGCGCTGTATACCTTTATTAGTATAACTATATGTCTGTGCAAGCGTAATTGGCAATTTCAATTGAAGATGCATTTGTCTGCAATGGATGTGAGCTACCACACCATGCATACTTCACTCCACTCTGCACCACTACACGCCTCTGCACCACTCTACATTGCATCACTGTACTTTACTCTACGCCACTTCAATCCATGCACTCTACCCCATTTTCAACTACAATGAACCACTTAACTCTTTGGAACTCCACGCCACAACCCTAAACTCTATGTCACTGCACTCTACACTAATGCACTCTACTCTGTGCCACTCCACTCTAAGCCAGTGCACTCTATGCCATTTACTATGAGCCACTCTAATCCCCTCTGCACTACTGCACTCTACCCTGCACCACTCCAACATGCGCCACTTCACTCTACTCTGAAAACAATCAACTTTGCGCCACTCCCCTCTGTGCCACTCTACACCACTGCATTTTACTCTAACTAGTACACCTATGCAATCCACTCCACACCACTTTACTCAAAACCAATGCACTCTTCACCACTATGCTCTATGCCAATCTACTCTGCAACCCTGAACTCTGTGCCACTGTACTCTACTTTGCAACACTGAGCCATTGCACTCTATACCACTACATCCTACACCATTGTTCTCTATGTCACTGCATTCTACGCCATTCTGTTCTGCTTTGCACCACTGCAGTCTATGCCACTGCTCTCTACGTCACTCTACTCTGTACCACAGCACTCTACAACAGTCTACTCTGCATCACTGCATTCTCCGACACTCTACTCTGCACCACTCCACTCTACACCTTTGCACTCTACGCCAATCTACTTTAAGCCACTGATCTACACCACTGCTTAACTCTACCCTGAAACAATCTACTCTATGCCACTGCACTCTACGTCACTGCACTCTAAGACACTCTACTCTGCAACACTACACTCTGCCACTGAACGCTGCGTCACTCTGAGCCATTGCACTCTGTGGCGCTGCACTCTGCGCCACTGCACTCTATGCCACTCTAATCCACTGTGCACCACATCACTCTACTCCACTTTAAACCTCTACTATGCACCATTCTACCCTATGCCAATGCACTCTTCTTTAATATGCATCACATCACTCTACACCACTCCAGTCTAGGCAATTCCATTCTACTCTGCACCACACCACTCTACACCAGTGCACTCTAAGTCATTACTCTATGCCACTCCACTCTACCTTGCACCACTCTACTCCGCTCTACTGTGAGACAACCTACGATATGCAACTGCACTGTACACCACTCTACTCTGCACCACTGTACTCTATGCCACTCCTCTCTACAGCACTCTACTCTGTAACACTCTATGCCACTCTGCACCACTGCACTTCACTGCGCTCTAAGCCACTGCACCACTTCAATTTACCCTGCACCACTTCATTCTACTATGAAACAATCTACTCTATGACACTGTACACTGCCACACTACTCCACCCTGAGCCACTACACTCTATGCCACTGCAACCTAAGCTGCACCACTCCACACCACTCTACTCTACCCCAATGCACTATAGGCCACTATAATCAAAACCAATCCACTTTACGCCACAGCACTCTAGATCACTCCACTCCATTCTACAACACTCCACTCTGACGCTCTACTAAATTAAATTCTACTCCACTCTGCTCTATGCCACTCCACAACACTATGCAACTCCCTCTACGCCACTCATGCCACTTTACTCCACTCTATTCTACGACACAGTACTCCACTCTAACCCACTCTACGCCACACCACTCTGACACTCCATGACACTACTCCACTCTATGCCACCCTCTACGTCACTCCACTCTGTTCTACACCCCTCCTCAACAATCTATGCCACTCCATGACAGTCTACTCCACTCCTTGACACTCAACTTCCCACCATGCAACCCATGTCTACTCTACACCACTCCACGACTCTACGCCAACCCATAACACTCAACACCACTCTCCTTTACGCCACTAACTTTTATTCATGGTGAATAGCTACCAAGGAGGTGAACTACATGACTAAAACATATTGTCAAAGCCAATTGGTCTTGCATGGGCAAGACCTATTGGCTTTGTCAATGCTTTACTATAATGGTGTATAATATTAATACCATGCCAAGACTTGAGTATTACATCTGCCTCCAAGCAGTTTCCTTTATCACAGCTCTTCACTATGCCCCTAAAGGAGAAGAAAATGGAAAGAGAAGAAAGAAGATCCCTTTAACTAACCCTTGGGCCACTAATTGCTCTAATGAGGAGCAGGAGGTGAAATTATCTTGGACAGGTCCATCTCGATGGCTTCCATAAAATAAATACATACATTTCAGAATATTGAGACTAAAGGTAATAGCCAATAAGCAAACTAGAAAGTACTGAACAGGTTGTCAGTGATCATTCCAAGAAGTAAGGAGAGTATCTACTATAGTGGAAAAAGTCGGCTTTGGCCAGTAACTTTCAATGGGGTTTTAAGATTTTGCTTTAAATTCTAGAATTCATCTGGGGAGGCATGACTTGGGGCACTACGAAGCGAGATGTGCGTCTGCGATGCTCCTGGACAACATCCCAGTTATGGCAGACAGCCTGAATAAAAAACACCAATAATAGCACTCACTGACCGTGGAACACTCCTTGTGGCTGCAGACATTAGGAAAAGGTGATTACAAATCCCCTTGGCAGAGGATGATAATGGATTCAACTTGGAGCCTGGCCTACCATCAAAATCCCAGGATGACGCCAAACATGAGGGCACTGTTAAAGCACAGATCGGAGGGGCAAGTGAAGTGTGGCATTAAGCAGTCTAGACAGAATGACTCAGCCTGCCTTGTGGTGTGGGAGATGGGTTGCCCCACATTGCAGTGAAGAGGCAGCAGGCTATAAAGGGGCTATAAACCGCAGTCAAACACTCAAGAGGGAGGTCCAGGACAGGCAGAACGACCAGTCAGGTAGATTAAGTCCTTTATGGGCACTACACAGGTAAGAAACAGGACAGTGGGGTTGAGTGAGGATAAAAGAGGAGAATAAGAAGACACCATGAGTGCAGCCCGCTAACCTGCTGCACTGCTGTGGGATGCAATGTCCCCCTCCCCCCATGTGAGCAGAGAAGAAACAAAGCAGTAGGGTCCCACTTCAAGCTGTCTGTACACAGATATTATCTATTGCACAAATGCCGGTCTGAAAGCATGGAAAGATAAACAACAACACCCACTCCCCATCCCGCCTAAACACCACCTTTGTTGTTAGCAGTAGGGATGGTTGGGCAATGCAAAAATCACAACTGAACTATAGCTCTGAGAGGCCAATAACTGTGGGTCTGAATAGACATCTGCTGAAGTAGCGTATATGCCCTAAGAGTCGGTGTGCTTCTGTAAAGTGGCTGGGGAGTGGATGTAGTGGATACGTGCAGTGGGACCAGATGGAGCCCCTTGCCTAAACACATTTGAAACTGCATGGGTAATACTGTCAAATAATAGTCCGTATGCTAAGGAACACACTGCTCGATTGGCAAGAGCTCTTCATAATAGAGTGAAAGCACCCCTCTCTTGTCAAATGGCTTCCGGGGACAGAATGGTGAGGCCCCAAACCAGTAAAATGCAACCCATTCAGGAGATCTCTAGGCCGCAAACCTCCAGGGGGAAAGAAGAGAGGGATTTATTGAGAAATGACCAAATCCACTCTTATCTTAAACAGAAGGGAATAAACGTAACACATAGCCTTGCTACAGGAATCCCATATTGTACAGGATAAGGGGATGAAACTCCAAAAACAGCACAGGGTCCAGATCTATACCATCAACTATTCAGCCAATGCCAGTGGTATAATAATCTGGGTGAAAACGGGGAACTCCCTCAGGATTCAGTCCCAGACACGGACCCAAAGGGATGATTTTGCCTGTTGAAGACTCAACTTGATGGCTTCCCTATAATCACAGGCAGCATTAATGCTCCTAATTCCGATCAGCCAACATTTTTCCATATATTATAATCTCATCTCCAAGCTGAACACACATACCATTTCTTCTTGATGAGGATTTTAATTGTGTACAAAATCCATCCATCCACCGCTCCCACCTCCACTTCCCTCTGCCCTGACAACGTCCAAAGCACACAGCCCAGCATCTCTTGGCTTTAAAAAATGGTCCCTGACTAATGTTTGGCAGCCCCTGAACCCGAGGATCAAACTCTACTCCTACTGGACAGGACTGTCTGCTCCTTGTCCCTCAGTCCCTATACTGCCTCCCCAGATTTCCTCGGCAGGGAACTGTCCAACTGCAGTCCCTTGATACTAAGCCTTGGCAGGAACCCCCCCACTAGTTCCCAAGAGGCGCCTGCAGGCTTCTGCCCTGGAAGACCTGCCCATCAGAGACATGATTCTAGACCAGCTTTTAAAATATCCTGAGAACAATGATGGCACATCCTCTTCAGTGGCCACCACGTAGGAGGTCTTCAAAGTGGTTACTCGCGGTACTTGCATCCGTATGGTGCCCTAAGTGTACAAAATAGTACTCTGTGAGCTGGATGTGGCTGAAGACGACTACATCACCATGGAGAGGTGGGAAACCGAGGATCCTACAATTAGGCCCTTGGTGGGCCAGCTCTATGAGACCAAGTTCCAGCTTATGGAGTAGCTCTGATGCTTTGACTATACCTCCTACCTGACCCACACACATGCCGAGGGTGACAAGTCCAGTTGTCTCCTGACGTGGTTCACCAGCAGCCTCAAGCAGTATCCATCCTTTGTACAGATGGCACCCTTCTCAATTCTCAACAAGCCATACATGAGACCTTCACCAGCTACTATAGGATTCTGTATCACCCTTTGCCTGGAATGCAATCAGACTTGATACAGACTTTACCAGTGGCAGCCCCACTCCCTGGTCTCACCCCGGAAAAGTTTGGCCCCAGATAACCCCATCACCACTCAGGATGCAAAGGCAGCGTTAACAGGGTTAGAGACAGCAAATTACCTGCAACGGATGGTCTTCCGACCAAATTCTGTAAGACGTACAGGGGCTCCGGGTCCTTAAAATGACCAGGTTGTATGAAGGCTTGTATGAAGGCATGTTGGAGGGTGGGCGCCTTCCGGCTAGCCTGTGCAAAGCCTTAATAGTCTCACTCTCGAAACCAGGGAAAGGCACCACCGACCTTGCCTTGTATCACCCTATCTCTATTCTAAACATGAATTACAAATTCCTTAGTAAGAATCCCAGCCACCCACATCCAGCGAGTGCCATCTCGACTAGTACACGCAAACCAAAATGGTTTAATGACAGGCAGGAAGATGACTTTGAATATCTGACTACTTTACCGAGTCATGGAAATCGACAGAGGGTTGCTGGCCCCGAGCTTCTATCCTAGTGCTGGACTTTCAAAAGCCATTTCAATACCCTCATTTGGTATTATCGCTTTCGCATCTTTTCCAAATCTGGCTTTGGGTCGGGAAATATTGCCCAGTCTGCATGTTGTACACAGATCCTACAGTCAGTGTCAAGACCAAGGGCCTTCTCTCCGAATCCATCCCAGTGGGCAGTAAGAAAAGGCAGGGCTGCCCACTCTCACCTGTTCTAATTCCTTTAACGATTGAGACGCTGGCAACCTGGTTAGATAGTGTGGCACAGAGGGGGGGCATCCCTCTGCCTGACAGAATCCATATAATATCATTAAACACGGCTGATGTCCTCTTTTATCTCAAGGTCTTATCGCAAAATCACTTCTGCATAGCTGACCTAAAGACAAAGTTTAGTGCAGCCTCTGGGACTGATGGGACAAATTTTGTATTTTCCCTAAAGTTGGGTGAGAGCGCACCCCCTTTCCCTACCTCTGCATCTGTACAGAACCTGCTCCACAGGACTCTGACAACAGAGGTCTTGTCACTTTGGTCACAGGTGACCTTTTTGTGGTTCCTCCCATTATCTGTAATTGTCCTCTTCACTGTATTCAAGATGGTCATGCTTCTTTGCCTCCTGTACTATTTCGCCAACCTCCTAATCAACAACTCCTGGAAGTTCTTCCAGGAACTACACAAGCTCCTGGGTGATTTAATATGACAAGACTCTCGCAGGAGGGTGGCTAACTCAAAACTGCAGCTCCTGACAGACCACGCAGGCCTTGAGCCCCCAACTTTGAATATTACTATATGGCAGCCCAATTGAAGTGGCTCTCCTAGTGGCTTGCTGACTGCTTCCTTGAGGAAACCTGCATGATGGGCCCACTACTCACCCACACTGAATTACTATCACTAGTAATCCCAGGATCTTGCCTAACCATGGCCACACACCCCTCCTCCGGGTGGCCTTTACCTGTTTTACAAAAGCTTTAAGGGCTATGAAACACATTCTTCCCTACACACCTGCGATACCTATTCTTGTCCTTCAGACAAGTCGGGATTTGCACACCTGGGACCAGGCCGGGATCCTCACTCTGGAAAACCTATTCCAAAATGGTGAACTGCACACTTTCCTAACCCTGCTGGAACAACATGGGCTGTATGAGGGGCAACTTCTCCTCTATGTCTCCTTAAAGGGAGGACTTAGGGATACCTGGGCCGCCTATGACACAGAACCGGCCACTCATCAGCTACTGCAAGCCTTACATACGCTGGGCAGTTGTCGAAGACCAGTAAGCTGGCTTCAAGTGCTTTGGTGGCTTTGACATACACCTTGCTGAGGCTGGTGAGAGATACCTGGGAAGCAGAGTTCAACCAAACCCTCCACAATAAGAGAGTGGGTTAAAGCGTTGCCATACCCAAGGATGGTTTTGCGGAATGCCCGCCTTGAACTCATTCAGTTTTATGTATTACACAGGGCCGACCTCTCCCCTCAGAGGATCACCACAATATTCACTGGAGCCACAAACCTCTGTAACTGATGCATCAGCACCGCAGCAGACATGAAGCACATGCTATGGGATTGCCCTCAATTGCACCCCTTCTGGGACACAGTGTTGTCCAAGCCTGAGATGGTCACAGATTTACAGGAGGCAAGGTCCTGACAGATGGGGGTCCCTCTGCCTATACTGTAGGTCCCATCAACAAATAACAGTAGTGTGTTTATTCAATCTTCCTTATTGTCGCCCTTAGGACCATAACCTTGAAGTAGAAACTCCCAGCACCCCTGTCTCCCGAGGCTTGGTTCCACTTGCTATGTTGCTGGGCGAAAGCCAAAGCCAAGGCTCTCCGCAGAGGAGATACAGGGCCTAGACCGCCACCTTATAGCCCAAGACTAGGATGCACAGCTCTTTAGACTAACGGACCCTCCCGACTGCAGGGATTCTGAGCCAGAGACCTCTAGAACCCCATCCAGTCCTTCAAATAGCAATACCGGTTCCGCTCACGTAATTCTCAATAGCTAGAGGACCATCTAGGGCTGCCTCACAATACTGTGGGGTAGCTCTGAGCATTGGCTGGCTGGCTGTCCCTCGCGTGAAGACTGGTACTCAACTCCACAGGGTCTTCTATCACATTACCCCTCAATAGTTTAGGCCCTATGAGTGGCATTCACTGCCAATCGTACTCAAGACACTGGGCTCACACAGGGAATTGATTTTCATAATATTTACGCCCCCTCTTTTGTATCACGGGCCACATCCTTGAAATCTTCCACCAAGCTGGGCAGCCAAGTCACCGTCCATCTCCACCCCTGTTACCAGCGGCCATGCTTCAAAGACCCATTATCATCCGACTATCATGTTATGCTCTAGTATTATACATTTGTTGTCCAAAAATTAATAAAAATGTAAAATAAATTAAAGCAACAGCAAAACTCCTTTCTGTACTACATTATACAGTGATAAGCTTACTGGGGACCTTGGCTGTTGAGAGCAAAGATGGGACAAGGTGGCAAATACACCTCTAACGGACGGCCAACCGCAAAACCTGTCAAGACTAACCTAGTGCATTTCATTACAAGCGCAAACTATTGCACTTTAAGTATTTATATAAATTAGATTATACTCCAAATAGGCTTTAACATATGTACCCAGATACCACTACGCAGTGCGTTCAATGTAACTTTGACAGGAATGATTTTTACACCAGGCACAGCTATACCGTAGCGTACAGGCATCTGGAGAGCAAACTATTACCAGAACTGAAACGTGGGCTGCTTCAGGAAGCCCAAGAGACCCAATAGTGGTGTTAGCAGCTGGGGATACACTTGAACTTCCAAACATCACAAGAACGTTTGTTTCTATTGCCTTAATCTTAGCAAAATGCAGAGTTGTGCTTTGCTGAGGTAAGAATATACCATGAGTAATATACAGGATTCCTTTTTTGGTAAAACGGCGTGACGTTGAAGGTAGGTGAGAGAAGTCAATCCTACTGCATAACTGCTGAACAATGATCTGAACTCTGAGTATGGAAACACAGGGACATAGATGGATGATTTATAGTGTTTATGACTGATGGGATAGGAAGGATACTTGCACTGCTAGCAGGTGTGCTCACCTATACTGAGTATCTGGCTATATGTGACTTGTATCCTGACTCTGACATTGGACCTGATGTCACACTAATCTACTATGTGCATGAAGGGCTATGCTTATCTGTGACAATGAATGGTCCAGGACCTGTCCTGTGTCCTGGAGACGTTCACAATGATTGCCCTAATAGTCAACAGAGAGACACTATCCTCATCCCACGTGTACACAAAAAGCAGTGGTGGCAAAGTACTATGTTTTGTGATTGATAGTGTGACCAGACCCTTTTATCTGTGTCAGTGAGTGTGGACTATGGACTTCTTTTGTGTAAAGTTCTGCTGTTACACGTGATCCAGAACCTTGCACTGTCAGCCTGTGTGTATGTCAAGTGAATGTGTGTTTAAGGTATGGAGGTAGTACATACGTAGCAGTACGACTCTAGGTGTTTAAGAGTCCCTGCACTGAAGCAGTGCCGTCCATTTTGGAAGTCCCTGGCTTAGTATGGCACAAGATGGAGGACAGCTTTCCCAGGCAGTGGTAGTGTATTGCCTGCATTCCTGTGGCTGGAGAGTGAAGATCCTGACAAAGTGCGGAGGACGGAGACAGAGCTCCCTCTAGAAATTCCATATAGACTTTATTTGCAAAGGTTTGTCAATTAGTTCTTCCTGAGCACTGCTATGAGGTTGATGGTAGGGCTGAAAGATGGAACTGCACTTTCGGTTGTTTACGGTGATGACATTTCTAAATCAAGCTGATCCTTTTATGGCACTGAATACAGCTTTAAACATTCGGATGATAGCCAAGTACAGAAAACTCACACTTCCCTAGTTGTATGGAGACAGCCCCAGTGTTACCTGCTGTGAGAAGAATCCCTTCAGACACAGGCTGTGTCTGGAGAGCAGCCTGACAAGGGCACCACCAACTGGTTCTGAAGTTTAAGACAGTGGATCCACATCCACTGTCTGATAAGTGTGTATAGTGATGATATCCAATCAATCTAATTTGTTCCAGTCCCTTGACATTCGCGACCAAATATGGGAGTGCTCCACACAGAACTTTAATAGAGCTGCTGTGTAAACAAGCTAGTTAGTGTCCGCTTTACAGCCAGTCTCCCGGAGGTGAGGAGGCATCACTTGAAATCTGCACTTTCTGCTTGATGATCTAAGGATATGCCTAGTGCCTAGAATCCTGCTTGCTGAGAGTGGGAAGGAGTGTCCCTAGCCTTGCAGGAGAAGAGACTCTGAAGGAGGGAAAAAACCCACACTGTGTTCCTGGTGTGTGGAGCACCCAGAGGAAGCAGACAGTATCAGAAAGCAAAGCTGTGATCGGCCTGTACCATGAGTGGGTCTCAAGGTATTTCTGTGCAGTTCCTATACGAGAACTGCCCCAAAGGTTGCAGTAAATCAAGTGCTGGCATGTTCATTGTCAGTCACTGCAGCGATGGTCTAGGGCTGCCAACACCAGAAAAAACAAAAAGACGTGTTGCCACTCGGTCAGCCTAATCGGCCTCAGAAGCTACCACTGTGAACATGAGAGGCCGCAACTGTGCATTGCGTTAGGGAGCCTGACTGGCTTGGGTGGCAGGACGTGCATGTCACCGCTATAAATCTGATGGGCCAAGGCGATTACAACTATATGAGAAGCCGGGCCTTGGCACTTGAAACTGCTGAGCTGAGCGACAATACGAGAGAGAGGCTACTGATAAGACAGAAGGACATTAAAAGGATTCACCTGCGGCTGGACCAAAAGGGCTGAGATGCTCTCACAGGCGATTGAGCAAGAGTGTGAGACTTTCTGCCAGGGTAAGAATGGATAGGCTGAGCTGTGCTTCTAAGCCCAATAGAAATAAAAATAAAATAATCTGCGCAAATGCTTCATTCATGTCTCTGCCTTCAGGTACAGGGACTAGGATTTCTTGGGTGTCGAGAAGATACTGGAGCAGGAGGGTGTAGTGCCTTGCAGATATTGTTAAGAACCAGTGAGAGATAAAGTGTGTTCGAGATGAAACTGTGATGGATTCTGGGGATGTTACCCTGGTAGAAAACCATGGACGGAGCGCTCTGGTGTCAGGCTGGTAACCACTGAGCAACGATTGTCCCCAGGCACACCCCGTTGTGTCCCTCAAACTTGCTTTCCAGTGTTTCACCAACAAATGTCCACTTATCCACCAAGTTCAAGTGTATCAGCTCCAGGTTTCATTACCTTGGTTAGGTTAAATCCTAAAGCCCCAACGGACAAGACTGTGCACCAAAGTCTGGTGTGGATTTTAACCCCTAGGCAGTGAAGCAAGATCCTGCCAACCAGTACTGGTATCTCTGTCAGTGGTAACCTGCAAAGCATCACCCACTAACTCTTGACACAGGAATGTGAGTGGTCAAGTTCTAGGGGTCGTGCTCCATAAAGTGTGCCCCATCCAATATGGGAAGCATTAGTGAATATGCATTCTAGTGGCTCTGCTCCAGCCTAATGCCAAAGTGTCCGGATCATGGGTCATAGAGAAGGGTCCCCCATTCTATCAAGGGCTCTCCCTGAGGGAGATCATCATTTTTTTCTGTCTCCCATACACACAGGAGGATCAGGGAAGGTAGAAATAATACATGGGGGACCTCGAGAGCAGCCTCTGTCTAACACAGAAGTCAAATCTAAACCTCTCTAGTTGTTTCCACCACAATCCTAATCTCTCTCAACAACCACGCTCCTGTAGGAGCGCACAAGTCATCACTGCAGACACTTATCCTCATTCTGGATTGGCTTCAGGCACATGTGAATACCTCATCCTTTCCTTCTGACAGGAGATCCAGTGTGCTTCCTAATTAGTAAATGACTGAGACTGTATTGCTTGATTAAAATAATTGAAAATAAGTAAATTAATAAAAGTAATTTTAAAAAATGTCAGGTTTTACATTTTCTCTTATGACTACTATTCTGAAGAGCAGCTGTTAATGCAATAAAAGCGCAGCCCTGTGGGGCAAGTATTGGGAAGTGAGCCTCTATTTCACATGTAGTCATGGGTCCGCAATGATCTGAAAGTGCAGTGTATAAGACCCTTTGCCTTACCACAGGCACACAATAGATTGTTAGCTACCTTGCTCATTTCTGCTAGGGGGAACTACATAAACTTGAGAACTCGAGAGGCAGACTAGCGGGAGGTGCCCGATAGGCAGGCTTCTACCGCTAAATTACATGTTCTAATGCTTAGGCCTTTAAATATGGGTTTTAGTCAAAAGTGTGCTTCCTAATAGTGCATTGCCCAGAGGCCTGCAATACAGCACATATACTGCAATCACTGTGCACACTTCACTTATATATCAGAGAACACAGAGCTAGAAATAGCCTTCAAAATAATGAAAACTATATGGGTGCAAACCAGAAACTCTTACAAGTGTCTAGTCAAGGCCAGGAGGTGTTTTTTCCTCACATAACCACTCATGCTTTGTAGCCATCTAATGGCCAAAATGTGGTCAAAAACTGCACCATCATTCGTTGTTTTAGCCTTTTAGAAAAAAAACATGGCAGCGATAGCTCCAAAATGTGAAGAACTGTAATGGCAATTATGACAGAACTATGGCTGGTGTGTCAATGACACGCACACTATGTAGGCCGACTGACTCCAACAAAACTAAGGGTCTCCCTCAAAGTATTTGGTAGGACTCAGAGAAACCTGTGTTGATATGGCCAACCCCGCCTAACAAACAAACGTAACTCCAATGTCCTGAACTGGTCCAGCGACTAACAACTGACTGGCAACTACACCAGAAGAAGGCTGCGGCCCAGATCCAGAATTCCCAAACAGCACCATTCCACAAGCTCGAGAAAGTACTGTGCTGTCCTCAAAAGAATTCAGTACCCACCTCTTCCCAGAACTACTTCCACCCACAGGCGGCTAGACACCGATCTAGCAAGTCACTGTACCTTTCATGACACATACTCAATTCTATAAACAAAAATTAAGTATCACAAAATAAAAGTGAGATAGCTAAAATAGGTGGCTTCTGGTGCAAATTTTATTTGTTAAATGTATTTACATCTGCGTGATGTAGGAAAGTAAAGCACACATCCCAAGCTTCCATAATGATTGTCGTGTACGTGACAGAAGCTACACCCCAAGATGAAATAGAATCCTGGTCTGTATCAGATGTCTGTATCAAAATTCAGGCATCCATATCAAAGCCTTCCTGTTTGGGTAGGGTCCTCCAAAATCATACTGGTACTGAAGCAAATACCCGAATATGCCCAGGCTAGTTTTTCTAAAACTGTAAAAAAAATAATTTTGAGCCAAGCATATTTGTTTTCATACGAAGATTTGCGGTAATCGGCCGTGAGCCCTCAAGAATATGTTTTATTGAGTTGTCATCACCGGATGAACTAATGTAAACGTCACCTCCTGTTTACAAAAACAAATAGCAACATAGCTATGTCTCGGAGAGCCACAGAAGTAAAAAAATAAATAAATAAAAAGAGAGGCGTGTTTAGACAACAAACAGGAAGTGAAATGAGGGCAGGGCCCTCTAAGTGAGAACCATTTAATTTGACACTCATCATAGGCAGGTGAAAAGACAGTTAGAGAAAAAATGACTTACAGTGGTTACTTTTTTGTGATTTAGATTTGTTTATAGCCAAACACTCACGTCCCTTCTCACTCTACTTGGTATCAATAACAGAAAGCCGTTGGTTTTTCAAGAAACCACTTTCTGGAAGAGTTTTCTTTATTGAGACGAAGGAACTTAATTTAGAATGATTGAAACGCGGTCTATTGTTTTGGGACGACTTGGTGGCTCTCTGATAAAAGAACACATTCTGCAATAGGGAGTGTGGAATACAACCTTTAATACCATATCAAATGTACAGCCGAACTTGTGGTTGTTAAAGGGATTGGTCTTTTTTTTCCAAAGTATAACTTTTATACACGCGTTAATAAGGCCCACCTTTTTATCTCTAAATCTTGCAAAACGGGAGTACACATTTAAAATCGTTGCCTAGTTAAGGGAAGTAATTTACGAAGCAAACGTTTGAGTTTTAGGGGTGATAGCGATTATTTTAAATTTACGAGCATGGCGCTGCTTCGCGTTGTTAAGAAGATGTAAAACAACCCGTTCTTGGCCACTTTACAACAAAGTCCTGGAGTGCAGGGGTGTTTACCTTGCCGCTGACCGGACTGGCCCTCCGCCGCTCCTCCTTAGTGGCGAGCTTTCTCTTTTTCGCCGGGCCTCATAAAACACCGAGCCAGTAGTCGCACTTCCTTCGTGCCTGGTCGGATCCCGGAGGCGGGTTTTGGGGAGGCAGCCACAATACCTCCGCCCGAATGCACATCGGCTCACGAAAGCAACAGCATCCCGGAGCTGCCTTCAGCGAGCTTAAAGAGACACTCACTCCGCTGCTCAACCCACGACTCCCCCTCCTCCTCCGCCGACAATCTTGAAAAACCCAGGAATGCTGCTGATTTCATCTCAGTCTCTAAGAGCCCGCAGCGTCTTGGAACAAGTTTTTTTAGTCACGCCATAAGCATGCGTAGTATATAACGTGTGCGTAATTTTATTCAATATTTTGACGCGGGAAGGTGGTAGTTCGGTCACTTATTTGTGCGAGAAAAAGACAGTATTTTTACCTGCGGGAGGCCGATTTCCATAGAAAACAATAACATCTACGTCTGAAAGGAAAACGTTTCGGCTCCTTCTAGATATTATTTTCGCCATCTGCTGGGCACTACAGGGAAAACAACTTTATGCAAATCACTCATATTTGGCAAATTAGTTTGTTGTATTAAATGGCTTATAGTGCGCTGCTTGTTGTAAATATAGCGCATCACACCGTATTGCCGCTGGTTCCTAGCGCATGACTGTTGGCGCTATTATTCAATTTGACGCTTTTGAATTTAACGACCAGGGTATATTCAAAGGTGAGAGGGTCTTGCTGAGATCCGATACGGTGACCTGACGATAGCCGAATTGGTCATCGGCAACTCCGGGTATAGACACTTCATTGATTAATACATGTATCAAGCAACTCAACTCTTGCTTCAACAAGTATATGTTCGTTTGAACTGGTTGACATTAAACCATAAGAACATTAAACCATAATAACTCAAAATACGCATACAAACACCCTCTCCATCACAAACATACACAATTATCAAGAGGAGAAAAATGCAATTATCCAAATGTATATCATTATGTTTTTAAATATTGAGAATGCGTGATTGGTAAATAGTAACAAGATCCATCTATGTATTGGGTTGTGGAGAAATGCGCGCACATATTCTTGCATCAGTAATACTCGGAATGACTGGCTGCGAGGACGCCACTTGCCCGCCCCCTATTGTGTCTTAATGGCCCAATCTAAAGATCTGCTCGCGCCCTAAACAGGTGACCATTGTCATTTCACGGAAGGGGGTGGGAGCGGGGAGATAGCACAGCTTTGCTCAACAGCATTCTTTGCAGTTTTTTCAGGTTGAGCGCTCTCTCACTTAGGTCCTGCTGCGAACGAGGAGCACCCGAGAATCCACTAAAGCACTCGAGAATCCACTGGAAGAGACTTAGTGGAAAAGGTCATATTTTATCTATCGAAGGACTGGCACAGATTCCTTTCCAGTTAGGAAAGGAAACTGAAAGGACATTGATATCCCCGAAATTGTGTGTGTGTGGCGGGGTCTTTGGCTGTTCTGCAAGGGGAAAACATTTCCCCACGGAGAGGTAAAAAAAATAAAAAATTCATATTTGCACAGGTCATCCCATTTTCCCTGTGAAGAGTTCTCCACCATAGAGATCGCCTTACAGAGGGGCTGGGATCTCGTTTTTGGCAATGATATCATTTACTAAGGAATCCTCATGATAATTTGCGCCAGGAGCAGCTTTTCATGCAGACTCAATGAGGCATTTGTGAAGTCTAGAGAGTAGCAAATCTAGATGTAAATCTCCAAATGTATATTTTTTATTTTCGTTGTGAATTGACCACAATCTGGACAACTGCCTGTTGGATTCCAGAAGAAAAAGAACCAAACAATAAACCCACAAAAAAGGTTCTGATGAATCAAAACGAATACCCTGAGTCACGGCCCTTAATTTTGTGCACAATCAATACCTCATAGGTAATAGAGTTTTCTTCCATACGCTACCAAATTTGATGCAACCAATGTATATGGTAATCATTGTTTCAGGATGTGAGCCGACGGTCAGGAAAAATAACTGGAACCTTGACAGTACCTTATTAAACCCCAGGTCCAGTGTGCAGCACAGATGTATTCTGCTAAATTATGAGGAACAACGTTGAAGCCCTTGTAACATGGACTCCCCATCTCCATCAAAAGAATTCAAGGTGGCACATCATCATTCCCCTTCCCTTAGCTTCAAGTTTCCAGTACCAGTTGATCATGCTTCTGTACTGCAAAAGCTTTGCTTATACTTCTCTTCATTTACTCTCTCCAGGCCCCCAATTCACCACTTCTTTCATCCAACTTGAGCTTTCTGGGGCCCTTGTTGACTTCCAGGCCACTGCAGTACCCCTTTTAGCAATCAGCAATGCAGATCCACAAACCTACCACTCAACCTCTTTTTCTTGGATCAGGGTATTAACCACAGCAAACACACTTCTGGTTTCTCCAGCTCTGTCTTCCCTCTTAATTCCATGAGAACATCTGTTACCATTTCTCAATATTGTGCAATACATGGGCAGTGTCACACTGTGTGAAACAATCCAGTCTTGTCACTGAGACACCAGGGACAGGACATGTATTCAATCTATTACCTTAGGAGTAGGATATGGCCTGCTGAAGATTTTAAATGACTACAAAACTAGGTTTACTGGGACACCTTCAAGATGAATTTCAATATCAACTTCTAGCCTCCTTAACCCAGTTCTCTACCTTTGTCAGTTTCCTTTAGGATATGCAAGTTTGGACTTCATTATTCTCATCAAAGACTAATAGTGTAGTGCCACAGAATGCCATCCCTTTTCCAGATTGAAAAACAGATGCAACACTTAGTTCCTGACTTGGAGTTTGGTGGATGGGTACGCTGTCACAAATGCACTTGTACTAAGGCAGACAGGATATCAGTCACATTTGATATGGAGTACCCATCCCCAAGACTCTAAATCAGATCAGGCCCTTAGTGTGTAAGAGTGTGAAGGTAAATATGCACATACAGGTAAGTGTGGGAAACAAACTTTATTTATTGGATATTTACCAATTTGCCAACTCGCAGAGACTTCTGCCGCAACTGCCTAACAAGCGATCAGAGTCTCTGTGAAGCACCAGCCTTAAACATGGAATACAGCAGTCGATTTAAAGAAAAACATCTGTGTGCTCTAGCTTCAATGGAACATAACCTGACCCCTTATAAATACAAATAAAACATTAATAATTACATTAAAACTGCATAAATACATTAATGAATACATACGAAATGCACACAAACGTACAACAAAATGCTAATGTATGCAAAACCTTTAAATCTCTCAGAAAGATTGACTCCGCACAGTTCTAGACTCATGAGAGTAGACATTACCATCAAAATTACCATGGATGACATCACTACTGTCACATACCGTGTTGGGAAGAAGTGTACAGGAATCCAGTGTAGCACCCACATCTGAAGTAATTTTTGAACCAGCAGAATCACTCTCAAATTGAACATCACTCTTACTTGATGCCTGGATCATCCAACAACCATAAACCTGTCTGGAACATTCTTAGCCTCCATTCAAACCGAATTTAGACTTCAACAAGATGTCAGCTTGCTGAAGTGACAGCTTCACCAAACTTTACCTGCTCCACCACCCTTTACCATTGATAAGGACAGAGGACAGCCCCTTTGGATACCCTGACAATTTATGGTGGAGAAAAACATTGAGACTCCCCTTTCTTGACTCTGAAGTTTTTTTAAATCAGAATCCAATCCCCAGTCTTCAAATCAATCTTTTTAACATTATGGGGGTCATTCTGACCCTGGCGGTCTATGACCGCCAGGGTCGCGGATGACTGAAGCACCGCCAACAGGCTGGCGGTGCTTCAAAGCCCATTCCGACCGCGGCGGTAAAGCCGCGGTCGGAAAACCGGGTACGGCGGTTTCCCGCCGGCTTTCCCCCGGCTGGGCTAATCCTCCATGGCGGCGCTGCAAGCAGCGCCGCCATGGGGATTCCGACCCCCTTCCCGCCAGCCTGTTTCTGGCGGTTTTCACCGCCAGGAAGAGGATGGCGGGAACGGGTGTCCTGGGGCCCCTGGGGGCCCCTGCACTGCCCATGCCACTGGCATGGGCAGTGCAGGGGCCCCCTAACAGGGCCCCAGCATGCTTTTCACTGTCTGCTTAGCAGACCGTGAAAAGCGCGACGGGTGCAACTGCACCCGTCGCACACCTGCAACACCGCCGGCTCCATTCGGAGCCAGCTTCAGTGTTGCAGGCAGCCTTCACGCTGCGGACACCCGTACCCGCCATCCTCTTCCTGGCGGTCGGAATGGGCTTTGAAGCACCGCCAGCCTGTTGGCGGTGCTTCAGTCATCCGTGACCCTGGCGGTCATAGACCGCCAGGGTCAGAATGACCCCCAAAATCCTTTTTTGCACACAGCAAATCGGATTGAACAGTACTCAGGACATTGTTGTACATTTCAGTTTCACTGATACTAGTTTGCCCATTGCACTTTAACCAGTCTGGACATAGAGAAGATCTAGGACTTCTTTTTCTTAATAACACAATGGGAGAAGCTCCTGTTGTGCTATAAGGAGTAGTCAAGTAGGCCCAAACCATTTGTCTTAAAAAACTTTCCAACTGAACACCAATTGTTAATGCAGTCTGAATTATTTCGTGAGGGTACAAAACTACTCTAAGATGTGTAATCTGATGTAAGTCAATGAATTGTTTAATTTGAACCGAGGTTAAATGTGTTCCATTGATTGTGACAAGAACTGATGGGTGCCCCCTCTATTTGAAAAACTCTTCTAAAAACTCTGATCACAGTGTTGTGTTAGAACTGCTGCAAACTGAAAGTAGACCCATTTTGAAAAAAAAAACATCTACTAAAACCAACAGGAACCTTTTGCCTGTAGGTAACAAATCAAAGGGTCCGGCAAAGTCCAGGGATACCATATCCCAAGGTTTGTCAGGCAAGGGAACAACATGCAACGGTGATTCAAACGTTTTCCAGTGCTTATCTGACTGAAGACATACAGCACAAGAATTAACACATTTTGCCACTTGGACATCCATTACGAGCCACCAGCAGCACTGTTTGAGATTACTGTATATCCCACTTATACCTAAATGCCCTTCATGTGCTAGGCTAATTAAATCTACACAAATAGTTGAAGGAGGGATGTACAAGTCTTGACATATGAAAAAAACATTCACAATACATAGTTCCTCTGACAGTTTAGCAAAATGTCTAAGCCCAACATCCAAATTCCTCTCATAACTCCATTAATTCCAGATAAGACTCATCACTTTCTTTAAGTCCTGATCTTTTTCAAAGGCTTGTAACTATTCATTTTTCTCAAAGCCACTCCTTTGTCTTTTATCACATCCGCCAAAAAGCCGCATCACAATCAACATCATCCTCTTCTTGATCACAGTCAGATTATAAGGGCATCCTGGATAGGCAATCAACCCTACTGTTCTTAGCCCATGCAATATATATGTATGTGTGTGTATCTATAGAAACCCTTTTATTTTGTTGATATGAGCAGCAATAAGAAAAACAAACAATTTCTATTGTCAAGTATAAGACAAATACAGTGCGCCCCTTCCTCCTATGGGGTCCTCCACCACATCTTGCAATATTAAACTTTTTATTATCCCTCAAAACCATGATGTAACCACCATTTCCTCCAGATTCTTTCATATTTGTGTGGGCAGCCTATAGCGTCATAAAGGGTCTCTTCCAACCTTCCACACCTGTCCATGCCTTTCATCCACTGCCACTGACGGAGCTGTGGGGGAAGTCCATTATCTGTATCTCTTTTGGCTATCACTGTTCTCAGACCCACCAGGGTTCTGTCCCCTCTGAGCCTGTCCACATCATCCAATATGCCCAACAGAGCTATCCTTGGCTGGACCTTTATGTGAATCCCTACTACGTCAGACAGGACGGAAATGACCGAAGATCAATGATTGTGGATCAGCGAGCATCTCCACACCATTTGATAGTAGTCCCCTCCTCTAGGTTCCTGGCACCGGTAACAGGCTGGTGAGTCCCGGATACCAGCTTTCCACAGGCGGAGAGGTGTTTGGTAGACCTGGTGGGTGGAGATACTTCAATTGCACTAGGCGAAGTCTTGCAGCAGTCACCTGTAAGTGGGGTGCCATGCACGCATCCCTCCAGTCTGCCTCATCCATTGCACCAACCCATTCCTCCCACTTCTCCCCTGGGGAGCCCAGTAATTCTGGGGAGTGCACCACAAGGGTTCTGTAGATCTATGAGACCCCGTCTTTTCCCAAGTGGCCTATAAGCAGTCTGCCCTCTAGTGGGCTGTACTCTGGGATATTGTCCAAGTCCTCTCGGTAAGAAGCAAGGGCATGACAGAGTTGAAGATACCGGAAGAACTGTGAGGGTGGCATATGGAAGTCCATGCTCAGGTCCTAGAAGGCCCGCACATGGTCTCGTTCCTGGACATCACCCACCTTCAAAATACCTATGTTGTCCCATCCATTAAAGCCCTCCAATGATGACACCTGGGGCATCCATCATCCCTCCAATAGTGGAGTCTCCCATGTAAGTTTGCGGTCCCGCTCGGTCCACCTCGTCCTATCCCAATGCATCCAATTATTACAGGGGTAGGAGATGAGTCTCCAAATAATACAGTCAGACACCTGCCATGGCCCGGCCCCTGTCGCGTACTGCGTGAACACATTTGCCGAAGGCCACCCTAGGGGTCTTAACAGCTCATATAAATTTGCATCTCATGGCCAGTACAGTGTTGAACCAAGTCTGTGGAATGTGCAGGAGATAATTCTGAAGAATGTACAGAGGCCTTGGGAGTATCATCATTTTGAAGAGTGCTAGCCTGCCGAGAAGTTTGAGGGGAAGTTGGTCCCATCGTGCAATGCCCTCCTGGGTTCTTCGAATCATGAGGCAAAGGTTCAGGGTCCATGTAAGGCCCAGTTTCCAGGCGATGTATATGCCAAGATACTGGACGCTAATGCAGCGTACTGAGATATAGAATTGTCAGGCTTCATCTTGGCGATCACCCCTCAAAGAGACCAGCAGGGTTTTGTCCCAGTTAACCATGAGCCCGGAGGCTGACCTGAAGACTTCCAAGATATAGAGGAGCCGGGGTCCTGTCCTGTCTTGGCTGGGCAGAACAAAAACAGTGAGACATCATCTGCATAGAATGCTATTCAGACCTCCAGCTCTAGGCCCCAGTCAAACCCCTAAACCTGGAAGTTGCACCGGATCCAGACTGCCAGAGGCTTTATGGCCAAGGCAAACAGGAGAGGAGGGAGGCAGCATCCTTTCCTGGTGCTCCTCCCGATGGAGAACCTATGAGATAGCACCGTGTTGACCCACAATTGGGCCTGTGGACCAGCATAGAGGACCCTAACAAATGCACAAAATTTAGGCCCAAGTATCATCCTGAAAAGAGTTTCTTCTAGGAATGACCAGTTGACCTTATCGAATACCTTTTCAAAATCTATTAAAAGTAGGGCTGCTGGACCACTATGGGCCCATATGCAGGCCAGAGCAAGATGCACTCTGCAGATGCAGTGCCTGGTGTTGCATACACTGGTCTGGATGGACCAGGCAAGGGATGACACTTAGCAAGCTATTGGTTTACGCATAACTTAACCTTTGTGTCAAGAAGAGAAATGGGTCAGAATGAGGCACACTCACTTTGAGGGTGGCCCGACTTGGGCAGTACCACTATCTTAGTCTGATCAATATCAGGAGGAAATAGCCTCACTGTATAAATCCAGCAGGGGTGGGAGAATGTCTAGTCGCAACCCGCAATAAAACTCCACTAAGTATCCATCTGGTCCCAGTGTTTTCCCAGAGTTCAGTTCCACCAGGGGATCTCCCACCTTCTCCACCGTAATGTCTCTGTCCAGGGATGCCCTGTCAGAGCAGTTAGTTGAGGTAGCAGGAACTCTGCCACCAAAGAATCAGTTGTTGTGTATAACCCCTCATAATATTGCGCAAATACTACTGCAATGCTCTGTGAGTCTTCAACCTACTGTCTGGCCTCGTCCATTATGCGAAGTATCACCCTAGTTTCTGAATCTTTTGTGGTCCGTAGGGTGCAAAAGCTTGCTGGACTTCTCCCCCCATTCATAGACCTGGTACATGGATGCCATCAGACACTTACGGCCCTCCTCCATGCAGAGTTGGTGTAGCATTGCTCTATCGAGCTCCAGCTGACATCTCGTCATTTCAGTCTGCTTATCTGGGGCCTCCCTCTCTCTAGTTAGTATTGATACTTCCAGGTCGGTGATGCAGCTTCATTTTTTGTGGTCCGTTCCCTGAGCATGTGAATGGGCAATGACCCTAATGGAGGCCTTGCAGGCTTCCTATAAGGTTCCAGCTGAGTCAATTGTGCCCCTATTCAAGTTTAGGAAAGTTTTTAATTCTTCAATCAGATAGTCCTTAAACTGGTCATCCATGAGGAGCCAGGCATTTAGGTGCCACATGAAGCGGTCCCCTGCATGCTCTGAGCCGAATCCAAGTAGGACCGGGGGATAATCCAACAACCTGCAGGGAAGGATCTGTGATCCTGTGATGTGGAGAAGGTCGACAGCTGGGAGAAACGGGTAATCTATGCAGGATAGTCACATATGAGTGGGTGTATTCTAATTTATCAGGGTTCCATAGCCACCAAAGCCTAACTTCCCTTAATAGGTAAAAGTAGGTACCTAAGCCAGGTGGGCGTTTGTCTCATGGTCTGTGCAGAGTGGGTGTCTCCTATTATCACACATTTGTCAAGGGTAATGCCCTTTAAATTTCTACCATGCCCCAGACACAGCCGACTGCCTTAGGTTACCCACTTTGGGAAGGAAGCCTTTTTTACTTATACTCACCAATGGCAGTAGTAGAGGGATCCTTTTACCCCTGGTCAATGCCCAAAACCTAGTATAGCCTTTGTAGAAGGGTAGAAACATATCAGCACTATATGGGGCCACAGGGGCCACAATACCCCTTACTCTCCCAAACTAATACTTTTTATTCATATTTTTATCCGTGCCGGGATACAACCACATAATGCAACCCTTATGGTTTATCCCAAAGTATTTTGAGTCAATCAACTGGATCCCAGAGAAATATCCAGACAAGTAATCTATAAGAACTCCCTCGAGGTAGTCCCCCTTGCGGTTGAGTTGACACTGGTAGTATTATTTTACTGGGGTGGGATGAGGTGGCCAATGATGAAGCACGTCACATTATGTGAGTGAGCCCACCTCATCTAAGTCTTGGAATTGCCCTGAGATTGAGTAGGCAGGTTTCAAGGGTGGATAGTACTTCTTGCGAATGAGTACTAAGGATAAAAGACATAGGCCATCATTTTGAGACTGTCAGTAAAAACCGCCTGCCGCCACAGCGACGGCCACCAAAAGACCATCTCTGCAGCTACCAACTGTCTGCCGTATTATGACCACAACCGGATTTCTGCCAGAAGAATGGCGGCAATCTGGCTGTGGCCATGCCAGCGGATGGCCGTAAGGTGGCGCTGCTGCCACCAGAAGCACCACGCCAGTAGACCGCCGCCAGCTGTATTATGACCCATAATACGGCCTGGCGGTGTTCTGCTGACGGGCGCTGCTGGTGGCAGCACCACCCCATCTCCTGCCAGAGGACCCCCTGAACACAAGTAAGTTGGGTCTCCGACAGTGGAGGGGGGTAGGGGTGGGGGTGTCGTGTGTGTGTGGGGGGGGGGTGGGAATGTTTGTGTGTGCGTGGATGTGAGTGGGTGTTGCGTGTTGAATACGTATGTGCATGTATGGAGGTGTGAGTGCGTGGATGTTGTGTTATGTGAATGCGTGTCTGCGTGTATGTATGAAAGTGTGTGCGGATGTGTGCGAATGGATGTATCCATGAGTGGATGCATGTGGGAATGGGTGTGTGTATGCGTGTGTGTGTGTGTGTGAAGGGGGCGTGAATGTAGGGGGGTTGGTGGAGGCTTTGGAGAGGTGGGGGGTTGGGAGAGCTAACTGGAGTGGGGAGAGGAGATCCCTATCAGTGACAGGGAAGGAATTCCCTGTCACTGATAGTGCCTACCACCATGGTTTTTGTGGCGTTAGGAAAGTCACGAAAACCTTGGCGGTAGGCAAGGTCATAATCCCGCAGGTGGAACAGTGACGCCCGCCGGGCTGGAGATGGATATCTCCAGCCCGGCAGCTGTTACCACCGTGGCGGTCGGAGTGGTACATTGGCGGGTTGGATTCAGCTAACCCGCCAATGTCATAATATGGCAGTGAGTACCTCCAGCCTGTTGCCAGTACTTACCACCATATTATTGCCGACCGCCGGGGTCGTAATGACCCCCATAGTACCATATGATTCAATCGCAGTGTCATGATGTGTTTGTGATAGTTTACCTGAGACATAGGCGGGGTTTGCTTTAGCTTCCTTTTCTCCCCAAGTGTTATAGAGCTTTAACCAAAGTGTCACAGCAACAGTATCACAATGAAAAGGTATGTGCTGCAATTCAGTCCCATTAGCAGGAAAGTCTGGATGGTGGAACCTCGTGGGTGCTACCAAAGCTTTACAAGTGGAACAGCTGTGGTTCTGTGATGTCATAACAAGGGTCTTGGAGCAGGGCCGGTCATTACTCTCCCCTAAACGCCCTCCAATGGCTTTTGGTTTTTCTGGTTATAGTCAATAAAGGGCCCTAAGCTGACTGATGGCATGACAGACATGAGATACAGATTGGTCAATTAGTCTTTCCATCCAGCATGAAGTGGTGGAGAGATAAGGCATCAAATCTCAAGAAATACAATTTTAAATTGACAGTATGACCCATGTGGCCACACAAGAAAAACTCCAGTCTGAAATAACGTTAAGGGTTTTCTTACAGATTCAGGCTCAAATTTATGTAAATTAAGCTCAAAGCAAGGTTATAAAGGTACAAAATTACCATGTGTGGACTAAGGTGACCAAAACAAATTAAAGCGAGCTAACATTAAAAGGACTAAACATTCAACACTGGTAATACAAAACATCAAAAGGATAATTTGATGGGCAGAAAACAAGCACTGTTCTTTTAAGCATTAAAACACTTCAACAGCCATCTAAGCTTAACTTGCTAGGGCAAGGGAAATTCATACAGATTATCAAATCTCAATTTAACATGTGCTGGGCTAAAACACATGAGGACAAAAAGTAAAAAGAAAAAAGGACAAAAAGAATTTGGAAATGTGACATCTGGGGCAAAAGGTGACTGACCAAAGTTGGCAAAAAGTAAGTAAAAAGGGAAGGCGTCAGCATGTCAGAAGCATGGTCAAGAGTCTTCTTCTCTGGGTCAGGGGAAAACATTCTAAGTCTCAGCAAAGCACTGGAAAATGAAGGGTAAGGTTAGAGAGGTCTGTACCTCTCAGAGTCCAAGGGGATCCTTTCCAAAAGGGAAAAGTAAGAAGAACGCTGCTAACCGAACTGGGGGACAATTATAGTCCAAAGTGCAAGATGATTCATTCTTCCATCACTCCACATGAATCAGAAGGTTTAACTGTCCAATCAAAGTCCATCATGAGACATGGAACTGCGGCATCAGGGAAGATTCCCATTACTGACATGGGAAAGGCATCCATTTTAGCTCATCCGTACGGATTGAAATAAATGTATATAGTCCATGTCCACAGTTTCTCACTGTACTTGGCTCAAGTTTTTTTCCCAGGCTCACTATGCATAAAACAATAGAATATCTATTTCCAAGCTACCATTTCATGGGAACAAAATCTGAAAGAAAGTCATGTTAGCAAAAATGACTAAACACTTTTCTACACAGTCAGAAATCAGGGGCTTGCAGGCCTCACTGAACCTAAGTAAAGTGAATTAAAATGACACATTCATTTATGCAAAATAAGCCACATATAACATTTAAATTATGAATTCACCATCAATAAGCTTTGTCAGTGTTCATGTTACAGTAGTTTTAAAAGTAAATAACCCTGTTAATACATTTCATTAACTATAATGCAGGACTGTATTTCGACATTTGCATGTAATATTTAAGACTACTTTTACGAAATACATGATCGTTTTAGTGCAAATTATTATTTAACATCATAAAGAATTACATGGAATTGAATTAATTTGTTATACACAAAGTTTTAGGGCTATACCACAGCCCTCAACATTACTACTCTACAGTGAATACACATTAGTATAGGCTTTCAGTGCATCAATTTACAGTTAATCTATTAGTGATTCAAATAAAAAAAAAGCAAAGATTGTCACATATAGATGATTACTGTGACATCAAAAGGAGCAATAACATTTCTGCTACATTATACCCCCCGATGGCGAATCAAGCCATCACATCAGTTTACTGTCTCTCATGTCAATAAGACAGATCAAAATATTTGAGGTCAATCCAAGAAAGATCTTCTGGACTCCTCTGACTGCTTAATGGCACTTTAACACATACTCCTTCTAGTCTCTAGCTCAATGTCTTTCTTTCTCTTTCCTCCCTTTGTTCTCATCCCTTTCAGCTTCTTGCATAACTTTTGGAGACCAAAAGCAACTAAGGCACACAAAGTTATTATCAAAATAGGTCTCAAGATATTGCAGATAATTCCTTTCCCTAAACTTCCAAACCACTTTCCAACTGCTGAAAAACAATACTCTCTTGATTCTCAGGCACCTGTCGTCTCTAAATCCTCCCATCCCTTTTCAAGTCTGTTATATTTGCAATGTACTTTCTCAGCTCCTTACTATTGTCCGGAATGTAAGTACAATATTATTAAACCTGCAACATCTTGCAAACTTCGCCCACTTTCGCAAGAAGGATGGCTAAAGCAATACCATTTTGTAAAGCCATGGATCTTAAGGCAACCATTCCTGTGTCTACTAACAAGAAGGCACCTGCGGTATCTGTAGATAGCCTGTCTACAATTGTTGATAACTTCCTTATCTTGTGAGCATTCAGGATCACTGTCACAGATGAAATTTTGGCACCAAAAATATATCCCACACTTCTGAATCTCTGGCACCACTTTTGACTCTGGCATTTGACTTCTCATCCCAAATAGGATAATTGAAATCCTCCACATGATACATTTTTGGAAAGAGTACTCCTGGATTACATTTTCCATAGCATCCTTTAGGCAGCTTGTAATAAGCCTTTTTCCCACTGGTGGGAATACCCTCTTGGTATGGTGGGGTCTTGTCAAGCTAACGTGAATGTCCAAACCGTCTTAATCAAAAACATTCACTAGTCCCTGTAAATTTTGTGTCAGGTTTTGAGTTCGGTCTATATACACACAGTTTCCCTACATGTTGCCAATCTAAGGCAAGGGATGCTTGATTTTCTGCTAATAAATGAGCTTCTCCTTCTCTACCCAAACTATGTAGCACTACTCCTTTATTTACTTTAGCTTTCATTGCTCTTCTTCTGTCTTCAACCTGTCCTATAAACTCCTTTTGTACTTGGGATAAGAATACAGGTTAGATTGTTTCTATGGGCACAGACTGTACCGCATGTCAATGTAGGTTCAAAGAAACCTCCCACTGTGTCAATGTTTTTAGCTTTGGCATTGCTGCTCAAATGGTTCATGATGGGGACAATAAAATAAACAAGATCATAGTTTCAATAATATTACTGGAAATACTCCTGCTATTACAAAAGAGTCAGCAACAAACTACAGGGAATTCCATAAGTCAAGGGGACACTATGGTAAGAGATTACCTCACTAACTGATGAAGGCAACTGGGTACACATATAACAGTCTTTAACTTCCATGGTATTAACATATTCATACAACAGTTTATAGTATACATTTGTAGACAGAGTAGAAATATCACCCCTGGAACCATCTGCATGTAAATCTTTCTCATTGAACACAGACTTGTAGAACTCAGGACACTTGTGGATTTAACCTTATCTGAAGTAATGGGTGTGGGTAAACTTAATCCAATAAGCAACAACACTATCATTATAACTGCCACAACTAACACTCCTACACATAAATACTTAAGTTTACTATTCTTGCTTCTATCTGACTGCACGAGTTCCATAATTTCAGACCAAAGATCAAAATGTAAAATGTAAAAATTCAAATTGTGGCAACAAAATATCAACTGACTCATTCAGTCCTTATTTATTTGTGAGCAAAGCAGATATCAAGAAAAGTTTAAAACAACTTTTTTTTTTTAAAGTTCAGGTGTCAAAATTCATGAAAATGTTCAAATTGCTACAAGGTCCATCAAATGACTCTAATAAATGTTTAACTGCTTCTAATAAATGCCCGCTCTGAAATCATTAGTAATCAAATGTAAGATATATGGCCTGATTCTGATCCCGGCGGTTCTTTACCGCCGGGGCCAGGGTCGGCGGGAGCACCGCCAACAGGCTGGTGGTGCCCCGCAGGGCATTCTGACCGCGGCGGTTTTGCTGCGGTCAGAAGTGGAAAACCGGCGGTCTCCCGCCAGTTTTCCGCTGCCCTGGGAATCCCCCATGGCGGCGCAGCTTGCTGCGCCGCCATGGGGGATTCTGACAGCCCATACCGCCATCCTGTTCCTGGCGGTTCTCCCGCCAGGAACAGGATGGCGGTATGGGTTGTCGTGGGGCCCCTGGGGGCCCCTGCAGTGCCCATGTCAATGGCATGGGCTCTGCAGGGGCCCCCGTAAGAGGGCCCCACATTGTATTTCAGTGTCTGCATTGCAGACACTGAAATACGCGACGGGTGCCACTGCACCCGTCGCACCTTCCCACTCCGCCGGCTCAATTCTGAGCCGGCGTCCTCGTGGGAAGGCTCTTTTGCACTGGGCTGGCGGGCGGCCTTTTGGCGGCCGCCCGCCAGCCCAGTGCAAAAGCCAGAATCACTGCAGCGGTCTTATGACCGCGGAGCGGTGTTCTGGAGGGGGGAACTCTGGCGGGCGGCCTCCGCCGCCCGTCAGGGTTAGAATCACCCCCATAATGTCTCAGTCTGTCAAGTGGCAATGAATTTTCAAAGTACAACTCTGCCACAAAACAAACTCAAGAAGGTTCAACTGGATACATACTGTTAAAGCAAAAGACTGCTAATTCCTTCTCCCACTCACTCGATGCGAAATATGTCCATTCAGGGGCTGCTTGCTTTTGACAAGAAACTCTCTTTTTCTTTGATCTCTGAGCTACTGGTTTGTCAGTATCACTGTTAATCTAACCAGATTCTTCGTTTATTCTGGAACAGCTGGGGGTGCTTGCACTACTGGCACAGTCAACATCTGAACTTTTCAGAGACAACTGTTTCTGTCTTGACCCTTTTGTACCAACCACTGCTGTTGACTCACTCAGAACCCCTCAGATTGCAATTGTGCTGTACCAGTTACTTGTGCACCCCAACAGCTTGACTTACCTGTTCCCTCTGTCTCAGTAAAACCAACCCTTCAGGGGCAGGTGCTGAATCATCAAGGGGACCTGGAGCATTGTCAGTATGACTTGCATATGCCAATTAGGTAGACCAGCACACTTCACAGCTGTTGTAGTCACCAACACAACTTGGTGAGGACCCTTCCAACACTGTCTTAAGCAGGACTTCAGTGTGTGTCTCTTCACCATAACATAGTCACCAGGACACTAGTCATGGCGGAGTTCCAGCTGTGGCTCCAAGGTAGCTTCTCCAACCTGATGATACACAGAATGAACCATGTCAGCTAGTCCTTTGCAATAATCCAGTACTAAATCATCGGTGATGTTCACAGGTGCGTTTGCAGGTACAGCTGGCAATCTCATAGTATGACCCACAGTAATTTCATGTGGGGACAGACCAGTTTTTCTGTCTGGAATACTGCACAAACTCATGAAAACAAGAGGAAATGCATAAGGCCATTTCAGAGAGGTGGAGGCACAAACATTTGGCAATCTGGACTTCAAAGTTGTGTTAACTTGCTCCGCCAATCCAGAAGCTTCAGGCCTGTAACTGCAATCTAGTCTTTGCTCAACTTGTAACGCCACACATAATAATTTCAGGGCTTCAATCTTGAAGTGTGTCCATCGGTCTCAGTGATGTAACAAAAATGGAGGGGGTCCCCATGCAAAGAACATGGAGGCCCCCCCTCTGGACTCACCCAGACCAGATGCTGTACCTAGGGTACCCCCCTGAAGTTTACCCCCCTGCACCGTGGCGGCTGCAGTGGTCTTTGTTACGCCACTGCTCGGTTTGACTCTAAAGAAGTCGGGAAGCCAAACCTCGGAATCAGCTCTCTAAATAACTGTTTAGCTACTATAAGACTCTCATTTTGTCTGGTCGGGCAAGCCTCTACCAAACCAGAGAAAATGCAAACAACAACCAAGATGTATCTCAGTCCATTGTATATTAGAAGCTCAATACAATCGAGTTGCATTCTGTTGAAAGGTCCACCTGATCTCCCTATGTGACTTAGTGTGACTGCTGTACATTTACCCCCATTCATCTGTTGACATGTGACACATCTATGACATAGGGCTTCTGCCATCAATCTGAATCTGGGGTTAAACCCTGTCTGTTTGAGTGTCCTGACCATAGCATCATGACCAACATGAGCCTGTCCATGGTAACGCCTACCTGTGGGTGGTAACCAACTATTAGGCATCACAACTCTTCCATCACTTCAAATCCAAACATCATCTTCATCTCTTTAAACACAACCTGCTCTAATCCAACTCTGCTGTTCTTCCTCTGACACTTCTTCCTGCAACCTCTTAACTTCCTCCTGTAGAAGCTGAATTTTAGATACCCATCTCAGGATATAAACAACCGTTAGCCAACTCTTCCTGGTAGACAAAAAGGTTTATTTAGAAACAACAAATACATGTACATGGAGACTGAGCAGCATAAGTCAAGCTTGAACAGTCTGAATAAAGAAGTAATACATGATCTTTTATAATATCAAACCACAAACAGAATCGAGCATTTCATTGGTCCTTGACATTGACGTATGATCATTTCTTCACTATTGCTAAAGGTGCTACAGTCAATTCTTCATAATGCACCATTTATAGTAAATTGAAGCACAGAAAAGGAAGTTACCTAATATGTCCTACCTGTCTGATATCGCGTGATACATCTTATGACAGAACTGAGAACAGCACGTACACAAATGGTATCTTCAAGAAGGAAGACTCCTTCAGCTAGCATGCAATGACAATGATATTTCATGGTGGCTGTTCTAATGGAAAGCCTTGCAATATAGTGCGTTTCAGGCAATATCAGAAACATATCAGTAAGCATAGTTTGTGTTAGTTGTACATTGTCCCACAGAGATAGGCCCAATTGTCATCGTGTATCACAGGGCCCATTAGGCCCAAGCTGGTGAAGAACCAAAATGCGATTCCACATTCCACCCTCTGATACTCAATGACAACCTCAAAGGTCTTGATGTATTGGCGTCATTTCAACCTATTTCTTTTCTCTTTGCATTTCCTCGTACCCATGCTTAGGGTAATCTTCGTGGCTCCTACGACAGGTTGTTTTCAACAGTAGAGCTATGAAGGACGGACAAACCTGTATCAGCACACACCATGTGATCAATGCCACTATCCCTATCACCAGAACTTCTATCAACCAGATACCCCAACCCCTGAACCATACTGCTATGCCATCCAGCATTCCTCCTACCTCTGTCCCATCTTCCACTTTCTTTGCTTCTTCTTCTACCTTCCTTATTTCCTCTATCTCCTTCCTTATGTTCCCACTATTGTCCGGTGTATATATATGCAGCATTCCTGATGGATCACGGCACATACACCACCGTCTTTTGCTAGTATGATGTCTAACGCAAGCCTGTTCTGTATTATAACACCTCGCATGTCTGTGAGCTCCTCAGTAATATTACTCAAGGCTGCTGCTGTTGAACTGACCAATTTCTCCACTAATTCGGCCAATATGTGAATTTGATATTGTGAATGTGCTATTCCTAATGGCATCACGATGACATCCTGCACTGCCATGAACTTATCCAACCATGTGGGCGTCCTCTCTCTGCTTACCCTCCTAGGTGTTCGTTTTTTATCTTGTGGCAACTTTGTTACATGCACTATTCGAGGTAACAACAATGCTAGGTAGCAGGTGCCTTGCCAACCCACTGGTAATCTAAAATATGCGGACGACCCACAGATTATAAATATTCCTTTTAGGGCCGTGAGACCTATGGACAAACCTGTCGAGCCATTCCGTATATTGTCCAAGCCTGAAGTTTTATTGCAGCTACTACTTCCTACCTTTATGCCGCTATTGTCGGTAGTAGTAGTGCTGCCTTTATGGTATCGGAAACACCACAGTGCTTTCTTCTTCTTGTGTATCGCAAGGGATGCTGACGACATTTAAATGCTAGTCGTACCCTGGGTGTGACCCTTATCCCTTCCTGTGTTGAAGGCACCCAACAATTCATTTTCCCCTGCCTTTGGTGTTAATTCCCCACAGGTATTCATCCCTTTACCTTCTGTCCCTTCTTCTACACTTGTCTTAGTTGGTCGGATGCTATCTGCCTGGAGCACAGATATCAGATATGCAATTCCACTATTTTCTTCTATACTTGGCATTTTACCCGCTGCTAGCGTAGATACCCAATTTTCAATTATGCCATCCCTTTTCCCCCTGTTTTTTCCCTTCTTCAACATCCTCTTTATTGTCCCTTTCACTTCCCTCCCGAACATGTTGTTTAGTATATTACATGCAATATATTTGGTGAGGGGAATCTGAGTATAGTTACTCTTCCCCTGGGTGGTGGTCGGTAGGTGAGTGCAAATATAATGGTCGGACACATTCACTAATTCTTTTTACATAGCTGTCATCTGTACAAATGTATTTTCCTTGTAATTCTCCACATCTTCATCCCATTTTGTGCATTTCACCCACTGTGTCTTGTTCCCCACGCTTGCATTCTTCACATTTTCAACTTCCAGTACCCCCTCATCTTTACCAATTTCGTTCTCATAATGTTCTTGGTCTAGAAATGGTATCTGTATGTCTCCTCTATATACTATCAACATTGCTGTGATAATTATAGCTGGTATCGGGGTACAAATTGCCATAATTACCATAGGCCACTTGTTCTCCTCTTTTCTTCTTCTTGGCATCATGGAATCTGTGTCATAACAATTGCCCCAATGTCCTTTTTCTGAAATTTCAATCTTGCAGCCTTTATATGCTCCTCTGGTATATTTTACAGGGTGGTATCAGAGGTTACTAGCACTTGAAACCACTCCTGCTGGTATTTTATATCAATGTACTTCTTCTGAGGCGTGCTGCACGAGTAGTCTATGAAGAGATCCTGCAGAACCCGCTTGCACCTCCTGACTCCTGTAGGAGTGCAGCACGAGAAGTTCTGAAACAATGTACTTGTTCACTGGAGAACCCGCTTACACCCTCTGACTCCTGTAGGAGTGTAGCACGAGCAGCCCTGTCAGTGTTGTCTGGTGGTACTTGTTGATCGAAGGTTGTATCCCTGATGTGAGGGTGAAACTTTCATGGGCACTGTAGGTGGCGGCTGGGCATCCTTCGGTCCGGCAGCTTTCTTGGTGTGTGAGCTATGAATCCAGGATGTCAGACCCTCACACTTAACTGCTGTAGCAGTTGTCAGCAGGACCTGGTATGGTCCTTTCCACCGTGGTTGAAGACAGTGGCGTCTAGTGTGGGCCTTCACCCACGCCCAATCGCCCGGGTGTAGTCCGTGCTCCTGTAATGTTCCTTCTTCTGGCAAGGCCTGCAGTACCTGGCGATGGAGATAACGTAGTGTCTCAGTTATTTTTCTGCAATATTGTAGCAATAGATCAACAGTTATTGCCAATGGTGCAACTGACATGTGGCCTGGTATGTTTATGGGGCACCCAAATATTATCTCATGGGTACTCAATCTTGTGACTCGGTCATGGGTGCTCCTTGTGGCTATGCAGCGCCAATGGGAGTGCATCAATCCAAGATAACTCAGTTACTGCGCATATTTTCCTTATCTTATTTTTCAGCACTCCATTTTGTTTTTCCACAGCTCCTGCTGCAGCGGGGTGATATGCACAATGTAGCTTCTGTGTTATTCCCAGCCCTTTACAAAGGCCCCGAATAACCTGGGAAATGAATCCTGGTCCATTGTCAGAACTTTAAAGAGTCAGCACCCTGAAACGTGGTATCAGCTCTTTTAACAGACACTTTGCGACTGTTTGTGCATCACAATTTGTAGTAGGGTATGCTTCAGCCCATTTGCTGAACATGCACACTATTACCAAAACATATCTTATTTTGTTTACTGGAGGCATTTCAATAAAGTCCATTTGAAGACTTTCAAACGGTCCATGAGGGGGTGGAAAGTGGCCTGAAGCAGTTGGGGTACCCTTTCCAGTGTTGTATTGTGCACAAACAGTACACCTTTTGCACAAATGTTCTGCACTCTGTCTGAATTTTGTATTAAACCAATACTGTGAGAACAATTGTATCATTCCATCCCTTCCCACGTGTGAGGGACCATGGAAGAGGCGTGCCATGGAGGTCAAGAATAAAGATGGCAAACATATCCTGCCGTTGGGCCCTACCCAGATACGCTCCTCATTTTGCTTGCAACCGGCCCCCTCCCACTCCGTTAATTCCTTTTCTTGGGCCTATTGTTGGACACTCTTAGGGTCAAAATGTGTATTTTCTTCTTGCATAGTTATGGTGGGTGTGACCTGAACCATTTCGTACTCACACCCACTGAGTGCTATTCTTCGCGCTTCTTTGTCAATGAATGCATTCCCTATAGAGACGTAATCCTTTGCAGAGGTGTGTGCTGTGCATTTCACAATTGCTACTTGCTTGGGCATCAGCAAAGCTTGTAGCAAGGCAACAATCAGTGAGGCATGTTGTATCTGTTGGCCTGCTGAGGTGAGGAACCCCCTCATTGCCCATAGCTGACCAAAATCATGTGTGACCCCAAATGCGTATTGGCTGTCTGTGTAAATGTTCGCTGTCCTTCCTGCTGCCCACTTGCATGCCCTAGTAAGTGCTATCAATTCTGCCGCCTGGGCGCTTGATATTGTTGGTAGCCTTCCTCCTTCTAGCAACTTTTTAGCCGATCCTACAGCATAGGCGGCCCGTAGCGCTCCAGAATGATCTCTTATGCATGATCCATCAACAAACAGGTCACCTTCAGCCTCTGGGAATGGTGTGTCTCTTAGGTCTGGCCTCACCTTGGTGTGTCTGTCTGTGGCCACAACACAATCATGGAAGGAATTGTCTATGGTGGGGTCATCGTGATCCTTTTCTGTGTACAACAGGCAGGAGGGGTTCAATGTAGTACATCTCTTTATCTTTATATGTGGTGCCAGTAATGTTAGTTCATACCGTGAGAGACAAGCATTTGTCAAGTGCTGGGTTTTAGTGGTAGTCAGTAACATGTCTACTGAGTGGGGAACATGTAATACCAAGGTGTGTGCCAGGATGATATTTTCGGATTGTTCTACTGCCAGGGCAGCTGCTGCTACCGCTCTCAGACATGGGGGAAGACCTGCTGCCACTGGGTCTAAGGTAGCCGAGTAGTAAGCCACAGGGCGGTAGTAAGTGCCGTGTTTTTGTGCCAGAACCCCTAGGGAGCAACCCCCCTTTTTGTGACAGAATAGGTGGAAGTCTTTAGTGTAGTCTGGGAGGCCTAGTGCTGGTGCCGCACACAATTCTGTCTTCAATTTCTGAAAGGCCTCCTCACACTGTTCTGGCCGTGGTACCTTGTCTGGCACAACTTTGTGTGTTAAATCTAATAATGGTCGTGCAATTAGGGAAAAATTAGGTATCCAAGGCCTACAATAACCTGCCACCCCAAGGAAACCCCACACCTCTGTTTGTGTCTTCGACCCTGGGTGCTGTGTTATTGCCGCTATCCGATCTGGTAACAGCCTCCTAGATCCCGGGGACAGTTCATGTCCTAGATATTTTACTTGAGATTTGCAGAACTGTAACTTCTTCTGGGAAACCTTATGTTCTTTCCTGGCTAGGTGGCACAATAAGGCCACCATGACTTGGACGCATTCCGTCCGTGATGGTGATGCTAGTAACAGATCATCAATGTACTGTATCAGTGTGGACCCTCCTGGCAGGTGCAATGACGCCAGGTCTGACCTCAGGGCGTCTGAGAACACTGAAGGGCTGTCCCGGAAGCCTTGAGGGAGCCTTTGCCATGTGTATCTTCTTAATTTGAATGAGAATGCAAATAGACCCTGAGACTCCCAATGAAGAGGCACTGAGAAGAAAGCATTACTGAGGTCTAGGACGGTGAAATGTGTGGCTGTATTGGGAATGTTAGACAAAATGGTGGCTAGGTTTGGGACTACCGGAAATGATGGTACAACTGCCTTGTTGAGTTCCCTAAGGTCCTGAGTAAATCTATATACTGGGGCCCCATCTGGCCCTACTGCTGCTTTCTTCACAGGGAGTATCGGAGTATTGCATGGGCGATCTCTTACTTCCAGGAGTATTCCTTGTTTCAGAAGATCTTCTATTACTGGGGCTATACCCTCCTCACACTTGCTGGCTATTTTGTATTGTGGTACGTGTGGTAATTTGGCTCCAGGGTGCAGTGTCACTCGTACCGGTGGGTAGTCCAATATCCTTCCCACATCATTTGGCCCATTCGCCCATACCTCGCTAGGGACCGTATTCTGCAGTTCAGGTGGAAGACCCTGCCCTTGCGCCTGTCTTCCCGGGTCACATTTCATAAAGGCTTGCAACGCTATCCCATTCTCCTTGCTCTCCAAGAAGATCCCTTCAGGTGAGCAGCTGATGGTGCATTGTAATTTACATAGGAGATCCCTACCCAGCAGATTTACTGGGCAGTACCTGGCAAAGATGAACTGGGGATTTACTGTGATAGGGCCTACCTTGAATCTCAGTGGTTGTGTAAGGAATTCGTTCATAGGTTGCCCCGTCACCCTACGGGCCTTATTCGTGTTTCTGATAATGGTGCATTTGGTACATCGGAAGCTCTCAGCATAGACCTGGTGGCCCCAGTATCAACTAAAAATGGCACTGTTTTACTCAATACCATCCCATCTACACATGGACCATCTTGATCTACTGACAACACTGGGCCCGTGAAGTGTGTCTCGGTGGGAGGGGGATATGGGAACCCATTCCCCCTTTGAGGTGCTTGTGGTGTGTCTTGGTGGGTGCCCCAACCGGCACAGTCTGGATCATTGGTGTATGCATCATACACATTATTGGTGTATGGTGGGGGTTGTGGTGGCGTCTCCCATTGTTGCCTTTGTTGAGCCCTACCCCTCTGTCATCTGGTTAGCAGTGGGCAGTCTGCTTTCCAGTGTCCTGGTTGATTGCAGAGGAAACAAGTAGTACCTGGTGGGGGCTTGAAAGGTACCCGTTCACCTCGTCCCCTACCTCTTCCTCTTCCTCTTCCCCTTCCTTGGCTATTGCTGTAAAACCTCTCTTGTGCCACCATCAGTTTCACCCTATCCTTTTTCAACTTCTCCGCATCTGCTTCTTGGATGTTTGTTTGATAGTCTGCGCAGTACCTGGCTGCTGCTAACACTTTGTCAATTGGGTCTTGTTGCCAGCACATCAATGACGTTTGTAAGTGAGTTTGTATGGGTTGCTGTAATCCATATACAAAGTCAGTCACAAACGCTGGCATCGCCTCACCTAGTGAGTTTTTCATTCCACTGCTCTGCTGGTATACCTGGAGTAGCGGTCGTAGTAACTCGTCACACTCTCATTCTTTTCCTGTTTTGTATGAATTATTTTAGACCAGTCTGTCTTCCCTTCTGGTACCCTTTCTCGTATGTATTTGATCGCTTTTTCTCTTGCTACCTCTACCCCGTCTCCTGCTGCCCCTCCTTTGCCCCTCTCTGTTGGCCATTCTACCACCTTTTTGCAATCCTCCCATAGATCTCGTGGTATTATTATACTGAATAACATGTTCAAATCCTTCCACAGCATCTCTCCCATCGCCACTATCCTGTTCAACTCTGTGTACCTTCGCACAGTTTTAGATAATCTTTGGTGAAGGTAAACAAGTCAGCGGGATGCCATGGTACATAAACATATGTTGGGATATGGCCCTCCTCTCCTATAGAGGGTGAGGGCACCTCTCTCAAGGGCATTTGGGTTACTTTTTCTGTTCCTTTCTCTAGGTCCTTTAGCACCTGCGCTGTTTGTAACCCTTCTAACAATTTCTTCCAATTTTGTAATTTTAGTATGGCATATTCCAATCTTTCATACACTTTGTCATCACTCCAGCATTTCAATTCCTCCCCTGTAAAACTCAGCTGGGAGGTGTCCCACCTGTATTCTAAGGGCAGGGGGTCCGTATTGTTTGTATGTTGTGTATCTTTGTTATGCACCCCTGGTCCCTGGGCCATTAGTTCTGCGCGTGCTAAGGCCAGTAATTCTTCCCCGTATGCCCTCGTAGTGTCCCTTTTTAAATCTGCCACCTTTTTCCTACCATCAATGAGGTCTGTGAGTAAGGCGTGACACTTTGTGCTATCAGATTTTAGAAACTTATTCTTTCTTTGTGTGCTGGGGAGTTATTCAGTGTGATATACGGTGACCCTCCCTGTGACTGGCTTCCTGATATGCTGCCCCTTCTATTTCCTAGTAAACTTTCCTTATGAGGCGAGTACATAAGATCAATGTTGTACTTCGTATTGTGAGTGAAAACACATATCTCCCCCATATGATCTTATGTAGCTCTGGTATTCCTCTGAAACTGTCTCCCGAGGTATCCCCAAATTGCTGCTTCCAATGCCGCTTCCAATGTGTTTTCAATAAATTCGGCTTTTTCTTTTTCTTTTCTAATTCTACGAGTAACTTTTCACTCTATTTATGTAATTTTAGTGCAATATGTGCCACTTCCTCTTTCACCTCCCGCAGCATCTGCTGGTCTGTTAACTCTTCCCCATTTTTTTTGTTCCTCTTTTACTAAGCCCTGCGCCAGTCCATGGGCTGCAGCCTTCTGAGCTGAGGATAGCTCCCGAGGCTGTGCCCCTGCTGCTGATTTCGCACTTTGCACCATCCCCTCGGACCTTGTTTTATTACCCCCTAGTCTTCCCATTACGAGGTCCTCTATGAGTGGATCCTCTTCTTCCTCCTCCAGCATTCCCTGCACCTTGTCTTCCTGTGGTGGTGCACCTACCACAGGAACACATGGGAATGTCCCCACCACCTCAAGCGTTTTATCTATCCACCCCTCTCTCTTGTCACTCCTCTTTCTCGCAATATAACATCCATCCTTCAATTCTAATAATTCCTTGTGTACTTTATCCTTTACGTAATCTGTCATTCTGAGTTCCCGTAAACAATAATTCCAAGAATAGAAAACGTCCCATTCTAATCCCCTTATCTTGCGTCCTTTCAGGGTCAGCATCTGTCTTAAATATGAAATTTAATTCATGTCATAGGTGCCATTTTTTGGAAACTGTAAATCAGGTCTTTTGGCTGTCAGTCTATGCCATTTGTCTAGGAACAGTAATGTGTGTAGGCCTTGTTTAATAGCTACTTGGTATGCAGGACTGTCTTTTGGAGGAGTGGGTTGATGTGCGTCTAAATCGTTTTTATTAAGAGGGTTCCCCATGGCCAACTCTCCCTTAACTGACTTAATACAAGACAATTACTATCACTTCAGGGAACACAGGGGTGTCGGCAGGTGGCACCCATTGCTCATACCCAATGACACGTCAGATCTATGGCCGGTGACACACAGGTAAAGCAATAGCGGTGAACAACCCATGCACTCACATATGACAAGAAAACAAAAGACACAGGGACACAACAAAACCTTGCCCTGACAGATAGCAATGGTCCCACCCCTTGTACCGGTGTATTGTGAGTGCTGAGTGGTGATAGTGCACTGTAGTGGGGTAGTCACTTAGTTCTCCTGGGTCCTGGTATCCTAGCAGCTTAAATCAGTCAGGTTTCATAATTCATGATTTATGATTTATGTCAACCAGGAACCAGGAACCCACCCTCCGAATGCCTCCTACTGTCACAGTCCTCTCTCCTGTCTTTTAAAGTGCAAATGCATGCATTCAAATAAATACAGCACACCACTCATTTCTACCCATGCATTCATAAATCAAAGCCACTTTCATCCATACACACCGCAATTATTTCACCATATTTTTTTTCGTTTTTGTGCATCACACCCAAAACTTTTGACTCCAACATTTAATAAACATAGAACACAGACTGCAATATGGTGGGGAACAGAATAGAAAACATGAAAGAGCCCAACACCTCCTGCCTGCTCCACTGGAATGGAAAACTACCACTCCACAACACCTGGGCACCACCTGCCCCTTAGCACTGGGGTGGCCACCCCACTCTGGCCAGAGGATCCTTCTCCAGCCTCGCCGGCTGGAGATGTCACTGCTTCACGAAGCAGTGATCACACAGCGCCTCCCGCTGTGTTCCGAGACAACACCACTAGCCGCCTCACTTACGTAACCTCTTCTCGAAGTAATAACAATCTACAATAAACACAGGAAACCTAATATATTTATGCAGTCACAATGAAGGAAGGAAGTAAATGGTGCAGCAAGACAGAAACAGTGATATTAATACAAAATGCCAGCAGGCGGCGAAGAGCTATAGTCCACCTTCTGTAAATCCGCACGAGGTAGAGTAGAGGTGCCCGTAATGTGGGGAGAAGTAACATCGGCATGCCAGCGCAGACAAATAAAAAACATTATCATGAAGAAGAGCAGGCTAAGGGGATCGGTATATATAAAAATTATCCACAAGTCCATTACTAAACCTATGAAGCAGAAATATTAACGAAACACTCCACACCCCTTCTGTTTTGTAAAAAAATCAACAGAAACTACTAGAGAGAGAGCATTCGGAGAAGGATCACAGAAGCAACAGATACTCACGACAGCCCCAGGATGCCGTCACCCCCCTTGTTGCGCAGTGTCAGGAGCTGGTCTGAAGAGAGCTATCTGAAGGACGAGCGCCGCATTTTCCACCAAATGTAGAAGCTGAATTTTAGATACCCATCTCAGGATATAAACAACCATTAGCCAGCTCTTCCTGTAGACAAAAAGGTTTATTTAGAAACAACAAATACATGTACATGGAGACTGAGCAGCATAAGTCAAGCTCGAACAGTCTGAATAAGGAAGTAATACATGATCTTTCATAATATCAAACCACAAACAGAATCGAGCATTTCATTTGTCTTTGACATTGACGTATAATCATTTCTTCACTATTGCTAAAGGTGCTACAGTCAATTCTTTATAACGCACCATATATAGTAAATTGAAGCACAGACAAGGAAGTTACCTAGTATGTCCTACCTGTCTAATATTGCGTGATACATCTTATGACAGAACTGAGAACAGCACGTACACAAATGGTATCTTCAAGAAGGAAGACTGCTTCAGCTAGCATGCAATGACAATGATATTTCATGGTGGCTGTTCTAATGGCAAGCCTTGCAATATAGTGCGTTTCAGGCAATATCCAAAACATATCAGTAAGCATAGTTTGTGTTAGTTTTACATTGTGCCACAGAGATAGGCCCAATTGTCATTGTGTATCACAGGGCCCATTAGGCCCAAGTTGGTGAAGAACCGAAATGCGATTCCACACTCCCAGTTATCTGTAGCAGTCAACAGAAGTTTGTGACATGTTGCATCATTAACTCATTTGAGTACTCAACATTAAAGGCAGTACAATTCAAGGCACAGTATCTAGCCAGCTCATCGGCGTATTTGTTGCCTTGAGTTAAATAAGCAGTGGCTTTCCGGTGTGAAGAGCAACCGCAATTTGAACAGGTAACTGTAACACATTGAATAGATTATACACTTTGTCTCCATTCCTGATAGGTGATCCAGAAGAGGTCATAAACCCTCTCTGGGACCACAACTGTCCAGGGTTGTGAACAACACTAAAGCCATATTCACCATCAGTGAAAATAGTCACCTTCAGCTGTTCAGAAACACAGAAGCTCTTGTAAGAGCAACTAATTCAGCTACTTGGGCTGAAAAAGACTGCTTGAAGCCAGGAGGCTTTGACTACACCTGAGACTGAACAGACTGCATAACCAGCTCTCAGGATACCATCATTGTCTTTTAAACAGGAGCCATCAACAAACATCTGTAAGGAAATGCCTCCTTGGCATGGTTACCCCCTGACTTTTTGCCGTTGCTGATGCTAAGTTATGATTTGAAAGTGCCATGCCAACCTCACACTGCCTGTGGCATAGGTAAGTCACCCCTCTAGCAGGCCTTACAGCCCTAAGGCAGGGTGCACTATACCACAGGTGAGGGCATATGTGCATGAGCCCTATGCCCCTACAATGTCTAAGCAACACCTTAGACATTGTAAGTGCAGGGTAGCCATAAGAGTATATGGTCTGGTAGTCTGTCAAACACAAACTCCACAGCACCATAATGACTACGCTGAAAACTAAGAAGTTTGGTATCAAACTTCTCAGCACATTAAATGCACACTGATGCCAGTGTGCACTTTATTGTAAAATACACCCAGAGGGCATCTTAGAGATGCCCCCTGAAAACATATCCGACTTCCAGTGGGGGCTGACTAGTTTTTGCCAGCCTGCCACACACCAGACATGTTGCTGGCCACATGGGGAGAGTGCCTTTGTCACTCTATGGCCAGGAACAAAGCCTGTACTGGGTGTGCTTCTCACCTCCCCCTGCAGGAATGGTAACACCTGGCGGTGAGCCTTTGTTACAGCGCCACAGGACATCCCAGCTAGTGGAGATGCCCGCCTGTCCGGCCACTGCCCCCACTTTTGGCGGCAAGGCTGGAGGAGATAATGAGAAAAACAAGGAGGAGTCACCCCCCCAGTCAGGACAGCCCCTAAGGTGTCCTGAGCTGAGGTGACTCTTACTTTTAGAAATCCTCCATCTTGTAGAAGGAGGATTCCCCCAATAGGATTAGGCATGTGTCCCCCTCCCCACAGGGAGGAGGCACAAAGAGGGTGTAGCCACCCTCAAGGACAGTAGCCATTGGCTACTGTCAGTGAAGATGGAGACGACAACTGATTTGGCCCCAGCCCCACCGGCCTGTCTCCCTACTTCGAAGAAAACGGCAACAGCGACGCATCCAACAGGGACCAGCGACCTCTGAAGCCTCAGAGGACTGCCCTGCATCTAAAGGACCAAGAAGCTCCCGAGAACAGCGGCCCTGTTCAACAAACTGCAACTTTCTGAAACAAAGAAGCAACTTTAAAGACTCCACGTTTCCCATTGGAAGCGTGAGACTTTCCACTCTGCACCCGACGCCCCTGGCTCGACCTGCGGAAAACAAACACCTCAGGGAGGACTCCCCAGCGACTGCGAGCCCGTGAGTAACCAGAAACGACCCCCTTGAGCCCCCACACCGACGCCTGCAGAGGAAATCCAGAGGCTCCCCCTGACCGCGACTGCCTGTAACAAGGGACCCGACGCCTGGAACCAACACTGAACCCGCAGCCCCCTGGACCTGAAGGAACCGAACTCCAGTGCAGGAGCGACCCCCAGGTGACCCTCTGCTTAGCCCAGGTGGTGGCTACCCCGAGGAGCCCCCGCGCCTGCCTGCATCATTGAAGAGACCCCGGGGTCCCCCCATTGATTCCAATCCAAAACCCGACGCCTGTTTGCACTCTGCACCCAGCCGCCCCTGTGCCGCTGAGGGTGTACTTTCTGTGCCTGCTTGTGTCCCCCCGGTCTGCCCTCCGAGGATGCGGGTACTTACCTGCTGGCAGACTGGAACCGGGGCACCCATGTTTCCATTGAAGCCTATGTGTTTTGGGCACCTCTTTGACCTCTGCCCCTGACCGGCCCTGAGCTGCTGGTGTGGTAACTTTGGGGTTGCCTTGAACCCCCAACGGTGGGCTATCTTGGACCCAACTTTGAACCCTGTAAATGTTTTACTTACCTGTGAACATAACAATTACTTACCTCCCCCAGGAACTGTTGATTTTTGCAGTGTCCACTTTTAAAATAGCTTATTACCATTTTTGTCAAAACTGTACATGCTATTATGATTATTCAAAGTTCCTAGAATACCGGAGTGAAATACCTTTCATTTGAAGTATTACTTGTAAATCTTGAACCTGTGGTTCTTAAAATAAACTAAGAAAATATATTTTTCTATATAAAAACCTATTGGCCTGGAGTAAGTCTTTGAGTGTGTGTTCCTCATTTATTGCCTGTGTGTGTACAACAAATGCTTAACACTACCCTCTGATAAGCCTACTGCTCGACCACACTCCCACAAAATAGAGCATTAGAATTATCTCTTTTTGCCACTATCTTACCTCTAAGGGGAACCCTTGGACTCTGTCCACACTATTTCTTACTTTGAAATAGTATATACATAGCCAACGTCCTACAACATCACATAATCATTTTCGGATAGGGGGCTATCTTGGATATCAGGCCTTGGCTTGTTGTATAGTTCAGTGACATTTAGACAGTCGTGCTCAATTGCATCAGTGCAATCATCGTTCACATCTTTATCATTCACAGGAACTGGCAACAGATTTGCTGGATTCTAAGTATTACAGCATTGAAGATTGATGTTCTGCGCAGCAAATATGACTCGCTGATAATGTGTAAGGCGAGCACTGTTTATATGCTGAGTCTTGGTATGGGTTAACAAAAGTTCCACAGATTGTGGCACAAAAACATTCAAAGGATGACAAATAACAATTGCACTGTTCAATGCAGATGCTAACTGCCGGAATGGTTTTAAGGCAGCCAGGCGAGGCTGATGCCACAGGATCAAGGTCTGTTCACATTTCCATGCATTCGAGTCAAAACTGAGAGAGCACATTCATCCCTCTCACAGCAGCACATGCATTATAATCAGGCATTCCCAGAGCAGGGGCAAGACAGAAATTTTCTCTCAGCTCTGTGAAGGCATGTTTACAGTTGTCATCTAATGGCACTAGATCAGACACATCTTTGTGTGTCAGGCACTGTAAAGGCTTGGCCAAAAGGGAAAAGGTTGGAATCCACTGGTGAAAGTAGCCAACCATTCCTTCTGCGTCTTTTAGGGGTTCATTTTCAGATCTACTATGATTCTTTCTAGCAACACCTTCCTTGCACCTTTCTCAATGTGTTGATCTAACAATGAGACTTCTTTCTTACAGTACTGCAATTTAGTTAAGGAAACTTTATGTCCATTCTCAGCTAAGTGGTTCAACAGGGCAACTGGATCTCTCCTACGTGGTTCCTGAGTATTTGATGCCACTAGTAGGTCATCAATATATAGTGAACTAAGACTGAATGGTAGGGTATCTTAAGTGACGCCAGATTATTTTTCAAGATCTGATTATGGATGAAAGGACTCTCAATATACCCTTGTGGGACTTGGCACCATGCCAAAACACGACTTCCAAACTGAAACACGAACAGAAACTTTCTCTCCTCATGCAACGGTGTTGAAAAGAATGCTTGGCACAAGTCAATCATGGTGGACCACTCTGCGCCACATAAAATTTGGAATAAAATCACTTCTGGATTCGGTACCATGGGACAACATGGGACGACAATGTCATTTACCTTTCAAAGGTCCTGGACTTTGCAGTACTTTCCACTTGGCTTCTGTAATCTCATAATGGGAGAATTACATAGACTTCCCATTATCCCTCTTAAAATTCCCTCTTCTATCAATGAATTGATCATTGGGGTAATTTCTGCAATTGTTACGGGACTAATGATATATGGGGGCGTTCTTGGGCACACAGCATTTGGTTTCATAGTTAATTTGATAGGCTCAACTCCTTTATTGAGTCCTAACTTTATTTCTTGAAAAGTCCCAAACTTCAGGGGGCGTAGAATCTTTGAAATCTTCAGGTAAGTCATTACAAGTCAGCATCGGGTACAATGTGACTCTTGGGGTTTAATTCACAATTTTATATGCTGCATCTTTATCATACGTGTGGATGTCAGTACCACATGGTGTGCAACTGATGGAATAATTCAAATTGCACAGCAAGTCGCTTCCAAGCAGACTTACAGGACTTGAATCACATACTAAGAATTAATGTTCATCCTCAAAGGAACTTATTTTTGCATTGACAGATTCTGTTACTGAGTTGACAATTGTTTATTTTTGACTCTTTCAACTTGAATTGTCTTTCCTGAAAGAGGCCAGTTTGGTACTTTTGCTGTTCTCACAGTAGAGCATGTGGTATCTGTGTTTACTAGAAATGACACATGGTGACCATTCACATCACCACCCACATATGCACCACGCTGATCCAAATCTGAGGAAGCACCTAGCATGCACGCCTCTTCCTCTTTGGGGCACCCTAACTGAAAAATATCTGAAAAATCATCATCACTTAGATCACTCATTCGCATTTTCATTTGTAACCTGATTTAAATTCTGTTGGGAAACATTTTTGTTGCTGAGACATCAGGGCTTCTGTAACATACATCTGCTATCTTTGGGACACATTTGAATTCTGCATTTGGGGTCTCTGAACTCTCTGCATTTGAACCTGATTACTGCTTTGCGCTTGTATAACTCCATTGCTCAGTACCGGATTATTTGCAAAATTAAGGTGATGCTCCTTCTCCAATGGCCCAACTAGTCACAACCATGACACGGTTTAGTTCTTTTCAAAGTCGCCACAGCCACAACTCCATTCTGATCTGAAGGAACACCACATCCTCTAACTTGCTGTGGAAATTATTACCTCCTTGTTACTATGGGCCAGATGTATGAAAGCATTTTGCATTCGCAAACGGTGCGAATGCCCGTTTGCGAATGCAAAATGCCATTTCACAATGTATGAAATACATTCTGAACGCAATTTTAAGGAATCGCAAAAATAGCGATTCCTTAAAATTGCGACCCTGTTTAGAGAGTCACAAATTGCGACTCTCTAAATTAGAAATCGCAAATAAGGATTCCTTATTTGCGATTCCTTAGCACATGTATGAAGCAATTCCTAAATGCGATTTTTGCATTTAGGAATCTATTATAAAGTCCAATACGCAGAATTCCTTTTCAAGTTTCAGACTTTATTTTCTTCTCCACTGCTTCGCCCTTCATACAGCCTTACTGCTCACCTCCACTTCACAGCTCCTCATCTCAACATTCTATTCCACCCTCCAGTCTCCAACAGTCTGAATGTTCCATGTTACATTTCCCACACAGGGGAGCAGAGCATACCAACTCTAAAACCTGAAATACCTACTACTACTACATTTTCACTACTAATTATTTACCTAATCTTTACGTCATAACTTCCTATTAGCTTACATAACATCCCTTACATTAGTCCTAATATATTATAAAGACAGAACTATGTTACAACACACCTTCCCTTCACAATGATATTGAGAAAGGTTATCTTATGTACATAGGCTGATATTAAACAAAAGATTGTTATAATTGTTATACTTAAGAGCTTTAGAATAACGAGTCCATGCCTCATAGTCATTATCTAGTAACCTTATAGTCCTTGTGCCACACTGGAGGTCTGGCAAGACGGTTACTTGATGTTCTTTGCAGATTATTCCGAGTCATGTTTTGGGATGTCTCTCTCCTTCTGAAATTCCCACTTAGGATCTCGCCGGTGTTAGGTGTTAGTTGTTTCACAATTCTATCCATGCTCCAACATTGGCCATTTTCTAACACTACAACATTGTTTTTCACCTTAGTAATTGTAGGAGGCTGGACTGGCTTGTAGTGAGTACCTAGGGGTACTTACACCTTGCACCAGGCCCAATTATCCCTTATTAGTGTATAGGTTGTCTAGCAGCATAGGCTGATAGATAATGGTAGCTTAGCAGAGCAGCTTAGGCTGAACTAGGAGACGAGTGAAGCTCCTACAGTACCACAAGTGTCATATGCACAATATCATAAGAAAACACAATACACAGATATACTAAAAATAAACGTACTTTATTTTTATGACAATATGCCAAAGTATCTCAGAGTATACCCTCAGTATAAGGATAGCAAATATACACAAGATATATGTACACAATACCAAAATATGCAGTAATAGTATTAGAAAACAGTGCAAACAATGTATAGTTACATTAGGATGCAATGGGGACACATAGGGATAGGGGCAACACAAACCATATACTCCAAAAGTGGAATGCGAACCACGAATGGACCCCAAACCTATGTGACCTTGTAGAGGGTCGCTGGGACTATTAGAAAATAGTAAGGGTTAGAAAAATAGCCCACCCCAAGACCCTGAAAAGTGAGTGCAAAGTGCACTAAAGTTCCCCAAAGGACATAGAAGTCGTGATAGGGGAATTCTGCAGGAAAGACACAAACCAACAATGCAACAACAATGGATTTCCAGTCGAGGGTACCTGTGGAACAAGGGGACCAAGTCCAAAAGTCACAAGCAAGTCGGAGATGGGCAGATGCCCAGGAAATGCCAGCTGTTGGTGCAAAGAAGCTGCTACTGGACAGTAGAAGCTGAGGTTTCTGCAAGAACGACAAGGGCTAGAGACTTCCCCTTTGGAGGATGGATCCCCCACGCCGTGGAGAGTCGTGCAGAAGTGTTTTCCCGCCGAAAGACCGCCAACAAGCCTTGCTAGCTGCAAATCGTGCGGTAAGGGTTTTTGGATGCTGCTGTGGCTCAGGAGGGACCAGGATGTCGCCAATTGCGTCTGGGGACAGAGGGGGTGTCAAGCAAGACAAGGAGCCCTCTCAGCAGCAGGCAGCACCCGCAAAAGTGCCCAAAACAGGCACTACGAAGATGCGTGAAACGGTGCTCACCCAAAGTTGCACAAAGGAGTCCCACGCCGCCGGAGGACAACTTAGGAGGTTGTGCAATGCAGGTTAGAGTGCCGTGGACCCAGGCTGGACTGTGCACAAAGGATTTCTGCCGGAAGTGCATGGAGGCCGGAGTAGCTGCAAAAGTCACGGTTCCCAGCAATGCAGTCTGGCGTGAGGAGGCAAGGACTTACCTCCACCAAACTTGGACTGAAGAGTCACTGGACTGTGGGAGTCACTTGGACAGAGTTGCTGGATTCAAGGGACCTCGCTCGTCGTGCTGAGAGGAGACCCAGGGGACCGGTGATGCAGTTCTTTGGTGCCTGCGGTTGCAGGGGGACGATTCCGTCGACCCACGGGAGATTTCTTCGGAGCTTCTAGTGCAGAGAGGAGGCAGACTACCCCCACACCATGCACCACCAGGAAAACAGTCGAGAAGGCGGCAGGATCAGCGTTACAGAGTTGCAGTAGTCGTCTTTGCTACTTTGTTGCAGTTTTGCAGGCTTCCAGCGCGGTCAGCAGTCGATTCCTTGGCAGAAGGTGAAGAGAGAGATGCAGAGGAACTCGGATGAGCTCTTGCATTCGTTATCTAAGGAATCCCCAGAGACAGAGACCCTAAATAGCCAGAAAAGAGGGTTTGGCTTCCTAGGAGAGAGGATAGGCTAGCAACACCTGAAGGAGCCTATCAGAAGGAGTCTCTGACGTCACCTGGTGGCACTGGCCACTCAGAGCAGTCCAGTGTGCCAGCAGCACCTCTGTTTCCAAGATGGCAGAGGTCTGGAGCACACTGGAGGAGCTCTGGACACCTCCCAGGGGAGGTGCAGGTCAGGGTAGTGGTCACTCCCCTTTCCTTTGTCCAGTTTCGCGCCAGAGCAGGGCTAAGGGGTCCCTGAACCGGTGTAGACTGGCTTATGCAGAAATGGGCACCATGTGTGCCCATGAAAGCATTTCCAGAGGCTGGGGGAGGCTACTCCTCCCCTGCCTTCACACCATTTTCCAAAGGGAGAGGGTGTAACACCCTCTCTCAGAGGAAGTCCTTTGTTCTGCCATCCTGGGCCAAGCCTGGCTGGACCCCAGGAGGGCAGAAATCTGTCTGAGGGGTTGGCAGCAGCAGCAGCTGCAGTGAAACCCCGGGAAAGGCAGTTTGGCAGTACCAGGGTCCAGGGTCTGTGCTACAGACCACTGGGATCATGGGATTGTGCCAACTATGCCAGGATGGCATAGAGGGGGCAATTCCATGATCATAGACATGTTACATGGCCATATTCGGAGTTACCATTGTGAAGCTACATATAGGTAGTGACCTATATGTAGTGCACGCGTGTAATGGTGTCCCCGCACTCACAAAGTCCGGGGAATTGGCCCTGAACAATGTGGGGGCACCTTGGCTAGTGCCAGGGTGCCCTCACACTAAGTAACTTTGCACCTAACTTTTACCAGGTAAAGGTTAGACATATAGGTGACTTATAAGTTACTTAAGTGCAGTGTAAAATGGCTGTGAAATAACGTGGACGTTATTTCACTCAGGCTGCAGTGGCAGGCCTGTGTAAGAATTGTCAGAGCTCCCTATGGGTGGCAAAAGAAATGTTGCAGCCCATAGGGATCTCCTGGAACCCCAATACCCTGGGTACCTCAGTACCATATACTAGGGAATTATAAGGGTGTTCCAGTAAGCCAATGTAAATTGGTAAAAATGGTCACTAGCCTGTCAATGACAATTTGAAAGAAATGAGAGAGCATAACCACTGAGGTTCTGGTTAGCAGAGCCTCAGTGAGACAGTTAGTCATAACACAGGTAATACATTCAGGCACACTTATGAGCACTGGGGCCCTGGCTGGCAGGGTCCCAGTGACACATACAACTAAAACAACATATATACAGTGAAAAATGGGGGTAACATGCCAGGCAAGATGGTACTTTCCTACACAACCCCCCCCCCCCCCAAACGAAGGACAATAAGACTAGCCATGACCTGATGAGTCTTCATTGTCTAAGTGGAAATATCTGGAGAGTCCATCTGCATTGGAGTGGCTACTCCCAGGTCTATGTTCCACTGTATAGTCCATTCCCTGTAGGGATATGGACCACCTCAATAATTTAGGATTTTCACCTTTCATTTGTTTTAGCCAAAGTAGAGGTTTGTGGTCTGTCTGAACAATGAAGTGAGTTCCAAACAGGTATGGCCTCAACTTCTTCAGAGCCCAGACCACAGCAAAGGCCTCCCTCTCTATGGCAGACCAACGCTTTTCTCTAGGGGTCAACCTCCTACTAATAAAAGCAACAGGTTGATCCTGGCCCTCAGAATTAAGTTGTGATAGGACTGCCCCTACTCCTAATTCAGATGCATCAGTTTGGACATATCATTTTTTAGAGTAACAAGGGCTTTTCAGGACAGGTGCAGAGCACATGGCCTGCTTCAGCTCCTCAAAAGCTTTCTGACAGTTTGCTGTCCATAATACCTTTTTAGGCATTTTCTTGGATGTGAGGTCATTAAGAGGGGCTGCAATGGAGCCATAGTTCTTAATGAACCTCCTGTAATACCCAGTGAGGCCTAGGAAGGCTCTCACCTGAGTCTGAGTAGTAGGGGGAACCCAATCTATAATAGTTTGGATTTTCCCCTGCAGTGGTGCAATCTGTTCCCCACCAACAAGGTGTCCCAGATAAACCACCTTCCCCTGCCCTATCTGGCACTTTGAAGCCTTGATAGTGAGGCCTGCCTTTTGCAGGGCCTCAAAAACTTTCCATAGGTGGACCAGGTGATCATCCCAGCTGGAGCGAAAGGCAGCTATATCGTCCAAATATGCTGCACTAAAAGCTTCCAGCCCTTGCAGGACTGTGTTCACCAACCTCTGAAAAGTGGCAGGTGCATTTTTCAATCCAAAAGGCATTACTGTGAATTGGTAATGGCCTCCAATGGTTGAAAATGCAGTTTTAGGTTTAGCATCTTCTGATAATTTGATCTGCCAATACCCTGCAGTCAAATCAAAAGTGCTTAGATACGTGGCAGATGCCAGTGTATGTATGAGCTCATCTGCCCTGGGTATAGGGTGAGCATCAGTTTTGGTTACCTGGTTGAGACCTCTGTAGTCTACACAAAACCGCATTTCCTTCTTTCCATCCTTGGAATGAGGTTTTGGTACAAGTACCACAGGAGAAGCCCATGGACTTTCAGAGTGCTCAACCACTCCCAGTTCTAACATTTTCTGCACCTCTTGCTTTATGCAGTCCCTGACATGGTCAGGCTGCCTATAGATCTTACTTTTGACAGGCAAGCTGTCTCCAGTATCTATAGCGTGCTCACACCAAGAAGTGGTACCTGGCACAGTAGAGAAGAGTTCAGAAAACTGACCCAGGAGATTTATGCAATGGTCTTTCTGCTCAGCAGTAAGACAATCAGCCAAAACTACACCTTCCACTAGAGCATCTTGTTCTGTGGAAGAGAAGAGATCAGGTAGAGGATCACTGTCTTCTTCCTGTCCCTCATCAGTTGCCATGAGCAGGGTGAGATCAGCCCTGTCATAGTAGGGTTTCAGGCGATTGACATGGAGCACCCTAAGGGGACTCCTGGCAGTGCCTAAGTCAACTAAGTAGGTGACTTCACCCTTTTTCTCAACAATTGTGTGGGGTCCACTCCATTTATCTTGGAGTGCTCTTGGGGCCACAGGCTCCAAGACCCACACTTTCTGTCCTGGTTTGTACTGAACCAAAACAGCCTTCTGGTCATGCCATTGCTTTTGGAGCTCTTGGCTGGCCTGAAGGTTTTTACTGGCCTTTTTCATGTACTCAGCCATCCTTGATCTGAGGCCAAGTACATAATCCACAATATCTTGCTTTGGAGCTTTTAAAGGTTGTTCCCAACCCTCCTTGACAAGCGTTAGTGGACCCCTAACAGGGTGTCCAAAGAGGAGTTCAAAGGTGCTGAAGCCCACTCCTTTTTGGGGTACCTCCCTGTAGGCAAAAAGGAGGCATGGTAACAGGATATCCCATCTCCTGCGGAGTTTTTCAGGGAGACCCATAATCATGCCTTTGAGAGTTTTGTTAAATCTCTCCACCAGTCCATTTGTTTGTGGATGATAGGGTGTAGTGAACTTGTAAGTCACACCACACTCCTTCCACATGGCCTTTAAGTAAGCAGACATGAAATTGCTTCCTCTGTCTGAAACTACCTCTTTTGGGAAGCCCACCATGGAAAATATTCCCAGGAGGGCCTTTGCCACTGCAGGTGCTGTAGTGGTCCTTAGAGGAATTGCTTCAGGATATCTTGTGGCATGGTCCACTACCACCAAGATAAACCTATTGCCTGAAGCAGTAGGAGGGTCAAGGGGGCCAACTATGTCAACCCCTACCCTTTCAAAGGGAACCCCAACCACAGGCAGTGGAATAAGGGGTGCCTTTGGAGTGCCACCTGTCTTGCCACTGGCTTGACAGGTTTCACAGGACTTACAAAATTCCTTTGTGTCCTCAGACATTCTAGGCCAATGAAACAAGGGAACAAGTCTGTCCCAAGTTTTCATTTGTCCCAGATGTCCAGCTAAGGGAATGTCGTGGGCTAGAGTTAGGAGGAACTTTCTGTACTCCTGAGGAATCACTAACCTCCTGGCAGTTCCAGGTTTAGGATCCCTTGCTTCAGTGTACAAGAGGTTTTCCTCCCAGTAAACTCTGTGAGAGTCACTGACATCCCCATTAGCCTGTTTGACAGCTTGCTGTCTTAGACCCTCTAGTGTGGGACAGGTTTGCTGTGCCACACTCAGCTCCTCCCTGGCAGGCCCCCCTTCACCCAAAAGCTCAGCAGTGTCTGTTTCCAGCTCCTCTGGTGTAGGTTCTGCACAGGGTGGAAATTCTTCTTCCTCAGAATTAGAATCCAATGTAGAGGGAGGGATAGTAGGAAGTGCTTTACTTCTACTAGCCCTAGCTTTAGGGAGCACTTGGTCCATTGTTCCAGGGTCCAAGTTTCCCTGTCCTTTTTGCTTTTTGGCCTGAGCCCTGGTTAAAGCAAAAATATGCCCTGGGATGCCCAGCATTGCTGCATGGGCCTCCAACTCCACATCTGACCAAGCTGATGTCTCCAAATCATTTCCTAGTAGACAGTCTACAGGTAAATCTGAGGCTACCACAACTTTCTTTGGACCAGTAACCCCCCCCCAGTTGAGATTTACAACAGCCATGGGGTGGCTAAGTGTGTTGTTGTGAGCATCGGTTACTTGGTACTGGTGACCAAGTAGGTGTTGTTCAGGGTGGACCAGTTTCTCTATCACCATTGTGACATTGGCACCTGTGTCCCTGTAGGCCTGAACCTCAACACCATTTATTAGGGGTAGCTGCTTGTACTTATCCATATTAAGGGGACAAGCAACTAAGGTGGCTAAATCAATAGCCCCCTCAGAGACTGACACAGCCTCTGTGGTCTCCCTAACAAGACCAACCCCAACTAAGTTACCAAAAGTGAGCCCAGCTACTCCCTTGGATTGGCTATTAGTAGGTTTGCTCCCACCATCACTGCTATTAGTAGGGACACTAGGTGTAGCAGTCGGGGTTGTAGTGGTAGGAGGCTTGGTGCTTTTCTTTGGACAACTGGGATCTGTTGTCCAATGGCCTTTTATTTTACATAAACAGCACCATGGTTTCTTTTCTTTGTTTTGATTAGAAGAGGATTTGGGCCCCCCCCCCACCAAAGTGTTTTTTTGTGGCCCGATGAAGACTCATTTTTAGATTTGTCCCCACCCTTGTCAGAAGACTTACCATCCTTCTTCTTGTTGCCATCTTTGTCACCCCCTGTGTGAACTTTTCTGTTCACCCTTGTTCTGACCCATTTGTCTGCCTTCTTTCCCAATTCTTGGGGAGAGGTCAGATCAGAGTCCACCAAGTACTGGTGCAACAAATCAGACACACAATTATTAAGAATATGCTCTCTCAGGATCAAGTTATACAGGCTGTCATAATCAGTAACTTTACTGCCATGTAACCACCCCTCCAAGGCCTTCACTGAATGGTCAATGAAATCAACCCAGTCTTGTGAAGACTCCTTTTTGGTCTCTCTGAACTTTATCCTGTATTGTTCAGAGGTTAAGCCATAACCATCCAGGAGTGCATTCTTAAGAACTTTGTAATCATTGGCTTCACTTTCTTTCACAGTAAGGAGCCTATCCCTACCTTTTCCACTAAATGATAGCCATAGGATAGCAGCCCACTGCCTTTGAGGGACATCCTGTACAGCACAGGCCCTCTCAAGTGCAGCAAACCACTTGTTAATGTCATCCCCCTCCTTATAAGGGGGAACTATCTTGTGCAGATTCCTGGAATCATGCTCTTTTGCAGGATGACTATGGGGAATACTGCTGCTGCCACCATGGGTTTCTAAACCCAACTTCTGTCTCTCCTTTTCTACTTCTAAGGTTTGTCTATCCAAATCCAGCTGTTGCTTCTTGAGCTTCAGTCTGGTTTGTTCCACTCTCAATCTATTGAGCTCCCTTTCTAACAATCTGTCATCAGGGTGGGTGGGAGGGACATGCCTTGAAACAGAAGTATGGTGAGAATGGACAGAAGGAGACCTATCCCTTACAGAAGGCACCCTAACAGCTTGGTTAACAGAAACATCACTTCTACTGTGGTGAGAATGAATGCTCTTGCTATGATGTGAGACAACACTATCTGTATGGTGTGACTCAACCTCAGTACCAACTATGCTAGACTGTCTAGTAATGGGCAGGCTATGAAGTTTCTTTCCTGAATCTTTTCCTAGGGGTGTCCCTGGATCAGATTGGGAACCATTAGCTACTTTTTCAACAGATGGGGCCCTTTTGGCCTTATCTTGTTCTCTAAGCATGTTAAGCAATAATTCCAAGGAAGGATTCTTCCCTACACTCAAACCTCTTTCTACACAGAGACTCCTTGCTCCTTTCCAGCTAAGGTGGTCATATGCAAGTTTGGACAGATCAACAGTTTGGCCTGTGCCAGACATTTTTAGAAAGAGTTTAAGTGATAGAAAAAGAGAAAAAAGTTTTCAGAACTTTTTAGAAAGACATAAAAAAAAACTTTTAAAACTTTTTAAGAACTTTTTGAAAGTTTAGAAGTACTTTTCAGCACTTTAGAAAAGAAGTGAGAAAAGAAATGCAAAACTTTTTGGTTAGGTGTACTGTGACAGATCGAACAATATACAAACGACGACGAGGTATGCGTTTAGTTTTATGGTGGGATTTATTCTAAGATTAAGGTGGAATAAAGGAAAAACATGAAGTTTATAACCAAGCGGGTGGGGTTTCCTTAGGGTTTGCGGTGTTGTTGTTCAGTTTCCTGTATTGTTGATTTAGTCTCAAAGTCTCTTGTTTCTTTTCCAGGGTGACTTCTGGCGGGTCCCCTCAGGTGGATTCCAGGATACCGGAAAACAAAGGAAAACAACACCCGGGTAAGTATGGGGTTTAACCAAGGTTATCTCACTCTTTCTCTGGAGTCTTGTCTGGGTATGGGCAGGAAGGATAAGGAGGGGTGGGTGCCTGTGCGGAGTTGGGGAACAAGTGCTCTCAATCTCTAGTTATAGATTTGTGGGGTGCTCATACGTGCTCGTTATCGTGCCCCTTTCTTTTCCCTCCCTTTCCTCCTTTATATTCCCTCCCCAGTCCCTAGTATGATATGGCCTTTGTTTTGGTCCACAAGGACCGTACCTTGGTGAGCCACGACCCTCCTGGGTCGTGGCTGGCGTTGTGGCGTTCCTCGGCTGCGGTTTCTTCTCCTGTGGACTTTTCTGAGGTCTCCCTCTCCTGGGCTCTCTTCTCCTGCTCCTCCGGTCTCCACTCCTGGGCTCTCCTCTCCTGCTCCTTCTCCTGGGCTCTCCTCTCCTGCTCCTCCGGTCTCCACTCCTGGGCTCTCCTCTCCTGCTCCTTCTCCTGGGCTCTCCTCTCCTGCTCCTCCGGTCTCCTCTCCTGCTCCTCCGTACTCCTCTCCTCGGCTCTCCTCTCCTGCTCCTCCGTTCTCCTCTCCTGCTCCTCCGTACTCCTCTCCTCGGCTCTCCTCTCCTGCTCCTCCGTCCTTGTTCCGGGGCCGTCCTCTCTTTTGGCTACGCCGCGCCAAGAAACCCATCCGGTTTCCCAGGCAACGGCCCTCCCACTGCCTCACTCGTATCGCGTCGCCCCGGCAACGGGGAGACGCGGACATGACGTATCGGCCTGGTCCGATACGTCATGTCGAGCCGCGGTTGCCGGGGACACCCGGTCACACACCCCTTCCCAAGAACGGTCCTGATCGAGGACCGAGGTAGAGTCTGGGTATCTGGAGAGATAACCAGCCGGGGCCTGCTGGGGACCAGGGATGTGACGGACCTGAAATGAAAATGGTTGGAGTTCAAGGAACCACCTTAAGATCCGTGAATTCGTATCTTTATGAGCCGACAACCAAGTGAGGGGAGCATGATCTGTATAGAGAATAAAAGGGCGACCCAAAAGGTAATACTGCAGGGTGTCTACAGCCCATTTGATGGCCAAACATTCCTTTTCGATCGTGGGATAGTGGCGCTCCCAAGGAAACAGTTTCCTGCTAATATATACTATCGGGTGATCCCTACCGTCCCCATCGGGCTGGGTTAATACCCCTCCTAGCCCGACATCAGAGGCATCTGTATAGAGGTGGAACGGTTTCGAGAAATCTGGGCACCGTAGGATGGGCTCCCTAGTCAGAAAGGATTTTAGCTGTTCAAAACTAGTCTTCTGTTGATCTGAAAAAGGGGCTAATTGATTAGGACGAGATTTAGCCAGAAGATCCGTAAGGGGGGCGGCTAGGGTGGAATAATTGGGAATGAATCTTCGATAGTAGCCGACCAACCCTAGGAAGGAACGCAAATCTTTCTTCGTTGCAGGGCTAGGTGCATTGAGAATAGCTTCTACCTTTTTAGATTGTGGTTGGAGGTTCCCTTGACTGATTTTGTATCCTAAATATGATATGTCAGGTTGTCCGATAACGCATTTTTTTGGATTGGCAGTTAACCCTGCCTGTCTCAGAGTATGGAATATCTGTTGCAAATGCAGTAGATGATCATTCCATGTTTCACTGAAAATAACTACGTCATCTAAGTAAGCGGCTGTAAAATGTCGAAAGGGGTTTAGGAGGCTGTCCATTAACCGTTGAAATGTCGCTGGGGCTCCATGCAGTCCGAACGGCAACACTGTGAAGTGGTACAGACCGGACTGCGTGGCAAAGGCCGTTTTCTCTTTATCTTCTGCGGCTAGTGGAATCTGCCAATATCCTTTAGTTAAATCTAGGGTGGACATGTATTTTGCTTTTCCTAGTTTTTCTAATACATCATCCACCCTGGGTATCGGATACGTATCGAACATGGAATGTTCGTTGAGTTTCCTGAAGTCGATGCAGAACCTAATAGTACCATCAGGTTTTGGTACCAGGACAACTGGGGAGCACCAGGGACTAGTAGAAGGCTCTATTACTCCTAATTCTAGCATCTTTTGGATCTCGTCCTCCATAATCTGTTTCCTGGCTTCTGGGATACGATATGGTCGTAACCGGACAATTGTACCTGGTGCAGTCCGTATTTTATGGGCAATCAAAGAGGTTTTGCCTGGCACTGTGGAAAAAAATGATCTGAAATGTTCCAGTAAACTGAATACCTGTTCCCTCTCTAATTTTGTTAAGGAGGCGTTCACTGTGGGCAGACTCTCCTCAATAGTGGTCTCGGTCGGGCAAAATTCAATTTGAACCCTCCCATTGGGACATAGGAACCGGCCCATGGCTTCGGTCGAGTTAGAGCTCTCGGGTTCTTCCCATTTCTTGAAGAGATTTATGTGATAAATCTGGGTTTTCTGCGGCGTGGTCGAGATTTCAATTAGGTAAGTGACCGGGGAAACGGCTCGTAGTACTTTATGTGGACCCTGCCATTTTGCAACCAATTTGTGTTCAGACGTGGGGCGCATTATAAGTACCTGATCCCCTGGTAGTAGAACCCTTAATTTACTCCCTCGATCGTAATACTGTTTTTGGTTCTGTTGGGCATGTTCCATATTTACTCGGACTGTGTCCCATAACCCTTGTAACTGAGACCGTAAGTCGTGGGCATATTCTAACAAAGGTTTCCCCCCTTCCTCCGCCTCCTCTTCCCACGCTTCTATGGCCATGTCCAGCAGGGATCGGGGCTGTCTTCCGAACACGAGTTCAAAAGGACTGTGTCCGGTGGATGCTTGTTCATGTGTACGTATAGCATACAGTACCAGGGGCAACTTTTGATCCCAGTCTCTACCTGACTCTTCTACTACTTTCCTTAGCAGGGTTTTTATGGTACGGTTGTACCGTTCCACCAGTCCATCGGTCTGGGGATGGTACACCGAGGTGCGAATTTGGGAAATACCTAACGTTTTACACACCTGCTTCATGAGTGTAGACATGAAAGGAGTTCCCTGGTCAGTGAGTATTTCATGTGGAAATCCTACTCGAGAAAATACATTAATCATTGCTTGGGCTACTGTTTTGGTTGTTATGCTTTTTAAAGGAATGGCCTCTGGGTATCGGGTGGCATAATCTACCATGACTAGGATATATGTGTGTCCTTTCGTGGAGGGTACTATGGGACCTATCAAGTCCATTCCCATCCTACTAAATGGAACGTCTATGATGGGTAATGGCATGAGAGGCGCTTTTCTAGGTCTACCGGGTTCGGTAAGTTGGCACCTGGAACATTGGGAGCAAAATTTTCGTATGTGGGCGAAAACCCCCGGCCAATAAAACCGCCGGAGGAGATACTCCTCTGTTTTTTCCCTTCCGAAATGACCTCCTCCGGGTTGACAGTGGGCTAAGGTTAGAACATGTTCTCTATAGTGCTCGGGCACTAACAACTGTTGCTTACGGTCCCCGGAGCGATTAGTGGTTATGCGATATAAGAGGTTTTTTCTAATTAAGAAGTAGGGACCCACCTCTTCGGTTTCTTCGGATTTGGCCGACTTCCAAGCTTGGGCGAGAGAAGGATCTTCTCTCTGTCTTTGGGGAAACCCGACAGGCACCTCATGAGTCTCGGCAATCAGACCTGAGGGTGTGCCATGTGCCTCTTTCTCCCGGTGGTTTGCTTTCTCTACACGCTTCTCCCTACGTGACAGTTTCCTATGGGTAGAGGGGGGCTCTAGGTCGCTGTCAGAAAAAGGGGCACCCCTCCACCAATCCTGGGTCAGGGTTGGTTGTCGAACGTGGTCCAGGATCTCCTGAAAATGTTCGTAATCCGTCCCAATAATACATTCCTCTATCAGATCTGACATTATACCCATAGGAAGGATGTCCCTGTAATTCCTCCACTCTACTGTCAGGGCCTGTAAGGGGTATCTCTCCTTATCCCCGTGAATGCAGCAAATAGTCACCCAATGTTCGACTTCCTGGTCTGCTAGGGCTAGGAGATCCTTCCTTATCACGGATTGACTGCACCCGGAATCTATAAGGGCCCAAACCACTCGACCATTGACGTTTAAGGACTGTTTAAATTTGGGGTTGCCCCGGCCTGAACACAGCACCCGCCGTCGGGTAACTCCAACCTCCATGGGTTCACTAGTGTCTTGTTTTCTTGGACACATACGGGCAATGTGCCCCCATTCCCCACAGTTATAACACTGAGGACCCGGTACTGGTGGATGCTCGTAGGTTCTGCGAGGTATGGGTTCTTCGGGAAGGACTCTGGGAGTGCTTTTCGGGTTGGGGAGCCCCGGTTTTATGCTGGGGCGGGTTGGCATATTTCGTACATCCACCGAACGATGATAGGCACATGCTAAGTCAATTGCCATCTCCGTGTTCACCTTGGGATGTTGACGGATCCAGTGTTTTGTAGCCGTAGGCAAGGCATCTAAATATTGTTCGAGGACAATTGTTTGGATTACGTCTTCCCGGCTATTCCCTGACGGACCCAACCATTTTAAAGCCAAATCGTTTACCCGATAGTAGAAGGTTCGGGGATCCTCGTTCGGTCCCCATTTGATTTTCCTGAATTTGATTCTATAATATTCCGTGTCGTGCCCCACCCGCTCTAATATACTGCTCTTTATTTCGAAATATGGGGTTGTTCCCCCGGGGTTCGCTGCTTGATATGCGGCTTGTAGGATTCCTGTAAGTAGGGGGGCGACATACTGGCCCCATCTATCTTCCGGCCATTGTGCGGTTGAGGCCACCCTTTCAAAATTAGTAAAAAAAGATTCAGGATCTTCCCCTTCTTGATATTTTTGCAAGACGGAACTTGGGACATTGGGGTGTACCTTAGTGGTAGCAATAGTCTCCGTCAGTTTCTTCATGGCTGTCTCGTGGACCAGTTGATTATTGGCCAGTATGGTTGCCTGACTTTTCAAAGCCGACTGTAAGGCTTCACGGTCCTCCTTAGCCTCCCTCTGGTGGGCCTCCCACACCAGTTGTAGGTGTCGTTGGCCTTCGGCCAACTGTTTTATCATGTCCTCCAGCGAGGGGGCGTCACTCATTGTGTATACTGTTCAATTGTCGAGGAGGATCTAGAATCACATCCCACTTCTGACACCACTGTGACAGATCGAACAATATACAAACGACGACGAGGTATGCGTTTAGTTTTATGGTGGGATTTATTCTAAGATTAAGGTGGAATAAAGGAAAAACATGAAGTTTATAACCAAGCGGGCGGGGTTTCCTTAGGGTTTGCGGTGTTGTTGTTCAGTTTCCTGTATTGTTGATTTAGTCTCAAAGTCTCTTGTTTCTTTTCCAGGGTGACTTCTGGCGGGTCCCCTCAGGTGGATTCCAGGATACCGGAAAACAAAGGAAAACAACACCCGGGTAAGTATGGGGTTTAACCAAGGTTATCTCACTCTTTCTCTGGAGTCTTGTCTGGGTATGGGCAGGAACGATAAGGAGGGGTGGGTGCCTGTGCGGAGTTGGGGAACAAGTGCTCTCAATCTCTAGTTATAGATTTGTGGGGTGCTCATACGTGCTCGTTATCGTGCCCCTTTCTTTTCCCTCCCTTTCCTCCTTTATATTCCCTCCCCAGTCCCTAGTATGATATGGCCTTTGTTTTGGTCCACAAGGACCGTACCTTGGTGAGCCACGACCCTCCTGGGTCGTGGCTGGCGTTGTGGCGTTCCTCGGCTGCGGTTTCTTCTCCTGTGGACTTTTCTGAGGTCTCCCTCTCCTGGGCTCTCCTCTCCTGCTCCTCCGGTCTCCACTCCTTGGCTCTCCTCTCCTGCTCCTTCTCCTGGGCTCTCCTCTCCTGCTCCTTCTCCTGGGTTCTCCTCTCCTGCTCCTCCGGTCTCCACTCCTGGGCTCTCCTCTCCTGCTCCTTCTCCTGGGCTCTCCTCTCCAGCTCCTCCGGTCTCCTCTCCTGCTCCTCCGTACTCCTCTCCTCGGCTCTCTTCTCCTGCTCCTCCGTTCTCCTCTCCTGCTCCTCCGTACTCCTCTCCTCGGCTCTCCTCTCCTGCTCCTCCGTCCTTGTTCCGGGGCCGTCCTCTCTTTTGGCTAAGCCGCGCCGGGAAACCCATCCGGTTTCCCAGGCAACGGCCCTCCCACTGCCTCGCTCGTATCGCGTCGTCCCGGCAACGGGGAGACGCGGACATGACGTATCGGCCTGGTCCGATACGTCATGTCGAGCCGCGGTTGCCGGGGACACCCGGTCACATGTACATACACTGAACTTGTTTTGTATATTTTTCTCTTATGAAAAGTACAATGACAAGAGTGGTAAGTAGTCTCAAAGCACTTATCCCACCGCTGCACAACCAATGTAGGAGGCTGGACTGGCTTGTAGTGAGTACCTAGGGGTACTTACACCTTGCACCAGGCCCAGTTATCCCTTATTAGTGTATAGGGTGTCTAGCAGCATAGGCTGATAGATAATGGTAGCTTAGCAGAGCAGCTTAGGCTGAACTAGGAGACGAGTGAAGCTCCTACAATACCACAAGTGTCATATGCACAATATCATAAGAAAACACAATACACAGATATACTAAAAATAAAGGTAGTTTATTTTTATGACAATATGCCAAAGTATCTCAGAGTATACCCTCAGTATGAGGATAGCAAATATACACAAGATATATGTACACAATACCAAAATATGCAGTAATAGTATTAGAAAACAGTGCAAACAATGTATAGTTACAATAGGATGCAATGGGGACACATAGGGATAGGGGCAACACAAACCATATACTCCAAAAGTGGAATGCGAACCACGAATGGACCCCAAACCTATGTGACCTTGTAGAGGGTCGCTGGGACTATTAGAAAATAGTAAGGGTTAGAAAAATAGCCCACCCCAAGACCCTGAAAAGTGAGTGCAAAGTGCACTAAAGTTCCCCAAAGGACATAGAAGTCGTGATAGGGGAATTCTGCAGGAAAGACACAAACCAACAATGCAACAATGATGGATTTCCAGTTGAGGGTACCTGTGGAACAAGGGGACCAAGTCCAAAAGTCACAAGCAAGTCGGAGCTCGTCAGATGCCCAGGAAATGCCAGCTGTGGGTGCAAAGAAGCTGCTACTGGACAGTAGAAGCTGGGGTTTCTGCAGGAACGACAAGGGCTAGAGACTTCCCCTTTGGAGGATGGATCCCCCACGCCGTGGAGAGTCGTGCAGAAGTGTTTTCCCACCGAAAGACCGCCAACAAGCCTTGCTAGCTGCAAATCGTGCGGTAAAGGTTTTTGGATGCTGCTGTAGCCCAGGAGGGACCAGGATGTCACCAATTGCGTCTGGGGACAGAGGGGGCGTCGAGCAAGACAAGGAGCCCTCTCAGCAGCAGGCAGCACCCGCAGAAGTGCCCGAAATAGGCACTACAAAGATGCGTCAAATGGTGCTCACCCAAAGTTGCACAAAGGAGTCCCACGCCGCCGGAGGACAACTTAGGAGGTCGTGCAATGCAGGTTAGAGTGCCGTGGACAAACAGTTAGGAGCGCCGTGGACCCAGGCTGGACTGTGCACAAAGGATTTCCACCGGAAGTGCACGGAGGCCGGAGTAGCTGCAAAAGTCGCGGTTCCCAGCAATGCAGTCTGGCGTGAGGAGGCAAGGACTTACCTCCACCAAACTTGGACTGAAGAGTCACTGGACTGTGGGAGTCACTTGGACAGAGTTGCTGGATTCAAGGGACCTCGCTCGTCGTGCTGAGAGGAGACCCAGGGGACCGGTGATGCAGTTCTTTGGTGCCTGCGGTTGCAGGGGGACGATTCCGTCGACCCACGGGAGATTTCTTCGGAGCTTCTAGTGCAGAGAGGAGGCAGACTACCCCCACAGCATGCACCACCAGGAAAACAGTCGAGAAGGCGGCAGGATCAGCGTTACAGAGTTGCAGTAGTCGTCTTTGCTACTTTGTTGCAGTTTTGCAGGCTTCCAGCGCGGTCAGCAGTTGATTCCTTGGCAGAAGGTGAAGAGAGAGATGCAGAGGAACTCGGATAAGCTCTTGCATTCGTTATCTAAGGAATCCCCAGAGACAGAGACCCTAAATAGCCAGAAAAGAGGGTTTGGCTACCTAGGAGAGAGGATAGGCTAGCAACACCTGAAGGAGCCTATCAGAAGGAGTCTCTGACGTCACCTGGTGGCACTGGCCACTCAGAGCAGTCCAGTGTGCCAGCAGCACCTCTGTTTCCAAGATGGCAGAGGTCTGGAGCACACTGGAGGAGCTCTGGACACCTCCCAGGGGAGGTGCAGGTCAGGGGAGTGGTCACTCCCCTTTCCTTTGTCCAGTTTCGCGCCAGAGCAGGGCTAAGGGGTCCCTGAACCGGTGTAGACTGGCTTATGCAGAAATGGGCACCATGTGTGCCCATGAAAGCATTTCCAGAGGCTGGGGGAGGCTACTCCTCCCCTGCCTTCACACCATTTTCCAAAGGGAGAGGGTGTAACACCCTCTCTCAGAGGAAGTCCTTTGTTCTGCCATCCTGGGCCAAGCCTGGCTGGACCCCAGGAGGGCAGAAACCTGTCTGAGGGGTTGGCAGCAGCAGCAGCTGCAGTGAAACCCCGGGAAAGGCAGTTTGGCAGTACCAGGGTCTGTGCTACAGACCACTGGGATCATGGGATTGTGCCAACTATGCCAGGATGGCATAGAGGGGGCAATTCCATGATCATAGACATGTTACATGGCCATATTCGGAGTTACCATTGTGAAGCTACATATAGGTAGTGACCTATATGTAGTGCACGCGTGTAATGGTGTCCCCGCACTCACAAAGTCCGAGGAATTGGCCCTGAACAATGTGGGGGCACCTTGGCTAGTGCCAGGGTGCCCTCACACTAAGTAACTTTGCACCTAACCTTTACCAGGTAAAGGTTAAACATATAGGTGACTTATAAGTTACTTAAGTGCAGTGTAAAATGGCTGTGAAATAAAGTGGACGTTATTTCACTCAGACTGCAGTGGCAGGCCTGTGTAAGAATTGTCAGAGCTCCCTATGGGTGGCAAAAGAAATGCTGCAGCCCATAGGGATCTCCTGGAACCCCAATACCCTGGGTACCTCAGTACCATATACTAGGGAATTATAAGGGTGTTCCAGTAAGCCAATGTAAATTGGTAAAAATGGTCACTAGCCTGTCAGTGACAATTTGAAAGAAATGAGAGAGCATAACCACTGAGGTTCTGGTTAGCAGAGCCTCAGTGAGACAGTTAGTCATAACACAGGTAATACATTCAGGCACACTTATGAGCACTGGGGCCCTGGCTGGCAGGGTCCCAGTGACACATACAACTAAAACAACATATATACAGTGAAAAATGGGGGTAACATGCCAGGCAAGATGGTACTTTCCTACAGTAATGAAGAAGGGGCCCATGAACTTGATCTCTTTCATGCCAGATCTTGAACATCCCACAGGTTTCTTGATATACACTTGATCCCCCTCTTTCCAGTGCTTTTTTTTACCCCATATTTGGCATCATATCTTTTCTTATACCTTTCTTGGTGCATCGATACTTTTAGATTATTGTGTGGAATCGCATATTCACTTTTCTTTCCCCCAACCAGCCATGATGGAAAAAACTTTGTGCATGGTTCTCTGCCTCGTAATGCCGAAAAAGGAGATATTTTTGTGACAGAATTTGGAGTGGTATGATAGGCCCACAGCATCTCCCTGATAGCATTTTCAACATTCAAACGGTTGATACTAGCTAATTGAATACAATCCTTAATCATGCGGTTGGCCCGTTCTGCCAACCCATTGGCTCTGGGGCAATATAACGCAGTGGTGAAATGTTTTACGCCAACTGAGTCAAGAAATTGTTTCATTGACACTGAAGTTAATTGAACCCCATTATCAGTTATGAGAATTTCTGGGATACCTTCTATACTAAATATGTTTTTCAGGAAGTTAATAACAGAATCAGTGGTAATTTGATTAACCAATTTGGTGGTGATCCAATGTGATTGATAATCAATAAGTACAATAGCAAATTGTTTTGAAAGCCCGGTGTAATTGAGAGGACCGATGATGTCTAAAGCTAACTTCACCCACGGCTTGTTAGGAATTTGTACTGGAGAAATAGGCGTTTTCCAAATTATTTTTGTTTTGTCGCTTAGCGCACAGATGGAACATCCTTTGACCTCATTCTCAATCATGGAGTCCATATTGGGGAACCAAAATCTTTCTCTGACTCTGGCTTTGGTGAGACTCCTCCACAAGTGGCCTTCATGAGCGAGTTTTATGATTTTGTGTCTAAGACTCTGAGGAGGTATAATTTTATCATTTCTGAGCACAAAATTGTCCTTCTCATTAATTTCTAATCTCACTTCCCAAAAGTCATTGATGCTATCCTCAAGATCTTTTTTTACTAATGGCCATCCTTCTTTGGCTCTCATTTTCAAAAGGGATAAGGTATCATCTTGTTGATATGCTGACTTCCATTCTTCATTACTAATTGAGGGTATGTCAACTAATAAAATGGGAAATTCAGTAATTTCTAAATTTTCCTCGGTGTCTAATGGGACCCTAGAGAGGAAGTCTGCTGCAGAATGTTTATTACCCGATAGGTAATCAACTTTAAAACAAAAGTTTTCTAGGCCTAGAATCCATCTAGCAATTCTACGTGTGCTATTGTTGAATCCTTTAGTGAAGAACACATATACCAGAGGTTTATGATCGGTGCGCAAAATGAATTGTGTGCCCCACAAGAAAAATTTGAAATGTTTAACGGCCCAGTAACACGCCAAGGCCTCTCTTTCAATAACTGAATAATTAGTTTCTGCTTGGCTTAAGGCTCTAGATGCAAAAGCTACTATTCTTTCCTTGCCATCTATGATTTGAGATAATGTAGCACCAAGACCTAATTTACTGGCATCAGTTGTAAGAATTGTTTTCCTATTATGGTCGAAATTACAGAGATAGGGAGCATCTACAATGGCTAATTTAATTTCCTTAAATGCACGATCATGGCAATCGATCCATATGTAGGGTACGTGATTTTTCAGTAATTCTCTAAGATCAGATGAAACGGAAGAAAACATTTTTACATACTTTGTCATAAATTCAGCAAGACCAAGGAATGACCTCAATTCGTCTTTGTTTTTAGGGGCTTCAGCTTTCTTCACTGCGTCCACTAGGGAAGTTTTGGGTTTGAAACCGTCTTTAGATATGACGTGCCCTAAATACTCTACTGAATTTACTCCCAAACGGCATTTTTCTTTCTTTAAAGTGAGCCCTGCTGTTTTCAATTTTTCAAGGACAACTCTTAGATTTTTGTTGTGTTCTTCTGCCGTGGCTCCATAAATAAGTAGGTCATCCTGAAAACAGAGAGTTTTCGGAACATCACCCAATATGTTTTGCATAATTTTTTGAAAAACAGCAGCTGCTGATGCGAGCCCAAAAGGCATCCTATTAAACATAAATGAGCCAAAAGGGGTGGTGAAAGCTGCAAGCCACTTGGATTCAGGATGCAATTCAACCTGGTGGTATGCACTTGAAAGATCTAGCACCGAAAAGAATGCTGCTTCCCTCGTGGTGCTTAATATTTTGTGGATCCTGGGGAGAGGGTGTCTTTCAATCCAGATATTCTTATTCAAGTCCCTCAAATCTACACAGATTCTGATGTTGTTGCCATTACTTTTCTTGGCAATAACAATGGGGGCCAACCACTCCGAGCACTCAATAGATTGTATTATCCCTAAGGGTTCTAATCTCTCCAATTCTTTTTTGACGGGCATTTTTCAGCAAGTGCGGTATGGCTCTGGTTTTATGTATAACAGGTCTGGATTTGGTTTGAGCTTGATTTTATGTTGAAAGTTTTTTAGCAGGCCCAGTCTTTCACAAAATATTTCCGGAAACTCTTGGATGAAAGGTTCGCTTGATTTAGAGTTGTCAATGCTTTTGCTCTGGATTGTTTGGGTCAAGCTTTATTCCTTGCTCCTTTTGGTGCTGCCAACCCAGCAAGTTGGAACCTTCTTCCACTACATAGACCTTTCCAACAGTGGACCGACCTTTGAAAGATATGATACCCCTAAACATACCTTTTAAAAGAATAGGATCCCCATTGTACCCTTTAGGATTAATATCAGGATCTAACAACGCAATACTGTTACCATTCTCTATCCTACTAAAATCTGAGGCACTTATAATCGTAAACGGTGAGCACGAATCAGCATACATTCTTGTCATTTTGTCATTAATTGATATTGTACACACAGGATATTGGGCACAATTATTACCATCTGTATTCACCTGTAGCACTATCTTTTTAACCATCTGGGATAAATCTTCTGATTTCTTGCTATCAAAAGATTTGGTAGTGTCCTTGCACACCCTAGCGAAATGACCTCTTTTATTGCACTTTCTGCAAATTGCAGACTTGGCTTGGCAAGAATGGAATTGGCCAGATGATTGCTACTTCCGCAACGGAAGCATGTTAAGTTAGTTCTAGTATTTCCATACTTTTGAAGCTGTTTCTCATTACTCTTGATCTTGAGGATTTTATCCTCCCTTGCATCGTCTGTGATCTCATTTACATGGTCATCAGAAGGTGGGGATCTGGGGACAGATGTATCATCTGATTGTGCACTCGCAAACAGCGAAATCGGCCGTTTGCGAGTGCAAAATCAGGGTCTGCAATGCATCAAATGCATTCGCAGACCAAAAACAGAAAATCGCAAAAATTGCGATTTTCTGCTTTGCGACCTGGATTTTGCGAATCGCAATTTGCGATTCGCAAAATCCAGGTCGCAATGCAATTCTGCAAAAAATCGCAAATTGCGATTTTTCGCAGAATGGTATTTTGCAAGTGCAAAATACCATGACCTGCAACCAGGTGGTAACCTTGTACAAAATTTAAAAATGCAGTAAAACTGCATTTTTAAATTTGATATGTAAAGCACACATGCCCTTTTGGCAGGTGTGTACTTTACATGTGGAAAAAAAAAATGGGGTGCAGGAGAGGGGGCCTTAGGCCCCCAGACCCTGGCCCTTTGCTTTTCCCAAATTGCGATTTCTGTTTCAGAAATCGCAATTTGCGAAAATGCAAAAAATTCGCAACTATGGGCCAACAGGCCCATAGCTGCGAATGGGGCCAGTATCGCAATTTGCGATTCGGTAATTGCATTTGCGATTTTTAAGAAATCGCAATTACCGAATCGCAAATGTGATACATGGCCCTTTGCGATTCGGTAATTGCGATTTCTTAAAAATCGCAATTACCGAATCGCACTGGGCCAGATTCATACATCTGGCCCCTGATCTCTTGCAGGCATATTGCGGTGTGTTCAATTGATTTGGCTATCTCTATCGCTTCCGGTAAATCAGGTTGCTTTTGTAATAGGTTTTCTTGTATCTTCATGTTGTTTGTGCATCAAACTAATAGGTCTCTAATGAGAGAATCATTCAGGTCCCCAAACTCGCATAGAGTACATAGTCCTCTTAGTGCAGCTATATAATTAGTTACACTTTCCTGTCTTCCCTGACAGCGAGAAAATAATTTATGTTGTTCAAGTACGACATTAATTCTGTCTCCAAATTGTTTTTCCTGTTTCGAATACGTAGTAACATACTCATCCTGAGCCTGACCTTCAGGAATGTGTGGATCAGGAAGGGATTCATATATTTTTCTACCATGTGTCCCCAAATTGTGAAGTAAAATATATTGCTTTCTGATAGGATTGAATTTATCCCCGCCAATCGCAATTAGGTATGACTCAAAAATTTTAAACCAATCCTTCCACAGAATATTAGGTTCTCCCATTTCATTCAAGAAAGGAATTGGTTGGGACATCCCTGCTGCTGCCATTGTACCAATTTAATTCCTAAAAGATTTAAGTTCACTGAAGAAGTCTCAATTACAAATTAAATCCCATACAATGTAAATTCCACACAAGTAAAATACACCTTACCAACCTCACTTTTGTACTATCACAGAGTGTGGAAGGAAGTACTATAATGAATTAGAGGAAAGTTATTAGTGCCCATACAATCCCATCATGCTTTGCTTTAAACTAGAGAAAAGACCATAAAACAGGAACCTTTACAGTACTCAGCAGTTTCATATTAGAGTTCAACTTAACACAGGTAAAATTTTCTTACTTGCTACAAAATGCATTATTTTGTAATTTCACATTAAGCAGGACTACTTCAAGAACCGCTGAGGCTTCCTTAGACAGTAGGCGGTTCCAATTTTTAAATGAAATGTGCAAAACGCTAAGATAGTGTTATACATGCCATAATAGGAAAAGCGTTTGTGCTCGTTAATGTAATTAACGTAATTGTTATAGTCGGTGGTTTAATTGCTGTGCCTGTCAGCGTGGCTTCTGGCAGGCAATTATAACTGTAGCGGTAGCGTCGGAGTGAAGCTGTGCCTGTCAGACTGATCCCTTACAGGCAACCGCACAACCGGATTGCCGGTAACGCGTTGGAGAAATGCTGTGCCTGTCAGCGTCATCCCTGGCAGGCGAGAAAATTGTCGAACGGCGGCCAATGTAAGCTGTGCCTGTCAGCGCGATCCCTGACAGGCGGCTGCACGTAAAGAGCGAGGTGCGCCTGTCAGTGTGATCCTCGACAGGCAGGAATAGCGCGATCCCTGACAGGCAACCGCACTTCAAAAGCGAGGTGCGTCTGTCAGTGTGATCCTTGACAGGCAGGAAGATTGACACCAATCATCGATCGGCGAGACAAGAAAAGCATTTAATTCCTAGTCACTTAGAGCGTTAGGCGAGCAGAGCGAATATGTTAAATTAGAGCGCCTCTGCCACAAAGTTGTTCCTCAGAAATGTCCAGAGATAGCCAAAAAGGTGAGATATTATTAACCAAACACACTGAAGCTGCTCAAGTCCTAACTCAAACCTGTTCTGTTGCACGCGTTGCAATGTTTCCAGAACCAGCAGAAGGGCAGACTCAGAACTGGTACTACAGATCACCAACCTGAAGAAATAGTTTTTACAGTAATAATTTCTGGATTAAATTGTATTCTGATATTAGCAGCTTTCTTTATAGTAGGCAATTTACTTAAATGCCTACTGGACGCTTGCTGACCGAAGGTTGGTATCAACTGGAATAGTACCTGAGAAGGGGTGGAGAAGAGAGTGCCCCCTTTCGCACTACCTCGTCGCCAGTATTATAAAGTCCAATACGCAGTATTCCTTTTCAAGTTTCAGACTTTATTTTCTTCTCCACTGCTTCGCCCTTCATACAGCCTTACTGCTCACCTCCACCTCACAGCTCCTCATCTCAACATTCTATTCCACCCTCCAGTCTCCAACAGTCTGAATGTTCCATGTTCCATCTCCCACACAGGGGAGCAGAGCATGCCAACTCTAAAACCTGAAATACCTGCTACTACTACATTTTCACTACTAATTATTTACCTAATCTTTACGTCATAACTTCCTATTAACTTACATAACATGCCTTACATTATCCCTAATATATTATAAAGACAGAACTATGTTACAACAGAATCACTAATTACCACCAAGTTGAACTTGGTGGTAACCATGTGCAAAATTTAAAAATGCATTTAAAATGCATTTTCAAATTGTACATGTAAAGCACACATGCCCTTTTGGCATGTGTGCACCTTACATGTCCTCCCAAAATGTTTTGGGGTGCAGCAGAGGGGGCCTTAGACCCCCAGCACCCTGGGGTTTTGCATTTCCAAAATTGTGATTTCTGGTTCAGAAATCGCAATTTTGGAATTGCAAAAAATTTGCTGATCTGGGCCAACAGGCCCATAGGTGCGAATGGGGCCGGTATCGCAATTTGCGATACGCTAATAGAATTTGTGATTTTTAAGAAATCGCTATTACCGATTTGCAAATGTGATACATGGCACTTTGCGAGTCGGAAATAGCGATTAAAAATCGCTATTTCCGAATCGCAAAAGGCCTTGATGATACATCTGGCCCAATATTCCCTGCACACCACCAGTATTCCTGGCAAACTGTTGATTCTGACCATTTTTCTGTACAGTTTTCAATTTCAGCACCATTACCTTCTCCTTCAATGTTTTCTGCTTCAGGTTATCGCTGCAGTATTTTTGCATACAACAGGATTGTATCAATCACTTTGTTCTGCCAACAAATCAAATGCTCCTGAATCATGTTATTTATGTCTGGCTCCAATCCCTGAACAAACCTGATCACATAATGACCCATATCTTTAGCCTCTATGGTCTCAGTACCACTGAAATGCCCGAAAGCCTGCAATAATCTCTCATATAAGGAATGTACCAACTCCTTAGATTCCTGAGTCTTCTTGTCACTCATCAGCCAATTAATGCCATCAGGGGACAATTTGGCCCGTATTTATACTTTTTTAGTGCCGCATTTGCGCTGCTTTTGCGTCAAAAAGCAGCGCAAATGTGGCACTAAAAAGTATAAATGCGGGCCCTTGTTTTTCTAAAAGGCAATCATTTTCTGATACTTTTTCATCACCTCTTCAGACAGCACATTTGTCAATGGATTTGTTGGAAGTTCACTGTCAGGCCCATCAACAGCAACCTTCCACAAACCACTGAGAGCCAAATGTCAAACAGTGTATTCAAGCCTTCCCACAGGCATTCTGAAAGTTTCACAAATCTTTCTGTCTGTTTATACCACTCCACTGTTTCTCTCTCAATTTCAATTAATCATTTGTGGGGGGCAAAATATTACTCCTACTCAAAGGTACATGAACATATCCTCCACCAGGGAATTCTCTCATTGGGAAGCATCTTCACATTTCATTCAACTTGATTGGTTCCTGCTGGAGGCAAGTCTGTACTTGCTTTCTTCTGATCTCTTTTCTTTGCCTATTTACCTTCACACTTGCCTAAAGCTTCCCATTTCTGACTGTAACAAATGAGTTCTCTCATCTGCAGTTTCATTCCAGGAGGTCTCATGTTCAATAAAGCCTTGTCACTAAAGTCTACTCTGTAATTTCTCTTCCAAGGTTTTGATTTCTCCAAATCCACATCATATTTCTGGGATAATCTAGCTAGTCTGTCATAAGCTTGACCTGCACATTTGGTAATGTCTTTGCACACAAGCCACAGTTCGTCTTCAGTGTAAATATCCAATTGAACTGTGTCTAAAGTTCCCAGTGTCATCTCATTCAATTCTAATTTTAATCTCAGTACATCCAATGGTCTATCTATCTTTGGGGTGTGTTCTGCTCTTGCACTGCAACTCGTTCCTCCTGTTGCAACTGCAGGACTCAAATTATATAGCCAATCATTTAATTGCTGGGCAGTAAAACCTTGCAAGCTTATTGGAGTATTCAACATTGCTTCTGTTCTTGAAGGACCTGCAGTTGCTTGATCTGGGGTATTTGCAATAGACTTGAATGTTAAAGGGTAACTCCTATATGGTGTGCTCCAACCAATGTTCAGTGTCTGTTCTGGGCACAAAATAAGGTGACGATCTCTGAGGAAACCTCACATCAGGAGTAAATCCTGTCTGACTTGTCCGTGAAGTCAGATCTGAAATCTGTGTAGGAGTCAATGTCTCGTAAGAGAATTAATTCTTTCCATTTTTGAACCACTTAGACTTATAGAACCATGTGCACTGTTTGATGCAACACCATTTGGAACAACTGGGGTATTTGGAACATTCAGGACATTTATTGTGTGTAGATTATTCCCAGTCAAGCCTGGAGCACACAAAGGAACAACTGGACCTATTGTTATTGGAACTGTCAATGCATCTGAGTTCATGTAATTCATTGTGTTCTGCTGAACTGCCATTCCTACTCTCTGTCCTGGGGTAAAATTCTGCACAGACTGATGTGTACTGAAATTTAGTACAGACTGACTCTAATTAAAATTCTGCACTGGCTGATTCCTGTTAGAACTATGTACTGACTGATTTATGGTAAAGCTCTGAACTGGTTGATTTGTAATAGGAATCTGTCCTACTGAACTCACATTCAGATCTGAAACTGTCTGAATAGGGGTCTGTTCAACTGGTGCAATAAGCACATCAAAGGTCACATTTCTCTGAGTCTCACTTGTCATTCCTATCTGATCAGAATGATATGGAGGCGGATGATTTAACAATAGCTGACTTATAAAATCATCTGAATCACTCTTGTAAGCTTCAGCTTTCTTTTCAAAATTTGTTGTCAGTTCTGTTTTTTCTATCTTTTTCTTACTCTTTGGTTTAGTGCTTTCTCCTTCTTCATTAGTAAGGGCTGGATACAACCTAGCTCCTTCAATGATGTTCGCTCTCCAAGCTTTTTGCAGCCTGTCCCAGATTTTGCAATTACACATTTGTGAAAGCACAGACTGACTCAAGGGTGTTTATTTCTGTGCAAATAAGTGGTGGGGGGGGTGTGAAATGGGCTGGGGTGATGGTGGAGGAATGTCCATGGCAGAGTCCAGTCTCTTGGTCTCACAGGTGCATTGTCCAATGGGGCATAGGAAGGGGAGCAATGGCAGGTTAAGGTGGACAGGGTGACAAAGTGGGACAGAAGGGTGACATTCAGGAGGGTCTTATTTCCTGGCGGGGGTCTTGGCAATGTTCTCTGTCTTGTTCCTGGATCTCAGGGACCGTTTGCGGGGTGGTTCTCCTTCTGCAGGGGGTGGGGTGCTGGTGGCCTGTTGGTCCTGTGGCAGTGCCTCCTGTCCACTAGCGCCGGAGGAGGTGGAGGGCTGTTCATCGTTCAGGCTAGTGTCAGGGGTCCGTTGGTGTGCCACTGTGTCCCTCCTGGTGTTGACAAGGTCTGCCAGCACCCCTGCAATGGTGACCAGGGTGTTGTTAATGGACTTTAAGTCCTCCCTGATCCCCATGTAGTGTTCCTCCTGCAGCCACTGGGTCTCCTGAAACTTGGCCAGTACCATGCCCATGGTCTCCTGGGAATGGTGGTAAGCTCCCATGATGTTGGAGAGTGCCTCGTGGAGGGTCGGTTACCTGGGCCTGTCCTCCCCCTGTCACACAGCAGTCCTCCCAGCTTCTCTGTTATCCTGTGCCTCTGTCTCCTGAACCGTGTGCCCACTGCCACTGACCCCAGGTCCCTGATTTTCTTGGTTTGGTGGGTTTGCCTGGGTTTGCCTGTAGTGGTGGACACACTGCTGATTGACGTGTCCTGGGGACAGAGGGATGGGCCCGTTGGGTGGGTGCTGTGGTGGTGTTTCCTGAGGGGGAAGGTTCAGTGGTGGTTTGGGACTGTGTCATGGGAACCAGCTGTCCCGAGCTCCCTGATGGGCCGGGCTGGTCATCTTGATCCAGGCATGCAGAGCTGCTGTCATCACTGTGGGCCTCTTCTGTGGGGGACTGGATATGTCTGGCACCTCCTGTCCGGTGATGTTGGGTATGGGTCCTGTTGGGGTGTAAATGCATAGTTTTAGTATCTGTGTGTGCCATCTTGTGCATTGGGTGAGGTACCCTCTACTGTGCTTGCATCATTGTGTTAGCCCTTTTGTAACAGTTGGTTGGGGTCTGTGTGGGTATGTGTACTGGACATGCTTTGGTGACTGTGGTTCATGCATAGGTGTTGCATGCAGGGCCTTGGTATTGAGATGTGTGGGTTGTGATAGTGGGACATATGTGAGATGATGGAGTGATGGGAGTGAGGGTAAGGGTGGGGATATGTGATGGCATGCATGTGGGGTGTGCGGGATATGGTAATAAAGATATGACTTACCAGAGTCCAGTCCTCCTGCTACTCCTGCGACGCCCTCAGGATGCCGTATTGCCAAGACTTGCTCCTCCCATGTTGTTAGTTGTAGGGGAGGAGGTGGGGGTCCACTACCAGTCCTCTGTACAGCAATCTGGGGTCTGGATACCACTGAACGCACCTTCCCCCGTAGGTCGTTCCACCTCTTCCTGATGTCATCCCGTGTTCTTGGATGCTGTCCCACTGCGTTGACCCTGTCGACGATTTTCCACCATAGCTCCATCTTCCTCGCAATGGAGGTGTGCTGCACCTGTGATCCGAATAGCTGAGGCTCTACCCGGATGATTTCCTCCACCATGACCCTGAGCTCCTCCTCTGAAAACCTGGGGTGTCTTTGAGGTGCCATGATGTGGTGTGAGTGATGTGTGAGGTGTTGTCTGTTGTGATGTGTGGGGGGATGTGTTGGTGTGTGTTTTTTTAGGTGCGTGGCTGTTGTGTAAGTGATGGTGTTGTGTGTCTGTGGATGCTGGTGTTGTGTTTGCTAATCTCTCTCTCTGGCCTTCTTCAAAATTTCACGTTGTAAGGGTTTGTGGGTAATGTGGGTGTGTGTTTTATAGTGTTGTGGGTGTGTGGGTGTGGTGTGTGTATGTGTATCAGGTGTGTGTATTTTGAATTGTCCAATGTGGTTGTGTTTTGTAAGTGTGTGTGTATTTTGAGCGCGGCGGTGTGTACCGCCAATGGATTACCGTGGTTGAAGGACCGCCGCATTGATTCGTGGGTTGTGATAGTGTGGGCGTATTCTTGTTGGCGTGACGGTGTGGGTTTTGGTATCGCCAGTTTATCACTGACCTTTGGTGTGGCGGACTTGTGTGGGTGTCTGTATTGTGGCGGATTCCGAGCTGTGGGTCGTAATACCTGTAGCGGAATTCCGCGACCGCAACAGTATGTTGGCGGTTTTCAGCACGGCGGAAGGCGGGATTTACCGCCAGGGTTGTAATGAGGGCCTAAGTGCTCCAAATTGTGCGGGTCTGGAAGGTGGTTTCATCTCATAAAGTACTCACCTCATGCTTGCAATGATTCTTAAATTAAATGTTCCTTAGCGAGGAAATGCTAATGCACCTTCTTTCTCAGTAACGTTACGCCATTGTTCAACCCACAAACGTACAGGAAGACATTTTTCGGCTGCTACATAAGACCTGGCGTACCTTTGGGGGGGCTCTATTCCATTTGTAACCAAGATAAATACATCTCCTTAATAAACCTTTTGTTTGAACCAGGAAGTAATTCTGTTCTCACAATTCTCTCTTCAATGTTAACAACCAATAGCAGTGCAACACTTTATGATGTAGTCCACGAATACCAACAGAGCTTCACAACAACCTACCTAAACCAGAACAACAAACAATGACGTCAGTCTTACTTCTCGCAGCAGCTCACCCTCCTTTACAATTTCTTGCAGAATCACTTTTAATGCAAAGCTAGTGCAAAATATTGCGAGACACAAAACAACAGCCTGTCTGCTCACTAGAGGAGAGGGTAACCAAACACTTCAAAAGCAGTTTGGGGCTACACTTTGTGACTATTCTTTCCCAATTACACAACAAATGAGACTCCACCAGCAAATCTCACTCTGGCTGATACAGTTCCTCCACGCGCACTCAGGATTCACTTAATACCAATGTCCCAAACTCACATAAGTGAAAGTATTGACACTGTAGATGACGTCTCACGACAAGTACCTTACACTGCAGACAATAAATGAACCAAGGGGCATATTTATACTTTTTGGTGCCAAACTGCACTAACGCAGTTTTGCACCAAAACATTTAGCACCAGCTTGCGCCATTCCTGAGCACCAGCCGGGTACCATATTCATGGAATGGCGCAAGCAGGTGAAAAGGGTGAGCTAGCAAAAAAAAAAATGACATTAGCCGGGTGGGACTGGCGATATGGGAGAAGGGGTTTTTGCACCAAAAAATGAAGTTAGGCTGGTTAGAGTGAAAAAAGATGACTAAGCAGTCTAGCGTCATTTTCTGACGCAAAACTATCCACACCACATGACTTCTGCCTTATAAAAGAAAGGAGTCATGCCCACCACCCCAATGGCCAGCACAGGGGACCAGTGTCCCCTGGGCATGGCCAGTGCACCCTGTGCCATGCAGGGGGCCTCAAGTTGGGCCCCCAATGGCACTTTAATAAAAAATAATATTACTTACCTATACTTACCCTACTTACCTGGGATGGGGTCCCCCATCCTCCGGGGTCCCACTGGTGTGGGTTGGGGTGTTCCGGGGCTTGAGGAGGGCACCTGTGGGCCCATTCCATGGTTTTTAACCATGGAAATGGGTCCAAAGGTCCCTTAAAGTCTGGTCTGACCCAGGTGTTAAATAATGGTGCAAAGCAATCTTTGCACTATTGTGTAGCCCCTCCTCCCACCCGTGCATCATTTTAGAATGGGGGGATAAATATGCGGCTATGGGATTAGTGCAGTTTTTTAGATGGGAACGCCTAACTTGCATCTCATTGACCCAAGGTAGGTTCACGCATCTAAAAAATGGTGCAAACTCCAATATTTTGATGTTAGACGGGTCTAACGTCAAAATATAAATATGGAGTTAGTTTTGTGCTGAATTTGCATCAAGAAAAATAAAACAAATTCGGTGCAAATGGGGTATAAATATGTCCCCAAGTGTCTTCTACACTTGTGTGTTATTACAAGAACTTGGGCCATGGAGGACCCATTCAACAACAACTGCAACTTCTTAGCAGAAATCATCAAAATCACACAACTACTTCAAAAACTCAACAAAACACTTCACCACAATCTTTAGCCAAAGAACACAACTGCAAACCCTAATACTCACACATCCGCTGCAAAGGAGCTATGCTAGAACTTCATCAGTTTTCAGAACAAACCATGGGACAAAACTTTTCGGGGTGGGAAATTCACATGACAAAAATTTGGGATCTATAACACTATACCTAACTATTTCTCCCCTCTCGTGGGAGAAACCAGACCTCTCTACAAGATTTGGTAAAGCATTTCATGTTTATGCTTTGAGTGAGGTCAAGGAGTCTTTTCACCCAGAATGAAGGGGTGGAGAAATAAGGCATCAAATCTCAAAACAATACAATTTTAAATTGACAGTATGACCCATGTGGCACACAAGAAAAACTCCAGTCTGAAATAAGGTTATGATTACAGATTCAGGCTCAGATTTATGTAAATAATTCTCAAAACAAGGTAATAAAGATACAGAATCACAATGGGTTGGCCAAGGTGACGAAAAGGATTCAAGCGAACTAACATCAAAAGCACTAAACATTCGACAATGGCAATATAAAACATCAAAAGGATAATCTGATGGGCAGGAAACAAGCGCTGTTCAGTTCTTTTAAGCATTAAAACAATTTCAAAGTCATCTAAGATCAACTAGCTATGGCAAGGGAAATCCCGACAGATCAGCAAATCACAAGTTTTGTTTTAATCTTTATTTATTTCCATTTCTCATATAACACATGAACAAGTATCTTGGTCATTGTCCTGAGGCATAAACATTGGCATGGCATGTAGTAACAACATTGCACAGTGATACATTGGAGCAGTCAGAAGCATTCCTACTCACATTCAGTACAACATAGGGAGAGTACATTGCCATTGTTGTCTATGACCTGCAACACATAACACACTGCTGGCTGGATGAATCAAAATACAATGCACAGTATATGAAATGTCATCATGTTTGCTAAGTCGCAACCATAATCAAACTTTCCTAGTGTAGCATATCTTCACTGCAGACCATTACGCATCAGACACAATTTCATTATTTGGAACATTTGCGACTGTCAAATACACCTGGTATGGGCTCCAAGTATCTTTAGTGAGTCTGGATTGTGGCACTAACTCTTGATATGTGTCTGACTGTGTATTACAGTATGCCATACCTCTGTGCCATTTGTCAAGTGTAGGGAAGGGACCACAAGCCCATCTCAGGGCTATCCAGCGTTTGGCTAAAAACAGACTCAGTGCCACTAGGTGTCGCACTGCCAGTGGTACCCCCTTATAGTAAGCTTAAAAGGGCTAACAGCGGTTCAAGTGTCAATTCTTCCCCAGTGATAGCCTTGGGTTCAGTGAACACAGCAAGCCAAAAGGTCTGTAGTTTGGGACAGTACCAGGCAGGTGTGCAAACTCTGCCTCCTCCACCCCACAACGCAGGCACTGGGCAGTGCCCTGAAGAGCATAAAGCACATCACAAGTTAACATATGTTGAGCTAAAACACATGAGGACAAAAAGTAAAAAGAAAAAAGGACAAAAAGAATTTGGAAAAACTACATCTGGGGCAAAAGGTGACTAACCAAACTTGGCAAAATGTAAGTAAAAAGGGAAGGCTTCAGCATGTCAGAAGCTCAGACAAGAATCTTCTTCTCTGGGTCAGGGGAAAAACAACTCTAAGTCCCAGCAAAGCATTGGAAATACAGGGTAAGTTTAGAGAGGTTTGTACATCTCAGATTCCAAGGGGATATACTCCTAAAGGGAAAGGCAATAAGAATGCTGCTAACCCAACTGGGGAATGATAAATTAAAGTCCAAAGTGCAAGATGATTCACCCATCCATCACTCCACATGAATCAGAAGATTTAACTGTCCAATCAAAGTCCATCATGCGACATGGAACTGCAACATCAGGAAAAATTCCCATTACTGACATGGGAAAGGTATCGATCTTAGCTCATTCGTACTTGTTGAGTCTGTTTCCAGAGTTCCTCAATGTACTGGACTCAAAGTTATTTTCTCAGGCTCATTATGCGTAAAACAATAGGACATCTATTTCCAAGCTAGCACTTCATGGTAACGAAGTCTGAAAGAATGTCATGTTAGCAAGAATAACTAAATATTTTTCTACACAGTCAGGAAAAAGGGCGTTACAGGCCTCACTTAGGCTAAGTAAATTGAATTAAAATGGCACATACATTTATGCAACGTAAGGCATATATAACATTTAAATTCTGAATTGATGATTAATAAGCTCTGTCAGTGTTCATGTTACAGTAGTTTTAAAATGAAATACCTCAGTTAATACATTTCATAAACTACAATATAATGCAGGGCTGTATTTCGACATTTGCATGTCACATTTAAAACACTAGAAGTTCATTGTCATTTTAGTGCAGTCTATTAATGAACATCATAAAGAATCACATGGAATTGAGTTAATTGGTTATACAAGAACTTATAGGGCAATACCACAACCTTCAAAATTACTACTCTACACTGAATGCCCATTAATATAGCCTTTCAGTGCACCACTTTAGGGGTAATCTATTAGTATTTCAGATAACAAAATGCAAATATTGTCACATACAGATAATTACTGTGACATTAAAAGTGCCAATAACATTTCTGGTACATCACTACTATCCAATGGAAGCAGAACTGGGGAGGGAAAAAAAGACTAATAGAGAACTGACTTTTGCCATCATCCAGGCATTGTCCTTCTGGCATCACTTGGGTACTTCTGTTATGATAGGTTGGGAAATATGGACAAGCAAGGATGATTGATAGGTCTAAGTCTACCAAAGATGTTGGTTACTCCCCCAAGGAACACCACTGGGAATCCACCTAGTAAAACAAATCAGCAACACCTGATACAGTCATTGGGTGCTCAATGAGTATGATGGTCTCCTGGTGTCCTTCTGTCCCACTGTTTTGTTGATAGGGTTTGTTAGTGGTGTTGTTTGGGCACACCTTGATGAAATGACAGCAATGGAACATAACACATAAAACCATACAACACCCGGGTTCAACACCCCCATGTGACACTCTTAAGTGACATAACACCAATGACTTGTACTTCATGACTTTTGCTTCCTCCACCTGTAATTATCAAAAAGATATGTGTCCCAGAAGGGCTGCAGAGTCCTGCAACCATTATAGTTTATACCTTGTTACATCTCACATAGGTGTCTAAGCTCTCAATGTGTCTTCTGAATGGCTCAGAGACAATGTCGTTTGGATGACATAAGTTATTTTCAGATTAACATTATTTACTTAGAGGTAACATAAATGAGTTCTGTTCCTTGACTGATGTTAGTTGTCTGGATACTCACTTAATAGCAATCAGGAATGCACAGCACACCACTAACCATGTTTCAATGTTTTTGCTTTTTGTAGATTACTGGATACTTGGGGGCATATTTACAAAATAATGATGCAACAAGGCACAGCAAGTCATCTTGAAGTGCTGAGCTGTGCCATTAGGAAAATGCAGGGATGCGTCGTATTTACAGCAATACAACACATCCTCAAACTTTCCTCAGTGCTGGCACACAATTGGCAACCTGGTGCCAATGCAGGCACCCTTGCACCACAGTGCAAGGGTGCCTGCTTTGCAGGGATGATTGTTTATGTGCAGGAAGGAATAGCTTCCTGCTTGCAAACAATCATTAATGGAGTTTTCCTCCTTCTATGTGTGCTGCACAATGCAGCACACATAGAAAGAGGTAAAAACAAGGAAATATAAAGATATTTCTTCTTGTTGTGCCACTTTTACTCCAACCCTGGGTTGGTGTAGGAATCTGACGCATTCCCAGCCTAGTAAATCTGGGGATGCGTCAGATTCCATGGGTGTTGCGTGGGAACACCCTCAGCAACACCCATGTAACACCCCTATCATACAGAGTAATGTGTGAAAGGGGACCTTATTTACAAGGTCATGAAAAGCCATGCAAGGTGGCTTGGCGTGGCCTTGTAAATATGAGCCAACACACTGCAAAACTGGAGTGTAAAAAAAAGTGATGCTCCAGTAGCGCTAGGGGCATGGAAATATACCCCTGGGTTTTGTCACTGTTGGACCTGGCCCTTTTTTCAGAGTTATCCCCAAAGTTTTTGCCTTCCTCTTCCTGTTTTTCTGACCCTCATTTTGTTGGCTTTAGGACTTTGGGCACTTTATCACTGCTGATCAGTGCTAAAGTGCATGTACTCTCTCCTTTAAACTTGGTATGTTTGGCTTACACCTGGTGGACAAATGTAATTTACCTGTAAGCCCCTTGTATAGTGGTATTCCATATACCCGGGGCCTGTAAATTAAACGCTACTAGTGGGCCTGCAGCGTAGCTTGCATCACCCACAGAAGAAGCCTTTCAAACCTGTCTGAGGCCTACCACTGCATGGCCTGTGCGCGCAGTTTGCTGCCACATTAACCTGATATTTAAAGTTATTTGCCAAGCCTCAAACTCCCCTTTTTCTACATGATGGTCACTCCTTAGGTAGGCCCTATGAGCAGGGTGCTGTGTAGGTAAAAGGTAGGACACGTTCCTTCATTGGGTGTCATGTCCTAGTAGGGACAAACAGCCTATTTGGTTTCTCACTGCTGTGACACCTACTCTACTCATAGGCTAGCACTGGAAATTCCCTTAAAGGTGCTTAAGCGTTTTTTTCTGATCTGTGAAGAGTAACGTGGGCATGTTTGGAATGGTACTGAGCAATCCTGCTTACTGGGGTAGGTGGATATTTTTTTACTAATATTGAAATGCCACTTTTAGAAAGTGGGCATTTCACTGTGCTTGTGACTCTTGGGCTTTGCAGCCTGATTTCAATCCACGTCTAGGGTAGAGTGACAGCTGGGCTTTGTGCATACATTTCAGACAGCCATCAAACAGAGAGGGTGGAGGTATAACAGGACTATATCTGCATAATGAATGGCTTTCCTGGGCTGGGAGAGAGGGAGGTAGGGCACATTTACATTTGCATAAGCTGTGTCCTACCCTCACAGAAAGGGCTTGTTTACCCCACTACTGATCTCTGGAACCAGGGCTGTGGTTGAAAGAGGGTGTTGTGCACCTCTAAGAGTCTTTTGAAGTGCCCTCTAGATCAAATACATTTTGAGTATACATACAGGGCTTGTAACCCCATGTTTTAGACACTGCATGGACTTGTAACCAGATGCTGCGGGCTCCACCGACTCCACCCTGCCACAAGGAACTGTTATGGTGCCAAGAGGAAAAACCATTGGGCTGACTTGCTTGTTGTGCTGATCCATGGCCTGCTAGGCTACAAGTAGGATTGCCACTCTGCTTCAAAGACCCTGATGTGCTGACCTGCTGCTACTTCCTGGCATCTTTGTGCTCCCCAGTTGTTCTCCAGGGGCTGCAGGTGTGTCCCACTCCATGTTTTGCCTGAAGTCCTACACACACCGTGCAGTGAGCGCTGGGCTAAGAGAGAAGTGCATGGTGAGCACTTTGATGTCCTGCTGCCTCGTCTGGTTCCAGGAGAAGTAGAGTGAGGTGAGCATTATTCTCGACCTGCAGGAAGAGCATAGTGAGCGCTCCTGATTTTCCCTGTGACTGCATGTCCCTTTTGTCACCGATATCCAGAGTGCTGCTCTGTTCCCCCCATCCAGGAGAGTCGGGGAGAAGGAGGAGCACAGCGGTGACCACCAGCAGTGTCAAGTGAAGCGCAGATGCTGTGCAGACTACCTGGCACCCCTGGGGCACAAACAGGCATCCCCTTTTGTTGCTGAGGCTTCGTGCAAAAGGAGAGAGGGTGTTGTGACCCTCCCAAGGGCCCCGTGAGGCAAAGTCACTGTGTGTTTCACCCCTCCTCACTTACTTGGTGTGCCAGGCTTGGGTGGGGGGCCCTTTAGTCCTGCATTCTTGGGGGTGAGTCCTCTGGAGAGGCCCCCTGAACGAAGCAGGACTGTAGTCCAAGCAGTGATCCTAACATTACCAGATCTCAGGTAGTAGGTGGCCCTAACTCTACGTTGGGTAGCTGAGGTTACCGTTTGGTACCTACTTGGAGCACAGGAGCGCTGCGTCTCAAAGCTGGATGGTTAAGTGTCAGTACTAATGTGTATATGGTGATGTTTTGGACTCATTTATTTTTGGTGTCTAACCACTGCATTTTATGCCCTCAGTGTTCGGTGTAGTATGTTGTTTTATGCCTTGCCTTATCAGGATAACCATATAATATATAGTGTGACTGTATAGCATGGTCAGTAATGGTGTTTTGATGACCTGTGCAATGTAGGAATATTTCTTTTATCGCACCCATTGTGATATTTGACAATTGCCTGGTTGGCAAGGTAATCACTGTTTTATGAGGCTTTGGTCTATGGTTTATGACAATATATTTTATAATTTTGTACAGCATTGTGTGGAGTCTCTTTTGTGGTGTCTTTTTGGTGTCACTGGAGTTTGTGTAATGTGAAAATGCTTTACACACTGCCTCTGAGATAAGCCTGCCTGCTCTGACCAAGCTACCAAGGGGATAAGCAGGGGTTATCATGGGTGTGTAGCTCCCTTACCCTGAGTAGAGTGTTGGGTTCTGCCTGGCTTAGGTGCATATCCTAGCCAACCGAAAAAGCCATTTCTAGCACTGGTGATCAGCGGCAAGCATACGACTTGCATTTGCACAGCACCATGGTGACTCATTGTTGTAGTACAAACTCTGCACTTCGACCATTACAAATGTTTCTCCTGATTCTCTCATCGGTCATTGTTTACTGTTGCAGCTCTTATGTCTAGGAATCTTGTTGATGCACTTGTATTTTTGTACCTTGTCAAAATGGGATAATCTTTGGCTTAGACAACCTGTTGTATTACAATAAGAAGGAATTAAACGTTTTCTGCTAGGAGCGGGGACTACCAGAGGGTGGGGACATTGTGAAAACTCTGTATGATTTTGAAAGAGACTGTGAAAAAGTGTTAACAGAGAACCGGGGGGGGGGGAGTTCTGAGGGAGACCCAGAGGAGGACCCTGGGCTTAGTGAGGACTCTCACTAAGTGGGAGTGTTCTTAGCCTACATCCCTGGAGGGCAGTAGCCCTGAAGAGACTGAGCAGGAGGGAGAAGATGACTGGGCAGGGACGCCAGTAGAGAGGGAGGACTCCATGGATAGGGAGTCCCTTGCTGAGTCTAGTGCCAGGAGCAGTGTCACCTCACATTCCCTGTCCCCTGAGAAGCTCAGAGATAGGTGGGAGGAGAGAGACCTGAGGTTGCAGCTAGAGCAGGTGGCTGTGGAGGAGAGAAGGGCTGAGGTGGACGAGTCTTAGTCCTGGAAAGGATGGCAGAGGCTGAAAAGGCCTTTGCAGGGAATGACTCGCTCTTGAGAATAGTTTAAGGGTTCTGGGCTCACCAGCGCTGCAGGTAGAGTCCAGTGGTGGCAGCAGTTTGGAGGCTAGTGTCAGGAACAACACACACATACCCACACACTTGGTGCCTAGCATCAAGGAAGGGGTTGACATATGTCAGGGGTTGCAGGAGTATGAAGAGGCTCTGGTAGTGTGCATGATCCCTGGATCCCTGAGGAGGATTGGGGGACTGGCCTAGGGAGCTATATTCCTGAGGTGGAGGGATGCCTTACTGGCCCTAGAAGGGAGTGACAGGCAGAGGTATTGCCCCCCGAAAAAGGCACTGATAAGGAGGTATGGCTTCACCCCTGAAAAGTATAGGTTGAGGTCAGGGGCAGTAGGAAACTGTCTCTCCAGTCTTTGGGGGAGTTTGTGGAGGGTTGTTGCAAGGAACTAGAGGGATGGGTGAAAGGTAGCACAACAAAAAGTTTTGAAGGGTTGTTCAATCTGATTGTCAGAGTGCACATGTTCCATTGTTGTTTTCCAGTCACGGTTAGGAATGTGAGTTCTCTGACTCCAGGGAACTTGCAAAAGAGGCAGACTTCCGGGTGAGTGCCAGGGGGTCTGGAGAGGCATTTTGGAGTGATCCTAAAGAGAGTGCCTCAGGTTTCCCCCCGACTGAGGGAGACAGGAGAAGTTTGCAGTAGCCCAGACAGGTCCCAATGTAGTGGGATGGGTGGAAGGTCTCATGTCCCATCTTAGGGTAGAAGGAGAGGTGGGGTTGGGCAGAGGCCCACGTTGCCCAAAACCAAGTCCCAGGGCCAGGATGATTCCAAGAGGGAGCACAAGGAGGGGGGCCTAGTCTGTATTGGGAAACTATCTACTGAGGGGGACCCCATAGCATCAGGAGAACTTGAGCGGCGGCTGTCACAAGTGTTCTGCCAGTTCTGGTGTCTGGCAGAACCATTCTGGAGTTAAGGGTGAGGGAGTCCAGATAGAGGGGTGAGAGGGGGAGGCAGTTCCCAGTGGGAGAACCAGTGGTTCAGAGGTCAGAGTCCCCCAGGAGTGACCCTGGGGACACCTGTTCTGGTCTGAGAGGACTTAATGCTCTGTCAGATAGACAGGGGTGGGGAGTCCAGCGCCAGACAGACTTTCACGCAACACATGAACAATGTCTTTCTCTTGTGAAGGGTAGGAGTAAACCCCAGGAAGTCCTAGCTTGCCAGGCACAGGTCAAGCCTAAGGGTACAGGCTCTAGGCTGGAGGGTCAGGTTCAGGGTGTCACCCCTGACTTGGAGGGTGGAGCAGTTACCACAAGCGTCCCTACCGTGTGGCCTTCTGGGGGTACCCTTCCTGGTATGAGGGTGCGGAACCCCAGAAGGAGGGATGGGGTATGAGAGACTCAACCCAGGCCCCTGTCCAGCCTAAGGGTGCAGACCCTGGGCTGGAGGTCCAGTGGCATGGTAGAACCCCTGAACTAGTGGGAAATGGAGTTGGGAAATGATACCATGCACCTTGGGCTACTACCCCCCACTCTGAAAGATTTCAGAGACCAGAGGCCCCTGAAAGGCCTGGGCCCTGGCAATGGCCCCTGACAATTAAAGAGTCCCCCTGGGATAGTTAAGGTTGTCTGGGAAGCATAGCCAGAGGGATCCACATGTGTTCAGACTGGCATAGAACTGGAACGTGCCCCTGTATTTGTGGGCCAGTGTCCATGTTATAACACCCCAAGCAGGGAAGTCTATCCAGGTATTGATTGGTCTGCCCTGGCTTTAGGTTCGGGGGGGCTGTGTTGGACTTAGCCCTTTTTGCAGGGTTATCCCCAAACTTTTTGCCTTCCTCCTCCTGTTTTTCTGACCCGCTTTTTGTTGGCTTTAGGACTTTGGGCACTTTATCACTGCTGATTAGTGCTAAAGTGCACGTGCTCTCTCCTTTAAACTTGGTATGAGTGGCTTACACCTGTTTGGTATATTTAATTGACCCATATGCACCTTGTACAGTGGTATCCCATATCCCCAGGGCCTATAAATTAAATGCTTCTAGTGGGCCTGCTGCCCCGCTTGCACCACCCACAGCAGTAGAATTCAAACCTGTCTCGGACTGGGCACTGCAGAGCCTGTGTGTGCAGTTTGCTGCCACATTGACTTGGCATTTAAAGTTAATTTCGAAGACTCAAACTCCCCGTTTTCTACATGTAGGTAACCCCTAAGGTAGGTCCTCGGTAGCCCTGTGGGCAGGGTGCTGTGTAGGTAAAAGGTAGGACATGTTTTATAATTGGGTGGCATGTCTTAGTGACAAACAGCCTATTTAGTTTCTTACCGCTGTGAGGCCTCCTCCTCTCTTAGGCTAGCATTGGGAATTCTCGTAAAGGTACTAAAGTGGTAACTTCTGATCTGTGAGGAGTAGCGTGGACATGTTCGGTATGTTTGGGATGGTAGTGAGAAATCCTGCTTATTAGTGTAGGTGCATTTATTTTTACTATTCTGGAAATTCAACTTTTAGAAAGTGGGCATTTCACTGTGCTGTTGTGCTTTGCAGCCTGACTCCAATCCACGTCTAGGGTAGAGTGACAGCTGGGCTTTGTGCATACTTTCCAGACAGCCATCACACAGGGAGGGTGGAGGTGTAACAGGATTATATCTGCATACTAAATGGTCTTCCTGGGCTGGGAGAGAGGGAGTTGGGGTACACTTACATTTATATATCCTTGGTCCTGCCCTCACCCAAAGGGCTTGTTTACCCCCTACTGATGTCTGGAGCCAGGCTAGGGTTGAAAGGGGGTGTTCTGCACCTCTAAAGTTCTTTTGAAATGCCCCCTATATCAAACACATTTTGAGTATAAGTACAGGGTTTGTAACCCCATGTTTTTAGACAGTGTATGGACTTGTAACCAGACACTGCTGGCCCAATAGACTACACCATGCCAGAAGGAACTATTATGCTGGCAGGAGGATCCGCCATTGGGCTAAATTACTTGTTGTGCTGACCTGCTAGGCTACAAGTAGAATTACCACTCTGCTTCAAGGACCCTGATGTGCTGGCCTGCTGGTAGTTCCCTGCATCTTTGTGCTCCCCAGTTGTTCTTCAGGGGCTGGGTGGTGTGTCCCCCTCCCTGTTTTGCCTGAAGTTCTACACCCAGCGCGTGGTGAGTGCTGTGCCAAGAGAGAAGTGCATGATGAGCACTTAAATATTCTGCTGCCTCGCCTGAGGTGAACGATAGTCTTGACCTGCAGGAAGCGCGTGGTGAGTGCTCCTGCTTTTCCCCATGGGTGTTTGTCCCTTTTGGCATAAATACCCAGAGTGCTGCTCTGTTCTCCCCCATCCAGGAGGGTCAGGGAGAAGAAGGAGTATGGCGATGACTGTCGGCAGTGTCCTGTGAAGCACGGATGTGAAGCCCACTACCTAGTGCCCCCGGAGCACAAGCAAACATCCACTTTTGTTGCTGAGGCTCTGAGCAATGTGGCGCTCCTCTCAGGCATTCTTCACCTCCGCGACCTGAGTAGCAGTGTGGCGCGAGCCGAGAAGCTGGCTACGGCGAGGCAAGTGGCTTGTAAATGAGCCCTTGTGTTGGGTAGCTGAGGTTACAGTATAGTATTTACTAGCAGCGCAGGAGCCCTGTGTCACATAGCTGAATGGTGGGGTGTCGGTCCCACTGTGGATATGGTGATGTTTTGAACTCATTTATGTTCGGCATCTAACCACTGCACAGTATGCCCTCAGTATTCACTATAGTATGTTGTTTTATGCCTTGCCTTCTCAGGAGAACCATACAATATATAGTGTGACGGTATAACATGTTCAGTAATGGTATTTTGATGACCTGGGCAATGTAGGAATATTTATTTTATTGCACCCATTGTGATGTTTGGCAATTGACTAGTTGGCAAGGTAATCACTCTTTTATGAGGTTTTGGTCTATGGTCTATGACAATATATTTAATATTTTTATGCAGCATTGTGTGGAGTCTCTTTTGTTGTGTCTTTATTGTGTCACTGGAGTGTGTATGCCGTGCAAATGCTTAGCACATTGCTTATGAGATAAGCCTGACTGCTCTGGCAAAGCTACCAAGGGGGTGAGCAGGGGTTATCTTGGGTGTATAGCTCCCTTACCCTGACTAGAGTGGTGGATTCTGTCTGGTTTAGGTGAGTACCCTAGCCAACCAGAAACGCTATTTCTAACAGTCACTTTACTGGATGTTAGACCCTTCACACTGGAAGGCTGGATGGATAATGGTGCCAAAATAGGTGTGACAGGACAGCAAGGTGGGCAAGACAGAAGATTCTTTCATAAAGTTAAGTCTAGGTTTGGTAGGCAAAGTGAACACATCACACTTTTCTGTGTGGTTTATAAAGAGACTGAGCCCATGATGGCTACTGGTTCCCATTACATTTTGTCTACATTCATGTGAGATTCCTTTTACACAAAGGTCTTGGTGGAGGATACCATCCAGTCTAGGAATGGAGTGAAAAGCAAGGAAATTATTTTTGGACTTCATGCAGTCTTGGAATGGAGAAATGGGGATTTAACCAAAGGGGCAGAGCAACAATATCACGAGGAAAAGGTACATAATGAGGTGCAGTCCCATTATCAGGAACATTTGGGTGGTAGAAGCGCAGAGGTGTTACCACTGCTCTACAAGTGGAAGAGCTGTGGTTCAGTGATGTTATAACATTATAACAAGGGTCTTGGAACATGACCTGTCATCACTCTTGCCCAAACACCCTCCAAAAGCTCTTGGTTTTTCTGGTTTGTTAGAAATGGGGTCTTTGGTTGGCAGTCAGGTTACCCCCTGTCCAAGCAAGGACCCTCACTTTAGTCAGGATCAGTCACACACAATCCAAATCATCCTGTGGCCACCCTCTGGTAGCTTGGCACTAAGCAGTCAGGCTTAACTTAGAAGGCAATGTGTAACATATTTGTGCAATATATCATGCAATAACATAGTGAAAACACCACAAAGCTCCACCACGCAGGTTTAGAAAAATATAGAATATTTATCTGAGTAGATTAAGGTAACTGATGAAAATCCAATGTACATAAATTGAGTTATGAATTTTGAAAGATTAAATCCAACTAAGGCGCCTAGAAAACACCATAGCTCCAACTAGGGCTATCACAGCGTCATTGACGGAGTCGTTCCCAACAGTCCGACACCACCGGTGCCGATCACAGAGTCACACTGATCCCTAAGTACAGTACCTTTGGAAAACGAAGAACAAGGACGTCGCATGGAGACGGAGAGAGGCGTAGCTGGAGTCGGTGTGGCGTCAATCCCTTACAGTGTCCGAAGCATTGCTGCGTCAATCCCGCACTGCGAGGCAGGAGGAGATGAGGCACCGGTTCCATCCGGGACTGGGGGAGTTGATGCAGTGACGTCCGCAAGGCGTCGATCCTTTGTGACCCAGCGGGGTCGCTTGTTCCGGTCCGTCAGGATGGGCGGTGTCAACTTCACGGTGTCACGGTGATGTCAGCGGAGTCGAGGCACCATCGGACTTGCACTGCAGGCAGGAGTCGTTGCGGTGCAGCAAGGTCCACGGAGCGGGAGCAGGCTGCAGCGTCGCAGGCATCGCTGGAGTCGTTCCGACGTCGCTGAAGTCAGAAACTGTCATAAAGCTAGCTGGTGAAGTCTTTTGGGCCCTGAGACTACAAGGAACAGGAGGCAAGCTCAATCCAATCCCTTGGAGAGCACTTCTCAGCAGAGCCAGAGGTCACCAAGGCAGCAGGGCAACAGCAAGGCAGTAGCCCTTCACAGAAAAGCAGTCCGGGTGCGTCCTTTGGGCAGCCAGGTAGTTCCTTTTGGCAAGTTGCAGGTTCTGGGGCAGAGGGTCTGTCCCAAGGAGCATCTTGAAGTCCAGAAGTGTCTAAATTGGTAGGGTCAGGGACTCGGTTTAAATACCCAAATGTGCCTTTGAAGTGGGGGAGACTTCAAAGAGTGGCTTAGAAGTGCGCAAGGTCCCCTTTCAGTTCCATCCTGTCTGCCAGGGTCCCAGTATTGGATTTGGCAGTTCATTGTGTGAGGGCAGGCCCCTGTCCTTTGACCTGTAAATGTCAGGCCCTCCACCCTCCCAGCCTAGGAAGACCCATTAAGAATGCAGATATGTACAGGTGTGACTGAGCATCCTGTGTTTGGGGTTGTCTGAGTGAAATGCACAAGGGAGCTGTCAACTAACCTAGCCAGACCTGGACTGTAAGGCACAGAAGGATTTAAGTGCAGAGAAATGCTCACTTTCTAAAAGTGGCATTTCTTAAATAGTAATATTAAGTCCAGCTTCACCAGTCAGCAGGATTTTGTATTACCATACTGGCCATACTAAATGTGATTTTGTTGCTTATTTCAGATCAGAATGTACCACTCACACAGTATATGAGGGTAGCCCCAATGCTAGCCTATGAAAGGAGCAGGCCTCATAACAGGGTAAAACGAACTTAGGAGTTTTACGCTACCCGGACATATAGAACACACATGTTCATGTCCTGCCTTTTACTTACATAGCACCCTGCCCTATGGGTTACCTAGGGCCTACCTTAGGGGTGACTTATATGTAGAAAAAGGCGAGTTTCAGGCTTGGCAAGTACTTTTAAATGCCAAGTCAAAGTGGCAGTGAAACTGCACACACAGACCTTGCAATGGCAAGCCTGATACATGGTTTAGGGGCTACCTATGTGGGTGGCACAACCAGTGTTGCAGGCCCACTAGTAGCATTCAATATACAGGCTCTGGGCACAAGTAGTGCACTCTACTAGGGACTTTCCAGTAGATCAAATATGCCAATTGAGTATGAACCAATGTAACCATAATTTAAGGGAGAGAGCAAATGCACTTTAGCACTGACTAGCAGTGGGAAAGTGCGCAGAGAACTAAAACAGGCAAAAACAGTGTCAAGAAGTGAATGAAGGCAGGCAAAAAGTTAAGGGTGACCACCCTAAGGCTGTCGGGTCTAACATGGTTATTGTAAATAAAAGTCCCCAAGATGACTGAAGGCATGACAGACATGAGATAAATATTTCCATTGCCTGTTTTCTGGACCATATCCTTTCCAATCTATTAGATAATACAGCTTGTCTCCTGTGCTTTTAGAATCCAAAATGTTCTTTTCCTCAAATTCTCCGATTATGATGGGGTGGGAACGATTCTTACATCTTGTAGTTGATGTCACAGGTTTTGTAAGTTTGAAGGCAAGTCTAGCAACATATCTACTGGGATTTTGCCCTACTGGTGGAGTAGAGGCTGGTGTACTGAGGCTGACACTTATTGGGCTCTCGGAATTGCAGGTTTTTAGTTTTTAGCCATACTTTGTCAGTTCTCCATGGCACTTTTTATGTGCTCGGTTGTATTCTTTGGCCTTGGCTGGATGAAACCAACCATCTTCTCATAAGTGTTAAAGGTGTTCCTATACTGCTGTTACTACATTCTCAATAGGGTGGGTAAATGGAGATATTTTAGGGTGGTAATCTAAATCGCAATAAAAATGGTGCTAAGCAAATGGATGTACGGCTTCCGTTGTTATAAGTGACCTCTGCTGCCCGAAGAATAGTTAACCAATCCTGACCGAGGTTAGGAGAGAACAGCACAATAACTGTTGTAGCATGATTGACTTATTTTTGAGTGAAAAATCTGTCTCAGACGAACGTCCACTTCCAAAAAAGCATATAGTGCAGCTCAAAAGCATTGGAAGATTTGAGGTCCCTGACTGTTATGACCACAGAAGAAAGACCATTGATAAGTACAGCATTTGTGAGAATTACTGGCATCAATTATTTTGCAGATGAGTTTAGATAGAGGCAAGAAGCGTGCTGCCTTGATCAAATGATCTATTAACTTGATGCTTCCCCAGAATTAGCCTTGGGCAACAAAACTAGAAAATCCATCAAAGTGCTATGCCATAGGCATTACAGTACTGGAATAGAACAGAGTAAGCTCTCAAAGGTAGAGTGTGACACAACCTGACTGAATATATTCTTGGACAAGTACAGCACTCAAAAATGACTTCGAAGGAGTTTCATATTTTCTGCTCAACTGAGTGGCTGGTCAAAACCAAGTCATGTCACAATGTATGGCTTCCTTAATCAATTCTAGGGTTGAGACAAATAATTTGGCTCACAAAAAGGGTCAACAATCCCTCTGTGTACATTGTGAATCCTCAGTTATTAGTTTTCTTTGGTGAACGGAGAGAACTGTCTGTAGAGCCAATGCCCATGTGGACACCATTACTAATCCCTGACATTTGGAGTTGGGAATGATGGGTGGATGCTCAGACTGATTGCCTACAGTGTTTGGATAAGCTAAGTGGGCAAGGCATATGTTTGCTGTTCTCTTCACCTGGTCCATAGATCATGTTACCATTGTATCATTGCGTCCTCAGGGCAGGAGAGGATCTTGGTTCCCCTGTACAGGTGGTGAAGGGTGGTGGCATTTTGGTACCTCCTCATTGCGTGCGGAAGTTGCTGGATTTTTACAGTCTCTATGAGGACTTTGCGTTCGATTTTGTTCTTTGTGCAGGTGAAAGCAGAGTGTGATCTTTGACTATTATGGGGGTACGGCATGTTCTGGCTGCTGCTTGTCTAGAGAACATGGTGACAATTAGACAGCCCCAATAGATTAGCCAGTGGAATTTTGGCTGTTTGTTTTGATCTAGTCAAACGACATCGGTTTCGTTACAAAAGGCCTATATGATTAGCAACAGTATGTACATTTGTGTTTATGTGTTTTATGAAGTGGTTTGGGAAATTTTGATTTACAATTGAGTTCATGAAACTTAATTTCTTATGTTTTTTTCAGTATTTGTGAATGTACCATTATTGATCAAATGTAATATTCAGTATAGGCTTAGGATCAAACAACGTGCTATAGGGGGACTGAGATGCACTTATATATATATATATATATATTACATTTATGCTGTCATTTGGCTTGAGACAAATGGATTGTATGTTATGGAATCAATACAACATTTGTTTCTTTGTTTAAAAGCATTAATAATACACTATTTCTGGAGAGATTAGGATTTGTAGCTGTTGGATCAGTTGGGAGTAAATATATTCTGTTGTAGTACCCCTGAACTGATGACCAGCTTCAAGTCCTGAGGATGGTCTCAATAAATCGCTAATGAGGAGACCGAAATGTCACACAATATGAGCTCTCGAGGGTGGTACTTAATCTGTATGATGGAAGCGATTCCAGCTCTATTTTGTAAATTCATCAGGGCTAGACTTCAAGGATGTTCTATTCTTTAGCCATTGGGCTTGCTTCCTTTTCTAATCTATCTATCTATCTATCTATCTATCTATCTATCTATCTATCTATCTATCTATCTATATATGTGTTGTATTTTTGTATTTCTGTTTTTTAGAAGGAAGTGCTGATGGGGTTCTATCACCACTATGGTGAATATGGCACCTGTAAATTAAAACTTTGCTCTACATTGAAGTATTGAATAATCAAAATATTTCTCTCCTCTGTTTCTGAATTGTATAACATGAAATGCAGAATTATTTAATAGATTTATTTAATGCAAAAAGAGGAACATTTTATTGGTTCTGATAGTGTGCTGGTTACCCCAGCCTTGTGAAGATATTAAGATACATCCCATGGGTGAGTTATCACCTGAGTGGCCAGTAAAAACCGAGTCATGACACAATGTCAGTCTTCCCTAATTAATTGTAGAGCTGGAACAAATCATTTGGATCACTGAAAGGGTAAACAATCCCTCTGTGTATGTTGCAAATCCTCAGTTAATAATTTTGATTTGTGAATGGAGAGTACAGTCTGTAGAGCCAATTACCATCTGGACACCATTACTAATCCCTAAAACCTGGAGTTGGGAATGATGGGTGGATGCTCAGCAGGGGCACAGCTTGGTCAGTAAGGTTAGGGGGGCGTGAGCTTCAGCAGCTCTGACATAGAGGCCCTCATTATGACCTTGGCGGTGAGTGATAAAGTGGTGGTAATACTGCCAACAGCCTGGCGGTAAGTTCCGCCAAATTATTACCATGGCGGTGATAACTCCCATAGAAAGCCAATGTACCACACCAACCGCCACGGCAGAAACAACAGTCACCACGGCGGTAGTCAACAACAGCCAGGCGGGAGACAAAGTACCGCCCACCATATTATGACACACGAAACCGCCATCTTTTCCGGGGCGGTGCCAACGCCAACAAAAGCCTGGCGGAAACAGAGCTCAGAAGTGAAAGGACTCACCATTGGAGACACAGGGAAGAACCACGCCGCCATGGAACCCGAACTTCAAGTCTTCCTGATGATCTTCTACGTCATGCTCCACCTGGAACACCAACGTCGACGAAGATGATGACGGTGAGTACAGCCGCCTAGCACACAAGGGAGGGTGGGAGGAAAACAAGAGTAACACACACATGCACAACACACACCCGACACACACACCATACACACAACCAGCTGCACACGTAAACCAATGGCACACAACACACGGCATAATAAAACACGGACCACAATGCTGGAGTACCGAAAATGTATTAGCAAAGCAAAACCCACCACACAAACCAAATAGATACAAATGTCCATAAAAGGCCACTGCTCAGTCCAAAGTCATGAGGGCACACAACCTGTATCCTGACACATCCAGAGAGCACACTGCAGGGGCATCATTTTGCAAGTGGGAAGGCACCTCAGGAGGATGGGGGGCAACTCAGCCGAATACGGGAACGTCCCCACTGGCTCTGGAAGGGGCAATATGCACATTGCTTTGTCCTGGGGAGTGCAAGGCCACAGTCTCTGAAGCGGGTGACGTGCCCATTGGTTCTGGAGGGGGCAACATGCTCATTGCTTTGTTTTGGGGAGTGCAAGGCCACAGTCTCTGAAGTGGGTGACTTGTCCACTGGTTCTGGAGGTGGCGCCATGCCCATTGCTTTGTCCTGGGGAGTGCAAGAGCACAGTCTTTGAAGTGGGTGACTTGCCCACTAGTCCTGGAGGGGGCAGCCCGCACAGCAGCCCCTGGAGGGTGGCCTACATGGTGTCCGCTGGCGGTGACTGCTACACTGTGGTGGTGTTTGGAGGGGCCTCCTGGGCAGCCTCTGCACTGTCCGATGGCTACACTGTGGTGGTGGTTTGGAGGAGCCTCCTGGGCAGCCTCTGCACAGTCCGATGGCTGCACTGTGGTGGTGGTTGGAGGTGCCTCCTGGGCAGCCTCTGCACTTACTGATGGCTGCACTTCCACAGCTGGCAGTGGGGGCCCGTGACAGCTGGTGGTGGTGTCAGCCTGACAGCTTCCGCTGGCATAGAGCGCCTCGTCTCCTCCTGTACATGGGGCGTGGATCCCTTACCCTTCCTGGAAGGGGTGGATGGGCTCTTCCCCATTATGCCTGGTGGTGCAGGCTCCTTCCCCTTCTTCACAGGTGGTGCTGGCCCCTTCCCCTTCTTCACAGGTGGTACAGGCCCCTTCACACTCTTCCCTGGTGATGCAGGCCCCTTCACACTCTTCCCTGGTGGTGCTGGCTCCTTCCCTTCTGTAATGGAGGTCTGGTATCCTTACCACCATGCGTAGTCCCCGTGGCTGTTTGGCTGAGGTGCTGGGCTGTGTCCTTGGTACTCAGCCCATACGTGCAGGATGGGGGGGATGGGTAGGGAAGAGGTCAAATTGAGAAAGGAAAAGCGTTTTAGTGACGTGGGGGGAGGAGGGAGGAGTAATGGGAGTGGAGGATGAGGGCGTGGTTGTTGGAGGTGTATGTCTGCTGGACTTGGGTGCAGGTGCATGCGCAGTATGCTGATGTGAGGTGGGTGGCTGTTGGGTGTGTGAATGCTTGCGTTTGTGTCCTTTAGGAGGGGGGACAGACACGGTGGGAGAGGACACAGGGGACGTGTGCATGGATGTTGTGGCGGTGTCTGCTAGTGAGGTGTGTGTGCTGCTTGGTGTGGTGATGCTGATGGTGGATGTTGATGTAGTGCATGCAGGTGTGAGTGTGGACATGACTGGGAGGGAGGTAGTAGAGGAGGAGGAGGGGGAGACCGTGGAGGCAGTGGATGTTGTTGTGTCTGCAACTGTATGGTGTTTGTGTGAGTGCCTGTGGGATGAAGTGTGGTGCTTGTGCTTCCCTGTGCCACTCTTGTGTGTTGCCTTGTGTGCATGCTCGTCTGTATGTGTGCCTGGTATAGGTTTGGGTTGAGGGAAGTGGGACTGGGAAGTGGTAGTTGGAGGGGGAACGGCAGGGACAGGGACAATGGCTGCCATCAGAGAGGAGGACAGAGCCTGAATCGATTTCTGTTGGGCCTCCCAATCAACAATGAATGTCCTCCAGGAATGCATTGCATTGCTGCATTTGGGATGCCAGCCCTTGGATGGCATTCACAATTGTTGACTGCCCTACAGAGATGGATCTCAGGAGGTCAAAAGCCTCCTCACTCAGGGCAGCAGGGCTCACTGGGGCAGGGCCTGAGGTGCCTGGGGCAAAGGTGATGCCCACCCTCCTGGGTGAGCGGGCACAGGCAACTCGCTGAGGGGCCACTGGGAGGGTGGTGCTGGTAGGGAGCTCCCATCGGAGGAGGTATCTGAGTCTTTGTCGTCTCCTCCTTTCTCCACCGTGGTGCTCCCCTCGCCCTCCGTCCCACTGGTTCCCTCGGCGTCAATGGACTCTGCCTCCTCCACCAGAAGATGCTAATGCACACAAGGACAGGATGACAGAACAAAAAAGGGGGGAGAGAGACAAAGGAAACACTGGGTCAATTACTGCACCAACACCACCGTTGGCGTGCACAGCACCCTCACACAGAGGGAACAGGCCTAAGCAATATGCATTGCACTACCAGTGATATGGCAAGTCACCAAGGCATGATGAGGACCACACACCGCCAACTGCAGCACACCTGGGACCCACAATGCCCTGCCTGAAAGGGACTTCTACCAAGCTAGGTTACCTGTATTTGACATGCAACCATTACCCTAGAGATGACCCACGCTGCAATGTCTGGTCTGGCCTGGCCTTAGGAGCACCAACTAATACACAACCACCACCCAGATACAACCCAACCAGCCCAAATATGTATACCCACTGTACTCATACCCTTGTGGCTGCTGTGATTCCCTCAAGCGCCCACCCAGCTCAAGGTACTCCAACGCCAGTATGCGGACCCTCAGGGGTGTGAGGGTCCGACGGGCACCCCTTCCTCGTTGGGAGGCCATCCCCAGCTGGGCCTCCGCAGTCTTCTGTGCCCAGCATCTCATGTCCTCCCACCTTTTCCGACAGTGGGTGCACTGCCTACCATAGACCCCCATGGTCTGCACATCCTTGGCGATGGCACGCCATAATCCCTTCTTTTGATGGGCGCTGACCTGCAGAGGCAATAAAGATAGGAGAACACCATTACAGTAACAGTCCAGCCTGCACACACATGGCCCACCATGCCCGTTTCCATCACCATTGGCACATACATAGCCCAGCTCACAACATGTACACCGCCAACAGATAATCCCACCCCCTTACACAATGCTTTTACACACATCTCCATGCATCCATGCCACATGCATCGTGCCCACAATGTACTCACCTGTTGGTCTGGAGGCCCATACAGCTGTCCGTACTGGGTTAGGACCCCATCCACCAGTCGCTCCAACTCCTCCGAAGTGAAGGCTGGGGCCCTTTCCACAATCACATGAGCCATGGTAGGTACCAGACACAGTACACAGCAGCACATGCAGTGTAGGTCTTCTCCTGTTGAAGGTCAGGAAACAAGTGAGGAATCATATAGAAAATGTCAGTCATGTCCGCAGCGGTGTACACCGTCACCGCCGGTGACCTATGGTAGCCACTGTACTCCATAGGGCCCAATATTATCTGATGAGGAATTGCACGGCGGTGCACGACCGCCACGACGCCCAACATCGGTGGAATTACCTCACTTCCACCTGTCCCTCCACACAGGACAGGCGGTCCCCATTTCAGGGGGGGTGAACAGGCCTATTGAGAATTGCTGCGTCACAGGATAAATAGGCACATACTTTGAAATTTACACTGTCCCAATACATGAGTGCATGATGTGGACTGCTGTTGTGGTTTAGATGTTCAAATTGTGACAGCATACGCACTCTTGTGTCCCTTAGATACCTACTGCTGCGGATGAATAGGAGATAGAGACATACCCCAGTGTACAGATCCCTGGTGGACGTAGGTACACTGGAGGACAGGCACATTATACTGACCTATAGGCTGGACACGGCGACACTCACAGAGCTGTGTGCCCAGTTGGAGCAAGACCTGATCACATCTATCCGTCATCGACTGGGATCCCCCCTCTTGTGCAAGTGCTATCAGTTCTCCATTTCCTGGCATCTGGTTCTTTCGAAGTGACAGTGGGCTTGGCAGCAGGAATGCCACAGCCAATGTTCTCAATCGTGCTGGCAAGAGTGTTGTTTGCCCTGGTAAAACACATGTGCAGCTGCATAGCTTTCCCCCAGGTGGAAGATCTGGCCACTGTAAAGGACGGATTCTATGCAATGGGATATATTCCCAATATTATTGGGGTGATTGACGGGACACATATTGCGTTTGCCCCCCCCTTGCCAGAATGAACAGGTGTGCAGGAATCGTAAGAGTTTCCACACCATGAATGTGCAGAGGGTGTGCCTGGCGGACCAGTACATCTCCCATGTCAATGCTAAATATCCTGGGCCGGTGCATGATGCCATTGTCCTGAGGAATAGCAGCATCCCAAATGTGATGGCCCAACTACAGAGGCACAGGGTGTGGCTTATATGTGAGCCTTGGTCCCCACCCAGTGTATGTTAGTGTACGCATCTGATGTTAACTTCATAGGATAGTGCGTGGATAAATGTTGTCCCTCACTATTTGCAGGTGACTCTGGCTACCCAAGCATATCTTGGCTGCTGACCCCTGTGAGGAATGCCAGGACAAGGGCTGAGGAACGTTATAATGAGGCACATGGGCGAACCAGGATAATTGAGAGGACCTTCAGCCTCCTGAAGGCCAGGTTCAGGTGCCTCCATCTGACAGGTGGATCCCTGTGCTACTCGCCCGAGAAGGTATGCCAGAAAGTAGTGGCATGCTGCCTATTTCACAACCTGGCCCTCAGACGCCATGTACCTTTTCTGCAGGAGGAGGAGACTGGAAATGTCCCTGTGGCTGCAGTGGACCCTGAGGACAGTGAGGATGAGGAGTCAGAGGATGAGGACGTGGACAACAGAACATCAGTTATCCATCAGTACTTCCAATGACACACAGATGAGACAGTGCAACTTCACATTTCTATGATTATTGGTGTATTCTGTGTGGCTGTGGCATGATGACATTACCCACTTTTTACCTCTACTTACTGTCACCTGTGGATTATCATTTTACAGATGTTGGTGATATGACAACAATGTCCTGATGTGATAATTACAGCCAGCTACAGGTCATCATCTCTATGCCCTCACAATGTACAGTTCATTTGCAATGGATGTAGCTGTTTCCATCAATACAAATTTTCAATACATGAAATAAAAGTACTTGAGTTTTGTCCAACGGTGTTTATTGTAGTGCTAAGAAATTGAGCGGAAAGTGTAATGGAATGGGGTCATGATGGAGCAAAGTCAGGGGTATTATTCCAATCTGTTTATAGCACAGGTACAGTGTCCAAGGGGACATAGGAAGGGGGGCAATTGCAGTTCAAGGTGGACAAGGTGATTGAGTGGGACAAAAGGGGGAAAATCAGGAGAGTCTCATTTCCTGCTGGTGGTCTTGGAAAGTGTCTCTGGCTTCTGTCTGGTTAGGAAGAAACGTTTGTGGGGGGGTTCACCTTCTGCAGGGGGAGAGGTGCTGGTGGCCTGTGGCGAGGCCTCCTGCCCACTATCGGCAGCAGAAGTAGAGGACTGTTCAGTTGACTGGCTAGTGGTAGGGGCCCGCTGGTGTGCTGTTGCCTCCCTCATGATGTTGGTCATGTCTGCCAGAACCCCTGCTATGGAGATCAGGGTGTTGTTAAGGCCTGCAAGTCCTCCCTGATCCCCTCATACTGTCCCTCCTGCAGCCGCCTGTTCTCCTGCACGTTGTCAAGGATCTGGCCCATCATGTCCTGGGAAAGTTGGTAGGCTCCCAGGATCTCCGAGAGTGCCTCCTGGAGAGTCGGTTCTCTGGTCCTGTCCTCCCCCTGGACCACAGCAGTCCTCCCAATTTCCCTGTTGGCCTGTGCCCCTGTCCCCTGAACGGTGTGCCCACTGTCACTGACCCCAGGTCCCTGATTGTCTTGGGTATGAGGTGTGGCCTGGGGTGCCTGTACAGGTGAGCACACTGCTGATTGACGTGAGCCTTTGAGGCTCACCGCCAGGTGTTACAGTTCCTGCAGGGGGAGGTGATACTCTTTATGGCTACCCTGCACTTACAATGTCTAAGATTTGGCTTAGACACTGTAGGGGCATAGTGCTCATGCAACTATGCCCTCACCTGTAGTATAGTGCACCCTGCCTTAGGGCTGTAAGTAATAAATGTTGACTCACCAGTCTCCAGTCCTCCGGCAACTCCAGTGAGTCCCTCAGGATGCAGTAATGCCAGTACTTGCTCCTCCCATGCTGTGAGCTGTGGGGGAGGAGGTGGGGGTCCACGGCCAGTCCTCTGTATGGCAAGCTGGTGTCTTGCTGCTATGGAACGTACCTTCCCCCGTAGGTCGTCCCACCTCTTCCTGATGTCATCCCTTGTTCTTGGGTGCTCTCCCTCGGCGTTGATCCTGTCCATGATTCTCTGCCATAGCTCCATCTTCCTTGCAATGGAAATCTGCTGTGTCTGTGCTCCAAAGAGCTGTGGTTCTACCCTGACTATTTCCTCCACCATGACCCTTAACTCCTCCTCAGTGAAACGGAGGTGCCTTTGTGGTGCCATGGGTGTTGTGTGAGGGTGTGTTGGGTAATGTGGTGGGGTGTGTGATGTGGAGTGCGTGAGGGGTGTATAAGTGTGAGTGGTGTGTGTGTCTTGTTTTCTCTGTGCTCTTTTTCTCAGTCTCCTCGTAGCAATTGGTGTTCGTAAGGGGTTGTGGGTAATGTGGGTGTGTGTTTTATAGTGGTGTGGGTGTAGTGTGTGTGTGAGTGTCAGGTGTGTGTTTTTAGCATTGGCCAATGTGGTGTTGTTTTGTATGTGGGTGTCCATTCTGAGCGCAGTGGTATGTGCCGCCAATGGTTTACCACCTTTGAATGTCCGTTGTGGTGATTCGTGGGTCATAATGTGATGGGTGTTGTTCTGTTGGCGTAACGGTATGGGTATCCGCCAACGTGGCGGTATGTTGGCAGCCGTCAGCATGGCGGTAAGCGGGATTTACCTCCAATGTCATAATGAGCGCCATAATGTTTAAATACTTTATAGACAAGCAGGGTGCCTAAGGAGCAGTGGAAAGGGGAAGGAATGTAGATTGGTAGGAGAACTAAGTGAGACAAAACACAGTGTTTTGTCAAATAACCAGTATTTCTGAGGACTTTCAAGAAAGAGAGGGAGAGAATTTGTGTCTGTGTGTATGTAGAAATTCCGAGCGATATGCAACTGACATCTCAAAACAGCCGACTGGAAGCACATGCACCCAACTACGTATCCAAAAATAAACTTATTACAGGAGTGTAACACTCCAAATACTATGTTCTCTTTACCTGGTCTACAGATTATGATAACATTGTATCATTCCATTCTCAGGTCAGGAGAGGATTGTGGTTCCCCTGTACAGGTGGTGAAGGGTGGTGTTTTGGTGCATCCTAATTGCATGTGGAAGATGCTGGATTCTTACAGACTTGACCTCTACGAAGACACTGTTCTATTTTGTTCTTATGCAGGGGAAAGCAAGGTGTGCTGTTTTACAACTCTGGGAGCATAGGATGTTCTGACTGTGGCTGGTCTAGAGAACATAGTGACAAATAGAAAGCCCGATAGAGTAACCAGTGGAATTTAGGCTGTTTGTTTTGAAGCTATTTCGTGTTCCAGGCCAGGACTTTGTTTCTCAAGCTTCTAAATCTTGATGGTTGCCCGATTGTTTACTACTACCTATCTCACTCCATTATGGCAACCATATTTCCTGTTCCCATCTTTTGTAATTGAATTTATATAACCCTTACTACTCCTTAAGAGGTGTTGAGGAGCTTTTCGGTGAATAGCATGCTACTTCAGAACCCAAAGGATTATAGGTTGTTTAGTATAGGGAAATATACGTTTTTAGTTCTCTCAGTGAATATGTGAGTCTGTTATTTTGACTGATTAGGATAAAGGCGGGATAGTTTGTTAGATCATATTAGTAAGATGAGGTTTGGGATGAGTCAAAGGAGGGGTAGAGGAGGGAAGATTTGAGATAGTGTTATTTGGTAGATCATAGTAATAAAATGAGGTTTGGGATTAATCAAACGAGGTATACAGGAGGGAAAGGTCCAGGAAGTGTTATTCTGGCGATCATAGTAGTAAAATGAGGACTGAGGTGAGTCAAGAAGGGACAGTGGAGGGAAGACTCTAGAACGGGTTATATGGGAAAACATAGTAGTAGAATGAAGTTTGGGGTGAGTCAAGGAGGTATAGAGGAGGGAAGTGTCAAGAAAGGGTTTTAGAGAGATCATAGTAGTAGAATGAGTTTTGGGGTGGGTCAGAGAGTGGAGGTAGAGGGTATATTGAGAGAGGTATAGGATGAGATATAGAATAGTGATATGGAGGGAGTTGAAGGTTTTTCTCTCTACAAAAAGGAGATTGAAAGGGCATAGCACTGCTTTGCAATGCAAAGTGTTATTTTTCAACAAGTTCAATATCCCCTTGTTTTATTTTTTGTTTCTTTTTCCATTTTTGTGCTTGAGTCCTGTGGATACTTTAATTTCTTTCCCAGTTCAATCCTGTTTGTGCCAATTTTTCTCTTGCACTGCTATTCCTGGTAGGTCTTCTGGCTCTTCTCTGCTTTCTTTTTGGACCTTACACCTGGACATCCTCATCATGTCCTCTGGAGGACAGTTATTATTCCTTCCTGCAGAGAGAAAGCTCCAACAGGTACTATATTTGTGTGGAGCAAATTGGCTACTGGAGTGTGTCACCTCTACCTTAGGCAACATAGGTCAAAGAAAGACCACACTTCCATCCAGCTTTAAAAAAAATAATAGTATCCAACGCAGTTATCAGATGGACAAGGCACACAGCGCACCAAGGAATTTCAGGTTACGATGGTCAGTGTAAATCTTGATAGTATGGCAATCACACAATGGATAATGTCTTGATTCCTCAAAATTGTCATAGATTGCTAACGGCTCTCATTTTTGGGTAATTTTATTCTGCTAGTAACAGTTTACAGAAATAATAAGCCATCTGGTGTAATAGCAGGTTCAATGGTCCCTTTTACGATAGCTCCCCTTCAAGGCATCAACTTCTACTATGAAGAGCTGAGTAATATCGGGATGGTGCAAAATGGGTACAGTAATAAACCGCTTCTTTGAAGTGGTAAAAATATTTCCTGCAACTTGGTCACAATGAAATGTAACCCTTTGGGGAAGTAGCCTAGTGTCTGGGGTCTCAAATTAAGTGCCTGCAAGTTGGAACATCAATACACGGGGTATGCCCCCCTAAAAACAAAATGACAAGGTAAAAGATGTATGAGAATTTCCAGGGATGTGGGGTCAAGGGCAACAAGTTTTTATGTTTACTTTGTCCTTGGGACAAGTAGGCCCAACCCTCTGCAGCACAAACTCTTTGGTTGCCTGTTTACAGAGAGTGGAACTCTCTGCAGTTGAAGTAATGTGTTTCCAATAGATAATGCTGTTCCAACTTGTATTTATGGTTCATTATTTGAAAGCCTTCATTATTAGGGTGAGTGCTGTAAATAAATGGTTTTAAGGTCACACTTCACTACTGACGTTGGTTCCAGTACAAAAAAAAAAAACATGTATACACATGTTTGAAAAGTTTAGGCTATGAGGCTAAGTATAATGCTCCCAGGATGCTCTCTGATTAGATGCAAATGAAGTGTCATTTAGTAAAATGTTTTGATGCATGCTAGTATTTCCCAAAAATATTTCTAATGGAAAATCAGTGTAACCATTTTCAACACGATTATGGGAAGCATGAAAATAAACAAACACTGACAAAGCCAACTGATCTGACATATTTTTATAAGTCTTTTAGTTTCATCAGTGCGTGTCTTGTTTTGACATGGCTTTTGTAACACTTTATTGTTGTGGGAGCTACCAGGCCCTCAACATTGTAACAAACACTGGCAAAAAAAAACCAAAACGTTTTTGAACTCTAAAAGCACACGTTGCCACCAGTGGCATAACAAAGGCCCTGCAGCCGCCCTCCAGGGGGCCCCTTCAGCACAGCACCTGCCCTGAGTGCGTCTGGATAGGGGGCTCCTCCATGTTCTTTGCAAAGGGGCACCCTCCAGTTTCGTTACGTCACTGATTGCCACTGTAGTTCCTGACACTGAACAAAACTACTTTGTGTGCCAATATGCTCCTTGTGAAAGAGCAGAATGCAATCACTCACAGTAAAGCCAGCCAAAAGAGAGAGAAATAGAAGTTTAATAAAAACAAAATGTCTTTGTTAACACCAGACCTAATTAGGGACCAAGACCCACATGTAGGTAGCTTTTTGCATGTCGCAAACAGCGACTTTCGCTGTGTGCGACATGCAAAAAGCACATTGCGATGCACAAACCCAGTTTTGCGATTCGGTAACCTGGTTACCGAATCGCAAAACGGGTTTGAGACTCGCAATTAGGAATGGGTGTTCCCTTCCTAATTGCGACTTGCAGTGCAATGTAGGATTGTTCTGCGAACGCGGGCGCAAACCAATCGCAGTTTGCACCCATTTCAAATGGGTGCTAACACTTTCGCAAAAGGGAAGGGGTCCCCATGGGACCCCTTCCCCATTGTGAATGTCACTGTAAACATTTTTTCAGAGCAGGCAGTGGTCCTAAGGACCACTGCCTGCTCTGAAAAAATGAAACGAAAATGTTTCATTTTTTGTTTTTGTAATGCATCTCGTTTTCCTTTAAGGAAAACGGGCTGCATTACAAAAAAAAAAAAAACTGCTTTATTGAAAAGCAGTCACAGACATGGTGGTCTGATGTCTCCAGCAGGCCACCATCCCTGTGAGGGCCGCCATTCGCAAGGGGGTCGCAAATTGCGACCCACCTCATGATTATTCATGAGGTGGGCATTTGCGAAGCCCTTGCGAATGTAGGATGGTGTCAGGGACACCATCCTACATTCGGATTTGCGACTCGCAAATTGCGACTCGCTCTGACTCACAATTTGCGGGTCGCAAATCTGAACCTACCTACATGTGGCCCCAGATTCTTAAAGAAAGTCACAAAAGTGCACCCATGGTATATGTCGTACCCCTATAAAATATTTGTGAACTGTATTTTAGCATGGGTAAATACGCATGTGTAGATTTGGTCATGTGAAAATCTATTGAGCATTTGCAAGTTCATTTTCCCTCCAGCCACTTTCTTCCCAACCCTGGAAGAAGTTCTAATTCTGCCATTGTCAGGAGTAAATGTCCAACCTTTCTTATTATGGGAAAATATTAGAGAGAAGCTGGTGAAAATCTTTAAAACATGCAGGTTAGTAGGTTTGCAGACTCAAAGGCATTCCAGCCCTGGAACTATTGCTTACTGCTTCCTCCAGCCCCAGTATGCAGATCTGCAGAAATGTGGCAAAATAAGGAAATTGCTACAGTAGGGATTGAAACTGCAAGTATTCAAGCCCTACTATGGTAGTAGCCCTGGCATAATCAGAGAGGTTATTATCAGAGCTCTTATATAATGAGATTGCTGCCATAATTTGGCGCCACACTACATGGCATCAAAGGGACAAGTAGATCATTTTACAGGACAAGTAGATTTGGGAAGCAACCTGTCCCCTGGACAAGTAGATATTTTAATAAATTCCACACCCCTGGAGAATGCATACAAGCAGAGGAACTAAGAATAAAAATGATCAGAACTGATTACCAATTACTAGAGGATTTACAATATGTGGATAGAACTGGCATAAAAACTTGGTTATCCACCTGATATTAGATCACTAGGAACAAGTCAAGTTGTGTCCTATTGGAGAAATATTAAAATGGAAAGCAGAAATTAATTAATTGCCACTGGACGATTATCGGTAAAATTTACTCAATATCTCAGTGTACAAATATTGATATGTAAATATGCTGATACAGAAAGTTTTATTAAATTACTTCATATATTTAAACACTCATTGGTTTGCATTACAAATGCAAAAATATCATCTACGTGCAGATGTGCAACATTTTACTTTAAAGGAAAGATAGTTATACTTCCAAGGAAAGGTAAATCTGTCAGCAAAGTAAATTTACAGCGAAAATATTCAAGGGGCCTGTGCTTGTCTCCTATCTGAGTTCCAAGGCTTTTGTTTGAGGCAAACAGCATTCCTTGTGCAATCAGCCTACCCACCCTTAAAGGGCACATCCTAGTCATATATTGCAGGAGTTTGTTTGAAACACATGCCACCTTTATCTAACGTAAAAGCACTATTTTCACAGTTGAGCGTTTTGTCTGAAATTCCATTGCAAACAACGAATTATTTTTCTCAGTACTCTCACGCTTCAAGGCCTTACACCATACATAGCTGAGATAAGGCAGCTCTGAGTGCCAGTACTTCTTGCACCTGAATTTTATAATTAACAAGCGAGAAATGAAAACTTCACATTTACCTCAAGTGGTCACCCTACGGAAACATGAGCATGTTGCAAAAATCGTTATAGAAGCATAATTCAGATTGGGAGATCAATTGCTAAATGTTTGAATGATGGTTCAAGTTTGTATATTTATATTTTTGGCTTCCACAAATCTACCTTTTAAACCTTTGTTTAAGCATAAGTACTACCGCTACTCAATCTATCTCTATTTTACACAATTCTTCAATGACAGTATCTTGCATTAACAAGACTTTGGTAATGGCAATGTTAACTGTTTTTTGGGCGGTAGGGAGACAGAGAAATGGGAAACAAGTGCTCATTAAAGCAGGGAAACACTGTACACAGCAGCATTTACAAATGGTCCATCCCCATGACTCAAATAGCTAGAAGATGTTGCCCACGTTGTTTGTTCAGTGAAGTCATGTACTTGAACTTTGATGTCATGTAAGTTTTCTTGAGCCTTATAAGCATTTGGGGCATTGTCAGGTATAAAGATGTACCATTCAGTATGAATCATTTTACAGATGCCTCCCTTCCCAGCAAGGAGCATACCTAAAATCATATGATTTTGGAGTACAACTTGTCTCGTTACTACCATTTTCACTGTGATCTTCTCCAATGCACTAGTTGTCTCATTTATTGTCACTTCCAACAGGTGACCTAACTGTTGCCATCTTCTAGAGTTAATAGCTGCCCCGCTGGGGAAAACAAGCCCAGCACCACATTCCCTGCCTCCTGGGCTGAGGAATCTGTCTGCCTTACTTCCCTCATTCCTCTTGCCTGACTACTCTGTACATTATGTTTGTGGACATGTTCTTTAGGATGGTGCTGGATACGGGGAAACACTCCCCCAAGATAACAAGCACCTGTCCCATTTGGAGATAACCATGAGTAGGCCCTTAACCCACCTGTATTCTATGTCAAGAGATATCAGAAAGTGAAAATGTAGTGTTGCATACACTATCCCCCACTATTGTTTGTGATCTGATGACATGTATGCAAAGTGTTCCTGTGGTGTTAGCTGACAACTTAAGATATGGAGTGTAAGTGTCCTTTACCTCTGAATTATTCTGGCGCAAAAGGAAATCCCTAGATTTCCTGGACATTATAGTAAAATTTAGGAGCAACGTGGAGGCTGGGTCCTCCTCCGTGTCCTCTGTAAGTGATTCTTACACCCTGACATAATTATGTGTGACCAATATCTCTTCTGTAGGTCAACCTGCTCGCTTCTCGGGGCCCAAGTAATGATCATTGCATATATAATAACACATGAATCATTGTATGGCAAAGGTAAGTGCAGGAATTGCATTACTTTTTCAACTGTTGCCGGCCTTTTCCAAAATATCAAAAAAGTTGAGACGTTCATTTCCCCATGATAGGCATTCATGGTTTGTATAGCAGCTTTCTCATCATATGCTTTTTGGATGATGAGCATGCAAGTCTGACCCTTCTGTATCATGTTCAGGGCTCTGTACAGGTGAATAATACTTTTCATATGTAAAAATAGCAATAATGGCTAGTACAGTTATGAAAGCAAAAAAGAAGTGGGAGGCAGAACACTTTTTTAAACATTTTCATAGTTAGTTCTTTCTTTGTAGCCAGAACAGCTTTTGTCCCTGGTCTTGCTCTGTGTCCCATTATGAATTTTGGCAGATGTTACCCTAGGCCACACTAATGACTGGTGGGGGTACTACAAGGGATATACCACTAATTATAGCTTCATGCACATTATTTTAACATACTAGGCCTGCCGCTGTGCACTTTAACCTAGATGTTATTTTTTTAGGCTTTGCTTTATTATTGTTACAGTAGCCACTTTTACGGTCTTGTTTTATTTTCTCTCTATCTGACTGTTTTTGCCTAGACCAGCACTATGTTCTCAACCAAGACATTCTTACTCACTCTGTGCTTCTTTCAAGGCTGCAGCGAGATAGGTTGCCGGTGAACATGGTATAAGTTTATTTTCTGACATTCATAGAAAATACACATCCTTATGTAGGGTCATTTTCTTAGAACACCAGCTGTTTTATTATAAAAAACACTTCCCTGTCCCTTACACGTTAGAGGGAGATTCCAACCAGAGAACCACAACTGTATGCTGACTGCTAAATGCTTCGCTACAGCTGTTTTTACAGACTTCATACCTTTGCTCAGGTATGGGGGATGATGTCTTCCCAGCAGAATTAGAGCTTAACACGCTGTGCTCTATCATAGCCTAGGTAGAAATTAGTCTGATGACTCTAGTGAAAATATAGTAGCATTATTTTTATGTTTTACTCTTCTTGTTGCAACTTTAATCTTGTCATGCTGTATCGTCCTGGTTATTGCAGTCCACGCTTTGCTATCTAAGATGCAGTCGCTTTATTAAAGCATTATTGAAGTATATACTGCATCTGTTTGTCATTGTGTGTGTGAGACCAATGTAACTGAGAGAAACGATGAGACCTGAGTGACCACGGCTTCCCTGAGAAACCAGTTATGTCATGCGCTCGGCTGCCCAATCATCCCTGCCCTTGGGTAGAGATGAGGCACTGCTAGGTAGCCGGAGCAGAACCCGGATTGGAGCGACAGGTGTTGCCTGTAGTGGGTTAGACTCAGTCTCCCACACCGCAGGCAATCCTGCCACTCGGAATCCAGTCTCTCAGTAATTCATTTGACATGGCACTTGTCATTTATTTTTCTGGAACCCCCCCAGGCTGCCATTGGCTTCCCTGAGAAACCAGTTATGTCATGCGCTCGGCTGCCCAATCATCCCTGCCCTTGGGTACAGATGAGGCACTGCTAGGTAGCCGGAGCAGAACCCGGATTGGAGCGACAGGTGTTGCCTGTAGTGGGTTAGACTCAGTCTCCCACACCGCAGGCAATCCTGCCACTCGGAATCCAGTCTCTCAGTATTTCATTTGACATGGCACTTGTCATTTATTTTTCTGGAACCCCCCCAGGCTGCCATTGGCTTCCCTGAGAAACCAGTTATGTCATGCGCTCGGCTGCCCAATCATCCCTGCCCTTGGGTACAGATGAGGCACTGCTAGGTAGCCGGAGCAGAACCCGGATTGGAGCGACAGGTGTTGCCTGTAGTGGGTTAGACTCAGTCTCCCACACCGCAGGCAATCCTGCCACTCGGAATCCAGTCTCTCAGTAATTCATTTGACATGGCACTTGTCATTTATTTTTCTGGAACCCCCCCAGACTGCCATTGGCTTCCCTGAGAAACCAGTTATGTCATGCGCTCGGCTGCCCAATCATCCCTGCCCTTGGGTAGAGATGAGGCACTGCTAGGTAGCTGGAGCAGAACCCGGATTGGAGCGACAGGTGTTGCCTGTAGTGGGTTAGACTCAGTCTCCCACACCGCAGGCAATCCTGCCACTCGGAATCCAGTAGTCTCATTAGAATAATGAGAGCCTATGCGACACCACAACATGACCTAAGTGGGTACGACACAAGTGTCCCTTGCTGGTAGCTGCCTCGCAGTGGGGTAATTCCTTGATGACTGTCCTTTGCTGGGAACTGTAATATCACAAGCACTCACAGTAATCCTAACCATGGAGTCACAGTCAATCTTAGTATCACACCATTGGTTGAACTACCAAGCGGGACCCTTTTTGCAATTTTTCACTTTATGTCTGGTAGTTAGTAAATATTTAGATATGTACTATGATCTGAGCTGATCCCCAATCCACTTACTGTTTCATCCAGAACCTGTTTGTCACTTTCTTCAATCTCTAATGTCCTTAGGCCGGCAGGAGAAAGCGTAGATCAGGTACAGAAGTTCCTCTTCTGTGAGGTCAGGTTGTATAGTGCTATCTTGTTGCTGAGGGGTGTGGGTGTGGTTGAACTCTTTCCATTGTGGTCATGGTAGATGGTGGCAACATTGCTTGAGGTGGCGCCCTCTTCAGTTGGGACGCGTGAATCCAGTTCTTGTTGTTGGTGCATTTGACAGCAGTCTGTGTGGCCAACAGGACTTGCTCAGGTCCCTTCCAGTGAGGCTGAAGACAGTTGGACCTCGCTAAACTGTGAATCAGCACCCAGTCACCTGGTTGGAAATTATGCCCACTACCTTGCAGGGACTCTGGCAGGGCCTCTTTCATCTGCTGGTTAATAGAAGCAAGACTAGGCAAAACAATAGTCTCTCAGTAATTCATTTGACATGGCAGTTGTCATTTATTTTTCTGGAACCCCCCCAGGCTACCATTGGCTTCCCTGAGAAACCAGTTATGTCATGCGCTCGGCTGCCCAATCATCCCTGCCCTTGGGTAGAGATGAGGCACTGCTAGGTAGCTGGAGTAGAACCCGGATTGGAGCGACAGGTGTTGCCTGTAGTGGGTTAGACTCAGTCTCCCACACCGTAGGCAATCCTGCCACTCGGAATCCAGTAGTCTCATTAGAATAATGAGAGCCTATGCGACACTACAACATGACCTAAGTGGGTACGACACAAGTGTCCCTTGCTGGTAGCTGCCTCGCAGTGGGGTAATTCCTTGATGACTGTCCTCTGCTGGGTACTGTAATATCACAAGCACTCACAGTAATCCTAACCATGGAGTCACAGTCAATCTTAGTATCACACCATTGGTTGAACTACCAAGCGGGACCCTTTTTGCAATTTTTCACTTTATGTCTGGTAGTTAGTAAATATTTAGATATGTACTATTATCTGAGCTGATCCCCAATCCACTTACTGTTTCATCGAGTACCTGTTTGTCACTTTCTTCAATCTCTAATGTCCTTAGGCCGGCAGCAGAAAGCGTAGATCAGGTACATACCAGCCCGTTGCAAGAGTAGATAGTTATTTCCTATCCATGTTGAGCGAGGGCAATGTCTACTGGATCTGTTAGTTCTCCTGATAGTATCCCAAATATTTCCTCCAAACCTCTCAGACGTTCTTCTTCTGTGAGGTCAGGTTGTATAGTGCTATCTTGTTGCTGAGGGGTGTGGGTGTGGTTGAACTCTTTCCATTGTGGTCATGGTAGATGGTGGCAACGTTGCTTGAGGTGGCGCCCTCTTCAGTTGGGACGCGTGAATCCAGTTCTTGTTGTTGGTGCATTTGACAGCAGTCTGCGTGGCCAACAGGACTTGCTCAGGTCCCTTCCAGTGAGGGTGAAGACAGTTGGACCTCGCTAAACTGTGAATCAGCACCCAGTCACCTGGTTGGAAATTATGCCCACTACCTTGCAGGGACTCTGGCAGGGCCTCTTTCATCTGCTGGTTAATAGAAGCAAGACTAGGCAAAACAATAGTCTCTCAGTAATTCATTTGACATGGCACTTGTCATTTATTTTTCTGGAACCCCCCCAGGCTGCCATTGGCTGCCCTGTTACTATTTCTTGGGGGCTCAATTTCGTTTTTGCATCAGGAGTATTTCTCATGTCCATCTGAGCAATCGGCAAAGCGTCCATCCATGTAAATTTTGTTTCTGCACATATTTTAACATTCTTATTTTTAAGCACTTCAATCTTCCTATCCACCGCACCCGCTGCTTTTGGGTGAATGGCACAGTGGAACTTCTGATTTACCCTCAGAACCTTACACACTAGTTCCATCAGTCTATTTGAGAAGTGACTTCTATTGTTGGACCAAATGACTTTTGGATGGCCAAATCAGGGAACGAGTTCCTTCACCAAGCACTTAACTGTTGAAATTGCATTATTTCTTTTTACTGGGTGTCCCTCTACCCACTTGGAATACATACAGATCACCATCAATACGTATCTAAATTTGTTAGTGGGAGCATTGCTATGCAGTCAGTCTGGAAAGCTTCAAAGGGCATCATTGGTTGCACAAAGTGTCCTTTAGGTACTGGAGCTGTCTACCACACATTATGCTGAGCACACATCATACAACTCTGACATATCGCTGTTGCATATTTTCTGATGTTTTTGTTGACTCAAAACATAATCATGCAATTTACTAGTCCATCTCTACCAATGTGTGCAGGGCTGTGAATTGTCACAGTCATTGGGTAAAGATTCTTATCTGGTAGCATATACTGTGTTCCTGTTTTGTCCATCTAGTTGAATGTGCGCTAGTCACAGACCATTGTTTTTTTTCTTCCGCGATAGCATCCTTTTGCATGTCTCATGAACCTCTAATGTCACATTAATAGTCATTTGTTTGATGGGTACCTGTGTAACAAACGTAAGGCTAAAAGTGTCTCTTGCTGTTTCCTTAGCTACTTTGTCTGCAAATGCGAACCCTTGGCCCACCTTATTAGTCACCTTTCTATGGGCATTGCACTTTATTATGAACAATCTCAAAGGAAGAGCCAGAGAATTCAACAATCTTGTTATTAGCACACCATACTGTAATTTGTGCCTCTTGAGATGTAATAAAACCCCTTTCCTTCTGTAGTCTACCAAAACTGTGGGCAACACTAAATGTGTACTGGCTGTCTGTGTAAATGTTAACCGTCCTGCCTGTTGCTAATTCACATGCTTTAGTCAAGGCAATGATTTCAGCTGCTTGCGCTGATTGCTCCATTATTCTGCAACTTTCAACCACAGTGTGTACCATTGTGACTGCATATGCTGCAGTTGTTGTGCCGTCCTCTGTTCTAAGACATAAACCATCCACCCATAGCTCCCCTCAGCATCATAAATGGCATATCCTGCATATCTATTCTGCCCTTTGTCTGCTACTCAGTCTACAAATGCAACTGTGATTCTCAAAGTTTTGCTGTTCTCTCTCAACATGAGGCATGCTGGATTCAAAACATTACATCTATGTATGTGCATGTCTGGGTTAAACAGACATACCTCGTGATGTGTCAACCTAGCATTTGTGAGGTGTTGTCTGCGTGTTTTATTCCATAGAATGTGGGATCTACATATGAACAGTATGCCTCATAATCAAACTTTCTGCTTGCTGTAATGACACTGCTGCATCCACAATAGCTCTAAGGCAACTTGGTAATGCTTTGCTGCTGGGCAAGAACCACAAGCGCACACCCTTCAGACTCATAAACGAAAAGATGAAAGTCTTTAGCATAGTCAGGCAGCCCAAAATCAGGAGATTCACAAACAGCTTGCTGAATGAAGAAAGCTGTGTTCATTTTTTTGATGTCCACGCCAGTGGCTCAAAAGTATCTTTGCTGATTAGAGCCAATAGTGGCTTTGCCAATAATGAAAAATTCGGAATCCATTGGTGGCAGTAGCCAGCCATTCCTAGGAAGGTATGCACCTGTTTGTGTTCTTGGAGGTGGTACAGCCAAAATTGATTTTATGTACTCTGTATTCAATTGGCTCTGCTCTTTCAACAAGAGGTGTCCTAGGTATGAAACCTCTTGTTGAAAAAATCGTATCTTATCAGGAGATACCTTATATCCCCTGTCAATCAGTGGATTGACAGTGTCTGTTATGCACTGTTCTTCAATAGTATAGTGTTTGCCAGTAACAAATCGTCAATATACTTAATTAATTTTGTTGTTTGATGGCATCAGAAGGTATCCAACTCCTTCTTTAATGCCTGATTGGAAACTGAAGGACTTTCAAAATACTCTTGAGTGTGCCATTTGAAAACAGTAACTGCATCCAGCAACTGTGAAGCTAAAAAGATACATGCTGTCTCCACACACAGGGATAGAAAAGAAAGTGTTTGTCAGACCTATCACATAAAAATATGCCATATCAGGTGCCAGAGTGGATAGGATATTCACTACGTGGGGGACTACATGATCTAGTGTACCACTATTTTATTAATCTAGTGAAGGTTAACTATAAACCTCCATGATGGGGACCATGCTTTGTCACTTGACATTTTTAAAACCTGGAATATTGGACTATTAAATGAGCTCCCTATTATTTCTTTTACTATTCCTTCCTTCAATAAATCCTTGACAACCTCTTATACGCTCTGCAATCCTTCTGTTGATATTTTGTACTGGGATATGCGGGGCAATGAAGCATTTTGGCCACAACTATCTGCACTGGGTCAATGCTCATTTTCCCAACATCACTTTTATGTATTACCTATATCCTACTTTCTATTAACTGCTGAATATGTACTGGAATTATGTCTTCCTCTGCCCTGACAATGTACATAGAAACAGCTTGAGGGAATTTTTCAGCTATCTCAAGATAAACCCCATCCGGCATGCACTGAATTGTGGCGTTTACTTTTTTTTAGGAGGTTCAATCCTAGTAAATTATAAACACATCTAACAAATTAGAAAGGAATGTTTGTCTGTCTGTACAGAGTCCAATAGTATATTTGAGTGGGGGTGACTTAGAGTTTGTTACTAACCCCTTGGTGAATCCCACAGATGTCTTCTTTTGTCCCGAGAGAGGGGTCTGTGAGAATGTGTTTTCAGTCAGAGATGTGCTGGATGCACCAGTATCTAAGAGGAACTTAACCGATTCACATTCTACCTCTGCTTGTACATGCAGACTCTTATCATCCACTGGAATGACAGGTGATGGCAATCCCAGACCCAGTGGTCTTGGCCACCACAGTCGTAGCAATTCTGTTGTTGTTGTGCAGTTGTCGCATTAGATGTACTTGGTGGCAAGTGTAATTGTGCAAGGGAAGGTCTAGGTGGTCTTCTTCTACTTCAACCCTTGCCTCACCCTCCTCTATGTGTGCTATATACCTTGTGCTTGCTGCATCTACACTTTCATTTTTAAGTCTTTGTGTTTTTTGTCTTTAATACCTTTCTCTTTTAACTGTAATTCTTCATAATATTGGGCCAACTTTAATAGCTCAAGCATATGTTTATGGGACCATGTAGGATTCTACTGATGAATGGCATCTCCAATGTTTTTCTGCAGGTCATTTACAAAGTACGGCCCTAACACATGTTGTGTGCTATCACTGGAAGGCTCTAAACCACTAGATGCAGAGAATTCCTTTTGTATCCTGGAGAAAAATGCAGTAACACTTTCTCCTCGTTTGCAAATGTTTATTGTACTATAATTTATCTGTCTTTATGGTAATATTTTATCTATTTTCCTTAACAGTTCATCAGGCAATTGCTGTATTTCATCCATTATGCCTTCCTTGGGAGTTCTCTTATTATTTTCTGCTTCTATATTCACCCAAATTATCTTCAGCTCCACATCATCCTCCCTCCTTACTTACTTTTTTCCCTGATGTCATCCAGCAGAATAATGGAAAACATCTGGTATATATCTTCTAACATTAGGTGACCTATTTTCAGTGTTGTGTTAGTTTGCCTGTGCCATTCTTCCCTGACCAGTCTAATGTCAGGTTACTGAACAGCAAATCTATGCAATTCTGCTTGGGTCCAAGCTGCATGCACCCTCATTATTTTATGATCTTCATCTTAACCTTGTGCCTCTCTCAAGGGCATTACCTTATTGACCATTCTTCTTTCTATAGTGTTCTCTTGACTTGCCTGTTCTGATTCTGTTTGCCTTTTTCTCTCTTCTTTAATGTCCCTACTCTTCCATATATTGAGGTTAGCTTTAGTGAACAGCTCTCCATATCTAATGACAACGCTTGCTCTATCCCTATCGTCTAAATGCACATTATCTATTTGGCTTGCTAACTCAGGATCCCCCTGTACTGGTGATAGCTGAACATACTGTTGTTTCTGTCAATCGTCATCAACTAGACCACCTCTCTATGTATTCATTCTAATTAATTTTTAAAGTAGCACAGGAATTGTGTCTCATCATCCCATATGGACACCCTTGATCAGAAATCTTGTCAACCCACTAATTTGCTATCTTTTCTTCACTGTTCTTCAGATGCATTTTCTACTTGCTTTATTTGCATTATCAATTATGTCCTGTAATTTAACCAGCTCCTGTTCCTCTTGCTCCCTTATGTGTGAATTTTTGACTACCCCTGGGTCACCTAACTCTTGATGCTCATAAAGTATGTTAGACCCCGTTATGGTGGTTTGAACAAAACATTTCTCAATTGCCATTTCATCCTCTCTACATGCTTCCTTGTATTTCTCATTCTGTATTTCTTTCTCAAATTTCATTAACTTCCCATGGACACTTTTTGGCTCTGCCCATTCTCTACCTTGTGCATTGCTTCTCCATGCATGATAGGTATCCCATTCTAACAACCTCACCTTTTTTCCCTTTGTTTTCACTTGCTTTCAGACACTCCTCTGAACAATCCATCCTGCCTTTCCCAAATGTGGCTTCTTTGGGCCATTGCCTGAACGAGTCATAACATATTAAATGTTGCCATTTATCTAAAAACACTGCCATATGGTAACCTTTTTTCTTCACCACAAACCAAGCCAGAGTCCCGGGTTCCGGCATAAGTTGAGTCTCATCTAGACTCCTAGATTTTCTACATTTGGATCCACAAGAAAACAGTTTATTCAACACTTGCAAAAAACGGTTTTCAAACACAAAATGTAAATTAAACATTTACAGAGCCCCTGTCTCTATTGAACAATATTAAGGCCTTTTTGGTCTAATGCTCCTACCTTTGACCACATACAAAATCCCAATTCTATGTTTTTCCTACATCTGGAGCAAGAAACCCTGTTTCTCTCCTACACTTTAGTCCCTTGGTCCACAATGACTGTGAATGACTGTTAAGCAGTTCACTTCTGATTGTACAAATAGATCTGATGAGTTCAAGTGTCTTGGGTAGTTCCAGAGAAGTCTGTGGTCTGGGTCTGCCAGGAACCAAGTACAATCTGGCAGTGCGCATCCGAGACATCTGGATTTCCCCGGCCCTGGACCGTGGTGTCTTATCCGTCTGGAATCTCTATCAGTCTTTCCGAGTGTCACTGGACCATTTTGTAAAAGATAATGTATCTGAGAAGAAATGAACAGTCAGTACGCAGTCATGGTGATTAAAAATAAGCAAAGTTTTATCTGCATTAAGCCCAAGCAGAAACAGACAGTGTCCGAACAGTCAGAGTGTTTCGTCCTCCCTGAGTTGCGATGTGCCTTTTATATGTTTAAACACTCATAGGTTTGCATTACAAATGCTAAATCATCATGTACTTGCAGCTGCGATTTTTTTTACTTCAAAGAAGAGACAGTTTTACTTCAACGGAAAGATAAGTCTGTCAGCAAAGTAAATTTACAGCAAAAACATTTAAGGGGCCTGTGCTCGTCCCCTCTCTCAGTTCTAAGGATTTTGTTTGAGGCAAACAACATTCCTTGTGCAAGCAGCCTAACCTCCTCTAAAGGGCACCTCCTATTAATACATATTGCAGGAGTTTCAGTTTGAAGCACATGCCACTTGTATATAACTTAAAAGCACTATTTTCACATTCAAGCATTTTGTCAGAAATTCCACCGCAAACAACGAATTATTTTCTCAGTTCTCTCAAGGTTCAAGACCACAGACCATACATAGCTGAGATAAAGCAGGTCTGCATGCCAGTGCTTCTTACACCTGCATTTTACAATTAAAAAGTAAGAAATGAAAACTTCACCTTTACCTCGAGTGGTCACCCTACTGAAATATCAGCATGGGGCAAAAATCATTCTAGAAACACAATTCAAAATGGGAGATCAATTGCTAAATGTTTGAATGAAGGTTAAAGTTTGTTTATATTTTGGGCTTTCACTGTTGCTAGTCACGGTTCTCCACACGGAACACTGAGTCAGGTTCAAGTGGATATTTTGTGGGTATTGGTTAGAGAACAAAGTAGTTTCGCTCATACTATTTCAGTTGAGAACCCAGATCATTTCCTTTTAGACTAGTTATGTTTAAGGTCAGTTATATCACTGGGAAGTTTACTTATGTTATTGTCTATTTCCATTGCCACCTTTCCAATCCATTATGGCGAGATATTACTTTCTGCTTCCTGTTCCAAGACAGTTTTGTCTGAGTGTATAAAAGTAACTAGTCAGTCTGCTTGCTGCATTACAATTGTGCTCTCAACTCACTGTTTACTCCAGAAGACTTCTAGTTTTCTTTCCGCTTCTGCTACAAGGATTCTGCTGCTGCTCTTTATCTGCCTATATTCTTAGATTTTTTTGGACTATATTTTGTCTAATCACTGGCATTTTCTTCAGTCTGCCATCAATTCCACTCTTTATCAACATTCAAAAGGGGAAATAGGAGGAAGCAGTTCTTATATTCAAACTAAAAGATGTCAAGAAGAATGTCTGAGAAGACCTACTCTTGACAGTGATTTTAATCCCTGCTATAGGCTCAACACAGGAGATATTGTAGCTGGACATTGATAGACCTAGATAATGGATTACAGTTTTGCTGCACAGTATCACGTCTGTGGGGCCTAAGGTCTACTACCAAATATGATATAAGTGCAGGAGTCCAACAGAAAGGTGTGCCATGACACACCTCTAAGGATGTCTCCCCAAGTTATAAGGGCCTTGGATTTCGAGACGTTGCTCTTAAAGTTTGCCTCTCCCTGGTAATCCTCAAATTCCGTCATTGAGAGTTCAGTAGTAACCAGGCTCTGCAGAGTCAAGAGGACATCACCTACAAACACAGTGATTTTAAAAGTTTCTATTCCCAGTGATATCCCTTTTATATGTTCCTTAGCCATAATACTCTGTGACAGGTTCTAGGTACAATAAAGAGAGCAGCAGGCACTGAGGATACTATGCCTTGAATCCTATCCAATTCAAAAAGCTGTGGACTTTCACCCCAGCTAGCTGTGATTCATATCCTGCCAGGAACCACGACAGTTACTCCTCCTCAAAGCCCATGCAGTGTAGGGTTGCTTTTCATGAAAGACCAATTCACCCTGTCAAATGTCTTTTTGGCATCAAAAGAAAACAGTCTCATCTTTTTCTTTTGCTTCTCTGCTATGTCTATCACATCTAAAATATGTTCAGTATTGTAGCAGGTTTGTTACCACTTTATAAATCTTGCTTGATAAGGATGGACTAGTTTTAGCCATTAAGTGCTTCACTCTAGATGGATAATCCACTTAACAAATTGTAATCAATATTCAAGAAGTGTAAGGAAATGGGCCATTACTTGTGTGCCTGCACAAGTAATCGGTCTGCATTTACCCTCCAGTGGGAACCAAACACTCCATTGTCGTGATTGACTCTCTCAGGGTAGCGAAAAAGAGCAGTCCAAGGCCTACTCAAGAGAAGTAGTGTGGGCTAGTAATCACCGTTCGCTAGCACGCATAATTAACACTGTGAGTGTTAGATGAGTGTGTCCCTGGATCCTTTCCCGGTTTTAAGAGTAGGGCTATAAAGACCCCCCCACCCCATTTTATTTGTTATGCGTTTTGTAGTTTTAAAGAAGGGGTTGTTGGAGGATCGTGGCAAATGTTTTATAATAGCCAAACGTAAACCAATCTATGCCTGGTGTCTTTCCTGGCTTAAGACGCTCAATTGGCAGTAATAGTCTTCTTCAATGATGAAAGTATTTAGCTCCTCTTTTTCTTCCTCAGAGAGCTTAGTTAAACATAGCACCTTGAGATAATCATGCCGATGACACCCTTAATTTCCTCCCTCTTGCATGCATGTATAGGAATTTATAAAATTTGCAGGACACTTCCCCTTTCCCTTTCTCAGACGTCATCCACTGCACCACCATTTTGAACCTCAAAAATATGGTTGTGTATTCATTCTGCTCTAAGGTAATTGGCAAGTCAGGTCCCCAACCTATACCTGTGCCATATATTTGAAATCGAAACCATTTAAAATTTACTCAACCTCAAGGACTTTAATCTGGTCCCTACTAGCCACTATTTTACACCAAACGTGTTGCAGGAGTGTTTTATTATGATATTCTTGAAGTGTGATCAGTTCCTGTCTTAATGCTATCAGTTGGGCTCCTCCTTCCCTTTCAAAACATGATGTAGCGTTTATGGAATGGTCTGAAGGCACTGCTTTAAATGAAAATCATTGTGTTCCCACTGAGTCCTCCCCAACCACATTAAAGTGCAGGTATTCTTTGACAGCATCCTTGGTGTTCTGTATTATTTGTCAGTCTTTCAACAGACAGCCATTTAATTTCTAGCCCATTGCCCTGCCCCCTGTTTTTCTACTAATCGCCAGCACAGCACAGATACAAGACCATGGTCTCTCAATGTTATGGAGTCCTGTCCGACTTCTATTAAACCCTCAACAATAGTTTGGAAAGAGGAAATCAATGCATACATATGCCTTTTGGACATGGGAGTGATCTTTTATTAAAGGATGGAGGTGCCTACAAGTATCTATTAAACCTGTTGTAGGAAGCTGGCTCTGTATATACTATAGCAAAGAGAGATATAGGGCCATATTTATACTTTTTGACGCAAAACTGCGCTAACGCAGTTTTGCGCCAAAAAAATTTGCGCCGGCTAAGGCCATTCTGAAGCGCCATGCAGGCGCCGTATTTATTGAATGGCGTTAGCCGGCGTTAGCCGACCGGCGCTGCCAGGTGTGCGTGAAAAAAAAACGACGTACAGCAGGCAGCGCCGGCGTAGGGAAAAATGGCGTTTGGGCGTCCCAAAATGGGGCAAGTCAGGCTGAGGCAAAAAAAATCATCTTAACCCGATTTGCGCCATTTTTTTTGGGCGCCCAGACGCCATTAACATGACTCCTGTCTTAGCAAAGACAGGAGTCATGCCCCCTTGCCCAATGGCCATGCCCAGGTGACTTATGTCCCCTGGGCATGGTCATTGGGCATAGTGGCATGTAGGGGGGAACAAATCAGGCCCCCCTATGCCACAATTTTTTTTTTTTTAAATACTTACCACAACTTACCTTTTCTTCCCTGGGATGGGTCCCTCCATCCTTGGGTGTCCTCCTGGGGTGGGCTAGGGTGGCAGGGGGTGTCCCTGGGGGCAGGGGAGGGCACCTCTGGGCTCATTCTGAGCCCACAGGTCCCTTAACGCCTGCCCTGACCCAGGTGTTAAAAAGAGGCGCAAATGCAGGGTTTTTAGCCCCGCCCACTCCCGGGCGTCATTTTTGCCCGGGAGTATAAATACCACGCACATGCCTGGGAGTCATTTTTTAAGACGGGAACGCCTACCTTGCATCTCATTAACGCAAGGAAGGTGTTCACGCCAAAAAATGACGCTAACTCCATGAACTTTGGCGCTAGACGCGTCTAACGCCAAAGTATAAATATGGAGTTAGTTTTGCGTCGAATTTGCGTAAAAAAAAACGACGCAAATTCGGCGCAAACGGAGTATAAATATGCCCCCCAGTGTGCACAGAGTTCAGGGTTTCCCCAGAGGCTTAACAGAGGCTAAAGTAGATAATACTACTGCTCTCTTTGTGGTAGTCTGGTCGAGCAGTTACGCTAATCAGAGGGTAGTGCAAAGCATTTGTTGTACACACACAGACAATTGAAGAAGCACACACTCAATGACTTAACTCCAGACCAATGTTTTTTATGTAGCAAAAATATCTTAGATTATGTATTATTATTATTATATTAGAACACAAGATTCAAGTTGCAGGTAAGTACTTTAAAAGTTTTGTATTTCAAACACGTATCAACAATACTTTGTTTGAAATAGGTAAGTAATACAGCTTTTGAGTTATTGGCAATAATCTGTTTTAAAAATGGACACAGTACAATTTTCAGAAAGGTACCTGGGGGAAGAAATGTTAAGTCCGCATACAGGTAAGTACAATACTTACAGTTTCAGTCTCTGGGTTTTAGGACATCCAGCAATTGGGGTTCAAGTTATTCCCAAACACCAACCACCAGAAACACGGGGCCGGTCAGGTGCAGAGGTCAAAGTTGAGCAAATTTAACGTGGGCTCCCTTGGAGACAGGGGGTACTTGGAATCAGGCCTGCCTGCAGGTAAGTACCCGCAGCTCGGAGAGCAGACCGGGGGGTTTGAAGGAGCACTGAAGGGGCCACAAGTAGGCACCAAACACACATCCTCAGCGGCACAGGGGTGGCCGGGTTCAGGGTGCAAACAGGACATTGGGTTTTTAATGCTGGTCTATGAGGAGACCCCAAGGGTCACTCAGAGGCTGAAGGCGAGGTCCAGGGGGGTGTCTCGGGCACACCATTGGTCAGACAAGGAGGAGGGCTGCCTGCTGAACTTTGTTGCACCAGGGGACAGTTTCTCCAAGGCCTGGGGTTGCGGGTGAAATCTGTTCTTAGGCGTCAGATATCTTCATCTGGGGCGTCGCAGTCAGGAGGGTCCTTGGGATTCCCTCTGCTGGCGTTGTCGTGGAGAAGTCAACCCAGTCAGGGAACTTGCTCGCAATCGCCTGGGGACCCTCTCTTGCTGGATGGACCACCTGGACACGGGCCGTGAGCGCCAGGTGCACAGGGGTCAAGACTCATGCATCCGGAGTGAGGTGAGAGTCCTTGGTTGTAGGTTTTCTTTAGACAGAAGCGCTGTCCTCAGGAGTTCTTGGTCCTTTTAGGCTGGAGTTGGCAGAGGTTGCTGGTCCTGCTGGATGGGTCGCTGTGTTTTTTACAGGTTCTTTGTAGCAGGAGACAGGAAGGTAGGGCTGGGGCCAAAGCAGTTGCTGTCTTCCTTCTTCTCTGCTGGGGGTTTCAGCTTAGCAGTCCTTCTTCTCCTTGTAGATCACCAGGAATCTGGTGAGCTGGGTTCAGGGAGGCCCTTAAATCCTAGATTTAGGGGTGTGTTAGGGGTCAGAGGGCAGTAGCCAATGGTTACTGTCCCTGAGGGTGGCTACACCCTCCTTGTGTCCACTCCCTTTGGGGAGGGGGGCACATTCCTATCCCTATTAGTCCCTGTCCTCCAAACCAAGATGGAGGATTCGGCAGGGAGGGGTCACCTCAGCTCTGGACACCTTAGGGGTGGTCCTGGCTGGGGTGGTCACTCCTCCCTGTTTTCCCTACATTTCCAGCTGGACTTGTCACCAAAAGTGGGGCTTTGTCTGGGGGGTGGGCATCTCCACTAGCTTTGAGGCTTACCGTCAGGTGCTACAGTTCCTGTAGAGGGGAGGTGTGAAGCACCTCCACCCAGGACAGGCTTTGTTTCTGACCACCTAGTGCACAAAGGCACTCACCACATGTGGTCAGAAACTTTTCTGAAAGTGGCAGCGTGGCACAAACCGGTCAGTCCTACACTAGCAGTTTGGTAAACACGCAGGGGGCATCTCTAAGACGCCCTGTGTGTGCATTTTTCAATAAATCCTACGCTGGCATCAGTGTGGGTTTATTGCGTTGAGAAGTTTGATATCAAACTTCCCAGTATTCAGTGAAGCCATTATGGAGCTGTGGAGTTCGTAATGACAAACTCCCAGACCATATACTCAATATGGCTACGCTGCACTTACAATGTCTAAGAATGGACTTAGACACTGTAGGGGCATATTGCTCTGTGGTATAGTGCACACGGCCTTAGGGCTGTAGGGCCTGCTAGAGGAGTCAATTACCTATACCACAGGCAGTGGTTTGTGGGCATGGTACCCTGAGAGGCGTGCCATGCCACTTTGTCTTTTTCTCCCTACCAGCACACACAAGCTGCAAGGCAGTGTGCATGGGCAGAGTAAGGGGTTCCCCCAGAGTGGCATAATACATGCTGCAGCCCTTAGAGACCTTCCCTGGCCACAGGGGCCTTGGTACCAGGGGTAACTTTTACAAGGGACTTAACTGTGTGCCAGGGCTGTGCCAATTGTGGAAACAAAGGTACAGTTTTAGGGAAAGAACACTGGTGCTGGGGCCCGGTTAGCAGGGTCCCAGCACACTGTCAATCCAGTTGGCATCCACACAAGGCAAAAAGTGGGGGGTAACCATGCCAACAGTGGCACTTTCCTACGCCTGTCTTCCAGTAGTCTCCTGCCTCTTGCAGAAATGACTGTGGTGCCCATAAATGCCTTATTGGTTCAAAATATAGAACCATATTAAGGTCTTCTTTTACAATATGTGGCCATGTAGCTGTTGCAGTCACTTTCTGTAATATTGTAGTGACGAACTCTTCCTGCTCTGTGTTGGGTCAGTATATAGTGGGCAGTGACAGTAAAAACATCTAAATGTCCCACTTATCAGCACCCACCAGCCATGTGGGTCTCCCCTAATTTTCTCTCCTGGAGCTAGATACTGTGACAGAAACATTTGCTTAGAGTAGTTTCTGAACTACCACGAGATGTGTCCTTTGTATGAAGCCCACATCTATTTCTCCTCACTTAGTTACCAGCAGGATCGGCTCCCATTTAGCTGGATTGTTTAACCCACTCACATCACTGAATCAGGATCATTGAACGAAGGCCTGGTCCATGGACTAGAAGACTTTGATTTGCTGGCTGCAACTCTATGAAATAAGTTGTGCCTGCTGATACAGGGTCTAGGTGCCTGCATTCTTTAAAAAAATAAAATAATAAGGAGTTAGGGGAGCATCCCCCAAGCCAGTAGGTTATGGTCAAAAGGGACCACCTTTGTGGTTAAAAGAATTTTAAAAAGTAGATTTTGGCACATGGCCCTCGGACTGTGAGACAGGGTTTGGTGTCCTACAACAAGGCTCTGAAGTTTGCAAACCCCACCAAGGCTCTACCAACTCCCAAGAAGGGCCACCTGGACCTTTGCAGGGCTAAAAAAATCTACTCCACCACTAACTATGGTTAGTTTTATTTTATGAGGTCGAGCTATTTTTAGATTCCACTCCACCCTTCTGGCAGTGGACAAAGAAGAGGTGTTCTGTTCAGTCAGAAACTGAATTAACAATTAGGATGCCTTTAAATCTTATTCTTGTCACATTTGCTCTGTGTTCGGAGACAGAGGTCAGAAGTCAGTTTGTCTTCTTGCAATGCAAATATTTTTCCTTGTGACTGCAGGGCTCCAGGATTTTGTAAAGTGAACTGTCTGATCTATGTGAAATGAAAGGCTTTTGGCATCAGGTTCTTCCTAACACACAACATTTATATAACTAAGTCAAATTTACAAACATTTCAAAATATATTTTAGTAGCTGTGAAAGAGCATTTTTGTACTTCTGTGTGATGAACAAAATATTTGAATAGGATGAAAAAAGTCAGAACACTTTACTTGGCGATGTGCAAATGATAAATGTTTTCTGGAACCCAATTTTCATAGATTATATAGTTTTATCAGTAAAGCTGCAAGTTAGTGGGAAGGTTTTTGGACATTTCTTGGAAATTTACAGTCTGTAAATGACTAGTAATATATTTATTTAAAGTGAGTGTTTAAACATAAACTGAGAAACATTGATCATGGGTACCCTATAGGTGGGCTAGATTTATCATACATGGAGCAAACGTTTAGTGTACTTAATCAAACAAAAGAGTATTTTTTTTTACAGCAGAAATGCTGAACTCACATATTTGAAGGTGCATTCATATTTGAGAATGAAGAAAAAGGTGACTGTAAAATACAGTATTTGCCTGGGATCACACAATTTTAGACCCATTTCCGGGTCAAGTACATTACAGTTAGGTCGAGTAGATTATTTGAGCTACTCGACCTGCAGGTCTAGTAACATTTTTATGATTTTTCGAGGCCTGCTTTGGTTGGGCACCATGCTATGTTAGTAGACTTGGGAGTGGGTTTGCAAACCTGGTAGAGGTCTAACAGGGGCCTACAAGTCTGTAGGGGTTCGCTAGCACACATTGGCATTTGCAAAATATTTAGAACAAAAAAAGGAACGGATAATCGAAGGGCTTTGCATCCAACCTGCACTGAGCATGGCCAAAAACTGTGCGTAGTATTGACCGGAAACATGGCAGGTGCATTAAGTTCATCCTAAGAATTTACCTTCAGTGGAAAACAAATCCAAATAAATGTCATTTATGGTTCAATTAATACATACCCATAAATTCCCTTACATTAGCCAGTTATGGTATGCAACACACACCATTAATTGATGCCGTCTGCCATATGGAATAGGCCGTATGTCAGGCACAACACCTGATTCGTTTCAAGTGGCCCATTCACTGCTACATAAAAAGGCTTGTTGAGTACAGCTTGCCCTTTGACCCTATTGACAAAGTGTTTTTTTTTGTTTAATTTATGTTTTTTGATTAGTGGATTCTAATTTGGTACTGCAAACCCTGGTGCTGCAAAACTGGAACAAACTTCTCTGACCCATGTGGCATCTTTCCAGAGTTTCTGATGTTACAGATATGTGTGCAGAACCTTAGTAGGTGATGCATGAGTTGGAGAAGTGTGACCTACATTTGCAGTACCTTTTTGGGATATGTAGATCCCATATTCCGCATATGTTGTCCTAGGCCCATAGTTTCTCTCTCAATATAGCGAACACTGGCCATCATTTTAGGTGTTGAAGATCTGCGAATCCCCCCAAAAAGAGGGACTGTGCATTTAGAGACTCATTTTAATTGTTTAAAAAAAAAAAAAATTAAACATGGCCTTCATGGGGTTAGGGCCAATTCACGGTTCACCCAACTTGGCCCCAGAGGTCTGGGTTTGCCCATCATGTTGGTTTATATGGCTATGTAATGTTTTTGTTCAGGATACTGGGACTGTGCCTCGCATCCTGAAATGACTACAAGAGAAAAACCATAAAGTTTGCTAATTGGCAAAAGGGAGCTTCCCTACAGCCAAACCCCACTGTACACAGCCAGAGGCCATGCCCTGCAACCAACCTCGGCTGAGTACCGCCGAATGCCATGTACAGTAGTGATAAGTGCCTTGGGCAGAGGGTTTCGTCCGAGTCATCCAAATGCTGTGTGCCTGTGGAAGTTTGAGTGCAGGGGCTGGCTCAAGGTTGTACACAGCAGTTTCTGGCCACCTCTGGATGGTTGGATGAAGGGCCTGGGTGGGGGTTAGGCCCTACAGCCAACCCCTGCTGTGGACCGCTGAAGTCCATGCACAGTGGAGGTTGGTAGCCCTGGAGGCTTGGATGCAGAGTCCGGCTTCCGACCAGGCTCTGTGGCTAACCCACACTGCGGACAGCCAAATGACATGTGCAGCAGAAGTTGGCCACTCCATTAGAGCTTGGCACAGAGCTTGGCCTCCAAAGGACAAACCTTATTCCCAAGACTGATGTGCAGGGCCACAGCCTGTGTGCAACAGAGGGGTTGTCACCTCCTTTCTGGTCCCACTCACATACCAAACAAGCAGCATATATTTGCATCTTTTGTATACCAGCATAGTTGGCTCTGAGAAGAATCATTTTTAAAATATTTAGGTTTTTGTGAGTTATGTCCTTCTTAGTTTGCCTTACACTCCAACCTCGTCACCAGTGTTAAGAAGTAAACAAATTGTGCAGATGAAGACTTGAAGAACAAAGTTGTATTCATTTGGTACAATGGGAAAAAAAGAAACGCAGCACTGCCATTAGCTGTTGAAGTGGCTGCCATTCTATTCACCTTGTACTTAAATACATCTTTGATTTCCAAGTTGTCTGTGCAGTTTGGTCACTTCTTAACAAACTCTTAGTTTTGTGACAAAAAAGGGGATCACAATTATTGGCAAAGACAACAGGTCTCGCCTATACTAGAGCTTTTAGCTTTGGCAATGTGTTCACCATATTATACACCAGTTTGGCTGCTTTTCACCATGGCTAGAGTGGAGGAGTAGAGTGTCGGGGTAGTATTGTTTGAGTGTCATAGAGTGGCATGGGGGAATAGAGTTTTGTAGAGTTGAGTAGAGAGGAGTAGAGTTCAGTGGTAGAGAGTGCCGTAGAGTGGAGTGGGGTGGAATATGGCGGAGGGGGTTGGAGTGAACTGAGGTGGTGGACTGGATTGGAATGGAATGGAATGGATTGGTCTGGGGTAGAGTGGGGTGGACAGAGTGTAGTGGGTTGGACTGGAGTGAACTGAAATGGGGTGAGGTCTGGCTTTGGGTGGATTTGAGTGGGGTGGATTAGATTGGATTGCGATGGATGTTTTGGATTGGCATGATAGGAGCAGGGTGGATTGGATTGGAATGGTGTGGCTTGGAGTGAGGTGGATTAGATTGGACAGGAGTGGATTGGAGTGGGGTGGGGTGGATTAGACTGGAGTCGGTTGGATTGGAGTAGGGGGAACTGAATTTGGGTGGGCTGGATGAACTGGGGTGGGGTGGACTAAAATGGGATGGTGAGGGGTTGATTGGATTGGGATACAGTGTAGTGGATTGGAGTGAATGGAGTGGAGTGGGTGGACTGGACTGGAGTGGGGTGGACTAAAGTGGGCAGGATTGGACTGGGGTGTGGTGGGGTGCAGTGGAATGGAGTAAGGTGTGTTGGATTGGATAGAGGTGGATTTGAGTGGGGTGGATTGCATTGAGGTGGGGTAGATTGCATTGAGGTGGGCATGATTGGGGTGAGGTGAGGTGGATGGATTGGAGTGGGGTGGACTGAACTGAGATGGGGTGGACTGAACAGGGATGGGGTGGACTGGATTGGAATGGATTGGATTGATGTGGATTGGATTGAAGTTGGGTAGGGTGGATGGTTTGGAGTGCAGGAAACTGAAACAGGATGTGGTGAGGTGTACTGGATTGAGGTAGAGCGGGGTGGATTGGAATACAGTGAGGTGTATTGGAGTGGGGTGGGGTGGGGTGGGTAGGAGTGGGGATGTGTGGAGTCAGTTGAAATGGGGTGGGGTGATTTGGGGAGGGGTGTGCTGGAGTCGGTCGATTGGAGTGGGGTGGGGTGATTTGGGATGGGATGGATTGAGGAGGGTTGGATTGACATGGGGTGGACTGGAGTGGGTGGATTGTATTGATTTGAGGTGGATTGGATTGGAGTGGGGTGAATTGGATTGGAGTGATGTGGGCTGGAGTGGGGTGGATTGGATTGTGTGGGGTGGATCGGATTGAGTGGGATGGATTAGGGTGTGATGGAGTGAGTGTGGGGTGGGGTGGATTGGATTGAGTGTGGTTGATTGGACTGGGGTGGGATGAGGTGGATTGGAGTGGGGTGGGATGGAGTGGAGTAGATTGTGGTGTATTGGACTAGAGTGGGGTGTATTGGTTTGGAGTGGGTTGGATTGGAGTAGGTGGGGTGGATTGGACTGGAGTGGATTGGTGTAGATTGGACTGGAGTCAGTGGATTGGTCTGGAGTGGATTGGGGTGTGGTGGATTGGGGTGAGGTGGTCTCAGCATTGGCTCAACACCCTGTGATTCTGGGAAAATTACTTACTCCTTGTGTCTGCCAAAATAACTAATGTGTCCTTGTGTAATGTAGCTGGTGCTCATTTAACGTGCTCCAGTACCCTTGGTCAAGTTTGCACTAAATCAAACTGCAAAACAAAATGTGCTTTGTGGTGGGTTGGATTGGTGTGAGGCAGATTAATTGGAGGGGGTGGGTTGGATTGGAGTTGGTAAATTAGGTGGATTGGATTGGTGTAGGGTGAATTAATGTGGACTGGAGCACAGTGGATTAAAGTGGATTGTATTGAAGTGGTATGGATTGGTGTGGTGTGGGTAGATTGGATGAAGTGTGATGTATTGGGTATGAGTGGACTTGATTGGAATGAGTGAATTGGGTTGGAGTGGAGTAGGGTGGGTTAGATTGGACTAGGGTGGGTTAGACTAGAGTGGGGTGGATTGGACTGGACTGGAGTGGGGTGGGGTAGATTCGACTGGAGTGGATATGGGTAGATTGGACTAGAGTCGGGTGGATTGGTCTGGAATGGATTGGGGTGTGTTAGATTGGGTTGAGGTGGATTGGATTGGAGTGGGGTTGACTGGAATGGGGTGGACTGGATTGGTGTGGAGTGGATTGTTACGGATTGGGTGGGATGAATTGGGCTGGAGTGGGGTGGATTGGATTGGTGTGAGGTGGATTGGATTAGAGTGGGGTGAATTGTTTTGGATTGGAGTGGATTGTTTGGGATTGGGGTGAGGCAGGGTGGAGTGGGACAGGTTGTTTTGGATTAAAGTGGGGCAGATTGGAGGGGTCGGATTGAAATAGAATAGAGTGGGACAAACTGTTTTCGATTGTAGTGGGGTAAATTGTTTTGGATTGGAGTGGGGCAGATTGGAGTGGCATAGATTGTTTTGGATTGGAGTAGGACAGACTAGAGTGGGAATATTGTTTTGGATTGAGTGGGATGGATTGGATTGAAGGGAGTGGATTGGATTGGAGTGGGGTGGATTTGATGGGAGTGGGGTGAATGGGTATCTAGTGGGGTGGACTGGGTTGTGGTGAGGCAGATTGGATTGGATTGGGGAGTATTGGTTTGGATTGAAGTGGGGCAGATTGGAGTGGGACAGACTGTTTTGGACTGGAGTGGGGTAGATTGCTTTGGATTAATAAAGTGGTCAGACTGGAGTGAGACAGATTGGAGTGGGGCAGGTTGTCCTGGATTGCAGTGGGGCTGATTGCTTTGGATTGGAATGCAGTAGATTGCAGTAGAGAAGATTGTTTTAGACTGGAGCAGATTGCTTTGTAGTGGGGCAGATTGTTTTGAGTGGAATGAGGCACATTTTTTTGGATTGGGGCAGATTGTTTTGGAGTGAGGCAGATTGTTCTGGAGTGGGGCATATTGTTTTGGATTGGAGTGGGGCATGTTGTTTTGGTTTGGAGTGGGGCAGATCGTTTGGATTGGAGTAGTGTTAACTGGAGTAGAGCAGATTAGATTGGAGTGGGGTGGGAGGATTGGAGTGGGTTGGGTTGGAGTGGATTGGAATGGGGTGAGTGGTTTAGATTAGAGTGGGATGAATTGGTGTGGAGTAAAGTGGGGTGGATTGTAGTGGGGGGTATTGTAGTGGGGTGCATTGGGGTGTACTGCACGATTGTGTGTTAAAGCATCATTTCAGAAATTACACATAATAAAAAAACAATGGTGCTTTGCAATATTTAGAAGAAGGCAATCACCATCCTTTTAGAACCATGTCCACAAGCAAAAACAAAAGAAAACATGAGTTCAATGTGAGAAAAGACGACTTGGCAAAATAAAAGAAAGTTAGCTATGAAAAAAAACTGTAATTTTATTTTTTCTGCTGGGCATGTATTTGCCAATCCCAAACCTTCTGTTTGCAGGTCACTAGAAAAGAAAAAGATCAAAATAATACCTCAATCACGTCGGGAGCAGCGGATGGGCAATAATTAAGATGAATCAATTAGTGATTGGTCCCTGCTCCACCCAGAAGACTGGAAATTATGCCAGGCCTGCAGTGACAAATTACTAGCTGTAAAGAAGAGTGCCAGGCAAGTCAACAAATGGTAAGCAACAGGCAGGCTCCAAGCCCTTTACTGCACACAACAGAGTCTTGCAAGTGAGACGCATGCGCTAGCACATGCACTTGTAGGCTTCATGCTAAAAAACTGGGATAACTGAAGGAATTTTTTTTTTGCAAATCTTCTGGTCTTGCTTGCTTTGCTTCAGCTGAACATGGCAGTTTTAAAAGTGACTGTGCCATACAGTAAACAATACAATCCACAGACCAGTAACAGCGATTGATGGCGCATCCTGTAAAGTTTCTTCCCGTAATCGCTCTCCACCAGGAGTGACATACAACATGGTTGTAGAACAAGTACTAGCCGATTTATAAACCCACTTCTTCATTTTTTTTCTGCCAATGAAATACAATTCATGCTTTCAACGAAGATGCTCATGCATCAATAGGTTTCCAAAGATGTATTTTCTTTAGCTATTCCTGCAGAGCTTCTGATCACACAAAGTGCACGTAACATACTTAGCTGCCAATTTTTTTTCACCTGGTGGAATGGTGAAAAATTTCCATATCGTGGATTTTGAGGAAAACTTGGAATACTTTGTCGGAATGTCTTCCACTTCCTCATTTCTTACTTTTTCCTGTTCTGGACTACTGGTTCGTTGGTTGTTCTTTTGCAGAAGCGATTTTTGAGGAAGAATAAAACTAAATTTTAGAAAAATGGACCAGTACAGGTTTGACTTTTTAATTTTTCGTTTTCATAGGAAACAATTTAAAAAAATGACATATCTCTGTAATAAAATCCCAACTCTACGATCGTGCAAACTTTTGCTGCCCATAAGTACTATGTCTATTAGCGGACCTGTGAAAGATCTGCAAATCCTCAATAAAGCAAAAAATTAAGAAAAGCCAACATACCATTAGCTACTCATATCCAAGGGGCTTCTGAACAGGTGCATGAACAGGGTGAAAAATTGTTTGAACTGCCCGGGACTTAGAGAAAATTCAGCATCCACAAAAATAATTATTGGGCTGGTAATTTGTTAAACATACAGGAGTTGAAAAAAAATCAATGCCTGCAAGGTTAGTTGCACAAAGTGTTAGCGGGTATTACTAAGAGGGCATCCAGGCATGTATTCCTTTGGGATAACAGGGATGATAAAACATCTCAGAGCACTGCATCCCAATTACTTCTCCAGTGCAGAAGTACAAAGACTAGAGCAGCCAGAAGAAGAGGAACGTTTGACAGAAATTGCACAGTGTGGTCACAAGGAGTCTGAATATTCATAACATACTGTAATTCTTGCAAGAAAATCAGTTGTTGTGGTGAACAAAACCAAAAGGTCATGTAACAATAATGACCCAGCATCTAAAGACTTCTGGTCAAGCCTGGTGTAAAAATACATTACGCACAAAAAACTTACCAAAATAACGTTCACAGTTAACCCCTTTGCTGCCAGGACTTCTCCCCCTCAGGTGCCAAGCCTTTTTTTGGCTGTTTGGGGCAGTTCGGGCTTCGGCCCTCATGACTTTATCCACAAAAGCTACCCACGCCAAATTTGCGTCTTTTTTTCCCCAACATCCTAGGGATTCTAGAGGTACCCTGACTTTGTGGGTTCGCCTGAAGGAGACCAAGAAATTAGCCAAAATACAGCGAAATTATTATTTTATTTTTTTAAATGGGAAAAAAGGGCTGCAGAATATGTGTGGTTTTTTTTCCGTGAAAATGGCATCAACAAAGGGTTTGCAGTGCTAAAATCACCATCTTCCCAGCTTTCACAAACAGGCAGACTTGAATCAGAAAACCCAATTTTTCAGCACAATTTTGGCATTTTATTGGGACATACCCCATTTTTACTATTTTTTGTGCTTTCAGCCTCCATCCAGTTAGTGACAGAAATGATTGTGCAATCAATGCTGGATCCCAGAAAGCTAAACATTTCTGAAAAGAAAACAAAATTCTGAATTCAGCAAGGGGTAATTTGTGTAGATCCTCCAAGGGTTTCCTACAGAAAATAACAGCTGAAATAAAAAAAATATTGAAATTGAGGTGAAAAAAATAAGCAATTTTTCTCCACGTTATATTCTGTAACTTTTTCCTGATATGTCAAATTTTTGAAAGCAATATACCGTTACATCTGCTGGACTCTTCTGGTTGCAGGGATACATAGGGCTTGTAGGTTCATCAAGAACCCTAGGTACCCAGAGCCAATAAATGAGCTGCACCTTGCAATGGGTTTTCATTCTATACCGGGTATAAAGCAATTCATTTGCTGAAATATAAAGAGTGAAACATAGGTATCAAGAAAAGCTTTGTATTTCCAAAATGGGCACAAGATAAGGTGATGAGAAGCAGTGGTTGTTTGCACATCTCTGAATTTGGGGGTGCCCATACCAGCATGTGAAATACAGGGCATTTCTCAAATAGCCGTCTTTTTTTACACACTGTCTGACATTTGGAAGGAAAAAATTTAGAGAAAGACAAGGGGCAATAACACTTGTTTTGCTATTCTGTGTTCCCCCAAGTCTACCGATAAAAATGGTACAGGACACCCTCTGTGTGACCCCCCTTTTTTGAGTCCCAATAGCCACCGTTCTATTGTCTACTTCTTTTTCTATTCCCTTGCTTTCTTCTTCCTTTTTCTTCACTCCCTCCTCCCCTCCCCCTTTTTTTCACCACCCCCTCTCCTTTTTTTCCCCTCCTTCTAACCCCCCTTTCTTTCCTCCCTGTCCACCTCCCTCTAACTTCTGGCCCTGTTATTGTTGTTTCCCCCCCCCCTTCCTTCCCTTCCTTCTTCCTCTCCACCCACCCATACCTCCATTTTTCCCTTTTTTTCCCCTTTCTCCCTCTTTGCTCCCTTCCACTTTTCTGGGTATCCTTTCTTTTTTCCCTTTTTTGTGTGTTCCGTTTTTCTAACAATTTCGTTCTCTGACGTGCCACTACCCCGCGGCGCGCCAAAAAGCCCTGGCTCCCACGGGACTCTATCTCCCATCGTCCCGGGGAGCTTCAGTACGCGCCGCGCATCACGTGGTGCTTCATCTTTTAGCGCCCCGCCATGTCCCAGCCTCAGGACATGGCTGAGGCGCACCACGGGACTCCGTTTCCCAGAGTCCTGTGGAACCTGTGACGCGCTGCGCACCCCGCGGCTCGTCACACCTATGAGCCCCGCCGCGTCCCAGCCTTGGGACGTGGTTAGAGCGACCACACCTTCATTGCATCGGCATGTCAGGGCCGCACCCTAGACACGCCTCCTAAACACTGCATGTCTGTTGAGCATGGCTCTCCTTGACATACCCGGACTTCCGGGACCGCCATAAAACATTTGATGTACGCCGGACACTGCCTGCCCAGCATGCATTCTGGTCATTTTATTCTAACCCTATCTGGATCCCTGATATTTATCCAGTAAGATTAATTTCAGCACTCCCTCTTGTTCTTTTAACAAAGAGGTTGAGTCTGCCCAAGTAGTATCATCTTACTTGGGTGGGGCTAGGTGGTCAAATGATGAAGCAAGACACTATTATGTGTGTGAGACCACCTAGTCCGTAAAGGAACTCCACCCCTTACTTTACACAGCCACCCGTTTAGAGACACTCTTCACACATTTCTCTCCTTCTATCACGAATCCCTACCTAACCGGTACTGATAATTGAGGGAACACTGGTCTAATTCCACCCTCAACCTCAACTATCCCACACCTGCAGTGGTTAATGGATATATAGATTTCTTTTGGGAGTTTGTGTGGAATAGCATCACTCCCATAACTCTCTCTTTGTGTTTTATGACCTAGGGAAACCTACCAAACCTGTGGATTTTTTAAAACTAGACATGTAGGGAAATCCAAGATGGGGAGACTTGTGGGGCTCTCACCAGGTTCCGTTACCCAGAATGCTTTGCAAACCTCAAAATTTGGCCAAAAAACACTTTTTCCTCTCATTTTGGTGATAGAAAGTTCTGGAATCGGGGAAGAGCCACAAAGTTCCTCCCACCCAGCGTTCCCCCAAGTCTCCCGATAAAAATGGTACCTCACTTGTGTGGGTAGGCCTAGTGCCCGCGAAAGGAAAGGCCCCAAAACACTGTCTGGACACATCAAATGATCAAATACAAAACTACCTGTTTTTGGGGGGTACCTGCGTTTTTGGGCCTGGGCTCAGCAGCCATATAGGGAAACCTACTAAACCCAGACATTTCTGAAAACTAAACACCTGAGGGAGTCCAGGAAGGTGTGACTTGCGTGGATCCCCTAATGTTTTCTTACCCAGAATCCTCAGCAAACCTCAAATTTTGCTAAAAAATCTAATTTTTTCCACATTTCTGTGTGGGATCACCGCACCTGGACAAATTTCCTACCACCCAACGTTCCCCTCAGTCTCCCGGTAAAAATTATACCTCACTTATGTAGGTGGGCCAAGTGCCCGTGAAAAGGAAGAGACAAAAACATGTCGAAATTGAAAGGAAACCAGAGCGGGTACAAAAGGGCAGTTTGAAAAAAAAAAAAATTGGGGCTGACAAGTGGGCAGAATTTATATCGCTATAGATGAGACAATGCTGGGTGGTAGGGATTTTGTGGATTCCTACAGATTACGGAAGGTTCCATCACAAAAATGTGGGAAAAATGTCTGATTTCCAGCAAAGGTGGAGGTTTGCAGGGCATTGTGGGTAAGAAAATGGTGCGGGGTACATGTGAAGCACACCACCCTGGAATCAACCAGATGTTAGTATTCAGATGTGTCTAGGTCTTGTGGATTTTAATACATGGCAGCGTCCCAAAGTCCAAAAAGTGTAGCTCTCACCATTACAAGTGAGACGATTTTGAGGGTAAGCCAAGCTCTCATGGCCCAAATGTAAAACCAAAACCCAAAATAATCAAATGTCCTCATGCTTGCCATGGGATAAGATGTTTTAGTGTGCAGGGGGAGAGCTGAAAGACTGTTAGCCCCTTCAGTTGGGGTGGGGATATAACCAGGCCCATACTGGTTGGTAGCCACCACCCCACTATTTTTTTTCCTTTTTTTTATTCCCTGGCATCTAGTAGACTTTCTGCCCCCCAGGGGTGTGGATCGGGGGTAATTGCCCCTTTGGCCCCTTTTATTTGGGGTGGGAGTATGGCAATACCCCCACCCTCTTATTTTGAAAAAGAAAATCTTCCCAGGTCTCTGGTGGGCTTTCTGTTCCCCTTGGGGGCAGACGGGCCTTCCAAAAATAGGCCGATCAGATATGGCCAACTGTAATGTGCCCCCATGGGGAGCGACCCTTGCCCAAGGGGCTGCCACCCCAAACAAAACACACACACCAATCCCTGGTGCCTAAGTGGTTTCTGCCCCCAAGGGGAGCAGAAATGGCCTAAAACAAATTTGCCCCCCCCAGGGGAGCAACCCTTGCTTAAGGGGTCACTCCCCTTGAGTTAAATTGCCACAAAAAAAATCCCAGGTGCCTAGTGGTTTCTACCCCCCCTGGGGCAGATCGCATCACGATCGGGCAGCAGAAATGCTTGCAAAAACATGAAAGGAAAGGCCTTTCCTTTCCTTTCATGCCTCTGCCGGCCCCCTCCTCATGAGCGGAAGAGAAATGCTGAGCTTTTCTCTTCTGCATCGCGCTGGAAGCATGCCTCCAGCGCGATGGGAGGTGACTTCCAGTGCTTCCACTGAGTGCCGGTACCTGGACGTAATAGTTACATCCACGGTGGGGAAGGGGTTAAAAAACATACCAAAAATAGCTACACATTATGAAACCTCTAAAAAATGAAAGGCAATTAAAAACAAAACAAAAAAAATACAAATAATAAAACGTTACTGAGAGCTACTTGTATACAAGTTTATGTGATGGGGTTGGCCACATGCAGCAGTTTGAGAATAGGGTCTGGCCGGAGGCACGGCAGAGAAGCCATGGAAGGATGACAGCAAATCCTGGAAACGGGCCTGCAGCTAATCTCAGCAGCACACTGTAGATGGTAGTGGCTGACTGACCGTGGAGGGTAGGGTACCGGGCCTGGTCAAAGGGCTAAGGTCACGATCTGCCACCAACACCAGCAAAATAAGGCCAAAGTCTGTGAGAAACAGCGGTGGCCACACTTTAGCCTTGCTCAGCAGGGCTGACTGCCTAGGGATGGTTGAGCACACAGTGTGGCCAGAGGCTGCTATGCTTTCACAACACCCACGATGCACTCACAATGCCCGCCATGCAAAAAACACACCCATTTGCAAATGGGGCTGGAAAAAAAGTACTTAAGCAAGAGTCAAACATTTTAGGGATTGTGAGTTATGCTATGCGTTCCATACAATAAATGGTGAAATTCAGTGGTTTTGGCCGTTTGAGACAGAAAATGTATACAATAATTAAACATACGTGATGAAAACTCTTTACTGGTTCACAGACTACATGCAACAATGACTTCACATGGGGAAACAACTCTCATAGTATTCAAAAGGTCTCCTCGATGTGTTTGTACTATGCGAGGGCGTGGCCTGCAAGATGGCTGACAGCAAGTGTTAGCTCAGAGCACCTGGTCCCCCACCAACCGAATCCAGCGCCACTCTGATCTCCCTCTGCACAAAAAGACCTGAATAAAATGCACAAGTCCTGCTGAAGCTGCTGAACTATGGTATTGGCTTGGAGAAGGGCTTCCTGAGTCGTAGTGATGAGGTGCCGACATGAACAGTCTGCTGCTGGAAACTTGGATGTCATTTAGGGATTGGCCGCCGCAAATCTCTGGTCTCAGAGATGGTGAAATCAGTGGCAAAACTCGCCTCGAAAAATGAACCTGCTATGATGATGGAGCCTAGAACACATAATCAAGCAGTCTATAGCTGCTCTACACCTAATTCAGGATAAGGCTGACCTGCAAAAAATAAATGACCAGGTTCTAGAACTGACAAAGACCAGGTCTTCTGATTAACAAATTTCAGCTCGGGCTCAGGTTATAGTGACTGCGTTGCAATCAGCCAAACAGCTCACCACTTTTTTTTCTAAGAACTGTCTGCTTGTCCAGGAATACCCCTTTTCCACTGGCTGATTCAATCAGTGAAGATGGGGCCGCACAGCCCAACCACACAGAAGATACCTCCAACTGTTAGTATATTTTATAGTACCTCAATGCTTGGTCTAACACTGTGATTGTGGTGACAGTTGTTAGCACGTCTGAACTTACTTGGTTATTTATCATTAGTTTATAAGGGGACGCGGTAGAGGTTCGATGGACCTTTTGACTGCGCTTAGAGTAGTTCCTACTGTAAGACTCAATACCAATACAAATCAATAGCAATAACAATCAATAAGATCAATAACATCAATAATCTTAGAGGTCAGTGACTTTCAAGCACCATGACCCCTTGGCCATGAATAACCACATCTTAATGTAAAAGTTAAAAAGTTTATTTCCCTATATTAACAATGCTAATATCACATAACTTTGTCTAAAAATCAAATGATAAACATACAGAAACAATACTGGCTGAACAAAGAATCGCAATTTAATCAATGTTTGGACCACTGCACATTCTACGGCTAAAGTACAAATCAGTACCAAGAATAACTGCGCAAGAGAAATGGTATACATTTAGAATCAGCAAAGAAAATACATCAATTGTTATTACAATTACAATTAGCAAGCATCATCCGTGAGCATCCTAACTAACCTTCAGATTAGAATCATGTTTGGGCTTCATGCAAAACAATTTAGTCAACACAATTTTGGAAAACATCTAACTATGGCTCTATCAAAATTAGCGGTTGGTACCTAGGGACAAAAGCAAATATACTTAACATCAGTCACATCATTTTATACCTTGCCTCAGTACGGTTCAGCAAGCTGTGACAGTCTTTGTCAATTTGACATCTGTTCGGGCGGCAAGGCATCAGAATTCAGCATTAAAGTTCAGAAAAAGCAGTCTCTTTATGCAGTTCGGAAACAGTAATATCTAAACGCTCAAGAAGAAATGGGGAGAATAGCCTCTCTCCTTTCGGTGCAGTCTGGCTAAGTTAGATTCCCTAAAACTACTTCCCACGCTGCTATTGGTCAAAGAATCGTACGTTTAGTCCAATGAAAGTAGAACCCCAAATCTAAGAATTTACTAGACCAATATTCACATATCGATGATTGGCTCCTCTTCTCCTGTTTCCATCGTTGGGCTCATGAGGTATCGAATTTGTAACAGTTTATACTCCAGTCAGTGCATCCATTGTCTGCTCCTGGGAACGTCGCCTTTACACACACTAAATTATACAAAGTATGCTTAGCTAGTACAACATATTCTAAGAAGCAGATCTCATGGGAAAGAATTCTGGCTACTAACATTTGGTCAATGAAATGGAAAATCACAATTTAATTCTCTAAGCAGCCATTTTATGATCCGTTTAAGCAATGCAGCCTGACATGAGGCCGTGCAACTTAGCCCAAGACCTCACTAAATTAAGGCCTATGATTAATAAAGCAAGTACTTGACCATTATTATGACATACTACTAAATTAATCCAAACATAAGCACAACATTTTACAGAAATGAGCTGTTAATAAATACACTTTGTGATTACTGATGGTCACTCAAATAGGCACATTTTCAAATGTGTGTATTATTTTTCTACGTTAACTCATTTTCTATGCAGATTTAACTCTTAGAATACATGAACATTCATTAGTAAAATGTCAGCGTTAGCACAGTGTCACACTGCCGTTTGGATTCGGCATTTGAAGATGTTTATGTGGCTGGCACCTGTGATGCAGCTGGCACACTGGCTACCCAAGCGCTTGATATAGCTGCCACACCTGCAGGTCTCAGTTAAACAAAGCTTGGTACTAGAATTTTAATACCAAAAAACACCATTCATAAGTGCGCTTCTGAGCCTTTGAAGCATTGTTTCTGAATTAATTCCTAAAGGTTGCATGGAGGGAAACTCACACTGCTCTGTCGACTCCCCTCCATGTATGACAGCACTGCAAATGACCCAGTACCTGTTCGATGGACATGTCCCACCATGTCCCTCCATAAAGCCATGGATCTACACTGGCCCGTGTGGAAGTAGAACACCTTATGGTGGGGATTCCACGATAGGGTGAAGAATGTTGGGGAATTCTACAGGAGTCAGTTAAGACTTGTAGACTGATGTCTGAGGTGCATTAAATAGCTTCCTCACAGTTATCATGATGTGTGTTCTCTTTGGCATCCATAAGACACCAAAAACTGTCACCGAGGATGGGATCCACCACTTGATGGAAGTCTGCAGCTCAACATCATACTGCACAGCTTACCTGCTTTTACTGAGAAAATGCTTCTGAACGAGGCTGTTTGTGTACTGACAGGAGACTTCAAGGAGAGGAGAATCACTGTCTGGCATGACATTGCAGGTCTAAGAGGCCTTTGTGTAATGGAATGCATTTGCTCTCCATGGTGCAGGTTGGAAACTGGTGGGCCCGATCAGCTGTAGAGAGGAATATTGGTTGTAATACAACCCCTAATCTCCTTAAAAAAATACCCAATCACTTGCTTCTCAATGTGCGTCGGCCATCTTGATTTTGGGCAAAACAGGGTCCATTTTCCATAGGCCGTTTTGATGAGTTGGGCACATGGAGTAAAATATAAGAAATAAAAAAAGGACTAGACCACGGAGGTGCAGGCAAATCAGGGGAAGTCATATTGGAGATACGGAAGTCAGGGCCTGGCTATCTCTGTGATAGGCACACCATTTGCTTGACTTGAAAAGAACCTGGTTGATCTCATTACCTCTTCAAGTCTAGTAGTGAGTAACTGTCTGCCGGCAGGTGGGGAAACATGTTACTTTAATATTGAAGGAAAGTGCACATTTTGGGGTAATTTTCAAGCACCAAGTAATTAAGTGAGGTAATTAATTTGTGTGGAAATTATTTACTTGAAGCGTATCAAGTGGGTGATGGGCACACCTGGATTCAGTAAGAGAGTAAAGGCTTTTTTTCATATATTACATGACTGTTGATGTGTTTGTGTTTAACACCCTGGGTGCCTGGGGCGAACTGGTCTCGTCCAGGCACACGGTTACCGTGTGCCCTGCACGAGACCAGCTCGTCCTGCACCTGGCCCACGGGGTCCCCTATTGGGCCTCCCTCCCACACCCCCCAGTCGAGGATGAAATGGGAATCACTTCCACCCCTGCCTCCCCTCTGCAATCTGATGACATCAGCGTGCTCACAGCCATTTGCTTCCAGCGCGAGGGGAGAGAGGACATCCTTCTGGGTAAGTCCTTCTCTTGGGGGAATTTTGAGGGGGAAAACAGACACGGAGGGAAAGGAAAGAGTTTTTCCTTTCCCCCTGTGCCTGTTTTCAGTGGATTCCCGGTCCATCATCGCGGTCAGGGCCCGCAATCGTGGACCAGGAATCCCGACTAGGCACCAGGGTTTTTTTTTGTTTTTTTTGGGGGGGAGCGACCCCTTGGGCAAGGGTCTTTCCCCTGGAGGTCTATTATTAATCCTATTTAGGCCCCCCGGGGACAGATCAGTGTTTTTTTTGGCTGATCTGCCGCCAAGGGTGCGGGGGTCGAAAACCACTAGACAACCAGGGATTTTGTATTCCATAAGTTTTGGGCAGTGACCCATTAGGCAAGGGTCGCTGCCCCGGAGGCACTAATATTTTTATATGTTTTGGCCCCCCTGGGGCTAGATCAGCTATGTTTTTGGCCGATCTCGCCCCTGGGGGGAGGGGGCAAAACCCACTAGGTGCCAGGGATTGTGTGGTGTGTGTGTGTGTTTTGTGTGTTTGGGGTCGCCAACCAAAGGGGGGAAACTTAGTATTGGCCATTTCTGCCCGCAAGGAGGCCAGAAACCACCAATACGCCAGTGATTTTTTTTTTGTTCCCCTTTTTTGTTTTGTGCTGGGGGTGCCCCCTTTTGAGCTTTTGGCCATTTTTGCCTCCCTTGGGGGCAGATCGGCCAATTTGTTTTACGCCCATCTGCCCCCAAAGGGGGCAGAATCCACTTAGGCACCAGGGATCCTGTGTGTGTGTGTTTTGTGTGGGGGGGCATCACCTTTGGCAAGGGTCGCCTCCCCAAAGGGGGCACATTACTGATGGCCATTTCTGCCCACCTTGGAGGCAGATCAGGCTATTTGTTTTAGGCCCATCTGCCCCCAAGGGGGGCAGAAGGCACCAAGATGTCAAATATATAAATATTTTTTTCCCTTTGTTTTTTTGTATGCTGGGGGTGCCCCCTTTGACCAGGGTCGCCCCCCGAAGGGGGCACAGAGCTGTTGGCCATTTCTGCCCCCCTTGGGGCCTATTTTTTTAGGCCCATCTGCCCCAAGGGGGGCAGAATCCACTTTGGCACCAGGGATCTTGTGTGTGTGTGTGTGTGTTTTGTGTGGGTGGGTGGGCGCCCGTTTGGCAAGCGTCGCTCCCCTAAGGGGGGCACATTACTGATGAACATTTCTGCTCCCCTTGGGGGAAGATCAGGCTATTTTATTTTAGGCCTATCTGCCCCCAAGGGGGCAGAAGCCACCAAGACATGAGGGAATTTTTTTTTTTGCTCCCCTTAGTTTTTTTGTGCTGGGGGTGCCCCTTTCGCCCCCTTTGGCAAGGGTCACCCCTCCTCAAACAGGGTACAGAGCTGTTGGCCATTTCTGCCCCCCTTAGGGGCAGATCGGGCTATTTTATTTAGACCCATCTGCCCCCAAGAGGGGCAGAAGCCACATAGGCACCAATGACAATTTCTAAGTTCTTGGTGGCGGGGTGTTTGTCAACTGGCGAAGTATTTGTATTTGTGATTATAATATTTCTTATTTTTGTTCTAGGTCAAAGCTTTTGCTTCCTTTGCTGTGGATCCTTGCGGTTTTGGCAGTAGTTGTCCTGCGGTTTGCATAGTTGCATGTTTTAGGTAAGTGAAAGCAATTTACTCCAAAGGAGTATTGTTGACATGCATGAATGACAAGTTTGTAGGTGGTGTACTAAATGCAGTATTGCGTGTGAAATTGTCCTTAGATCTGAGCACAATGATATTTGTGTTGTCATTTGTCTAATTAGCTTTTTTCTTTTTTCTTTTTAGTGGGATATCATTGGTGATTGCTGTGTCTGTGCAGAGTTGTTGCTGGTGAGTAGCTTTTTCAGGCAAGTGAGTGGTATAGTTTTTTAGTACATAACTCTTTGTGACAAAGCTACACTTTGTTTATTACTTATTTTAGTGCTGGTTGTTGTTGGCAATCCATTTGCTGTTAGTGAGGATCATGGCTAGCCGCAGAGTGACCGCTCAGCAGGTTGTTGGCATGCTTCTTGAGTCGTCTTCAGACCATGATTACAAGACTGACTCTGCATCTGAGGCAGAGAAGGAAGTGAGAGATTCTGGCAGTGAGTTTTCTGTCCGAGAGGATTCTTCTGATGAGGAAGCCACTCTCAGTGCAGATGAAGGGCCTGTTTTAGAGGAGGACATTGATGTGCCAAGAGTGCAGCAACCTGGGGCTGAAGGGTTTCCCATTAGAAGACCTGACACCTGGATTGCCCAAAACATGGAGGAGCCACAGTTACCTGCATTTACTGGTCTCTCACAGGGTGTAGAGTCAATACAGAAAACTTTTTGCCCGTCAATTTCTTTCACTTGTTTATGGACGATGTATTTTTGGAAGAGATTGTGGAGCAGACTAATTTGTATGCGGAGCAATATTTGAGGGACAGTGCTGCCAGACTTAGGCCTCAGTCTAGAGCTACTCAGTGGGTTCCCACATATCAGGAAGAGATGAAAAAGTTTTTAGGTTTGACATTTTTGATGGGGTTGATAAGGAAGCCGACACCGGCTTCTTATTGGTCTACTAGTCCCTTAAAGGCAATGGCTATATTTCCTGCAACTATGACATGTAATCGATATTTGCTTCTTCTTCGTATGCTGCATTTTGTAGACAATGCTTTAGCCTTGCCACGAGGTCACCCTGATTGTGACCGTCTTTTTAAGATTAGGCCTGCCTTTGATCATTTTGTAGATCTGTTTTTAGAGGTCTATGTACCAGGCAAAGAGACAAGTGTGGATGAGTCTTTGGTCCTTTTCAAGGGGCGTTTAGTTTTTAAGCAGTACATTCCTAGTAAGAGGGCACGGAATGGGATTAAATTGTATATGCTGGCAGAAAGCAGTACAGGATACGTGTATAATTTCCGGGTCTACACTGGTAGGGATTCCAGTATTGACCCTCCTGGTTGTCCGGCCACTTTTTGAGTTAGCGACAAGATTTTGTGGGAATTTGGTAGACGACTGCTTAACAAAGGTCACCATTTATACGTAGATAATTTCTACACTGGAGTGCAGTCGTTCAAGGAGTTGTTTAGAGTGGACATTGTTGCTTGTGGCACAATCCGTTCTAACCGGAAAGGCTATCCAAGGGAGCTTCTCTGTAAAAAACTTGAGAGGGGACAGTGCAGTGCCTTGCGGGATAATGAGCTGCTAGCTCTGAAATTTTCAGACAGGAGTGATGTGTACATGCTATCTACCATCCATGATGAGAGTACTTCCCCTGTGACTGTTTGGAGTCAGGTTGCCGAAGTGCGCAAACCTGCGTGCATTTTGGACTACAATAGGCAAATAGGTGGTGTTGATAGAGTAGATCTGAGGTTGGAACCTTACACTGCTCTTTGTAAGTCTTACGTGTGGTATAAAAAGTTGGCCCTACATTTATTTCATTTGGCAACTTCTAATGCTTTTATTGTGTTCAAGGATTGTTCACCTGAGTCAAGGATGAAATTTGTTAAATTTCAGGAGTCAATGATAGAGAGCCTTATTGTGGTGGAAGAGTTCCTAGAGTAGCAGTGGTGGAGGATGTGGCTAGATTGAAAGATCGCCACTTTCCAGATCACATTCCTCCACTCCCAAAAAAGACTTGCCCACTAAGAAATGTAGAGTATGTGCCCGAAGAGGTATCCGGAGGGAGAGCCGGATGTACTGCCCCGATTGCCTTTCAAAGCCTGGCCTGTGTGTGGCCGGCTGTTTCAGAAATTACCACACAAGGAAAAAAAATTGGGAAATACTGTGAGCGTAAACTGCCTATTTTATATTTTCATATGTTCAGTTTCACGGTTGGCATTACTGTCATGTATTTAGTTAGAGCTTTTGTGTTTGTAGTTTTGTACCTATTTTATAATTAGTTAGTGGTTTCTTTGTTGTTTATAAACAAAAAAAAGTGATGGCGGTGTGCGTGGGGTGGCGCTTGGCTGGCGGTGTGTGTGGGGTGGTGCTTGGTTGGCGGTGTGCGTGGGGTGGCGCTTGGCTGGCGGTGTGCGTGGGGTGGCGCTTGGCTGGCGGTGTGCGTGGGGTGGCACTTGGCTGGCGGTGTGCGTGGGGTGGCGCTTGGCTGGCGGTGTGCGTGGGGTGGCGCTTGGCTGACGGTGTGCGTGGGGTGGTGCTTGGGTGGCGGTGGGCTTGGGGTGGCGCTTGGCTGGCAGTGTGCTTGGGGTGGTGGCTTGGGTGGCGGTGCCAGCCAAACGTCAGTCCACACACTCCCATCAGCTAGTGTGACTGCTGTATCAGCCATGTGGGCGTTTGTAAGTGATGGGCCCTTGAGTAGCGCTGTCTGGTGCGAGTGTTGTAATGTGCTGTGCCTGTAGCTGGCAGCGTGAATGGTCTTGTCATGTATGAAAGGTGTGTGAATGGACTGTAAAACAGTTGGTGCCTTGATGCGGATTTCCAGCTCACGAGCTGTGAGTCATTGGTTCTGTTTTTTGGCCTTTCAGTTATTAACAGTGCATTTCACTTTTGTGAAATCCCTTGTTAATAAAATTTGATCTACTGAACCATCACTCACCCTTGTGCCAAATCCAACCAGTATGTGTGGTACAAATGACAAAACCTGCTCTGCTGTAATCAGGCGTCGCAGCACACTTGTGACATGCTAGGTTTCTCAGATGGGACCCCGATGATGAAGCCTGCCACCAACTTGGTTGGTGGGTGAGGCGTCTTTTTCACATAACCTAAGTGTGTTTCTTTTCACAATTTTAGTGTTTGGCACATCACAGACGTATGTGGACACATCAAAATGATATATTGCAAAACTACCTGTGTTTGGGGGGGGGGGGCACCTATGTTTTTGGTCCTGGGTGCGGCCTTCATCTAGGAAAACCTACCAAACCCAGACATTTTTTAAAACTAGACACCCCAAGGAGTCCAGGGAGGTGTAGCTTGCGTGGATCCCCCAACATTTTCTTACCCAGACTCCTCTGCAAACCTCAAAATTTGCTTAAAAAAGCATATTTTCTTATTAGGATCACTGCTCCAGCACAAAATTCCTACTCCCCAGCGATCCCCTCAGTCTCCCAAGTACAATGACACCTCACTTGTGTGGGTCCCCAAAGCAGAGTCAGCCTAAAGATGTATAAAAGAAGAATATGTGCTTATCAACTCCCTGTGCTATCCCCTCAATCTCTACAAGTTTTTGGCCTTTTTCTGTTGCAGGCACCTGGCCCACCCACACAAGTGAGGTATCATTTTAAATATGTGGCTCCTCTCAGATTCCAGAACTTTCTGTCACCGAAATGTGAGGAAAAAGTGTTTTTTTTGCCAACTTTTGAGGTTTGCAAAGGATTCTGGGTAACAGAACCTGGTGAGAGCCCCACAAGTCACCCCATCTTGGATTCCCCTAGGTTTCTAGTTTTCAAAAATGCACAGGTTCGGTAGGTTTCCCTAGGTGCCGACTGAGCTAGAGGCCAAAATCCACAGGTAGGCACTTTGCAAAAAAACATCTGTTTTCTGTGGAAAAATGTGATGTGTCCACGTTGTGTTTTGGGGCATTTCCTGTCGCGGGCACTAGGCCTACCCACACAAGTGAGGTATCATTTTTATCAGGAGACTTGGGGGAACGCTGGGTGGAAGGAAATGTGTGGCTCCTCTCAGATTCCAGAACTTTCTGTCACTGAAATGTGAGGAAAAAGTGCTTTTTTTAATCCAAATTTAGAGGTTTGCAAAGGATTCTGGGTAACAGAACCTTGTGAGAGCCCCACAAGTCACCCCATCTTGGATTCCCCTAGGTTTCTAGTTTTAAAAAATGCACAGGTTTGGTACGTTTCCCTAGGTGCCGGCTGAGCTAGAGGCCAAAATCCACAGGCAGGCACTTTGCAAAAAACACCTCTGTTTTCTGTGGAAAAATGTGATGTGTCCACGTTGTGTTTTGGGGCATTTCCTGTTGCAGGCACTAGTCCTACCCACACAAGTGAGGTATCATTTTTATTGGGAGACTTGGCAGAACATAGAGTAGCAAAATAAGTGTTATTGCCCCTTGTCTTTCCCTACATTTTTTCCTTCCAAATATAACAGTGTGTAAAAAAGACGTCTATTTGAGAAATGCCCTGTAATTCACATTAGTATGGGCACCCCGGAATTCAGAGATGTGCAAATAATCACTGCTCTTCAATACCTTATCTTGTGCCCATTTTGGAAATGCAAAGGTTTTCTTGAAACCTATTTTTCACTCTTTACATTTCAGCAAATGAATTGCTGTATACCCGGTATAGAATGAAAAGCCACTGCTAGGTGCAGCTCATTTATTGGCTCTGGGTACCTAAGGTTCTTGATGAACCTACAAGCCCTATATATCTCCGCAACCAGAAGAGTCCAGCAGACGTAACGGTATATTGCTTTAAAAAATCTGACATTGCAGTAAAAAGTTACAGAGTAAAACATAGGGAAAAATTGCAGTTTTTTTCACCTCAATTTCAATATTGTTTTATTTCAATTGTTATTTTCTGTAGGAAACCTCTGTAGGATCTACACAAATTACCCATTGCTGAATTCAGAATTTTGTTTACTTTTCAGATTTGTTTGGGTTTCTGGGTCCAGCATTGGTTTCACACCCATTTCTGTCACTGACTGGAAGGACGCTGAAAGCACAAAAAAAGTCTGCCTGTTCCTGAAAGCTGGGAAGCTGGTGATTTTAGCACCGCAAACCCCTTGTTGATGCCATTTTCAGGGTAAAAACCGCAAGCATTCTTCTGCAGCCCTCTTTTCCAATTTTTCCAAAACAAAATTTTCACTGTATTTTGACTATTTTCTTGGCCTCCTTCAGGGGAACCCACAAAGTCTGGGTACCTCTAGAATCCCTAGGATGTTGGAAAAAAAAGGTGCTAATTTGGCGTGGGTAGCTTATGTGGACAAAATGTTATGAGGGCCTAAGCGTGCCCTGCCCAATATAGCCAAAAAAAGGCCTGCCACCTGAGGGGGAAAAGGCCTGGCAGCGAAGGGGTTAATCGGGTTTACTATACCCACACAAAAGTAAACTGCTATATGAGAAGAACATTGTGGCAAATCTTAATGTAATTTTGAGAATTTATAGAAGGTGAAATGCAGAATGTCACGCCTCCTCCATATTTCCAAAAGAGCCCAGGAGAACCTGCAATTCACTGGGAAATGTGGGAGAAAATATTTGCCAAGTATGTGTCTGTGGCATGAATTTAAGTGCTGAATGCAAAAATTCCTTAGAGATGCGTTGTCTTGGTCAGGATATTTTAGAAAATGTGTCAGAGTTTAGTGCAGCAGATAAACAATCATTAAATTAATATGAGATGTATTTTGAAAGAGACGTTGGGGGTCATTACAACTTTGGTGGTAAAAGCCGCTTACCGCCGTGCAGAAGACCGCCAAAACACCGCCGCGGCCGCAGTAAACCGCCACGGTCATTATGACCCACAACTCAGAAACCGCCAAAATACAGACACCCACAGAAGTCCGCCACACCAAAGGCCAGTGATAAACTGGCGATAACCAAACCGACACCGTCACGCCAACAGAAATACGCCCATACTATCAGGACACACGAATCCACGCGGCGGTCTTTCAATCGCGGTATCCCATTGGCGGTACACACCGCCGCGCTCAAAATACACACACTCCTACAAAACACAGCCACATTGGACAAATCCAAATACACACACCTGATACACATACAAACACCACTCCCACACACCCAATACAATATAAAACACACACCCACATCACCCACAAACCCCCACCCAAAAAAAAATCGGGATGACGCACAGAGAGAGAGACCATATAGAAGAATCGAGCACCCAGACGCACATATTACCATCACCCACACAAATACCACGCACTTCACACAACACACCAATACACATCACCATACTTATCACCACACATTCCACCCCACACATCACCTACACCACCCCATGGCACCGCAAAGACACACCAGGTTTTCGGAGGAGGAACTCAGGGTCATGGTGAAGGAAATCATCCGGGTAGAGCCACAGCTATTCGGAGCACAGGTGCAGCAGACGTCCATTGCAAGGAAGATGGAGCTATGGAGCAGAATAGTCGACAGGGTCAACGCAGTGGGACAGCACCCAAGAAATCGGGATGACATCAGGAAGAGGTGGAACGACCCACGGGGGAAGGTGCGTTCCATGGTATCCAGACACCGGATTGCAGTGCAGAAGACTGGCGGCGGACCCCCACCTCCTCCCCCAGAATTTACGACATGGGAGGAGCAGGTCTTGGCGATCCTGCATCCTGAGGGCCTCGGCGGAGTATCTGGAGGAATGGACTCTGGTAAGTCACATCTTCACTACTTCATCCCCCCCACCCCACCTGCATGCCAACACATACCCCCACCCTCAGCCTCACCCCTATCACTCCTACTGCTTGCAAATGTCCCACCATCACAACCCACCCATCCCAACACCAAGCCCTGCATGCGACCACAAAGCATGGACACCCATCACCAAAGCATGCCCACTGCACATACCCATACCCCCCCCCAAACCACCGACACAAAAGCCCCCACACAGGAATGCAAGCACTGGGGGACACGGGCACCCACCCATTGCACACCATTCCACACACAGATGCAATAATCATGCTTTTATACCCCTGCAGGACCCCTACGCATCGTCACCAAACAGGAGGGTCCACAAATGTCCCCCCCCCCCCAGAAGAGGCCCACAGTGATGAAAGCAGCTCTGTCGACCTGGATCAAGATGACCAGCCCGGCCCATCGGGAACCTCGGGACAGTCGGTTCCCCTCACACAGCCACAGGCCACTGCAGACCTACCCCCCTCTGGAAACACCAGCGGGCCCACACCTCTGTCTCCAGGACACGTCGAGCAGCAGTGTGTTCACCACTACAGGGCACCCAGGTTAACCCACCACCCCAACAACAACAGGGACCTGGGGGCAGTGGCAGTGGGCACACGGTCCAGGGGACAGAGGCCCAGGGAAACAAGGGGAACTGGGAGGGCTGCTGTGCGACAGGGTGAGGACAGGCCCAGGGAACCCACTCTCCACGAGGCCCTCTCCTCCATCATGGGAGCATACCGCCACTCCCAGGAGACAATGGCTACGGTACTGGCCAAGTTTCAGGAGATCCAGCGCATGCAGGAGGAACAGTATTTGGGCTTCAGGAAGGAACTCAGAACCATCAGCTCCGCCCTGGGCACCATCGTAGGGGTGCTGAATCTGGTAGTGACCACTTTGAGGGACACTGTGACACCACAAAGGGCCCCTGACACTAGCATGGACCAAGAACTGCCCAAATCAAATCAAATCATTAACATTTATAAAGCGCGCTACTCACCCGTGCGGGTCTCAAGGCGCTAGGGGAAAAGGGGGGGTTATCGCTGCTCGAACAGCCAGGTCTTTAGGAGTCTCCGGAAAGCGGAGTGGTCCTGGGTGGTCCTGAGGCTGGTGGGGAGGGAGTTCCAGGTCTTGGCCGCCAGGAAGGAGAAAGATCTCCCACCCGCCGTGGAGCGGCGGATGCGAGGGACAGCAGCGAGTGCGAGGCCAGAGGAGCAGAGGAGGCGGGTGGGGACGTAGAAGCTGAGGCGTCTGTTGAGGTATTCCGGTCCCTTGTCGTGGAGGGCTTTGTGTGCGTGGGTGAGAAGTCGGAAGGTGATCCTTTTGCTGACTGGGAGCCAGTGCAGGTGTCTCAGGTGTGCGGAGATGTGGCTGCTGCGGGGTATGTCGAGGATGAGGCGGGCCGAGGCGTTTTGAATGCGTTGCAGGCGATTTTGGAGTTTGGCTGTGGTCCCGGCGTAGAGGGTGTTGCTGTAGTCCAGGCGGCTCGTGAGGAGGGCGTGGGTCACGGTTTTTCTGGTGTCGGCGGGGATCCAGCGGAAGATCTTGCGGAGCATGCGGAGGGTGAGGAAGCAGGCGGAGGACACGGCGTTGACTTGGTCATGGTGAGAAGAGGGTCCAAGATGAAGCCGAGGTTGCGGGCGTGGTCTGTGGGGGTCGGTGCGGTGCCGAGGGCTGTGGGCCACCAGGAGTCGTCCCAGGCGGACGGGGTGTTGCCGAGGATGAGGACTTCCGTTTTTTCAGAGTTCAGCTTTAGGCGGCTGAGCCTCATCCAATCTGCGACGTCCTTCATACCCTCTTGTAGGTTGGTCTTGGCGCTGGCGGGGTCCTTGGTGAGGGAGAGTATAAGTTGGGTGTCGTCGGCGTAGGAGGTGATGATGATGTCGTGCTTGCGTACGATGTTGGCGAGGGGGCTCATGTAGACATTGAAGAGTGTCGGGCTGAGTGATGAGCCTTGGGGTACGCCGCAGATGATCTCGGTGGGTTCTGAGCGAAACGGAGGGAGGTAAACTCTTTGGGAACGGTTTGAGAGGAAGGAGGCGATCCAGTCCAGGGCCTGGCCTTGGATTCCGGTAGAGCGGAGGCGGGTGATTAGGGTGCGGTGACAGATGGTGTCAAAGGCAACCGAGAGGTCGAGCAGAATGAGGGCGACTGTTGCACCGTTGTCCATCAGGGTTCTGATGTCGTCAGTGACTGAGATGAGGGCGGTTTCAGTGCTGTGATTGGTTCGGAATCCGGTTTGTGAGGGGTCGAGCAGGTTGTTGTCTTCCAGGAAGGTGGTCAGCTGTTTGTTGATGGTCTTCTCTATTACTTTGGCTGGGAAAGGCAGAAGAGAGATGGGGCGGAAGTTTTTCAGGTCGCTCGGGTCAGCCGTAGGTTTCTTTAGTAGGGCGGTGACTTCGGCGTGTTTCCAGCATTCGGGGAAGGTGGCAGAAGGAAAAGAAGAGTTGATGACGGTCTGGAGGTGCGGGGCGATGATGTCGTCGGCTTTGTTAAAGATGAAGTGTGGGCAGGGGTCCGAAGGGGCGCCGGAGTGGATAGAGTTCATGATGGATTTGGTTTCTTCCGTGTTGATGTGGGACCAGTTGTTGAGGGTGATGGCCGTGGATGCCGGTTCGTTGGTGTTTGGTTGGGTCTGGTGTCCGAAGCTGTCGTGGAGGTCGCTAATCTTGCGATGGAAGAAAGTGGCGAGGGATTCGCACAGATCCTGTGAGGGCGTGACGGCGTTGGCGCTGGGGTTGGAGAACTCCTTGACGATGCTGAAGAGTTCTCTGCTGTTGTGTCTGTTTTTGTCCAGTCTGTCGGTGAAAAAGTTCCTTTTGGCGGCGCGGATCAGGTGGTGGTGTTCGCGGGTAGCGTTCTTGAGGGCGGTCATGTTGTCAGCGGTGCGGTCCTTGCACCAGGCTTTCTCAAGGGCGCGACAAGTTTTCTTGGATTCTTTGAGGGTGTCAGAGAACCAGAGAGGTTTTTTGGTGTTGGTCTGTCGATGCGTGCGTTTGAGGGGAGCAAGGATGTCTGCGCAGTTGGAGATCCAGTTTGTGAGGTTGAGGGCTGCGTCGTTGGGGTCGGTGGTGAGGGTGGGTTGGTTGGCGGCGAGTGCGGAGAAGAGTTGCTCTTCGAGGATCTTGTTCCACTGTCGACGAGGGATGGGTTGGGTGCGGAGGTGGCGGGTCTCGCGTCGGAATGTGAAGTGGACGCAGCTGTGGTCGGTCCAGTGTAGGGCGGAGGCGTGGCTGAAGAAGACGTGTTTGCTGGCGGAGAAGATGGGGTCAAGCGTGTGTCCGGCGATGTGGGTGGCGGTGTTCACCAGTTGTTTGAGGCCGAGGTTGGCGAGGTTGTCGAGCAGGGTGGTGGTGTTGGGGTCGTTGTTTTGTTCCAGATGGAAGTTGAGGTCACCTAGGAGGATGTAGTCCGGCGAGGCGAGGGCGTGCGGGGAGATGAAGTCGGCGATGGCGTCGCTGAAAGGGGCGTGTGGCCCGGGAGGACGGTAGATGAGGGATCCTCTGAGGGTGGTCCTCGGATCGGTGTGAATCTGAAAATGCAGGTGTTAGGAGGCGAGAGGGGTGTCTTCAGTGGAGGTGGTGACGCTGATGGAGTCTTTGAAGACGATGGCGATACCTCCTCCTACCTGGTTGGTGCGGTCTTTTCTGGAGATCTTGTAGCCTTCGGGGATGGCAGTGGCGATGTCAGGGGCCGAGGAGGCGTTCATCCAGGTCTCCGTGATGAAGGCGACGTCTGGTGCTATGGAGTCCAGGAGGTCCCAGAGTTCAACGGCGTGTTTGTGGACGGAGCGAGCGTTGACTAGGATGCACTTGAGGTGGTTGATGGCGCGTGGGCTTGTGGTCATGGTTGTTGCGTGGTGGAAGGTGCGTTTGCAGGAGTTGCAGGCGAAGGGTCCATGGGTGCGTTTGGGGTGAGCTTGGAAGCAAGTGTTGGAGCGTCCTGGTTTGAGGGCGTGGAGGGTGGTGGGGTCGTAGCGGGTCAGCGGGGCTTGGGAGAGCTGGGGACCAGGGGTCGTGGCGCTGGGCGCGGGACAGGCGCGGACGGGCGCAGACGGGCTTGCCTCTGGCGCGCCAGCGGCGCGCCCGCTGCGCGGACGCGCAGCGGCCGCCATATGAGGTAGGGGGGGAGGGGTCAGGTGGGGGCGAATGGGAGCTGGGGGGCGGGGGCGTGCAGGAGGTCGCGGCGGGAAAGCGCGAGGGAGGGGGGGACAGGTAGAGTGAGAAGAGCTGGGGGAGGGGGGTTTAAGGGTGGAGGGGGGTGAGTGTTAGGAGGTTTAGGAGATAAGGGAGAAAGATAGGAGTAGGGTTGAGAAGATAGGGGAGGGGGGGTTGTAGAGGTGGGTGAGGGTGAGAGGTAGAGTGAGAGGATAGGAAGATAGGTAATAGAGGGGGTGAGGGAGGGGGGGAGAGATGGAGAAATAGAGAAAATAGATAGATAGGGAAATCGATAGATAGGGAAATAGATAGAGAGATAGGAAGATAGGAGGAGGTGGAGAGTGAGGGAGTTAGATAGTGGGATAGAGAGATAGGTAGATAGGAGGAGTGGGGGAGGTAGATAGTGAACGGGTTAGATAGGGGAGATAGAGAGGGGGATGCGAGTGGGGGAGGGGGATGAGGCAGGAGCAGGAGGGCAGGCGCGGGGAGAAGAGGACGGAGGAGGCAGAAGAGCCGAAGTCAGAAGACAAGAAGAACAGAAGACAAGAAGACAAGAAGAACAGAAGACCGGAAGGAGAGAAGAAAGGAAGATCAGAAGACCGGAAGGAGAGAAGAAAGGAAGACCGGAAGAACACAGAAGAACACAGAAGAAGATACAGAAAACGAAGAACAGAGGGCAGAAGACCACAGAAGAAGATGAGGAAGAAGAGAAGTAGAGTGAAGACGGGGGAAAGAAGAGTACAGAAGAAGATTACAGACGAGGAGCGAGGAGGAAGAACAGAGAAGAAGAAAAGAAGAAAAGAAGCAGGAGCGAGGGTGAGTAGCGCGTGCAGAGCGAGGGGCTGGGAGGTGGGGGGTACTTACTGTGAGGTGGGTCTCAGGAACTCAGGAACCTGGAGGAGCTGCAGCGGCAGGGGGAGCGACCTACCCTTGGGTCAAGGGTCGCTACCACTGTCGCGCAGCGGCCGCCATATGAGGTAGGGGGGGGGGGGTTAGGTGGGGGCGAATGGGAGCTGGGGGGCGGGGCGTGCAGGAGGTCGCGGCGGCGGGAAAGCGCGAGGGAGGGGGGACAGGTAGAGTGAGAAGAGCTGGGGAGGGGGGTTTAAGGGTGGAGGGGGTGAGTGTTAGGAGGTTTAGGAGATAAGGGAGAAAGATAGGAGTAGGGATGAGAAGATAGGGGAGGGGGGGTTGTAGAGGTGGGTGAGGGTGAGAGGTAGAGTGAGAGGATAGGAAGATAGGTAATAGAGAGGGTGAGGGAGGGGGGGGAGAGATGGAGAAATAGATAGAGAACCTCCGCCGGCGCTAGTGGACAGGAGGAACCGCCACAGGACCAACAGGCCACCAGCACCCCACCCCCTGCAGAAGGAGAACCACCCTGCAAGCGGTCCCAGAGATCCAGGAAGAGGACAGAGTAAGATGCCAAGACCCCCGCCAAGAAAGGATACCACCCTGATAGTCATCCCACTGTCACACTTTGTCACCCTGTCCATCCTTAAACTGCCCCAGCTCCACTTCCCAGACCCATTTGGACAATGCACCTGTGAGACTAATAGACTGGACTCTGCCATGGACATTCCTCCACCATCACCCCTCACCTATTTACAACCCCCCCTCCAATATTTTGCACCTTAATAAACACAGTTTTTGCACAAAACAATCAGGAGTCTGTCTGTGAATGTGAATATATTTATCTGTAATTACAGTGCCAAAATGCTTATTTACATTGTGATGCCAACATACCAATGTCACACAGCTGTAGTCCATGGGGGAACAAAGGAGATGTCACACTGTGGCACCCAGATCTCTGAAATCGTAAGGGAAAGTGACAACTCAGTTACCATACAGGACAGACAGTACAGAGGTAGTAGTGTTTAAGTACATATAGTAGGCCGGTTTGTATTCTTACCTCTAATCATTGGAAATATTGCAGTATCACCGTGTTCCTGTTGTCTATGTCGTCTTCTTCGTCTTCCTCCTCTTCACTCTCCACAGGCTCCACAGCTGCTACACCACCACCATCTGGACCATCCTCCTGCAGAAAAGGAACCTGGCGAAGCAAAGCCAGGTTGTGAAGCATACAGCAGGCCACGATGATCTGGTACACCTTCTTTGGTGAGTAGAATAGGGATCCACCTGTCATATGGAGGCACCTGAACCTGGCCTTCAGGAGGCCGAAGGTCCGTTCGATCACCCTCCTAGTTCGCCCATGGGCCTCATTGTAGCGTTCCTCTGCCCTAGTCCTGGGATTCCTCACTGGGGTCAGTAGCCATTACAGGTTGGGGTAACCAGAGTCACCAATTAGCCACACACGGTGCCTCTGGAGCTGACCCATCACCTAAGGGATGCTGCTATTCCGCAGGATGTAGGCGTCATGCACTGAACCAGGGAACATGGCATTCACATGGCAGATGTACTGGTCTGCCAAACATACCATCTGTACATTCATAGAATGATAATTCTTCCGGTTTCTGTACACCTGTTCACTCCTGTGGGGGGGGACCAAAGCACATGGGTCCCATCAATGGCACCTATGATGTTGGGGATATGTCCAAGGGCATAGAAGTCACCTTTCACTGAGTACTGACAGCACCTGCACTTGAGGGGGGATTCCTGTGGGATGGCGGATGGGTGACATCAGGTCTGGCTCCAGCTGGGCACACAGTTCCAGAATAGTGGCACGGTCAAGACTGTATGTCAGGATGAGATGTCTCTCCTCCATTGTCGACAGGTCCACCAGCGGTCTGTACACCGGAGGATGCCTCCATCTCCTCACATGTCCCAGCGGACGGTGCCTATGAAGGACAACAGCGACCACAGAGTCAAACATCCCAGAGGTACGTAACCCCAGCTTTAAAAAAACACGGATCTTAACCCAACGAATGGCTTGTATGAGTGTGGATGCAAGGCCAAGGTATGTGTGGCGCACTATAAAAAGTAAGGCATTTAGGCCCCTGAAATGGCGGCTGCCTGACCTGTAAAGTGTGACGATGGGATGTGAGGTAACTGCGCTGGCGTTGTACACCGTGGCGGTAGGCGGTCGAAGACTGCGGCGCAATGCTGCATTGGTTAACATTGGACCCTATGGGTCTCAGGAGCCAATGACGATGTGCGCCGGCGGTCGCGGTACGCACCGACGCGGACGTGACCGCCATTTTCTCTCTGTTAATTTACTTGATACCTGGTCTTCCACAGGAGAGGACCTACACTGCAAGTGCTGCTGTGACCTCGGTCTTGAAGGGACAATGGCTCATGCGACTGGGGAAAGGGCCCCTGCCTTCACATCGGAGGAGTTGGAGAAGCTTGTAGATGGGGTCCTCCCCCAGTACGCGCTACTCTACGGTCCTCCAGACAAACAGGTAAATACACTGGGAGCATGCTGTATGGGCTATGCCTGTGTTGAGTGAGGTAGATGAAAGATGGGGGGTGGGGGGGGGAGAGATTGAGGCATGCTTGAAACGACGGTGAGTGCATGTGCCACATGGCAAGGGTAGGGATGGGGGGCCACCCACATTGATGGTGCAGAAGGTAATTACTTTTCTTCTCCCCCTGTACATTTCATATAGGTCAGCGCCCACCAGAAGACGGATATTTGGCGTGCCATCACCAAGGACGTCCGGACCCTGGGGGTCCACCACAGACGGGCACCCACTGCCGGAAGAGATGGGAGGACATTCGCCGCTGGAGCAGGAAGACGGCAGAGGCTCAGCTGGGGATGGCCTCCCAACGTGGGAGGGGTGCCCTTCGGACCTTGACCCCCCTGATGTTCCGGATCCTGGCGGTGGCCTACCCCGAGTTGGATGGGCGCGTGAGGGCATCTCAGTAGACACAAGGGGGTGAGTACTCTCACATTCTGCTAACTTTGCGTGCTGTGGAGGTGTCTGGGTGGAGGAGGAGGGCTGTGGGTATCCCTAGGCCAGGGCGAGTTCCGTAGGCGAGGCCCCCCCGTAAGGCACGGCCCTGTGCCCCCGCTCCCCACCTCTGTAGGGTGCCAAGTACAGCTATTCATGGCCCTGTGTCACCCATGTGTGCAGATGTCGTCCATAGCCTTGTAGGCCATGTCCCAGGGATTGCAAAGTGGACCCCAAGTGCGCGGCGTAGTGCAGGGGGCTTCTGTGTCTGTGCTGTCCGCCAACGGTAGCGGGAATGCATGCACTCAACATGTCTTTCTTCTGTTTCCTCCCCCCACCCCCCTTTTTGTGGTCTTCCTGTTCATGTGTGCATTAGCATCATCAGGCGGAGGAGCAGTGGCACCGGAGCACGAGGGAGCTGCATCCCACATGGCCTTGGAGGGCCACACTACCGACTCTGAAATCGCCAGTGGGACGGAGGGTGAGGGGAGCTCCTCGGCGGGGACACGAGCGGACAATAGTGGATCGGACTCGTCCTCTGATGGGAGCTCCCTTGTGGTGGCGGCAACATCTCTGCCCCCCACAACAACAGGTACAGCCGCCACCTCCCGCACCAGCACCGCCCTCCCAGCAGCCCCTCAGCGTTTGCCCCGTGCCCGCTCACCCAGGAAGGTGGGCATCTCCTTCGCCCCAGGCACCTCAGGCCCTGCCACAGTCACCCCTGCTTCCCTCAGTGAGGAGGCCATTGACCTCCTCAGGTCCCTCACTGTTGGGCAGTCTACCATTTTGAATGCCATCCAGGGTGTAGAAAGGGAAGTGCACCAAACTAATGCATACCTGGAGGGCATTCATTCTGGTCAGGCTGCCCTTCATCGAACCCTGCAATCTCTGGCCTCAGCACTGATGGCAGCCATTGTCCCTGTGTCTAGCCTCCCCCCTCCAACTTCCTCCACCCAGACCCAATCCCCTGTACCTCTGCCTATCCCAAGCACACCATCAGACCAGCCTGCACACACCTCAACACCCAAGGGCAGCTCACGCAGACATAAGCACCACACATCCCACAGGCAGTCACACAAGCAACATCCACATACAGACATACCAACATCCACTGCCTCCACTGTGTCCCCCTCCTCCACGTCTCCCTCCTCCCTGCCAGTCTTGTCTCTACTCACACCTGCATGCACAGCATCTTCAGCCACTACGTCCCTCAGCAGCACACACACACCAGAACACCCCGCACACGTGCACTCACCACCCCCACTGCCATTTACTCGTCCCCTGTGTGTCTGTGCCGCCCCCTCCCAAGATACACAAACGCAGGCAGCCACCCACCCAACAGCCATCCACCTCACGACAGCCTACAGCCCAGGCACCTGCACCCAAAGCCATCCCACTTACACCTCCTACAACCACAACCTCTTCCTCCACTCCCATACCCACTACACCCACCCGTCCCACTGCTCCCCAAACATTTTTCCTGTCCAAACTCAACCACTTTCCCTCAACTCCCCCCACCACGTCCATGTCATAGGCCCAGAGATAGCACCTCAGCCACTACATCACCGGGCCCGGTGGAAAAATACAATTGATGCACATGGACACTGGAGTGCACCGCCCACCAGGACAGCCAGTCTGATACGGAGCCACAGCACAGCCACCCTCCCCCCCCCCCTCAGAAACATCCAAAAATTGACAGTGCACGGCGGCAGAGGTTAAAGACACCAGGGACAAAAACCCCTACCAGGGCTCCCAGCGGGAGTGTCGAGGCAGCTGGGACACCGGCCAAGGTGGGGAAGGGCCACAGGAGAGCAGGAAAGGCTGCGAAGGGCAGCACGCCCGACAACACCGCCATCAGCCCAGCTGGCCAGGAGGGCCCCGCAAGCCCCATCCCAGCTGGCCAGGAGGCCACCAAAAGCCCCAGCACAGCTGCCCAGGAGGGCCCCGGCACCCATAGGACAGGTGGGCAGGAGGGCCCCGCCAGGCCCAAGCCAGATGGCACATGAGCACCCCGGCATGGCAAGCACCGCTGAACAGGGGACTGCCATCTCAAGCACCGCTGAACAGGGGCCCGCCATCTCAAGCACCGCTGAACAGGGCACGGCTATCCCAAGCACCGCTGAACAGGGGACCGCCATCCCAAGCACCGCTGAACAGGGCACGGCTATCCCAAGTACCGCTGAACAGGGGACCGCCATCTCAAGCACCGCTGAACAGGGCACGGCTATCCCAAGCACCGCTGAACAGGGGACCACCATCTCAAGCACCGCTGAACAGGGCACGGCTATCCCAAGCACTGCTGAACAGGGGATCACCATCTCAAGCACCGCTGAACAGGGCACGGCTATCCCAAGCACCGCTGAACAGGGCACGGCTATCCCAAGCACCGCTGAACAGGGGACCGCCATCTCAAGCACGGCTGAACAGGGCACGGCTATCCCAAGCACCGCTGAACAGGGCACGGCTATCCCAAGCACCGCTGAACAGGGGACCGCCATCTCACGCACCGCTGGCCCATGAGCGGCAGGGACAGTGCCGCATCTGTGTCGGACAGGGCTGCACAATGCACTCTGGGCACCAGGCCCCCCCCAGAACCAGTGGAGACATGCATCCACTACCTCATTCCTGCACAGGAAGAAGCACTCTGGCCAACAGGCACCCTCCAGAACCAGTGGAGACTGTTATCCACTTGAGAGACTGTGGCTTTGCACTCCCCAGGATGGAACAGTGGGAAACCCACCCACTGTAGAGACTTGAGAGACTGTGGCTTTGCACTCCCCAGGATGGAACAGTGGGAAACCCACCCACTGTAGAGAATTGAGAGACTGTGGCTTGGCACTCCCCAGGATGGAACAGTGGGCATGGAGCCCCCTCGTGGATCTGGCATGGTGCACTCATCCGGCTGAGGAGCCCCCCCTTCCCTTTCCCCTGAGGTGCTTGTAGTTTTGCTATCTGATGCCCCTGCAGTGTTCTCTCCGTTGAGGTCAGGTATCCGGTGTGGGCTTTGCCCATGTTTTTTGGGCCCAGTGGTCCACGGACAATGCCTGGACTTGTGAATTTGGTGTATATAATAGTTTTTAGTGTGTATATATTTTTGATTGTTGTATTTCAATATATTTCAATGGTTACAGTCATTTCCTTTTGTCTTTGCATTCTTCCAGGGGGTCTGGGGGTGTAACTGTGATGTATAGATATGTATTAGTGTGTGTGTTGTAGTGGGTGAGGGTGGGGGTGTTGCGTGTGTGTGTCACTGTTTTTTCCCTCCCCCCTTCCCTGTGTCGTAGGTGCAGTACTCACCGTTGTCTTCTGCGCCGGCGTACGTGCTCCTGGTAGAGGAGCAGGAAGACTATAGCTGGGAGGATTTGGAGTTCCGGCTCCATGGTGTCCTCGTTCCTCGTGGGGTGTGTAGAAGTGAGCGTTTTCCCTTCGAAATGGGTGTTTCCGCCGTGTTTTTATCAGCGGTGAATCCGCCCCGGAAAAGGTGGCGGATTGGACTGTTGTGATACTGTGGGCGGTACTTTGACTCCCGCCTGTCTGTTGGCGATGACCGCTGCGCTGTTTGTTTGTACCGCCGTGGCGGTCGGAGTGTTAAAGTGGCTGTCTTTGTTGGCGGTTTCCGCCACGGTCGTGATTCCATTTTTTTTCACGCTTGTCTGTTGGCGGTTTTACCGCCGCTTTAGCACCGACCGCCAGGGTTGTAATGACCGCCATTATCTGCTACGTTTAAGCACAGTTATGGGAAGAGATTATCTTGGCTTATGGGAACAAAGGAGGGAGAAATCAGTAGAGGATTTTGTAACAGCGCTTTGCAAGTTGTCTGCAATTTGTACGTTTGGGGGTGCAAAAGAATAGAGAATTATGTGATCAATTTGTACTGAAATGTTTTAATGACAAAATAAGAGAGGAGCTCTGGTTAAAGAATCACCTGCCACTTGTTGAAGTAATTGCAATTGCTAAACATGTAGAATACATGATAAAGTGTGCGGAAGAGCTGAGTAGTGCAAAGAAGAAGTCAAAGGTAGAAACAACTGACAAAGTAGAGAAATTAGCGTCAAGTTAAACAAAAATTCACACATGGGACTGATGGCAAAGTTACGCCACAATTTAGAGGCATATGTTTCAGATGTGAGAGAACAGGGCACAAGGTTAACTCGAAAACATGCACGGCACAAAAATCCATATGTAATGCATTAGGAAGAAAAGGACACTTAAAAATGTTGCAGAGGTAAAGGGGAAAAAAAGAGATGAAACAAGAGGTGAAAGAAATAGTGTTTCAGGTGGGCGGTCACGAGGCAGATCACCCAACTGCTAAAGTTACATTTGTGGGAGCTGTTTTGAAGATGAAACTCAAGACGTTTTCACATCTCTCCATGATTTGGAAAAATACAATTGATGCACATTTTAGTGACAAGATCAGAATGAGCAGAATGAATATATCTGTTGTGGGATATGGAGGTGTACCCATTGAGATGTGAGAATACTTCATAGCATGCACTGAATTTGGAGGAAAAATGTCAGCAAGAAAAGTGTATGCATCTAAAAAGGGGGGGGGAGGATGAGATTTTAGGTTGGTCACATCAGAGACTGTTAGGTGTGACACTTAATCCCAATGCTGAGCCACGAAGTTCAAGTACTAGAAATAAGTAACAAACCAGTACAGTTTGCAAAAGGAGTTTGCAGGAGTATTATGTAATGTGATAGGGTGTTTGAGAGGATACAAGCATTTAGGGTATCACATTTCAGGGAAGGGAGTATCTCCCAAGAAAGTTGGTTGGCACAATTCAGAAATTAAAGAAATCAGACAAGGTGGAATTCGTTTAATTGTTGGGAATGGTGGAGTATTATTTTAAGTTTATCCCAAAATATTCGGCCAAAACAGTACAATTGCAGAGGTTACTAAGGAAAACTTGTGAGTTTGTATGGGATGACAATTGTCTAAGTGGGTTTGAGTCTGTAAAAATGATCTTGAGAATGTCCCATGTTTACAAGGTTTTGTTCTTGGAAAGGAAGCATGTGTTGTAATAGATGCTAGTGCTAAGGGACTCAGAACTGTGCTAATTCAGAAGAGAGGAGGAGTTAACATTTGTTTGCCTGTGCATCTCCTTGCCTCAAGGGGTCAGAGGTAAACTATTCAGTTATTGAAAAGGAAGCACTAGAAATATTTTGGTCCCTAAGCAATTTCAGTAAAATGATTTGGGTAATGAAATTCAAAGTGTTGTCTGACCATATACCTTTGAGAGAAGTGTTTCAGAAATAGGGAGTGGATGCAGTTTCTTCTCGCATAAGGAGGTGGGTCATTACACTACAGGAATACAACTTTGCTGTGGAATATATAGCTGGGGTGAACAAAAGGTTAGCAGATTGTTTGTCAAGATTGGTAGGGGTAGATGACATCAAGGTGGGTTCAGGCACATTTGTGGGCGAAAATGTAAGTGTGTGAGGTCACCTCGGGTACCATAAAAAAATTAGTAATGGATGACTGAGGTAGGTAAAGATCAAATAATTTCCAAAGTAATTGAGGGAGAGGTAGCCGGTCAGGGTAAATCGGTAGGTAAGCCATGGTCCATGATCAGAGATAAGTTGTCGGTGGTAAATGGCATACTTATTTGTGGAACAAAGTTTACGTGCCACATGAAGTTGACATCGGTACTGTGAAAAAGAAAGAGCAACATTATAAACATTTACATTTTGCTGTGTGCTATAAAAAACCCTTGGTAACTAAAATACATCTGTAGAGCGCACAGTACACAAAGGAGTCACAGCGCTAGCAAAACCCAGAAGCAGCGACAGAACAGTGAGAGCAAATTAAAATGATGAGAAAACCCTAGGCAGAATCAAAGGGGAAAAACACCCCCTTTCCCACCCCCAGATTGTCAGATTACAGCCTCTGACTTTGAAGTCAGATAAATAAACGTAAACACCAAGCTCACCTTGGAGGACAGAGCCTGACATTTGACCTTTGTATTTGAATGCACAGCAAATGTGACAAGAACAAAATTTAAAGGCCTGTTTACAGAAAAGAACCCTTGTGGAAGTACAGTAAATAGGGACTGCCACACGGGAGGGACAAAGACATGGTGGACAGCCTAAAGCAAAGCCAGCAAATACAAAGCAAGCAAATGTGAGTTACAAACCACAAAGCCAACTGTAAGCAATGGGTATAATACATTCCCAGGGAAGCTTTCCAAGTGCCCCTAGATGTCTTAGCAAAGCAGACAGTTGGGCTGTCTGGTAGGCTTTGACCTAAAAAAGTGATCATGCCCAAAAGTGCATAAGAACACACACTTATATTAACATAAGTGCATAGGAAATCATACTTATAATGGATATATCTCCTCTGGTAAATTCCACTTAAAATAATTGAATACAAATTCCACATCTGAATTGGTTCCAATCCTTTTATATCTATAATGGGTATCCAAGATTATTATGGACAACTCCTATCTCTGACCCCTGTGTACAGTCTGCAGAGTATGGTCTATAGTGAATATTACAACTAGATGATCTACATCCATTAATGTATCTTTCCCCATGACTTATCAAGTTCTCGTTATAGTATACATTAGAGGAACTAAGAAATGATGACAATTTGTGGTATAGATGTTTTAGGTTCCCAGTGCTGTTCTGTGTTTTGTAGAACTATATTCTCTTCAGACATTTTCATGTTATACAAAAAGAAACAAGTAATCTTCCCATAGCATATCATGTCAGCACCCCAAAATAGGTGTTGTCTACAACCGTCTTTGTTGTATTTTATTAATCATGCTCTTCTGAAATGACAATGATATAAAATATTGTGATGCCATCAGGGTTAAGGTCACGCAACATCACTTTCTGGTAACATTCAGGGTCAAATGATGTCACTTCTTGTGATGTCATTAAGGTCACAAAGTATGAGTTGTTATTTTCACTACCATTTTGGTGAATTCACATCCAAGGCTGGAGCTGAAACAAAATGGCAGCTGTATAACTGCGATCAAACTGGAGAGACAGAGGAGAGGGAACTTGTGAGTGCCCTGTCCTGCTGGGTGGGCGGGCAGAGCACAGCAGACTGGGAGATGCTGATCTGGCAGGGCTCAGGGAAGAAGGCCCTGACACTGAGTGGACCCAGGGGTGGTATCACCTTGATCCTCGGTCAACCAGAGTTCTGGAGAGCAATGGGAAGTGTCACAGCACTGCACTGCAGTGGAGAGTAGAAGGGGTCCCCGTGAATCCACACTGGCTGGGTATGTGAGGGCTGTCCCCTACTTCCCCATTGTGAAGCCGCTGAGAAGCGAACTGCTGTCGGCCTGGACCCTACCTCCATGGTGCCAGCCCAATACTGAAGCAGCAGAGACCATCGACCAGGACCTGGCCGAGCTGGATTGGAGGAGGCAAAAGAAGCCTGGACATCAAGTGGGCACCGGAGGAGTATCGCCTTGGTCCTTGGCAGACCTGAGTGTTGTGTTATGTTATGATATGTGTGCAGCTAATCACCCGTGATGGAGGAGATATGTTAATTTGAAAAATTTCTAATGACTAATGCGTGTTTATTAATGAGAAAACTCCATAGAGAAACTGATATTAGGAAATAACACGTGTAAGCAAAATGTGCCCACTGGGAGTGGTCACCATGTGTATTAACAAGATGCTAAATAATGTGACGAATTTATGTAAAATGCATTAATATATCATAACTGGATCTATAACCTATGTTTAGTGTTAATCCGCATTTTTAACTTAGCCGAACCAAAGGCCTGGTTCCACTGGGCCTTGCCGGCTTCTAACGTGAAGACTCAGCAAGGCTTGTGAGGACTGGTAACCGGACTGAAGGACCTTCAACTGTGCAGAGTTCAGATGGCTCTGCTAGAACATTCTGCAAATGTACCAGGGGACAGGAGATAATGAAGACAATTTGATACAATTATGTGTAGTGTAGGCTAAATGTACTTTCCCAGGACTTGAACAATGGAAGCACTGACTAAAGACTTGTATGCAACAATTTTGTTACCTGAAGAGCCAGATGATGTTCTCATCACCAGGAGGACCAATCAAATTAATGGAACTTGAAGCCTGAGCAGACATGTAGATTCGGTAAACAAAAAGTCATAACTTCTGATAAGCCGACCAAGTAGCAATTAGTGGGATGGACTGAGAGACCCTAATAAAAAGTCATGACAAGGGGAGTAAAATCAGAGCGGAGAGGAGAAAGTTGATGACGTCAGGAGACGCTGTCCGCAGTGCTAATAATTGGGCTTGCACTCTGTGAGCCTGATACTTTGCGGACTACTGATGACCTGGGGACGAAGACTGACTCGTTGCTGATCCATCTTGGATAGGTAGCTATGAAAATGTGACTGATTCATTTATGCCTTTTCTTCTAGGTACCAACTGCGCTGTTATACAGAAGTTTTCTCTTAGATGGATTTTTTCCAAATTAATGTTTTATCCGAATTGTTTTCGCATGAAGACCCACATGCTGATGCTAATCTTGGTTAGGTAGGTGACAGGGGAGACGTTGACGGTGATAATAGACTGACGAAATTGCATTGCTGAAATACTCCATTAATGTTGATAATCGCTGATTAATGAATCGCTTTGATCGCCTGTGATTCATTTGGGTGAATAATATTTTGTGATGACTAATAAAGCATTAATCAATTAAGGAAAAGCAAATAAAGATCTTGACTAGAATTGTAATCAATAGGGAATCAAAATTATTAACCTTTTCCAGTGAGTGATGGTTATTTTTGGTTATTAAGGTTTCCATTCTTGGTTACTGAGTGTTGACAATGATTCATTAATGTTGATTGGTGGATAAGGGATCACTGCATGACTAGGATATTCCAGGCGATTCAAAAGGTTCATCGACCTATACGCGTCCCCTTGTAAGTTTACTTACTAAGGACCAGGCGCGCTAGCAGTTTTTGGTAGCAGCTTGATGGTTAGTTTACTTGGAGAACTGGTTATGTGGTGATTTTTTGTGGTGATATTAGTTTAAGTTAGGATTAGTTGTTCATATTTTATAAGGTTTGAATTTTATTTTTCTGAAATGGCAATTGTGGCAAAGATGATGTCCTGTTAAGCCCAGAAATGACTTTCTCAGATCCTGCTAGTAAAGTTGGGTATGTTCTCTGTGTATTTTTTGAGGTAGTATGAAAGTGGTAGGTTGCGCTTGCACATGCTTAAGCAAATTGTAGATGATTTGTGATGTATGTGAGGTAAAGTAGGGAGTCTGCCTACTCCAGCTGAGGTTAGTAGGGGTGTGCGTACTCCGCAGTGTGAGAGTAGGGAGGTCGGCGAACTTCATATGTCTGTGGGCTTTGTGCTAAAAAATTATCCACATGGTTGTTGGTGATGTACGGACCTTGCGTGGTCAAGGACTCCAGAGTATATTGACAAGTGTAGGAGACACTTGGTTCTATGTTGTAATCTACCTGGTTTAGTAGGTTGATCGGGCGTGGTCGACAAAATCGGTGTGTATGAAAATTGAATAAAAGAAAAATTAGACGGGGACTTGGCGAGTTCTATGTGCACCAGAACAGACCCATTGATCAGTTGAGAGTAACATTTGCGGGTCGAATTTTGCTTGAGGATGTGGGGGACCGAGAAAGAGGAATAAGCTATATGAGCCAAAAGATCCATTAGTGAAAATCCGTAAGGTCTCTAAAGTGATTGTGTCCCTTCCTGTAGTAAACCAGCAGGTTTGTTTTAGTTATTACTTGACTAAGGTGCTTGCAATAATTTGCATTAGTTGTGTGAATCGAGATAAGGAGGATGAGCCGCAGGACTTTGTCAGCCGCTGTATGTGAGTGTGACATCAGAGTGTGTCGTGCTGGGATAGGTTGTTTGGTGAGAAGAGCCGCGACCGGATTGGCAGCCGTCCGTAAGGGGCAATTGGTTGAGTAAGCAGGGGAACGGAATCTTGGGACTAAAAGTAATTTCTTTATTTGAATCAAACATAAACAGAACAGGCAAAATTAAGTTTTTCAAGGCATTTAGGAGTGCAATGAAGGGCAATACTTACATTAAGGCATCAGTGGGGGAGCCGACCCCACCAGAGGATACTCCGGCTTATTTTGGGATGGCAGAGCGAGATGTAGCTCCGTGTCTCTGGTTATAACAATGGAGCAAATTGACAAAAAATCAAGGGTCTTTAACGTTTCCGGAACACAGAACATTTAATTTGAGAATTTTGTATCAATTACGAATGTCATTATATAACATGAAGCCATTATCGAGACCAGCACAGTTTGAGGCTTTAGCAATCTAGGAGCTAGTGGCCAGACAGCAACAGGAGCTGAAGTTTAAAAGGAGAGGGAAGTTAGTGGAAAATACTTAGTGGAAGCTAGATGGGATTGGGAGCAAAAGAGAAGGAGGATGGCAACACTGCAGGAGATTAAATTGTTTCCTGCCATTACAGAGGGAGATGAGACAGAGAAGGAAGATAGTGCTAAGGAAGATGAAAGTGGAGGAAAGAAGAAAAGGAGAAAGTCATATGTGGATGATGATGATTCCGATGTTGAGGATCTCATTACGCAATTGTTGAGAGACAGACCTCCACCTTCAACGACCTATGCAGGGGGTCTAGGTACCAATGCAACTGCCCCTACAGCTGCTCCGGCACAAGCCCAGGGAGCTGAGGGAGGTGTACAGGCAGAAGGTAGACAATTGCCAGGGGTAGTACAGAGTACACCTAATGCAGGAACTAGTACTGTAGTTCAGGCGCAGATACATCCACCTTCAGTGCAAAGAATGTATCCATATGTACCAGTTCTTGAGACAGTTTCGAATATCATGGTACCAAGGGAGCAGCTACTTTCGAAGCCAATGCTGATTCAGACAGATCCGACACCAGTGTTATTGCCTACAGCCCAAGCACAGGGTCTACCAAAGTTTACACCACTGACAGGAACGCAGTCAGATCTTACACCAGTTATGAATCAGGCAATGGGGGTAGCACTCACACAAGGTGCAGGTGCAGGTGCCAGAGCCCCGGATGCAATATCGCTACCGATTACTGTTGGTTCAGCAGTACCCTTATTTGCACAGAAGAAGTCAGACACAGGAGAGCGGAATGAAATGTCACAGAGTCTTGTGAGGAGGGGAGTGGGAGATCCCGCACAGTTACTATTGTCTGCAGGACAAACTTTCAATGGACCTAGACCTCTAATGGATCTTAGTCCTCTTGTAGCACTTCCAGATGCAGTAAATGGCCCGAATACAAGTCAGAGTCTGAGACTTCTGACTCCGCAAACTTCAGGTACAATGGTATAACAGTTACCAGTGCTGAATGCAAGTAACATTTCATTGCAGGGTTTAACAGCTCAGCAATTAAGTGATTGGTTAGACAGTCTAAACACTCCTCAGAACGCATCCAAAGGTGAAGATCAGATAAATTGAGTGTGGTTGAATATAGAAGCAAATGAATTAGTCAAGAGAACAATGAGGCTGAACAGATTAGAGTCTTACACAGAGGAAGAGCTGAGATAATTATGCCCAAGGATCACAAAAGAAGTGACTAAAATACATCAGAAGCTAGCAGAATTAGCAGAGAAACATGACATTGACATTAAGATGACGAAGCATCTGAGATGAAGTTACAGACTAGATTTTGAGGCAAAGGATTTCGAAGACATGAGATCAGCCGGGATGAAAGCACACTTGAGAGAACTACTGTAGAGTGCGCAGATTTAGGGAGCCTTACAGAAGTGGGAAGGTAGATGGACAAAGAAAAAAGAAAAACGGAAACGAGATTCTCAAGAAGGCGCGAAAGGTGTTGATAAAGGGGAATCAGTTAAAATGCTTCCAATGAGGGAGATCCCGGGGGGAGGCAATTTGTTCATGTCCCGTGGCACAGGAGCGACATAATGGTGGTCATTACAACATTGGCGGTAAAAGCCGCTTACCGCCGTGCAGAAGACCGCCAACACACCGCTGCGGCCACGGAATTCCACCACAGCTATTATGACCCACAGCACGGAATCCGCCAAAATCCAGACACCCACACAAGTCCGCCACACCAAAGGTCAGTGATAAACTGGCAAAAACAAAACCTCCACTGTCACGCCAACAGAAATACGCCCACACTATCACGACCCACGAATCCACGCACACACATACAAAACACAGCCACATTGGACAATTCGAAATACACACACCTGATACACATACACACACCACTCCCACACACCCATTACAATATAAAACACACACCCACAAACCCCTACGACAAAAAATTCCGAAAGAAGGCCAGAGAGAGACAGCACCAGCAAGAACAACAGCATCCACAGGCACACAACACCATCACCCACAGAACTTCCACGCACCTCACACAACACAACACTACATATCAGCACACTTATCACCACACACTCCACCCCACACATCACCTACACCACCCCATGGCACGGCAAAGACACCCCAGGTTCTCGGAGGAGGAACTCAGGGTCATGGTGAAGGAAATCATCCGGGTAGAGCCACAGCTATTCGGAGCACAGGTGCAGCAGACGTCCATTGCAAGGAAGATGGAGCTATGGAGCAGAATAGTCGACAGGGTCAACGCAGTAGAACAGCACCCAAGAAATCGGGATGACATCAGGAAGAGGTGGAACGACCCACGGGGGAAGGTGCGTTCCATGGTATCCAGACACCGGATTGCAGTGCAGAAGACTGGCGGCGGACCCCCACCTCCTCCCCCAGAATTTACAACATGGGAGGAGCAGGTCTTGGCGATCCTGCATCCTGAGGGCCTTGGCGGAGTATCTGGAGGAATGGACTCTGGTAAGTCACATCTTCACTACTTCATCCCCCCCACCCCACCTGCATGCCAACACATACCCCCACCCTCAGCCTCACCCCTATCACTCCTACTGCTTGCAAATGTCCCACCATCACAACCCACCCATCCCAACACCAAGCCCTGCATGCGACCACAAAGCATGGACACCCATCACCAAAGCATGCCCACTGCACATACCCATACCCCCCCCAAACCACCGACACAAAAGCCCCCACACAGGAATGCAAGCACTGGGGGACACGGGCACCCACCCATTGCACACCATTCCACACACAGATGCAATAATCATGCTTTTATACCCCTGCAGGACCCCTACGCAACGTCACCGAACAGGATGGTCCACAAATGTCCCCCCCCCCCCCAGAAGAGGCCCACAGTGATGACAGCAGCGCCTTCCAACTGGATCTAGATGATCAGCCCGGTCCATCGGGGACCTCTGAACAGTCGGTTGCCCTCACCCAGACACAGGCCACCACAGACCTTCCCCCCTCTGGAAACACCAGCACAGCACCCACCCAGCGGGCCCATACCTCCGTCCCCAGGACACGTCAATCAGCTGTGTGTCCACCACTACAGGGATCCCAGGCTAACCCACCACCCCAACAACAACAGGGACCTGGGGGCAGTGGTAGTGGGCACACAGTCCAGGGGACGGAGGCCCAGGAACACAGGGGAACTGGGAGGGCTGCTGTGCGACAGGGGGCAGCCAGGCCAAGGGAACCCACTCTCCACGAGGCCCTCTCCTCCATAATGGGAGCCTACCACCACTCCCAGGAGACGATGGCAACGGTACTGGCCAAGTTTCAGGAGACCCAGCGCCTGCAGGAAGAACAGTATATGGGCTTCAGGGAGGAACTCAGAACCATCAGCTCCACCCTGGGCACCATCGTAGGGGTGCTGAAGGAACTCGTCAACACCAGGAGGGACACTGTGGCACTACAAGGGGCCCCTGACACTAGCATGGACGATGAACTGCCCACCACCTCCACCGGCGCTAGTGGACAGGAGGCACCGCCACAGGACCACCACACCAGCACCCCACCCCCTGCAGAGGGAGAACCACCCCGCAAACGGTCCATGAGATCCAGGAACAAGACAGAGCACGATGCCAAGAAATGAGACCACCCTGATTGTCATCCTACTGTCCCACTTTGTCACCCTGTCCATACTTAAACTGCCCCAGCTCCACTTCCTATGCCCATATGGGCAATGCACCTGTGAGACTAATAGACTGGACTCTGCCATAGACATTCCTCCGCCATCACCCCTCACCATTTTGCTACCCCCTCCAATATTGAGCACTTAAATAAACACACTTAAAGCACAAAACAATCTGGAGTCTGTCTGTGATTTCGAAATAATGTATTAGCAATTACAGTGACAAAATGCTCTTTCAATTGTAAGTCAACATACCTATGTCACACAGCTCTAGTCCATGAGGAATCTAAGCAGATGTCACACAGTGGGACCCACATCTGTGAAATCGTAAGGGAAAGTGACAACTCAGTGACCATACACTGAGTGAAAACGACAGACAGTAGAGAGGTAGTAGGGTTAAAGTACATGTAGTAGGCAGGTCTGTACTCTTACCTGTGTCTCACTGGAAATATTGCTGGATCACTGAGTCCCTGTTGTTCATGTCTTCTTCCTCTGCTTCCTCGTCTTCACTGTCCGCAGGCTCCACAGCTGCAACAACACCGCCATCTGGACCATCCTCCTGCAGAAAAGGCACCTGTCATCGCAAAGCCAAGTTGTGAAGCATACAGCAGGCCACGATGATCTGGCACACCTTCTTTGGTGAGTAGAATAGGGATCCACCTGTCATATGGAGGCACCGGAACCTGGCCTTCAGGAGGCCGAAGGTCCGCTCCATCACCCTCCTAGTTCGCCCATGGGCCTCATTGTAGCGTTCCTCTACCCTTGTCCTGGGATTCCTCACTGGGGTCAGTAGCCATGACAGGTTGGGGTAACCAGAGTCACCTGCAAATGGCGAGGGACAACTGTTAGACACACACTAACCTGGAGGGATATCCACCGTCCCAGACATCCATTCCCACTGTCTTGCTTCCAGGTGCTCACCTAATAACCACACACGTGCCTCTGGAGTGGATCCATCACATAAGGGATGCTGCTATTCCGCAGGATGTAGGCGTCATGCACTGAGCCAGGGAACATGGCATTCACATGGGAGATGTACTGGTCGGCCAAACATACCATCTGCACATTCATCGAATGATAACTTTTCCGGTTTCTGTACACCTGTTCACTCCTGTGGGGGGGGACCAAAGCCACATGTGTCCTATCAATGGCACCTATGATGTTGGGGATGTGTCCCAGGGCACAGAAATCACCTTTCACTGTAGGCAAATCCTCCACCTGAGGAAAAACGATGTAGCTCCGCATGTGTTTCAGAAGGGCAGACAACACTCTTGACAATACGTTGGAAAACATAGGCTGGGACATCCCAGATGCTATGGCCACTGTTGTTTGATAAGACCCACTTGCAAGGAAATGGAGCACTGACAGCACCTGCACTTGAGGGGGGATTCCTATGGGATGGCGGATTGCTGACATCAGGTCTGGCTCCAACTGGGTACACAGTTCCTGGATTGTGGCACGGTCAAGCCTGTATGTGATAATCACATGTCGCTCCTCCATTGTCGATAGGTCCACCAACGGTAGGTACACCGGAGGATGCCGCCATCTTCTCACATGTCCCAGCGGACGGTGCCTATGAAGGACAACAGGGAGCACAGAGTCAAAAAATTCAGAGGTACGTACCCACAGTTTACCCAGAACACCACTCATACACAAAAGGTGGCCTGTATGTGTGTTGAGTCTAGGCCTAGGTATGTGTGACGCAGTTGAAAATGAAGCCATGTGGGCCCCTGAAATGGCAGCTGCCTGACCTGTAAAGTGGGACAATGGGATGTGAGGTAACTGCGCTGGCGTTGTACACCGTCGCGGTAGGCGGTCAAAGACCGCAGCGCAATGCTGCATTGGTTAACATTGGACCCTATGGGTCCCAGGAGCCAATAACGATGTATGCCGGTGGTGACGGTACGCACCGCCGCGGACGTGGCCGCCATTTTCTATCTGTTCAATCACTCAATACCTGATATTCGACAGGAGGACCTACACTGCAAGTGCTGCTGTGACCTCGGTCTGGAAGAGACAATGGCTCGAGTGTCTGGGGAAAGGGCCCCTGCCTTCACATCGGAGGAGTTGGAGAAACTCGTAGATGGGGTCCTCTCCCAGTACACGCTACTCTACGGTCCTCCAGACAAACAGGTAAGTACACTGGGAGCATGTTGTATGGGCTATGCCTGTGTGGAGAGGGCTGGATGTAAGAAGGAAGGGGGGAGAGTGTTGTGTGCATGAAAGACGGTGAATGCATGTGCCACATGGCAAGGGTAGGGATGGGGGCCAATCAGTTTGACGGTGCAGTTGGTAATAACTTCTCTTTTTCCCCTGTACATTTCATGTAGATCAGCGCCCACCAGAAAAAAGATATTTGGCGTGCAATCGCCAAGGACGTCCGGACCCTGGAGGTCTACCACAGACGGAGCACCCACTGCCGGAAAAGAAGGGAGGACATTCGCCGCTGGAGCAAGAAGACGGCGGAGGCTCAGCTGGGGATGGCCTCCCAACGTGGGAGGGGTGCCCATCGCACCATGACCCCCCTGATGTTCATGATCCTGGCGGTGGCCTACCCGGAGTTGGATGGGCGCTTGAGGGCATCACAGTAGACACAAGGGGGTGAGTACACTCTCATTCTGCTGACTTTGCGCGCAGTGGAGGTGTCTGGGTGGGGGAGGTGGGCTGTGGGTTTCCCTAGGCCAGGGCGAGTTCCGTAGGCAAGGCCCCTCCGTAAGGCAGGCCATGTGGCACCCCACCCCACCTCTGTAGAGTGACAACTACACCTAGTCATGCCCCTGTGACATATATGTGTGCAGATGTCGTCCATAGCCTTGTAGGCCATTTCCCAGGAATTAAACAGTGGAGGCCAAGAGCGCGGCGTAGTGCAGGGGGCTTCTGTGTCTGTCGTGTCCGCCAACGGTAGTGGTAATGCATGCACTCAACATGTCTTTCTTCTGTCGTCAACCCCCCTTTTTGTGGTCTCCCTGTTCTTGTGTGCATTAGCATCATCAGGCGTTACCGGCGTAAGAGGGAGCTGCATCCCACATGGCCCTGGAGGGCGAAACTATGGACTCGGAGTTCACCAGTGGGACGGAGGGCGAGGGGAGCTCCACGGCGGGGACAGGAGCTGACACCAGCGACACGGACTCATCCTCTGATGGGAGCTCCCTTGTGGTGGCGGCAACATCTGTGCCCCCGCATCTACAGGTACAGCCGCCATCCCCCCTACCAACACTGCCCTCCCAGCAGCCCCTCACCCTTTGCCCCGTGCCCGCTCACCCAGGAGGGTGGGCATCACCTTCGCCCCAGCCACCTCAGGCCCTGCCCCAGTCACCCCTGCTGCACTCAGTGAGGAGGCCATTGACCTCCTCACGTCCCTCACTGTTGGGCAGTCTACCATTTTGAATGCCATCAAGGGTGTAGAAAGGTAGTTGCAACAAACAAATGCATTCCTGGAGGGCATTCATTCTGGTCAGGCGGCCCTTCAGCGAGCTTTTCAGACTCTGGCCTCAGCACTGATGGCAGCCATTGTCCCTGTGTCTAGCCTCCCCCCTCCAACTTCCTCTACCCAGACCCAATCCCCTGTACCTCAGCCTATCCCAAGCACACCTACAGACCAGCATGCACACACGTCAACACACAAGGGAAGCTCAGGCAAACACACACCACACATCCCACAGGCACTCACACAAGCATCACACACATGCAGACACACCAACATCCACTGCCTCCACTGTGTCCCCCTCCTCCTCGTCTCCCTCCTCCCATCCAGTCTCGTCTACACTCACACCTGCATGCACTACCTCTACAGCCACTACGTCCCTCTCCAGCACACCCACCACCACACCCCGCTCACGTGCAGTCACCACCCCACTACCATTCACGTGTCCCCGGTGTCCTCTCCCAGTGTGTCTGTGATGCCTCCTCCCAAGATACACAAACGAAGGCACACACCCACCCAACAGCCATCTACCTCACGACAGCCTCCAGCGCATGCACCTTCACCCAGTCAGCAAGCGTACACCTCCTACAACCACCACCTCTTCCTCCACTCCCAAACCCCCTCCAGCTACCCGTCCCAGTGTGTCCCAAAAACTTTTCCTGTCCAACCTTGACCTCTTTCCCACACCTCCCCCACCCCGTCCGTCTCATAGGTCCCGAACTAGCACCTCAGCCACAACCTCTCCGGGACCAGTGGTGCCTGTAGTCACCGGAATCTGGAGTGCAACGGCCACCAGGGCAGCCAGTGTGGCACGGAGCCAGAGCACAGACAGTCCCCCACCTGTGAAGCATCAGAAGTTGGCCAGTACCCGGCGGGAGAGGGGGAAGACTCCAGCCACCAAAGCCGGTCCCAGGGGTCCCTGTGGGAGCTTGGAGTCAGCTGTGACACCTTCCAAGGTGGGGAAGGGCCACAAGAAACCCGGCAAGTCTGGGAAGAGCAGCACGGCGGAGAAGACTGCCATCATCCCCACTGCCCAGGAGGCCACCTACAGCACAAGCCCACCTGCCCAGGAAGGGCCCGCCAGCACAAGCCCAGCTGCCCAGGACAGGACCGCCAGCACAAGCCCAGCTGCCCAGGAGGGGCCCGCCAGCACAAGCCCAGCTGCCCAGGACAGGACCGCCAGCACCAGCCCGCCTGCCCAGGAGGGGCCCGCCAGCACCAGCCCACCTGCCAAAGAGGGGCCCGCAGGACCAGCCCACCTGCCCAGGAGGGGCCCGCCAGCACCAGCCCACCTGCCCAGGAAGGGCCCGCCAGCACCAGCCCACCTGCCCAGGAAGGGCCCGCCAGCACAAGCCGAGCTACCAAGGACAGGACCGCCAGCACCAGCTCACCAGCCCACCTGCCCAGGAGGGGCCCGGCAGCACAAGCCCCGCTGGGCCATAAAGGCCCGCCAGAAAAATGCCCCGCTGGGCCATGAAGGACCGCCAGCAACTGAGTCCCTGCAATGGAGATTGCCGCCTCAAGCACCGCTGAACAGGGCACCGTCATCTCAAGCACCGCTGGCCCATGAGCGGCAAGGGCACTGACGCAACTGAGTCCGTCACGGGGTGAATGATGCACTCTGGGCACCATGCCCCCTCCAGAACCAGTGGAGACTGTCATCCACTACCTCAGTCCTTGGCAGGATGAAGCACTCTGGGCACCATGCCCCCTCCAGAACCAGTGGAGACTGTTATCCACTTGAGAGACTGTGGCTTTGCACTCCCCAGGATATGGCAGTGGGCAACCCACCCACTGTAGAGACTTGAGAGACTGTGGCTTTGCACTCCCCAGGATATGGCAGTGGGCAACCCATCCACTGTAGAGACTTGAGACTGTGGGTTTGCACTCCCCAGGATTGAACAGTGGGCATGTGGCCCCCTCATGGATTTGGCGTTGTGCACTCAAGCGGCTGAGGTGCCCCCCTTTCCCTCCCCCTGAGGTACCTGTTTAGTTGCTCTCTGATGCCCCTGCAGTGTTCTCTTAGTCATGGTCAGGGATCTTGTGTGGGCCTCGCCCATACCATGTGGTCCCAGTGTTCCACGGACTTTCTTAGAGCACTACCTGGACTACTATGCTTGGTATATCTTTTGTACATGGTGTATATATTTATTTCTGCCTACTTGCTTTTAATATATTACAATGGTTACACTCATTTTCTATTGTCTTTGCATTCTTCCAGGGGATTTGGGGGGTGTAACTGTGATGTATTGAATTGCATTAGTGTGTGTGTTGTAGTGGGTGAGGGTGGGGGTGTTGCGTGTGTGTGTCACTCTCTTTTCCCTCCCCTGTGTTGTAGGTGCTGTACTCACCGTGGTCTTCGCCGCCGGCGTTCGTGCTCCTGGTAGAGGAGCAGGAAGACTATTGCAGGTAGAATTTGGAGTTCCGGATCCATGGCGTCCTCGCTCCTCGTGGGGTGTGTAGAGGTGAGCGTTTTCCCTTCGGGATTCCTGTTTCCGCCGTGTTTTTATCCGCGGTGAAAAGGTGGCGGATTATCCCGGAAAAGGTGGCGGATTGGCCTGTCATAATAGTGTGGACGGTACATTGTCTTCCGCCTGTCTGTTGGCGGTGACCGCTGCGCTGTTTGTTTGTACTGCCGTGGCGGTCGGAGTGTTAAAGTGGCTGCCTATGTTGGCGGTTTCCGCCACGGTCGTAATTGCAATTTTTTTACCGCCGGCCTGTTGGTGGTCTTACCGCCGCTTTAACACCGACTGCCAGGGTTATAATGACCACCAATAACTTTTACAAATGATTATCGCAAGCTGAGGGAAAAGCCAGTCGAGTGATTTGTGAAGCTTTCCAAATGTTTGTGGGAAGGCTTGAACACATTATTGGAGATAGTCGTTCCAGCTGACTTGTGGTTTGAATGTAAGAGGGCAGTAGACTGGCCGACGAGTGAACCAGAGAGGGACAAGGTAACAGGTGCACCTTCACCTGAGGTAATGAAGAATTATTATAAGGTGATTGAGTTCCTGAAGACTAGAATCTCTCCCAAAAACATTGGCAACGGATTGATGGAACAGTCCAAGAGTCTAAAGAGTCAATACATACTTACTATGAGAGACTGTTGAAAGCCTTCAAAGAGTACAGTGGTAAGGAAGCAATTGAGCCGAAAGACATGTTGCATTTTGTATTCAGATTTGTTGAAGGCTTGAGACCAGAAAGTGGGAAAGATCATTAAGAATCATTTAATTTGCTGGCAGGCAAAGCCGATTGATGAGGTGTTGCAATACGCTAAATACTGTAGTGATGAGATTGAGTTGAAACAAAAGAAATTGAAAGAGAAAACGATGGTGATGCAAATCAAAGCAGCTCAAACAGGGGCGCAGGGAGCTCTAGTGCCGCCGAAACAGAGAGCTGTCATGTTTCAACCTCAAGTGAGGGGCAGAAGGCGCGGAATGGATATGATGCGCAGTCCAGATTTGGGAACTGTGGTTGTTCAGAATGATGTGCAAGGTATGAAAAGGATGTTACCGTGTCATTAGTGCGGAAACGTGTCCATTGATGGTGCAGGATGGAGTGGTTCAGCAAGGTGACGTCAGTACATTTCAAACTGTGAAAGTCCAGAGAATGAAGAGCTTTGTTCCTAATACTCAGAATCGAAAACAGAATTTCCTACCAGTGCAGCAAATAGGTGCCTCGTGCACAATTCGCTCCATTATCACCAGTACAGCAGCAGGTTTCCATGGTACCTAGACCGCAAATGCAGGTACCTCAAGCACCGATGGAACATCAACAGGTGATGCTTACTCAACAGGTCAAAGACAAGACAATAGTAGTAACACAGGACACCAGTTTCCGTTTCACAGTGAGGATGAAATAAACGATGAATGGATGAGTGACAGTTCAGATGAAGGAGCCTGTATACTTGCTGCTTCCCTAGAAGTAGATCAGAGATGGCCTTTTGTAAAGGGAAAGGTGATAGGTCATAAGTTTAATTCTTGGTTGATACAGGAGCTACGCACTCTACAGTGAGGAGCATACAAGTACCAAACTTACCTCCTTCATGCAGGACAGTTCAAGTTGTGGGAGTGGAGAATAGACAGTTGACAAACCCAATCACGGAATCCGTGCAGTTTGAAATTGGAAACTACTTGGGTATGCATAGATTTGTGGTGTGTGATTCAAGTCCTTTATCTTTATTGGGTAGAGACTTGTTGTGCAAGACCAAATGTTCCATTAACTGTACAGACACAGGAATAGAAGTCCAGACAAACAAAGATGATGAAGAACAACAAGCATCTGCAATGGTAGTTAACAATGCTTATGAAGAATGCCCATTGATTGAATTTTTCCCAATGTTCACGTTGAAAGAGTTGCATGCAGATTTACAGGGAACTGTAAAGGAGGAAGTCTGGGACTTGACAGGAAAAGAAGTGGGTCTAATTAAGGAAGTGGAACCGATTTAAATCACTTTGAAACCAAATGTTGAATTTCCGCAGCTTCCATAGTATACCATGGCACAAGTTGTTTTGATGAAGGTGGCACAAATAATCGGAGACTTTCTAAAACAAGGGATTTTAAAAAGAAGTGTTTAGTAGCCCATGTAATTCACCGATAATGGGTTTGAAAAAGCCATGTGGGAAAGTACGGGTTGTACAGGATTTGCAAAAAGTGAACGACATGGTGGTTAAATGCTGTCCGATTGTGCCGAATCCAGCAGTGATACTGTTTCAGATTCCTTGCGATGCAGAGTGGTTCACAGTAGTTGATCTGTCACAAGCTTTCTTTTCTGTGCCACTTCATGAGGATAGTCAGTTTCTTTTTAGTTTCAAATTCTTAGATAGAGTCTACAGCTGGTGCAGGCTTCCACAAGGGTATACGGAGTCACCATCCCTGTTCAATCAGATCTTGAAAAAGAATCTGGAGTAATTGGAATTGCCCTGCCAATCGACTCTTGTACAGTACATTGATGATTTGTTGATTGCGTCCAAAACCAGGGACGAGTGTAAGCATGACTCGATTGCGTTGTTGAATCATTTGGGAGAATTTGGACATAAGGTTTCACGTGTTAAGTTACAGTATTGTCAAAAGTCAGTCAAATATCTGGGACATCAGATTGAGAAGGGGCTGAAAAGAATCTCCTGAGAAAGGATCTCTATGATTCTGCAGAGAAGTCCCCCGACTTCCCAGAGAGATGTTAGAATGTTTCTGGGAATGGTGGGGTACTGTAGGCAGTGGATTCCAAATGTTGCCGAAATAGCCAAACCCTTACAACAGTTAACACATAAGGGAGTTACAGACCCTAGTATCCTAAATGAAGACCAGATGAAAGCATTTACCAAATTGAGAGAGAGTCTGTGCAGAGCTCCAGCGTTGGGAATGCCTGATTACACAAAGACTTTCACATTGTTTTGTCATGAATGTGATGCTTGTTCTCTGTCTGTCTTGACACAGGTCCATGGAGGTGCTTATCGCCCAGTAGCTTATTTTTCAGCTACCTTGGACCCGGTTGCAGCAGCTTTACCAGGTTGTCTGCGAGCAGTAGTCGCAGTTGGTCAAAGTCTTTCCCAATGTGAGGGGGTAGTCAGGGGATAACCTGTAACGGTAATGGTACCACATTCTGTTGAGATTCTACTGACAAGAACGAAAACACAATATTGGAAAGGGCCAGACTGACAAGGTATGAGACGAGCATCTTGGGTGCTCCAAATGTAACATTGAAAAGATGTACAGTGCTGAATCCAGCAACATTACTTCCAAGTAATAGTGTTGAAATTGAAAAAGAGGAAGATGTTGAACACGATTGTCTTGAAGTAACTGAATTGTGCACAAGAGACACTTGTTTAGAAGAAAATGATCAAATTGTCTTTGTTGATGGTTCGTGTCTCAGAGATGGAACCGGCACACTGAGAGCAGGATATGCTGTGTGCACTGTTACAGGTACATTAGAAGCTTCATGGCTTCCAGGTGTGTATTCTTCACAAATGGCAGAACTAGTAGCTCTTACCAGGGCTTGCTATGTCTCTGCAAGGCTAAGAGTCACAATCTACACTGATAGCCAATATAGATTTGGAATTGTTCATGATTTTGGCCAATTGTGGTTGCAGCAAGGTTTTATGACCTCAACTGGAACGCCAGTGAGAAAAGGCGACCGGATAAAAGAGTTGTTGTACGCAATTCAGTTGCCTGAAGAGATTGCGGTGGTGAAATGCAGTGCACACCAAAAGACACAAGATTACATTTCTTTGGGAAATGGATACGCAGATCAAGTCGCAAGGTTTTGCGCACTGAACTGTATATCGTTCAAAGATAAGTGGGACTAATGCCGGAAGAAGAAACAAATTGTGCACATTTTGCTTTCAAAATAATCGACACCTTAGAAGAGTTAAAAAAGTTGCAGGAAAATGCAGACAAGGAAGAGAAAAAGCTTTGGTTGAAGTTAAAATGTGTACAAAGACCAGATGAAATTTGGGTTTCTGAGGAGGGTCAGATGATGCTGCCAAATAGTTTATTGACTCAGATGGCCTGGTACTACCATGACCAGGCCCACATTGGAAGAGATGCCATGGTTAGGCGGTTCAAAGTCGACTGGTTTAATCCACAATTCAGACAAGCAGCCGAAGCAGTATGTCACAGATGCATGAACTGTCAACAACTAAATGTGGGAAAAGGGACAGTGGTGAATTTGAGCCACACTGAAAGAGCAGGAGGACCATTCAGCAGAATGCAATTGGATTTCATTGAGATGCCTGCATGTGGTGGACTGTAGTACGTGTTGGTGATTGTGTGTGTGTTTAGTCATTGGATTGAAGCATACCCCACACGTAGGAATGATAGCCTTACAGTTGCAAAGCTGTTGCTTAGGGAATTGATACTGCGGTTCGGATTTCCGATCTCTTTAGAATCAGATAGGGGAACGCACTTCAATAACGAAGTGATCAAACTCTTATGTGAAGCATTAAACATTGAACAGAAACTTCATTGCAGTTATCGCCCCGAAGCATCAGGACTTGTAGAACAAATGAATGGTACATTGAAATCAAGGATTGCCAAAATGTGTGCTGCAGCAAACCTGAAGTGGTCAGATGCATTACCTTTGGTGTTGATATCAATGTGAAATATACCTGACAGAAAGACAGGACTGTCACCACATGAGATTCTCATGGGCACAACAATGAGATTACCAGCGAATGCTCTTGTTAATATTACAGATGATATGGTGTTGGACTACTGCAAAGGTCTGGCTGATGTGGTTCGATCTTTCTCTCAGCAGGTACAGGCTGTTACCCTGCCATCCATCCATGACCCAGGTCACAACTTAAGAGCTGGAGATTGGGTCGTGATCAAAAAGCACGTCCGAAAGACATGCCTAGAGCCACGTTGGAAGGGTCCATACCAGGTGGTGCTGACAACTACAACAGCTGTGAAATGTGCCGGTCTACCTAACTGGATACATGCAAGCCATACCAAGAGAGTGGTGAGTCCACAAGATCATGAAGAAGTGTTATTGAGAGCACCAACAGCAGCAAAACAAGTGGCACTTCCTGAACCGGAGCAAGTTGAGCCTGAAGTTGACCCAGAGCTGGTGGAAGATGGATCAATCACACCAGTAAGAGATGAAGGTGCAGGAGCACGAGAAACGGAACAAGAGCCTAACCCAACAGAGGCGACTGGAGAACCGAGCACAGGGGGGGTTTCTCCCAGAAGCAGACGGTGCCGAAGCACAAGCAGACCAAGTGCCAGACCAAGTGCCAGACCAAGAGGGGGAGAGAGCTGAGATGGATCGAAGCCAAGGTGATCCGACTCCTCCTCAACCCGTTGCGGGTCCATCAAGAGAGAACACCATAGATAAAGGAAAGGAGAAAAGTCCAATTTTAAAGAGATTACTGACAGAAGGAACAAAGAAAGGGGACAACTGACCTGAATCTCAAATAGGCAAGAAGAAGAAATTGGTCATAAATGAGACAATAAAGGAAGAAGTAGACACTACAAGAAAAGATGAACTAAGTAAAGGAGAGTTAGCAGGAGAACGAAGGTTGAAAAGAAAGAGTAGCAAGTCGAAGATACGCAGGTCCTGAGTGGGCATATGCAGCGACAAATGAATGGCAAAACAAATTCATGTCCTTTTGTTTTGACAGAGAAGTTCCGAATCAGTATTTTGATGTAACCTGAAGGGAATCAATAGAGTGGGTTGTTGTGCTAATCTGAAAGAAATCTGAAATGACACTGCTGAAATAAACCCGGAAGACATTGATGACCTGATATGACATTTGAAAACCTGAATGTGACAAGCTGCTAACCGATTTGACAAAGGAAGAAAAAGGGTCCATGTGTATGAACCCGAATGTGAGAAAGAAGTACATTTTTGATTTTACAATTTTTGATTTTTTCTGTTGCACCTCACTTAAGAGTTACTTCTGCTTTCTGATTCTTTACAGGTCATGGCTGAATTAAATAATAGCATTAGAAATGTTAGGTATTGTAGATATTTGAGTGTTGGAGTGCCAATTATGTGTGGAATAATGTTTATAATAATGATTGTGGGAATGTCTATTCATGAGATGAAAGAAGCTGCTATTACTCCTGTTCATGAAACTACTACACTAACAGCTTTAGAGAAGTTCAAGCTAATGAAAAATATTTGCATTATTATACGAACGCACGAGGAGAGCTTCCTTCTAATGTTTTCTATTGGTTGTTGAATGAGTATGTGGAGACAATGGATGCAAAGAATTGTCTTATGTACACGCAAATTCCTTCCTCGGTGGAAGGAGTTATGTACCATAGTTTGCCCTTAACATACGGCATAACATGTAGTTTGTTACTAACCAGATTCTATAACCAAGAGTATATTCAGTATTTCTATTCGAACCATGACCTAGTGTTTTCCTTTGTTCCTATTATTAGATACTTGAGTAAAATAGCTAAGGAGCATGATATAGTGTTAGTTAGAGGATTGTTTGAGCCAACCCTAACTTTTGGAACGGCTTATGCTCACCGTAATAATTTAGCCTGCTTATTAACACCAATGGAAAAAAGCTTTATAGGGCATACTGACGATAGGAGAAAGGCATTAAAGGAGAAATTAGAAAAAGGGCTGGAAAAAAATGGTTATAAAAATGACTATGCTTACACTGCTATTAAAATACAAGGGAGATTAGCTTTAGATGCATTACATGTAGGGAAGCTTTGTATATATAGGCCAAAATCACGCACTGACACATTGTTTGTCGGAACGCGTGAATGCAGGCATGTATTTTTGTTTCAGAGTAAATGGACTTAGCTGTATGGTGCGGACCCTGTGATTCCTGTGATTTATTATATTTGTGGACTTAATGCCTATTACCGTCTTCCTAAAGGATGGTATGGAACATGCTATTTAGGGATAGGTTTCCCTAAGATTTATCAGATAGATGATTTAAAGAAAATACCGAAAGTGACTGAATTACATCAAGTGCGACAAAAGAGGGAAACTGCCTCTGCAATTGTAGGGGATATCTTTGGGGCAATAATTATTTCTGTAGGAGTTATTTTAAATGCAAACAAGATATGAAATTGTCTACTATCGTGGATAATATGCTGACAAACTTTACAGGGGCAATACTTCTGTTAAATTCTGAATTGGCTGCGGACAGAGCTATGACGCCTCAAAAATGGCTTGCTTTAGACATAGTTTTAGCGAAAGACAGCGGAGTCTGTAAAATGATTAATGCTCGGCACTGTTGCTCATTTATCCCTGAAAATGATAGATAAGGGACTTACTTACTAATTTAACTAATGCAAGCAAATATTTGAAAGAATTAAAGGAACCAGAAGTGTGGGAAAAGGTTGGAAATGGATTTGTCTCTGTGGGAAATTGGTTTAGTCAAATTTGGAATGGGGTATTATGGAAAATTGTCCAAGGAATACTAATTGTGATTGTTTCTATATTAGGATTATGGGGTACATGTAAATTATGGCAAAAAGTGAAATTAAAGAAGGATAAAAATAATCAGAGGAGGGTAGAACAACCTAGGAGAAGAATTTATAGAGAAAATGCAAGAAGAAGCAAAAATCCATCTGAAACTAATGAAATGTTGACAAGGAAAGGTGTGATGACTTATTTAGTCATCAGAGGAGGGACTGATGGAGCAGATATGTTAATCTGAGAAATTTCTAATGAGTAATGTTTGTTTATTAATGAGAAAATTCCAAAGAAAACTGATATTAGGAAATAACGCGTGTAGGCAAAATGTGCCCACGGGGAGTGGTCACCATATGTATTAACAAGATGCTAAATAATTAGAAGAATTTATGTAAAATGCATTAATATATCATAACTGGATGTATAACCTATGTTTTGTGTAAATCGGCATTCTTAACTTAGCCGAACCAAAGGCCTGGTTTCACTGGGCCTTGCCTGCTTATAACGTGAAGACTCGACGAGGCTTGCGAGGACTGGTAACCGGAGTGAAGGACCTTGAACTGTGCAGAGTTCAGATGGCTCTGCTAGAACATTCTGCAAATGTACCAGCGGACAGGAGATGATGAAGACAATTTGATACAATTATGTGTAGTGTAGGCTGAATGTACTTTCCCAGGTCTTGAACAATGGAAGCACTGACTAAAGACTTGTATGCAACAATTTCGCTACGTGAAGAGCCGGATGATGTTCTCATCACCAGGAGGACCAATTAAATTAATGGAACTTGAAGCCTGAGCAGACATGTAGATTCAGTAAACAGAAACTATAGGTTAGAGTCAACATTTCTGATAAGTCGACCAATTAGCAATTAGTGGGATGGACTGAGAGACCTTAATAAAAAGTAATGACAAGGGGAGTAAAATCAGAGCGGAGAGGAAAAAGTTGATGACGTCAGGAGACGCTGTCCGAAGTGCTGATAATTGGGCTTGCACTCTGTGAGCCTGATACTTTGCTGACTACTGATGACCTGGGGATGAAGACTGACTCGTTGCTGATCCATCTTGGATAGGTAGCTATGAAAATGTGACTGATTAATTTGTGCCTTTTCTTCTAGGTACCAACTGCGCTGTTATACAGAAGTTTTCTCTTAAATAGATTTTTTCCAAATTAATGTTTTATCCAAATTGTTTTCGCATGAAGACCCACATGCTGATGCTAATCTTGGTTAGGTAGGTGACAGGGGAGACGTTGACGGTGACAACAGACTGACGAAATTGCATTGCTGAAATACTCCATTAATGTTGATAATCGCTGATTAATGAATCGCTTTGATCGCCTGTGATTCATTTGGGTAAATAATATTTTGTGATGACTAATAAAGCATTAATAAATGAAGGAAAAGCAAATAAAGATCTTGACTAGAATTGTAATCAATAGGGAATACAAATTATTAACCTTTTCCAGTGAGTGATGGTTATTTTTGGTTATTAAGGTTTCCATTCTTGGTTACTGAGTGTTAACAATGATTCATTAATGTCGATTGTTGGCTTAGGGATCACTGCATGACTAGGATACTCTATGTGATTCAAAAAGGTTCATCGACCTACACGCGTCCCCTTGTAAGTTTACTTACAAAGGACCAGGCGCGCTAGCACCTGTGATGGTATTCAGGTGCTGAAAGAGGGGGAAGTGTGGTGAGTTGGGCCATCGTGGAGAGCAGCCGCAAGGAGCCTTGAACCCAAGTTGACTCAAGATCTGTGGACTCTGCCCGCCTCCTGTGGTGAAGTCACAGTGGCTTCTGAGAAGTGGATCACCGACCGCTTCCTTTCCCAACGCTAGGCCAATACTGAGGTGACAAACGGCTAGGATCTAGCCTCCAGGTTATGGGTGGTACACAGGTACCGTCTCCCTAGGGCTGCCTCTTGGACTGCAGCTGACATTGAATTTGACCTATTCAAAACTACCAGACCCTGTTTTGCGCAAGGTGGGATGGGGCCCTCCAGTGTTTTGCGGGGGGCTGTGGTGATGAACAGAGGAGCCCAGCGAAACAGGGAGACTTTGGCCAGGACACTTCTAGGGACCATAGAGCAGCCAATGAGTTGGCGACCTAAGAGGAGCTGATCTGTGGGTGTTTGCTTACATAAACAAGTGTTTGCTGGGGCAGAGGAACACCATAAATTTATTCGGGTGGCCGAGGAGGGCTTGCTCCCCTCATGCCTGTGGAACTCTTGGGGTGAGATCAGACTGTGCTTCCTCCTCCTGTTTGTAACTGGACTGCCAATGTATTTACAGACCTAATGGGAGGATTGGGGCATACAAGAGTGACAACACGCGTTTTCTCTCAATGTATGTGAGCAATACCTTTATTTACTTAAGACACACCAGGCACTCAGGTCCTCTACTACTGTAGGCGATGGAAGATTTCGGCTCAGTCTTGGTCCTTCATGTTAATAAATATAAGAAAGTACTTTTCCTACAAGCAGAGTAGGCTGGGAGAGAACAGAAAGACCTCCCCGACATGGAACTCACTTTGGGGATGAAGGTGTCTGGGCATATAGATAGCACATGACCCTGAGAATCTATTTAAGTGTACCATAGGCAGAATTTTGCTGAGACTTGGGGACTCAATAAAATTATGGAACATGCAACTGATTTCAGTTATGGGCAGGATTTCACATAGTAAAAGTATGTTCTTCTCGCGAGAATCCTTTTTGTGTAATACCCCGTCAACATTCTTGGAACTAAATAGTCTCTTGATTTCCTTAGTATGGGCTGGCAAAATGACCAAGGTCACACTGGAAAATCTGAAACTCAACAGAGGTGGGAAGGTATGACTCCTAGGCCTCCAGATGCACTACCTAGCGTGCTTTTACAGTACACAGATTTGTGATGCAAAGAAGGGCAGGATGGGGAAACAAGATATTAAGTGGAGTGGTAGAGGAGGCAGAGATTAAAGAACAATTTATGAGTGGCTTGCAGATACTGGTGGTCTGTCCCTTTATAGTATGACAGGTAGCAGGGACATGGGAGTTGGTTATCAAGCAAGTACTATGTAGACTATCATATGCTACAACCCTTTCGACAGGTACGAAGTGCATGAATGTGCAACAATGAATGTAAGGAGGATGCCTGTCATTACAGGATCTTTACCAGGATGGTATATTTGTCGACTTTGAAGAGGTGAAATGGATGTTTAATCTGGGCCCGGGTCAGTTTCTACAGTTATCAAAAAATATCCAAGACTGTTTGAGATATGGACCAACTTCCCATCAGAACTGGTGGAGTCACACACCCCGACTCTCATATTGGACGCTGGTGTAGTTTACCACTCGAGGTACGCTGTCAGTGGATCCCTGATTTATAGGAACTGCTCGACGGACGGGGAATGGACACATGCCTGTGTAGGAAAAGCCAGTAATGTCAGATTTAAGCTTGCACAGTTATTACCTACACAGCACCTACCTTATAACCCAGAGAGTTCATAGAACCTTTCGTAACCGATCTGAGGCGTGCCTGCACTGCAGTACAAGGCCAGAGACCTTTTGCCACATGACCAGGAGTTGCACCAGCCCAAGAGACTTTTAGGACACAGTAATTGAGAAACTTAAGGGGGTGACAAGGATACTGCTCCCTTAACAACTAGGCACTGCTTGCTGGGACTGATACCACTACCAGAAAAAGGCACCAAATTCTGTAATAGATTTACATCCCTGGGACTTCTGTTGGCTAAGAGACAAACAGCCATACATTGGCTATTCCCAGCTCCTCCTCAGCTACACAGGTGAAGGGCTCATTTGCAGGAATGGGCTATAGGTAAGGAACCTCAGTTGTGCAAGGTGGGATTGGACGAGATTGCGTAGAGAGACTTGGGAATATGGGAAGAGATGATCGATCATCTAGTGTACATCCTACATGCCCCAGAGACTCAGCTGATCGCCCATACAGATAGTGCCCCAACCGACTGGAATTTCCTTGTAAAAAGCAATTAGGTCCGGCTGAGCCATGGGACATCAATGGCATGTCCATTGATGGCTGCATCTTAGAAACAAGGCGGGATCAGGGTGCTCTAGTCTTCAGGCCTCTTGCTAACCATCTAAACAAGAGTATACATACTGATATACATGATTAGAATGTTGTTTGGTTTTGCACTCACTGATGCCTGACATGAAAATACTACTGAGCCTCTCACAAGTGAGTATACTGATTTGCTGTTGTCGTTCATTTTCATTATCGTTCAAAAACAAATGTTAAAAAAAAAAAAAAGTGTATATTTACCATACTGCACAAATGTAACTCCTTGTGTCCTGGTTTTGGTTAAATATCTTTTTTGTTAATGCAAATATACATGAAAATTACTATGGCATAAAACTCTTCATAAGCATCTCAAGGAAGGTGTGAATTTTGTCAGCAGGAGAAATCCTCAAAGGAGTAAGTACAGGTAAATATTTTCTGACTGAAGATAACGAAAACTGTGCCTGGACGTAAATAGTGCCTGAAGTGTGCGAATCTGTATTATAATGAATAAATGTGAAGCCCCTTGGCGGAATGCAGTATCTTATCAGTTGAGTGATGACAGAAGTGGTGCCTATGAAAAGAACAAGATATTTAATGTGTAGGAAGCCGTCTCGGAAGTACAGAAGGGATTGGATGTGCAGGTATTGTAGGGGGGAGTAGGAGCAGATGTAAGTGGAATCACTGGCAGTGTAGGAGGGAACTGGTCACCAGGGTACAGAACTATCAGGAGGCGTTGTATGTTCTGGAGGAGTTAAGGACCAATTATAAGGTCCTGGAGTGCCAGAGATCTCTACCATTGCAATGATTTCTCGGTTTGCAGAGTAGGATCTTAAATACTCTGAACCAGACATTGACACCAGATAACTCTGAGCTTCTTCAACCAAGATGAAAAAAAGCTACAGATGTGGCCTTGAGCGTTGTATGTTTTGATGTGGATTGCTCTGACTTTAGAAAATGCTTCAATGTTGCAATTGTGTCTCTCTTGAAAGTCAAGTAATATGCAAACTAGTTCTTAATGGAGAAAAATCTGTCACTGTACCTGTTCTCGATGTCATGGACCTCAATGCCAAATGGGTGTATTGGGTCTTGTGATAGAGAAATCTTTTTTTGGATCCATGTCGAGAGGATTCCACAGACGCAGCAGTAGGAGATAAAGTGGAAAGAGTCTATTTGCCAAGCTCCTCACATCTGCTATTACATGGTTCTTGGAATCTCTTGGCTTACTGCTTACCATGCAGCCTGACATTTTTCTATGTCATTTGGAGTTCTCATGGACATGTTCAGATAGAACTCACTTTTTTTGAAGAACAGGCGACTCAAAGTCAAAACAGTGCAGACAGACAGTGCTTTCTCTGCCTTCTATATCCCCAAGGCTAAGCATTTGTTAAAAACATGTGCCATTTTTGTCAAAAGGAAAACTATCTTCAGTACGAAAAATTCTGAAAACAATCTCAGACTTAGGACATTTAGGCAAATCAGAAATATGAATGTTTCAAAAGGTCTTTCTACAAAAAAAGTCAAAAAGGTCAGTGCTCCAAAATTCAGACATTGGAAAAGAGAACTGGAGCAATTGCCACTGGTGAGCCATGATGAGTTACTAGTGGTTGTGCCTCCTTAAAGGACAGTGAATAAAGAATTAGGGGCAGCCAAATAACCTGGGCATAGTGGTACTGGTAAAAACACTGCTTGCCTCAGATTAACTTCAGACAATAACGTCTACTGGTGGAAGCCAAATTATGCAAGCCTCTTGACACACCAAATGATAGAAATACACACAATACCTGATTCAAGACATAATACATGTTCAATTATGTACTCAATCTAAATCATCCAAAACTGTACTACTTTGTAGTATGTGCTCCATGCGATGATGCATAGCAAGTAAATAGTGATTAAACAATATATGCATGGCGACAGGCACTCATCAAGGGAAGACATAGGTTAGGAATAAAAACCTATTTTTTGGGTGTATACAACACAATTCTTCTTAAGCACAGACAGACTACAACATAGGATCATGCTCTGAATGTACATACCTAATGATGTTTTTATCCCTAATAATAGACATCTACAGGGTCTTCACCAGACACATGGTAACATACTCCATCTCAGGTATCAGCTGGCTTGTAAAAAGTAGATGGTACTCAATAGAACATCCAGCAGAAATCAACAAAGGTTAGTTATGTGGTAACTAATTCAGTGTTGCTGGAGGAACATACATTAATAAAGACCAACAATGGGATGAATCTGAAAAAAATGAATGATTGTACTCTAATTCCCTTGGTAGTTATATAAGCATATATTAGGAATTTCTAGTATTTAGATTATATCAATGGTAAGCTAGTGAAAAACCTAAACCATGTTGCTTATTGTTCGATTTTGCACCATATCCACCTCAAAAGACGCTGATGGCCCTTATTTTTCCAAGTTAATCAGAGGGAACCGTTGTTTAGCAGTGTCCTTACATAACACTGCTAGATGTCCCATCTTGAGACACTACAGCATATCTAGTCACATTGCCCTGGTTTCCCCTTAGTTTTCTTCTAAAAAGCGTTGTGAAGCCTTACTTGCCTCTTTCCGTAATCTAGTGACTATTCTAAATTATAATTGGCTTTTTTTTTTTTAAAGGAAAATCCAAAGTTGTAGAAATATATTCTTCCTAAAGGTGTGACATAATCTAGATTGTGTTTTAAAATGCACTTACTGTAGATATTTTGTAAATATGTGTGGGACCCTGTCTATTCATGGGTATGAATATTCAGTTCTATGAGTATCAATGGATAGCTCCTGAAGAGATTCATGTAGTCAGCAGTGAAATTTGCCAGGGAACACAAACTTGCTCATACTTCTCTATTGTGAAGTATACTTAAACTGGGTTCTGTAGGACTTGTTTTAAAATTTGCTTTAAGCTTAAATATTTTATTGGAATTGTTTTTTATCTTCTGTGTGTTTCAAAAGAGGGCAACCAGAGTTAAGCAAGTGTGTTTTAGAGAACAAATGAATATATCTTTCTTGTGACCTGCTGTGCATATGTTCAGTTGAACTCAAATAGCTGAAGTATGTATTTTTATTATTAATAAGACAACACTGCAGTGTACTCATTTTTTTAACATAACCAATAAAATTTAATAAACAATATATTTACAGGTATTTACAATTACTCAGGTAAATATTAAAATAGACATTTACAATTTTTGTGTTTTTCATTTAGTTCAAAGGCATTTTGTCGAAAGAAAAATAGGCCTTGCTTCATGTCCATTACATGTTTTTTTCGTTTTGTTTTAATTAACAAAAATATCCTCAGCATAGTAAGTCATTGGTATGGCATTACAACAACGAACTAGTTCGCACAATGTCTCTGAAGTGCTGCAACTGTTGGTGAACAATTACTGATACAACTGTGCTGGACTGAGGAAACATGCAACACAATTTAGTCACAAATTAAACAGTCAGGTTGATAAACAAGCTGAATCAAACACATCCCTTCATAACATTTTGTCAAGTACAACACAATAAAAGGAATAGAACCTACAACTTTGGTCCATTAAGACAAAGACAGAACAAACAAACAACTTTACAATTAAAATATCTATTTCTTTTTACAAGTTCAGTTATTTACATGGCTATGTACATCTGCACAATATATATATATATATATAAAATAAGTTATTTGAGGTTTAAAAGACAATATTACACATTTACAACCTATTTATAAAACTTTGGGCGGATAACTCCTTTCTCATTCCTTGATTGCTTTTAATTTATTGTGTATAGCTTTGCTAGTACTTTTCATGATGCAGACAGCAAATCAACGATGGACATAATTAAATAAATGTACTTTACCTCAAAGGCCAATCTACTTTCCATCAAACTATCAGCTTCCAGCGCTGTTAGATCTTTAACAAAATCTTCTGTAAATTTAAAATACGCTGATGGTGCTTATACTTATTAACAACTATAAATAAATGTTGTTTAAAGAATACTATTCCAATTTGGGTATCTCAAATCATATTTCCAGCAGACGTAGTGCACACTGCCCTTTTGTCACCTTGTCCAAGAGTGGCCACCTTCTTTCTTGGGAAAGGAAGTATAGCTCGCCACTGTAAGTGCTATATTTTCACAGCTGCCCTGTGCACATCAAGTCCTCACTTAACTCATTAACATGGCACTTGGAGGCCGTCATATTGGTGTTAGTTCAAAATCGTCGTTGACATCAACAAGAGGAACGTAGAACTCTTGAATATCATAAATAGTGACAGATTTGTAGGAGGCAGGATCCATTTCCTGTAACTTGAGCTGCCATTCCAATCTCTGCACAGCATTTAAAGCTGCAGCTTCATGTTGTTGCCGCATCAGAAGGCAAGTCTGTGAAACAAAGTGAAATAAAATACAAACCGGATTATTGTATCATTAAAAAGTTATCATACAGCGTTAATAATCCAATTAGCAATTCCTGAAAATATAACTCTCCTTTCTAAACTTACATGGAATAAACACGTTTAGAGATTTTATTGTTAACATTTGTATCTAGAACATTGATTTATATTTCCGGAGACATCCATCCAAATGCAGAGAAATCATAACATCCTCCTCTATATTTTTTAATAGGGAAAATGTGCAACAAAACAGAGTTTAGTAACCTTACACTTATAAAATGTTCACATTTTATGGCAGCACCGAAGGCGAGGTTCCTTGTCCTAGTCACAGCAGTAAACAAAGTGTAACAGAATGTCAAATACAAATGACCATATTACCCAGATAATCAGGAAAAAAGGTCACAAATAAGACTACGGAACACGTAGCAACGGAATGAGAGCATAAATAGGTACACGTCTTTGCACATGAAAGGTTGTTTCTAAAGGACAGCACTGCACAGGTCTGATTCTCTTCGTTCTCTACGAAGGAGTTAGTGCCAGTTAAGAAAACATGACGTGGGTTTCACTAGGACATATATTCCAATCTATTAATCAATGTTTTATGGTGTTTTTTTTAAACAGCATTCAATTTCAATGTATTTACTTTACTTTATTTTAACACGAGTTCTTTTAGGTGCAGTTGTGACTGGTGGCAGCAGGTACTGACCCCAAATGGCTTTGGTGTCTGCGTATTACCACCACCTGGTAAACAGTGATCCCTTTTCATTCATACAAATCACTCTTCAGTTTCTGCACCTCCAACTGACAAACCTAGGTTGATAGACAGACTCTGGGGTCAGTAGACAATGAAATCTACTCCCAACACAGCGGCTAGACTTTTCTCTGGGGAAAGATGTTTTGAACACATCACCACCACAATTAAGCAACTTAACTTGCTAACTATTGAAGCAAGACGCATTTTTAAAACGGCCTGCATAACGCACAAAGTTCTTTATACAGGAAAGCCAAACTACCTCTCAAACTATCGAAAAATGGCCAAAGGAAGCCCCTGCTAAGTCCTAACACTTTACACCCGATTCCTCCCAAATGTAAAATAAAAATCACTTGCCTGTTCCTTCTCTGGAAATGCACCTGGAACTTGGGATATCGACCTATACTCAAAGATCTACGTGACAATCAGTCATTCCTCTACTTTAGAAAAAAAACAAATGACTTCTTCTTAATAAATACCTGAATACTCCCACCTAAAACACTTGTAGTACTGCCTTACATTCTCCTTCTGAACAACTTTAACCCGATCATCACTACCTCTGGAAATAACTGATAATTTATTCCTCCTACTCCTGAAAAAAAACCGTCTACCTCTGGAAATTGTTAATCTCTCTATTCCAACGTTTATTCTTTACTGTAATCACTTACTATATGTATTACTCGGTATGCCTACACTTTTCTGTGCTTTCCTTGTAGATTGTATGTCTATCCAAAGTGTGCCAGAATCCGCTAAATGTTACCATATGGGCGGCATTAAGAGCACTTTCATGAAGAATGGCCACTAAGGGAATACCCTAGGAGAAGGCCAGAGCCTAAAAGCAAGACCAGAAACTGAAAATGCCCACCCAGGTTACAGTACGACCGTCTCCTCAGTTGTTTTTAGGATAAGGGATTAAGGCAGTGCTTAATTTGTGCTTGTTTGTACTTATTTTTGAGAGCCGGGGCTTATTTTTCTGCCTCAAGCTTTTGCAGCAAGCAAAAGACACAAATGGGAAAGACGGAGGAAGAGAAAAACGAAAAAGCGTCACAAAGAGAGAAAGCAGAAAGCTGCTGAAGGGGCAGGGAGTGGCTGTAAATGGATTAAAAAGGCCCGAGATGGCTTCAGGATTACGCCGCCTCAGTATTCCATGTTTCTACATTTAATAGCAGAAGCCGCTTGTTCAAGAGGAGGGCTTTGGGAACCAGCACATTTTTATTTACAAATTAAGCACTGGATTAAGGCTCCTTCATCTAGTAAAGCCAGAATGCCACACACCAAGGTTGAAAGGTCAAAGCGTTTGCTGCAAGGAGCCAGAAAAGCATGAGAGCCTCGAAGAACATTGAGAACAGAACGGAGGATCCAAGACTGTCAAATGCAGAGAAGCCTTTTGCTCGTTACATACATCCCCCATAAGAAGAAGATAACTCCAGTCTGGTACCTAGTTTCAGGTTGCTCGGTGGAGACTGTAAAGGAAAACAGCAGGATAGTCCAAAATTTCGAAAGAAAAAGGCAGAATGCGTACAGTTGTAGGGAGCGAACCTCAACATTAAATCAGAAGAAATGAACCATAGAAAACTGGTCTTAACATGGGGGGGGGGGGGGGGGACTGTAGGCTAGGATTGTGTGCAAGCTGTATCACAAACCCCACAAAAATCATGCCTAAAAGCATGCGACTCACAAAGGATAGATTCAACCTGCTAAAGCAGAGGTGCCATCAGTGGCCTTAAGAGCAAATAAGAGAAAAGCAGATTAAAGGGGGCTGCCTCATAATAATGTCACCCAGCAAAGAACAGTTTGAGCGTGCGTCTGTGACATTACAAAAATAACCTGCAAATGCTACATAAGGCATAGGTCAGAACCCTTAGGGCAAAATAAAGAGGTTGAATGTTCCTTTTTTTTGACCAAGTTCCACCATCCAATTAATTAGGTACGAATGTAATGTGAAGGAGGGGTGACTGGAAACGAAAGAATTATGTCTGGGAATTCCTCAACTGATTCTTCCAAGGGGTAAACTGAAGGGCAAAACCTTTGTAAATATGTCCTACCATTGTATTTCCATCTGTAACATGACCTTCCGATTTAAGAAAGTCAGCAACCACTGAGAAATGGCCAGTCAAGCATATCAGCCTGCCCTTTGGACAGCTCTTATGTTAAGGGTGGTGCCACTGTCTGAAAAAATGGTTTCCGCCTTCCTCATCATCAAGATGGGCAAAGAGGCCTCTCTAATACATTGCTTATTATACTACCCATTGGACTTAGTGTCACAACTGTTCTCTGATGCGCCATCCCCTTATCAACCACACTGTCAGCAATATCACCTGATCTGGCCCAAAGAGCGGAGGATCTTCTACGAAACATTTCTTGAAGAAAGAAGAGGATGAGTTTATCAACATCAGGTGAAGCTTGATGGAAAACAAGGGATAATAGCCTGATGTACAGGGACTGGTAGCCTCACAGCACAATTAGAAGCATTTACAGCGTGCTAATGTCCATGGCTATTCCAACTTTATCAGCGTGGAACTCCCTAAAGCATTTGTCCATGGTCTGCTAGCCATACGCTAACCACAAAGTACAGAAACCACGCATGCAGTATATAAATACAGAGAAAGAAAAAATTCGGAACATTATTTGAATAAGACAACGAGACTCCGGATGCATTGTGGGATGCCTATGTACGCACTCATCAATTCAATGTTATGGAATGTTAACCCAATCTGTGAGAAACAAGATGGCTGCTGCCAGAATAACATACCACGGATCCGGCAATGCAATGGCATTGTGTAGCGAATCATACATAGCTGCTAGCATACTTAGCTTTATTAGTCTCAACACAGTCTCCCACAACACCCTCATCAACAGACTCCACAACCTAATACAAGAAGACACCCTCAAGTTGATTGCCTCCTTCCTCACAGGACGCTTCCCCCCCTACACTTCAGCACCCAAAGACATCATCGGCGGCGTACCGCAACCCTCAGCCTCAACCTGTTTAACAGCTACATGACCCCACTCGCAAGCCTCGTCAAATCCCATGGCATCAGCATCATCTCCTACGCCGACGATATGCAACTTATCCTCTCCCTCACCAATGACCCAGACAACACCAAAACCAACTTCGCTAACGCCATGACCGACATAGCCAATGGGATGAGAGACAACCACCTCAAGCTGAACTCTGACAAAACTGAAGTACTCATCTTCGGGAGCAACATCTCCGCCTGGGACAACAGCTGGTGGCCAACCCAACTCAGACCCAGCCCTATCCCTACCCCTACCGACCACTCCCACAACCTAAGGATTGTCCTCAACAGTCAACTGACCATGAAACGTCAAGTCAACATTATTGCCTCCTCCTGCTTCCACACCCTCTGCATGCTCTGCAGAATCTTCAAATGGATCCCCACTGAAACCAGGAAAACCGTCAAGCAAGCCCTCATCACCAGCCCCCTTGACCTCAGCAATGCCCTCCATGCCAGCATCTCCACCCAGCTACTCAGTAGACTGCAGACCATTCAGAACACAGCAGCCCAACTCATCCTGGACCTCCCTAGATGCACTCATATCACACCTCTCACCTGAGGAACCTCCACTGGCTCCCCATCCAGATGAGATGCCAATTCAAGATCCTCACCGTCACCTACAAGGCCCTCCACGACCTCTGACCCTCTTAAATTAACCAACGTCTCAAGTTCCACCAACCCTACAGACACCTCCACTCCACCTCTCTCACACCACCCGTATACATTGTAGTCGCTGTGGCGGATGCAACTTCTCATACATCACTGCAAGAGCTTGGAACGACCTGCTACCTCACCTCCGGACATCCCCCTCACTGACAGACTTCAGGGAGAAGCTTAAGACCTGACTCTTCTACTAAGCACAGCGCCCAGATACCCCACGGGGAGATAGCGTGCGCTATACAAATGTGTGATTGATTGATTGATTGAAGCACTACTCTTTGTAAAGGCAGAGTCAAATGCTTCCCCACCCCATCCAGGTTCAACCATGTTCCAGGAAAACAGAAATGGCGCTAGATGGTAGGGGTAAGATGCTCACTTGCTGATGAAAAGGGGGTCTATAGGAAATTTTGGTTGTCTTCTCAAAGAGGAAATCTGATGCATGACCCACTGTGCCCAAAACAAAATCTGAGTAAAGTAGCTGAAGAGTTGTTCCCTTAAGACACTGCAAATACTATCCACAGCCACTGAAAATGGCCCCTTTAAAGCATGAGTTTGTAGATAAGACAACTACTTATGCATGTGGGCAGAAATAGCAATTCTTCCTGTGAGAGACTGCCCCTATTATATATATTTTCCTTACCCATTGGGGAAGAATAATCTGTAAAATTAGATTAACACAGGTGCCTAATATCCAGGTGTAGGTCAATGTCATTGCCAAAGAAGAGGGGCGGATTAGTAAAGCTCGCCTTCATGTGCTTTAGAGAATTAAGGGGGTCATTCTGACCCTGGCGGTCATTGACCGCCAGGGTCAACGACCACGAGAGCATCGCCAACAGGCTGGCGGTGCTCTCAAGGGCATTCTGACCGCGGCGGTTTGGCCGCGGTCAGAAAGGGAAAACCGGCGGTCTCCCGCCGGTTTTCCGCTGCCCTCAGGAATCCTCCATGGCGGTGCAGCTTGCTGCACCGCCATGGGGATTCCGAAACCCCATACCGCCATCCTGTTCCTGGCGGTTCGCCTGCCAGGAACAGGATGGCGGTATGGGGTGTCGTGAGGCCCTAAGTCTTTTGTACATGATAGGTAGAAAAATCTTTATTCCCTTACAAATTGCAAAGGTACACCTTTGGGCCTTCATCCCACCCACCCCAATGAGAAGATTGGTGCCTTGGATAGCGAGAAAGGAGTGCGAACCAACAATAAATGAAGAGTCTGTGGCACTATAACATTGCAAAGGGCACTGGACGCCTACTTCTTCACCATCAAACCCATTCAAATGGGCCTTTTAAAGATCCATCCAGTGAAGTGCCCACTGTGGGAGTCAATTGGGATACCAAGAGAGTCACAATGCAGTCAGACTCTGTCAAATCATATGGACTGTAAGCAACATGCAGCAACTGGACAATGCCCAGGATAAATGGAAGAGTTACAGAGAAAAAGAAGCCAGAGGGGAGCCAAGCATTCAAAGTACCTTTAGTGGGGCTCATGTAAAAAAAGATTTCCAAGCACAAATCTTTGGTGCACAATTATAGGGCAAAAAACCTCTCAGCCAGCTGAGGCCAGTTCCCATCTTGTGAAGGTATCAATACTGTTTGTCCTAGAACTGGTGGCACTGGGCTTTTGCTTGTGTTCACATTTAACCTGATTTGATTACCCTGGCTCAGCACAATAATCTACTTTGTAGAAGAACAATGTTACTCTGCAAGCAAAATATGTTATCTAGTTCCAGCCAGGGTATATTTTCAGTGAGAACATGCCCAGGGCACTTAGATCTAGTAGACAACTTGGGTGAGCCTGGCAACACTACGTACACTGGACATCACAATGCTGATAACAGCACCAATATTATCAGAACAAGAAGGATCTTTAGTGCATGGGACAAACAAAGGTACTATTGGAATGCATGGGCACAGCAGTGCAAGCAATGTTATGGCCACTTAAGGAAGAAAGTCAGTGCCTGGAGTGTAAAACACCACAAAGTGTCCTCCAGTTAAACCGGAAGCAGGTTGAGGTGTGTTGCACACTTCCAAGTTTCCTCTGTTATAACGAGTCTGGTGTAAAGCAACTGGCAGTTTCATTCCCGATGGACAGAACATACCGTTTGGGAAAAAAAGATTGTTCGGTTTATGGAAATAAAGACCTATTAACCTTAGAATATAGAGGTCTTCCGTGTGATTGAGCCATTCATTTTTGTGGGTTTTGGAGGCTGCAAATTAAAATTTAAACATGAAAGGCCACAGAAGAAGTAGTTTAGCTTATCCATGTAGGAGAGAGAATTACAAAGCACACAATTAGCCCAAGTGTGCCCATCCCCCCATTATGGCGACAAAAATGTTGTGGCTAGGATTCATAAAAGGACACTAAGACAATCATCATTTTATGAAGCTTGTTAATTGATTAGATAAAACTTGTTAAAGGTGTAATTACGTGGCTTCATCTAGGAGAACGAAAATCAGCAAAAGGAGTGGACAAATGTAAAGCATCTGTGAGTACTTACAGTAGAAGGAGAAGGAGTGCCATAGGAAAACCACTAGGTGCAGGAAGTGGGAGAAGTATGCTCCTGGGAGTCTAGAGTTTGTGGCACTAGGGCATTCCAAAAGGTATGTCTGGTGGTCAGAAAAAATAAAATACTTTTTGCACAGTAAAAGATGGCGATAGCAGATTATGGCCCAAAACAAAAGTAGCGTCTGTAAGGGTGAGAAAAGGGATTTCAGAGTGGGTTCTTTAATTCTGGAGATAAGAATCTAGGCCGGGGTGTAGAAACCCATCATGCCAACAGAGGTAGATGCAAATTAAATTCTCAATGACACTGAGAGGCTAATCAAGAAATCTGTAATCAAATAAAGTGTTGTGCAGTCTTCATCTGACCCCTGAGGAATTATATAAAGCATGCATAAATCTCAGCAAAAGCTAATACTTAAGAAAAACTGCTACAGGTAATGTTGCCTAGTATTTAAAGATTTCCTCTGGATCAGCACAAAGAAGACCTGCATTCCTATTCAAACGCTGAACCTCGCTGTTGCTACAACTTTGCTCTTCTTTTTGCACTTTAGGAGAACTTCCAAGCCTGTCTGTGTCTGTTAGTGTCTGAGGTGGCCTTCCAATTTTTGCCATCTGGAAGATCTGAATCAATCAAGACCAGACCACTTTGTTGCTCTTACTCTTTCACCTTGAAAGCTCCACACAAGTCAATGAGCGCTGACTAACTCTGCTATTGTGATATTACAGTACTGAATATCTCATGGAGGGCCTGCTGTGCCCTTGGTGTCTTCTGGCACCACCATATTGCCAACCCAGTAGGACTGAATTAACAGAGATCAGCTCCCTGCTGTCAATGGCTACTTGCATTTGAATCCCTCCCTGCCCCGTACCTTCACCAAGAAAATTCTGCAGTCCATCTGTGAGCACTGATTAATTCTGTTGTTGCTTCACATTTGCTCTGCACATTGCACTTTAGGAGGTCTTGCTTACTTGGTGGTGCCTGATGGGCTTCTGGTATGGAACTCTTGCCATCCAGCAGGTTGCAAGAAACAGACACCAGCTCAGCCTAGTCAATGGTGGACCACCTGTGAGCCTTTCCCTACTCCCATCCTTTACCTTAAGGTCTCAGCATGCCAAAACCTGCAGAAACTGAGGGCCATGGGCCATAACCCACAGGATTACATTTAAAAAAAACCAAGATATCTTTATTGTCATCCATCTGATTATTTATTGGAAAGATTTTCCAAATGTATATGGGAGCTAAATGATCTTCACTGGAGGGGCCTTATTAGAAAATTGTACATACCTTATTTAGCACCAAAATGTACTAGATGACTCACCATGATATGGTGCAGGAGGTGAACTTAGTGGGATGGGAATTGCAACAGCTCTGTATGTGTGTACCTTAAGCTATGTTGAATCCCTATTCAATTATAACAGACCCCAATGCAAAGTAAATGCTTGAAGTTTGCTTTTCCTCTACAGAGATGTGTTATGCAAACGCTTTGTTTGGATCTAGGGTGTGTGCTCCCCTGTGGGTGCCAAATTACTGGCCCCAAGTTTTACTTTCAGCTGCGTAAACGTAGGCAAATCAATTGCTGGCTGGCTTATGTATGGACAAGCTAGTTGTTAGCAAACCTTGCTGGTCGTACAGTTGTTGTAATTAATTACATCCTTGTTTAAGAAATATGGAATATCACATGACTCAATTACTACAATACAGCAAAAGTAGGTTAATGAACAAGTTACTTAGTTTCGGTAACGATTTATCTGGTAGGGACATATTGCAGTTGCAGAGTCCCTACCTTGGAATTTCCCCCAGGCATCAGACTAGATCCGGAGATTTTTCTTTGAGCAGTACCTTTGCGCGCCATCAGGTGGCGTCTGTCAACTCCATGTGCATCTTTGGTGTTGTGCTCGCCATGATGACGTTGTGGTCGAATACAGGCACCACCACAGTGTGCTGACGTCACTTTTTTTTGTTCACATTTTCCATGCCAGTAGTGCAGAGCCATGAAGAACACTGAGAATGGTGTGCCAGAACTAGGGCCCTGAAAAGGGAATCTCTGTCCCTAGAAATCAGTTTGCAGAGCGGGGAGGATGGGTGGGTTGGTAAGGAATATGCAACTAGAATATGTCTCTACCAGATAAATCGTTACCAAAGGTAAATAACTTGTTAATCTGATAGAGAATTCTAGTTGCAGATTCCTTACCTTACAATAGATACCAAAGCAATGCCATCCTCGATTGTGGGCTGCAAACGAAGATCATACTAGAATGTTCTGCAGGACCGAACGGCCAAACTAGCCATCTCTGCAGACCTGAATGTCCAGGTAGCAATGCTTAGTGAATGTGTGCAGGGATGCCCATGTTGCTGCCTGTCAGATATCCAGGACAGGAACACTGCCTTTGGAGTGAGCACGCAAGCCCTGAGGGGGTTGCTTCTTTGCCAAAGCGTAGCACATTTTGATATAGTACAGTCAGTACCCATCGGGAGATGGTATGCTTCTGCACCATCTTCATTTTCTTCACACCCACATATCCAAAAAAGAGTTGCCCGTCCACCCGGAAATCACTAGTACGATTGAGCCAATGCTCTTTCTGGATCCAGATGGTAGAGCCTCTCCTCTTCACGAGTGGGATGTGGGGGTGCATAAAAAGTAGGCAAATGATGGATTAGCCTATGTGAAAAGGCGTAACAACTTTAGGAAGGAAAGAGGCCCTTGTACGGAGCACTACTTTGTCAGGGTGGACAGACGAAAAATGGTGGCTTGGAAGAAAGAGCTTGAAACTCACCCTGGAGCAGAGGTGATGGCAACAAGAAAAGCAGTCTTGATTGTAAGAAGCCGCAGGGGACAATTGTGCAGCAGCTCAAAAGGGGCACACATAGGGTAAGTTAGGACCAGGTTCAAGACCCACTGGGGCATAATGAATGGGGATGGAGGAAACAAACGGGTGAGTCCCTTAAGGAACTTTCAAACAATGGGAGACTTGAAAGAGGAACGTTGATCTGGCAATCTAAGAAAGGCCGACATAGCCTATAACTAACCTTTAGGGGTGCCCAAAGGAGAGCCCTGCTGGGCCAAAGAAAGAATGAACAAGAGAACCCCAGAGAGAGGTGCAGAAAGGGGATCAACAGACTTGTTGGTACACAATGCCACAAATTTATGCTAACAGGTGTATACCATTTTGGTGGAGGGATGCAAGGATGCCAGAATAACATCACAAACTTTGAGCAAAGGGCCAAAAGCTGTCAACTGCTGCCGCTCAAACTCCTCACAAGAAGGTGGAGACTGGACAGGTTTGGGTGGAGAACCTTCCCCTGCTGATGCAACAGAAGGTCCTCCCGAAGAAGCATTCTGATCGGAGGATCCGTAGCCATGCTCAGTAGCTCTGGATACCATACTCTTCATGCCCAGTCCAGAGCCACAAGGATTACTTGTGCCCAGTCGCTCTTGATCTTTTTCAGAACTCTGGGCAGAAGTGGTATAGGCGGGAAGGCGTAAAGAAGACCTGAGTTCCACTCGAGACGAAAAGCATCGCTGAGAGGATGACGCCTTGGAAACTCCAACATGCAAAACAGTTGACATTGTGCGTTCCCTGCAGAGGCAAACCAATTTACCCAAGGCTCTCCCCACTTGCGCCACCTTCGGATGGAGACGACATTCGTGATCGATTATGCATAGATGGTTGAGTTTATCTGCCCAGGCGTTCAGAGTGCCCACCACATGGTGAACCACCAGGATTATGCTCGGATGTTACAGCCACATCCAGAGGCACACAGCCTCTTGGCAAAGAGTCCACAACCCCACTGCGCCCTGCTTGTTGCAGTACCACATGGCGGTAGTGTTATCGGTGAACACTTGAACCACTTTTACTTTTAGAGAGGGAAGGAATGCTTTCAATGTAAGCCTGATCACCCGGAGCTCCAAAATACTGATGTGGAGTCTGGACTCCGCAGGAGACCAAAGACCTCTGATCTTCGCCTCTCCCATGTGGCCGCTCCATCCCAGGAGTGACACATCTGTTAATACAGTAAGGTCTGGTTGGGGAAGGAGAGGGATCTGCCATTGACCCACTTGTGATTCGAAAGTCACCACTGCAGGTCTTTCGCAGTTCCCTCCAAGATCTGGACCATATTGGAGAGATTTCCCCTATGCTGTGCCTACTGGAACTTCAGGCCCCACTGCAAACCCCACATATGCCATCTGGCATGTGTCACCAGCAGGATACAGTAGGTCATAAGGCCCAGCAGCCTCAGAGTCATTCTCACTAAAATCCAGGATAGAGGCTGAAACACTGGAATCATAGACTCAATATCCTGGACTCACTTTTCGGGAGCATAAGCCCGAAACTGCACTGTGTCCAGAACAGCTCTGACAAAAGGGAGCGTTTGTGAAGGAATCAGGTGTCACTTCGACATGTTTATAGTGAACCCCAGCAAGTGAAGAAGGTTCACCGAACTCTGAAGGTGGGAGACGACTGTCTGGGGCATGTTTGCCTTCAATAGACAGTCGTCGAGGTAGGGGAAAACTGAAACCCCTAAACTGCACAGATGAGCTGCAACCAGCGCTATCACTTTTGTGAATACCCGAGGGACGCTGGTAAGGCCGAAGGGGAGCATGGTAAACTGAAAGTGCTTGCGACCTACCATGAATCGCAAGTAGCGCCTATGGACAGGTACGACGGGTATATGGAAATTAGCATCCTGCAAGTCCAACGCTACCATCCAGGCTCCTGGGTCCAAGGCAGACAAGACTTGAGCCTGAGTGAGCATTCTGAACTTCTCCTTCTTGAGGAAGAGATTGAGGGCCCGAAGGTCTAGGATAGGACATAGGGCATTGTCCTTTTTGGGCACCAGAAAGTAGAGGGAATAATAACCATAACCTACTTCTGCTGCAAGGACCCTCTCTATGGCTCCTTTGGCCAAGAGAGCTGTGACTTCCTCATGGAGAAGGGATAAATGATCCACAGGTAAGTGGCTGTAGGATGGAGGTATGGCCGGAGGGGCAGTCTCAAAGGAAAAGGAGTAGCCCCTTCAGACTATTTGCAAAACCCACCTGTCTGTTTTGATATATTCCCAGTGGGGCAGGTGATGGCAGATTCTGCCCCCAAATGGTTGGAGATGGTGGGGTGGTCTAGGAGAGTTTGGAGGCTACGCCAGGGGTGGACTAGGCATACTTCTGATGCCCTGTCCCACGAGCCCAATGCGTTCTGTGTCTCCGGTCACGCAGTGGCAGAGTAGCATGCTTGGCTCAGTGGCTGGCAGAGAAAGGATGGGACAGGGAGTCCACTTCTGTGACCATGAAAGGGGGGGAAAAGCGGTCTGTGTTGGGCGAAGGCAGCCGCGAGATCAAGGGACCAAGCCGTAGCCCAGGACTCCTTGAACCTCTCGAGTGCTGAATCCGCATTGTCTCTGAAGAGACAGGTGCCATTAAGAGGCAAGTCCATGAGAGACTATTGGACATCCCACGAGAACCCAGACATCCTCAACTAGGCGTTGCGTCTCGAGGCCATAGTTCACGCAACCGATCTGTCCAGTGAGTCAGTAGTGTCCAACCCAAAATGAATCATGAACTTAGCCACATCCCTCTCATCAGCAATGGCTTGGGAGATAATGGTCTGGGCCTCCTCCGGGGCCTGCGGCAATACCTGCATTACAGTATCCCATAATGAATGGGTGTAGCGGTCCAAAAGGCATGCAGTGTTCACGGACGGCAACACAAGACCGGAGGAAGAAAACATTTTCTTCCCAAAATGATCCAGTCTTTTTGATTCCCTATCCGGAGGAGTGGATGGGATGCGCCTGAGCAGTAGTTCCCAACTTTTTGACTCATGAGGACCCACTACTGGAAGCTGGGGACCCCCCAAGCAAATTCTACAATTTAACTTTCAAACATGAAAACAGTCATTCACAAAAAACACACAAACAAGTTCAAACCAAACAAATACTCAAATAACTAAAGATATAATTGTTTTATATTGACAAATTATGCAACAATTGAAAAACGTCAATGGGAAGGTTGGTGCTGCATCTCAGCAAATAACTGTTCAGTGTTTGGTTTTATTTAGGAAAGCTGAATCCTCAGGTCAGATTCTATATTTCCCATGCAATTTGTTCCTATTTTTTAGGTACACAGATCTGAGAAAGCCTTTTCATACAATATGTAGTAGGGAAAGGAAGAAAAACCATAAGGGCCTCATCTCTCAGTAGCCTCTCTGCCAAATTTATTTCATTTGTTTTATAGCACCTCTCATACCAGTGTAGGGTGTTGGAGCACTTTACAGGGGACTACAAGGTGTAGAATTCACATGCCATCCGTACTGGTAGGCATTTTCCGAGTGCTTGGTCTGGAGAAGCACAACCTCAGGACTCAGAACATAACACAGTGGCTAGCGCTGGCTTTAGTAATAATGTATTGCTATTCAAGCAAACCTTTTTTCACAGCATAAGGATAATGAAAGACTGGGGAAAAACATAACTTTCTAATTTGTTCCCGCAGTACTGTGTTGGCACTTCATATCATAGCTCACTGGGCCAGATTACGATTGTAACTTATGAACTGCACAGTGACAAAATAATCTCTGTGACAAAAGCAGTAACCCGCTGTGCTATGCACATAAAATACTTTTCTTTGCACGACACACGTTCTTTGCAGCAGGCATATTAACTATCTAAGCTAACTTAGACAAGTCAAAACTGTCACTAGACAAAACGTCAATCTCTGTCCAGCAAGTACATTAATCATTAGAGTTATCATGACACATTTATTTTTTTGTCGGAAAGCTTACAAGATACTTTGCAGTGCTTTTAAAGCTGCTGCACAAATGAACTAACAAACATAAAACACACAGGTTTCTGTAGAGGCCTCGAGCTGGAGAAGTGCCCTCCTGCTGGCTCAGGCCTGCGTAGCCCCCTGGGAATGTGTCACGGACCCCTGGGGGTCTTCGGACCACAGGTTGGGAACCACTGCTCCAGAGGAAAAAGAAGCCAGGATAACAAGGCTCTCAGGTGTAGGGACAGGAATTTAGGGTTGTTTGGCACAGGCTGATGACGGTGGGCAATGGTTATATTCACAGGAGCCCCTTTGATGGGTCTGGACCAGGTACCCCTCTGTGAGGGCTTCATTGAAGGGTAAAAGGTGTTCCGAAGTGGAAGCTTCAGGCTGAAGCACCTCAGTCAATAGGTTAGTCCTAACAGCCGCAGAAGGAAGCTCAAGGCCACGGATTTTGGCTGCCCTACTGCTCACCATAGAATATGACCCTCCCTCTGCCGTAGCCATGGTAGGTGGAGAAAGCATGCCAGCGTCTGGAGAAGTATCCAGGCCACTAACCTCGCCCAACACCCGTGCCCAGTCCATATCAGGGTGGTCAAGGTGGTATTCCAGAGGGTCCAGCGACCCCTCCAAACCTTTCTCATATTCATACCCATAGTAAAGAGTCAGAATCCAACCTGGGGTGAGAAGACCCCATCGAAGTCAGATCCGGTGTCGATCAATGCTGTTCCGGCTCCGGGTCATTGGGGATGAGGGTTGGGTTGACGTCGATTGTGGGCCCAACCGGCGTCAGGAGTGTCAACATCTTTGGCGGCGCCAAGGAAGGTCGCGCTGGCACAACTGGCGTCAACACAGATCTGAAGGGGCCCTCAGTGGCCAAAGCCACCATTAGTGAACCTGAGGGGCCCCTATCCGATCCCCTAGGCCCTAAAGGCGCCACAGGGGAGTCGGTCTGCCCAGATGATGCACATGGCCTCGTAAAACTTCTTCAGCTGGGCAGGGGAGGCTCCAGCTCCTGGGAAGTCGGAGGTGCGCAAAGCAGATCCAGAAGCAGGCTCAATGGACGGAGGCCTGAAGTGTCGACGCTCTTCCCGCGTCGGCTGAGCAACGGTGCGAAGTTGAAGAACGTTTAACCTTCTTTAACTTCTTATTGTGACCAGAGTGTCCCAAAGATTTAGAATGGGATGACGAGGAGTGGTGATGACTCCACGGGCGGTCTCAAGACCTTCCTCTAGAACGAGACGTGGAGTGATATAGAGTTGAGGACCGGGCCGCCATGAGCTTCAGGGACCGCTCCCTCAAAGACTTTGGGTTTATGGCCCGGCACTCAGAGCATGGCTTTGGGTCATGCTCCAGACACCACAAACACATGAGGTGCGGATCTGTCACCGACATCATCTGTCTTCCTTGACAAACTTGACGCACCAAAAAGTAAAAAATAACTACAAAAAGATTAACTCTTCTCCGGATCTGTGTGAGGCACGGAAAAAAAAGAACGGACGTCAGCATGCCGGGGTGGAGCCGATATATGACCACGATGTTATCACTGCGACCACAACGCCAACAACGCATGCGGTGTTGACAGACGCCACCTGTCGGCATGCAAGGGTACTGCTTGAAGAAAAATCTCCATATCCAGTCTGATGCCTGGGGGAAATTCTAAGGTAAGGAATCTGCAACTAGAAGCCTCTATCAGATAAGTTAAATCATAAGTCACTCTCTATGTTGTACCTGTTTCAGGACATCTAACAATATGTGAAGGGATAGAAATTGCTGAACCCTTAAGTGTTTCAAAGTGTTTTTTAGCATAACAAATTAAATCCAGACCCAATTCTACACTGCTGCCCAATCACAAGGATGATCAAAGGATTCATGCTAAAAAATAATCAAAATCACTGAAACAAGTCTGGCGACCATTTCGGTTTGTGCAACTGTGGAGCCGGCATAGCTAATATTTCCCAAATGCCATTACCAAATTCTTTGTGTGAAATGCCAAGAAAACTACACCTATGCCATCTCTTTCATTTGACCACTGCATTATAAACATAGTAAATGCACGGATATATTTATTAGTTCTTCTTTCTCTTCCAGTAGCAATTGTGATGTAAAAATGATGGATATTTTGAAATGAGTAGTGATCATTTAATAATATCTATGTCTAGATTTCATATCCAAAATCCTACATGTAGAATTCAGATTTAAAATAATTATATATTAACCGTTTAAATTGTTTATGTAAGTTGGTTTTCTTTCAAATATATTCTTGCAGATCAAATTAATTCTGAAATAAAAAAGGAGATGCTTTTGATTCGCACAAATGCCTGTTATTCCTCCTTGACTACAAGCATTGATGTCATGTGTGACTTGTAGTGAATCATCAATATCCAATAATGTTAAATTCTTTGTTTGGAACTACAGATCACATTCTCTATCCAGATGAGGTACTTACCTTCAGTTTGTCAAACTTGTCATCTACATCTTGTAGCCATGACATAAACTGCCGTGCATTAAAACGATCACGTACGGATGTTTTACCATCATCAATCTACAACGCAGATAGAAAAATAGAGGTGTTTAGACTGGAATAATTGTTGTGGTACAATACTAGGTATTCAGTATGCATATAAAGAGAAAAAACATTAAATACATAATTATAAGTAAGGGATGACACCTAAAATATAAAGCTACATATAACTAGAAGTCACACATCTGGTGCTTTAGGATCTTTAGCAGACATTTCAAGTAGTGGGAAACATTTCAGGGAGCCATCGCCAGGTATAGGCTTTTGTTTAAATATCAATATGTTCAACTTAACATTTACTTTATATTTGATTTAAAGAAGGTTTCACAAACAAAAACATACAATAACCAGATGCAGTTTCAGTAAAAAAGTTCCATAACAATAACACTATATTTCAATGCAGAAACCTGAAAAAGATGTGCTAAAAACTGTAAAAATGCAGTATACTACTACAATGATGTGATAAAAACAATGAAGTAACCACAGGATAACTAAGTTCCCCACTGGACAATATGGGAGGGTTGTGATTCTTTAAAGAAAGCAGAACCCCAAATATGAATACATCTAGAGAAACAAATTGTGAGGTTTTGAGGGAAATACCCATGGCATCATAAAAAGACAATACGTCACTCAACTGTTTCTGGGCCCAGGTCTACCATCTGCAAAGATAGTACACACAGACATGGAACATAAAACTGGAACATAAAACTGGAACAGAGAGGTAGGCAGGAAGAGACAACAAGCTGGTAGGAGGAACAAAAGCAGACTGAAGACAGTGCTGCTGGAAAGATTTTCAGTGTGGGAATGCTGGACATTGGTGCAGGGATGTGGAATTCCTATCGCCCGACGCCCGGGACATCTTGTTTGGGGTCAAGGGCAACAAGATTTTATGTTTACTTTGTCCTTGGGACAAGCAGACCCAACCCTCTGCAGCACAAACCCTTTGGCTGCCTGTTTACAGAGAGTGGAACTCTCTGCAGTTGAGGTAATGTGTTTCCAAGAGATAATGCTGTTCGAACTTGTATTTATGGTTCATTATTTGAAAACCTTCATTATTAGGGTGAGTGCTGTAAATAAATGTTTTAATGTCACACTTCACTACTGACGTTGGTTCCAGTACAAAAAAAAAAAAACGTGTATACACATGTTTGAAAAGTTTAGGCTATGAGGCTAAGTATAATGCTCCCAGAATGCTCTCTGATTATATGCAAATGAAGTGTCATTTAGTAAAATGTTTTGATGCATGCTAGTATTTCCCAAAAATATTTCTAATGGAAAATCAGTGTAACCATTTTCAACACGATTATGGGAAGCATGAAAATAAACAAACACTGACAAAGCCAACTGATCTGACATATTTGTATAAGTCTTTTAGTTTCATCAATGCGTGTCTTGTTTTGACATGGCTTTTGTAACACGTTGTGGGAGCTACCAGGTCCTCAACATTGTAACAAACACTGGCAAAAACCCCCCAAAACTTTTTTTAACTCTAAAAGCACATGTTGCCACCAGTGGCATAACAAAGGCCCCGCAGCCGCCCTCCAGGGGGCCCCTTCAGCACAGCACCTGCCCTGAGAGAGTCTGGAGAGGGGGCTCCTCCATGTTCTTTGCAAAGGGGCACCCTCCAGTTTCATTACGTCACTGATTGCCACTGTAGTTCCTGACACTGAACAAAACTACTTTGTGTGCCAATATGCTCCTTGTGGAAGAGAAGAATGCGATCACTCACAGTAAAGCCAGCCGAAAGAGAGAGAAATAGAAGTTTAATAAAAACAAAATGTCTTTGTTAACACCAGACCTAATTAGGGACCAAGACCCACATGTAGGTAGCTTTTTGCATGTCGCAAACAGCGACTTTCGCTGTTTGCGACGTGCAAAAAGCACATTGTGATGCACAAACCCAGTTTTGCGATTCGGTAACCTGGTTACCGAATCGCAAAACGGGTTTGTGACTCGCAATTAGGAAGGGGTGTTCCCTTCCTAATTGCGACTCGCAGTGCAATGTAGGATTGTTTTGCGAATGCGGGCGCAAACCAATCTCAGTTTGCACCCATTTCAAATGGGTGCTAAGACTTTCACAAAAGGGAAGGGGTCCCTCTGGGACCCCTTCCCCATTGTGAATGTCACTGTAAACATTTTTTCAGAGCAGGCAGTGGTCCTGCGGACCACTGCCTGCTCTGAAAAAATGAAACGAAAACGTTTCATTTTTCGTTTTTGTAATGCATCTCGTTTTCCTTTAAGGAAAACGGGCAGCATTACAAAAAAAAAAAAAAAAAAACTGCTTTATTGAAAAGCAGTCACAGACATGTTGGTCTGCTGTCTCCAGCAGGCCACCATCCCTGTGAGGCCGCCATTCGCAAGGGGGTCGCAAATTGCGACCCACCTCATGATTATTCATGAGGTGAACATTTGCGAAGCCCTTGCGAATCACAGATGGTGTCAGGGACACCATCCTACATTCGGATTTGCGACTCGCAATTTGCGGGTCACAAATCTGAACCTACCTACATGTGGCCCCAAATTCTTAAAGAAAGTCACAAAAGTGCACCCATGGTATAGTGTCGTACCCCTATAAAATATTTGTGAACTGTATTTTAGCATGGGTAAATACGCATGTGTAGATTTGCTCATGTGAAAATCTATTGAGCATTTGCAAGTTCATTTTCCCTCCAGCCACTTTCTTCCCAACCCTGGAAGAAGCTCTAATTCTGCCATTGTCAGGAGTAAATGTCCAACCTTTCTTATTATGGGAAAATATTAGAGAGAAGCTGGTGAAAATCTTTAAAACATGCAGGTTAGTAGGTTTGCAGACTCAAAGGCATTCCAGCCCTGGAACTATTGCTTACTGCTTCCTCCAGCCCCAGTATGCAGATCTGCAGAAAGGTGGAAAAATAAGGAAATTGCTACAGTAGGGATTGAAACTGCTAGTATTCAAGCCCTACTATGGTAGTAGCCCTGGCATAATCAGAGAGGCTATTATCAGAGCTCTTACATAATAAGATTGCTGCTATAATTTGGCGCCACACTACATGGCACCAAAGGGACAAGTAGATCTTTTTACAGGACAAGTAGATTTGAGAAGCAACCTGTCCCGTGGACAAGTAGATATTTTAATAAATTCCACACCCCTGTTGGTGTCAGGTCTGTAAAGTTACATACTGTTGGAGACATCCGAATGTTACTTAAAATGCATGTTTCAAGTTTATTTCACTATTGATATAGACCTCAATCAAGGTCAACAAATTGATATCCAGTAAAACAGTACAACCAATATTCTAGACCTCAGTATAACAAACAATAAAACACAAGCTACAAATTAAGACAGCTTCTAAAATATTGGCAAAATATTCCAAAGGAACTGAACACCAAAAAGCAAACTTCTTCATTTGGGGCATTGCGGGAAATTAATGTAAAGTTTTAATATTAATTTAATATTATTTAATATTAAAAGTAATGTAATGATTAGTGGATTAGGAAACATATTGTAGACATCCCTTAACGCAGGGCAAGGATGTAACACATGAACCATGCTTTGAGGTCCTGCATGAAAACAATTGCAGCTAAATAAAATCTTGATAGTGACTCCTCTTTCTTCCAGTATACCTCTTAAGGGAAAAAATACTCATTCAGATAATCATTATCAGGATCCTTACATTGAGCCGTAGATGGGGAGAAATTTGGTAGAGAAGGTACAGTTGAACTTGTTAAATGGGATAGCAGATGCTGGGCTAAATTAACACAGTTTTCCATATACTGAGAATAATGTACAAGCGCAGTTTGAGTTTTTAAAAATAATCACAAATAGCACAGGGACAAGTTCCTAAGGAATTCTGTATCAGAATTTAAACTTTCTAGGGCACATTTCAAGTTGTCAAGAAAGGTCATGTGATTAACTGATCCCTTAGCTAAATCATTGTTCAAGAGCACTCTTGAGGATGATGCTGGTGCATAGCAAAGCTTATATTCCAAACTAATTATACTTGTCTATGTCTGAGCATAGGTGCTAGGTAGTCAAAGCTCTAATATAATCATTTGCACTGAGATAGCTGTGCTTCAGCTACAAAATTTTCATAAGATCTTCTCATATACATTTGAAGGGGACCAACTGGAAATGGATATAGAGTCCAAAGCATACCTTGATTATGTTATTAACTTGTAATAAATTATTAAAGTGCCTCCTCCCCATGGACATATAAAAGTGTTGCAGAGCACCTGCAAGGCAACTGCTTTATTGACTAAGCAAGTAAAATGCAACCTATAATCTAAATTACTGGTGAAAAATTCTAACCAGATAAACATAGTTTTTAACAATCTGTAGTTTTTCATGTCTAATGTATCAATTATATGAAATCCTCCTTTTTCATTCCACCTAAAGTTAAAACCTTTTTTGATTCAAGGATAGAACAATGAGCAAAGACAGGCCTCAGAGTCCCCCCCCCCCACAAAACAGCATCCTTTTTCAATACAAAAATCGGGATTTCATTGGGACCCATCAGAGCAGAAACCCTCGCTCTAAACATGCATGTCTAGTAACTGAGCAAATGTATTTAAGCTAGAATGTGTGCTTTTGTGAGTCTCTGGAAGGGGGTGGGTGAGGTGGTTCAGTCTATATGTGAGCACCAATTGATAAATAAGGGACTTTAATATGGTATGTTAGTATAAGGACATCATAGTGTGCACATTCTTTTGCTAAATTACATTTTGTTGCTGATAAAAGATCACGAGAAACAATGACACTATCTGCTTCAAAGTCTTGAATATGATTTTCTTTTTTAATTACATTTTATTGATTGCAGTTCGAACAGATCAAAGATACATACATATCTGAAAACATTGAAAAAGAAAAACACAAAAGAAAACAAAACATCCCGCCTCCCCTTCAGTACATTTCCTTGTAATGCAGATTCCTAGGTACTTGAACCTGTCTAGCTCAACCCTCAAAGGTAATGTCAGTATTTGACCTGGTGTCCATGTGCCCACCAGGACCAGCAATGACTTGTCCCTGTTAATCCCAAACCCAGAGACTTCACTGAATGCCTGGAAAATGTCTCCCAGACGTCAGACCGAAAAGGGTACCTGTGTCAAATATAGCAGGATATCATCAGCGCACAGAGAGATACATTAGTCTCTGCCACTGCTAGTCAGCGATCCCCAGATCAGCACATCCGTCCTACTCCAGTTGGCCAGGCCCTCAATCACCAGTGCAGATAGCATCGGCGACAGAGGGCAGCCCTGTCTAGCCCCCCTGTATAATCTAAATTCTCGTGAGCAATAACCACAGGCCTTCACTTTTGCAACGGGATTGTCGTATAAAAGCCTAATCCACCTCATAAATTTCGGGCCAAGCCCATTTTTCCCAGGATCCAAACGCATACCTCAATTCCATGGAGTCAAAGGCTTTATTAGCACCCAGGGAAGAGTATTGCTCTCCCCTTGGTGGAGTTTGTTATCAAAGCCAGGATATTATGAAGATGCCAGAGATTCAATGCCATGGAGCAGCCACGTATAAAACCACTCTGGTCCGGATGGACCAGGGTCGTCATTACTTTCCTGAGTCTGGTCACCAACGCTTTAGCCAGGATTCTGATATCAACATTTAGCAGTGAGATCGGGTGATAGGAATCTCCCAGGTCCCTGGGCTTGCCCGGTTTGAGAAGCATAACACTCGTTGCCGATCGCATATCCCTAGCGAGCTCCCCAGTTTCAAAGTCCTTTAGCAAGGCTGCGTGCAAGTGTGGCATTGTCCATTTACAGAGCTTTCGGAAGAACTCTATTGGGAATACATTGGGTACTGGGGATTTTCCTACCTGTAGTTGCCCCATTGCCACCGTCAATTCTTCCTCAGTGATATCCTCCTCTAGCCCTGCGCTCTGAAGAGCAAATAACTGTGGGATTCACAGAACTCCACCAATTGGGAAGCCAATTCCTGTTATACTTTTTGACTCCCTGATTGTCTCCCAGTTGAATGTCTATAATTCTTTGATAAATGAGTCTCTTCATTCTTTCTTACCTATCCAGCCTAATAATTAGCCTGTTTTATTACCTGCCTTATAGAGGTGTTTACTTTTCAAAAGATATTGGTGTTTTACTACGTCTCTGGCCACTACATTATATTCCTCCCTTTTCTGCACCATCTCTCTCAGTCTCCTGATCTGGTGAAACTGAATACATATTCTCTAGTGCCATGAGTTCACTTTCCAGAGTGAATAGTCTCTTCTGCCTCTCTCTCTCTTGTCCCTCACCATAGCCACCCATCTGAGGGTGGCCTTGTATGCCTTCCATAAGGGCACCGGGCTCTGTACTGAACCTACATTTTTGGTGAAATATTGTTGGGACGCTTTCCCTAGGTCTTGCACCACTTTTGTATTTTGGAGCAGACAGGTTTCCATTCACCAACCCACTCCCCAGTGATCGGGTTACCAAGGGCATAGTCAGCGAGTCTTGGTCACTAATTTCCCATGCTAAGTAAGTTTCCTCTGTAATTCTATGTCACATGTCTGCAATGGTAAAACAATCTATTTTCGAGTGGATGTCGTGGGCAGCTGAGTAATGTGAATATCCCCATTCCTGCACATGCAAAAATCTCCACTCATCACAAAGGCCCATTGCATGTATGAACCCCTCCAGTTTGTCAGTCTTAGGGTGTCCTTTCTGCATTTTACTAGTTCTATTCAACCCCAAATTCATCACCAGGTTAAAGTCTCCTCCCAGCTGTGTATGTTCTGGTGGAGTTTCCATGAGACCTGTACCTATCCTTTGGAGCACTTCTCCCTTTAGGCCAGGGGGTAGGTATCCATTGAATAATAATACAGAGGTGTTATCATATTCTCCCAGAATCACTATGTAACAGCCTTATGGGACCACCCATGTGCGGGTTGTGTGAAATGGGAGGGATATTCGTATAAGCACCATGACCCCCCCCCTAGAGCCTAACATATACTGTGCGTGGCCCACTACCTTATATTTCCCCCTTTCCATGGCCCTATGTTGCATGTCCATGAGGTGGGTCACTTGTAAGTAGATTAGGTCGGGCTGATACCTAGAGAGTGCCTTGTATATTAGGCCCCTTTTGATTTTGTACCCCAACCCCATCACATTTCATGTTAAAAGGCATTGCAGTAACTCAAGAGTCAATGGTCTACCTCCTTTGACCCCCATTGTCAGTTGTACCATTGTAAGTTGTCCCTTTAACAAGTAGAATCAAAAAAACAATCAACGTATTCCCCCAACTACCTCCCCTCCCTACCTTACTGTGCTGTGATTTTCGAACAAACCACCCTGCCAATTCATGGCGTGTCTCGACCCCAAACCCAGGAGGGAGGGCTTCCTCCCATGTCAAACATCTCGGAGGCATGAACAGAGGCCATCCCTGTGGAAAACCTCCCACATGTCTGTAATCAAGTTCCTCCGCCATGTCCCTTCAGAAGGAGGGGGCCTTATTTGGGGCCTCAGTCCAGTCCGGGTGGACCATGTCCAATTCAAGTGTTATTGATCCTCCTATTCTCAGCCCAGCAGGTCTGCTGTGTAGGAAAGTACCCTCTTTCTTGGCATGGTTACCCCCATGCTCTGCCTGTTTTCCGTGTGTTTGACTGTGTTCACTGGGATCCTGCTAACCATGGCACCAGTGATAATGCCCTCTCCCTTCTAACTTGGTGACTTGTATAATTTTCACCCCACATTTAGTATATTGGTGCCCCCATGTATGTCCCTAGTATATGGTACACAGGTACCCAGGGAATTGGGATACCAGGGGATCCCCATGGGCTGCAGCATGTATTGTGCCACCCAGGAGGAGCCCATGCAAAATGGTCTGCAGGCCTGCCATTGCAGCCTACGTGAAAGGGTGCATGCATCCTTTTGCCTCATAGGTCACTGCACCAAGTCACTATAAGTCACCCCAATGGCGGGCTCTGCTAGCCCAGAAGGCAGGCAGGGTGCAAGTACCTGTGTGTGCAGGCACCTCTGCAATAGTAGAGGTGCCCCCATTTTCATGGACTTCGTGAATGCGGGGACACCATTTTTTGCGTGTACTGGGCATAGGTCACTACCTATGTCCAGCTACATAATGGTAACTCTGAACCTAGGCATGTTTGATACCAAACATGTCAGATTTATACCCCAATAGTGTTGCCAGTATTAGAAGTATGATGCCATGCACTCTGGGGGCTCCTCAGAGGATCCCCAACATTGCTCCAATCAGCCTTCTAGGGTTTTCCAGGCAGCCCATGTTGCTGCCACCCCTCAGACAGATTTCTGTCTTCCTGCTGCTTGAACAGCTTAAGCCCAGGAAAGCAGAACAAAGGATTTCTATTGGGAGAGGCGGGTAACACTCTCTCCCTTTGGAAATAGGTGTTACATGGCTTGGGAGGGGTAGCTTCCCCAAGCCACTGGTATGCTTTGAAGGGCACATTTGGTGCTCACCGTGCATAAACCAGTCTACACTGGTTCAGGGACCTCTAGTCCCTGCTCTGCCGTGAAACTGGACAATGGAAAGGGGAGTGACCACTCCCCAGTCCATCACCCCCCGAGGGATGGTGCCTAGAGCTCCTACAGGGGGTCCCTGGGTTCTGCCATCTTGAATCCAAGGTTGGCAGGGACCTCTAGGAGCATCTGAGTGGCCAGGCATGTGACGTCAGAGCCCCCTCCCGATAGGTGGTCACCTGGCTAGGTGACTAATCCCCTTTCAGGGCTATTTAGAGTCTCTCTGTTGGGTGGGTCCTCAGATTCGGCTTGCAAGATTCCAGCAGGACTCCTCTGCAACCCTACTATGACTTCCAGCCTCTAGAACCATGAGTGGAACCTCCAGGAACTGACAATCTGCATCCACAAAGACTTTTCTTGCAACATTGGTTCCAACGCTCCTTCCAACTTCTGCAACATTTCCCGGCTGTGCATCCTCTGAGAGCGGCAAGTCTTCAGTCTGCACACGAAGGAAGAAGGAATCTCCCTTGGAGTGAAGGAGTCACACTCCTGCATCATCAGGCACCTACTGCAACAACGACCGGCTGCATGGATCTCCTCTCATCCTCAGCTGCATGAATCCTGCATCACAGGTGGTGGTCTGGAGACGTCCTCTTGGTCCTCTCTGCCAGCTGTCCAACTTTGGTGGAGGTAAACCCTTGTCTTCACATGCAGGACAGTACTCCTCTGCATCGCATCTCTTGCAGCTGCCATGTCTAGTTTGCAACTCCTCCAAGAGATCTTCACGCTACTTGTAGCTCACGCCCCCAGCACTCCTTCCTGCGACACACAGCCCTATGTGTGGTTCTCCGGCGGCGTGGGACCCTTCTCCAGTCATGCTGCATAGGCTCTTCTGAGACTCCTGGGTCCCCATCCTGTGGGAGTTCTGTGGGTGCTGCCTTTGCTCTTGTGGGCTCTGTGTCGCTGAGGGTCCACTGACTCCCTCTCCTGGGTTGAGGCCTCCTGGGCATTGCTGGTCCCCCAGCAGCTCCACTTTCCGCCAACCTCAACATTTGCCTTTGCCAATGCTTGTTCGCGGAATTCCTGCATCAACACCCGACTGCAATTCTTCTTCCAGCGTGGAACGTTGTCTGAATTCCTCAGAGACTCTTCATCGACTCCAGGGCTGCAGAGCTGACCTTTTTCACATCACTGTCGACCAACTACTGCATCCACAGCTGGGTGGGTAGTAGCTCCAACTCCTCCTGGACTCTTCTGGAACTTCTGGACTTGGTCCCCCTTTTCCACAGGTCTTCCTCTTCAGGAATCCACTGCTAGTTTCTTGCAATCTTGTCTGGGTGTTGCACGTTCTTCATTTTCTTCCTTTTGGGTGGTTTGGGGGAAACTCTAGTAATTTACTCTTTTCCTCCTGGTTGCTAGGGGGCACTGTGGTACTTAACTTTGGGGTTTCCTAGTACCCCCAGCTCCCCTCTACACATTCCACTTACCTAGGTGGGGGTCCTGTGTTCGCATTCCATTTTCTTAGTATATGGTTTGGGCCACCCTATGGTCACTATTGTCTAATTGCATTTGCACTGTTTTCTATCACTTTCTATGCCTGTTGCTGATAAGTAGTGTATATAGTTGGTGGGTTACTAACTCCTATTGGAGGGTTGCCTCTCTAGTACTTTTTGGTATTGCGTGACTAAAATAAAGTACCTTTATTGCGGTAACAATGGGTGTTTTCTTTCATGTGTGTGGGTGCTGTGAGACTACAGTGGTATTGCATGAGCTTTGCATGACTCATCCACAGCTACCTCTAGAGAGCCTGGCTTCTAGACACTGCCTACACTACACTGATAGGGGATACACGAACCTGGTAAAAGGTGCAAGTACCTTATGTACCCACCACACACTAGGCCAGCTTCCTACAGGCTGTCATCGGGGTCACCTTTGGGAGCTGTTCCTCTTCTGATCCCCGCCCTGATCCCAACTGTTCGGTGCCACTGCCGCTCTTATCTGGGATGAGCTTCCTCCAACGGGTGTTTGTCGGGGTCCCATTTTTCGCTTGGAGAGTCTTCACATGTGCAGTCTTGACTTGTTCCTGTGTTGGAGCGGAGGCAGACTCCTATCAGGCTCTCGGTGTCCTTTGTTACGTTGTTTGCTTTGTCCACCATTTGTTGCCATCCTCTCCTGGCTGGTTTTCATGGTGAAGTCAATGAGTTTCCAGCCAGTCCCATGCCTCCTGTTTTGACATTAGGAAGTGTGTTTCCCCACCCCCATACTCAATCCTGAGTTGTGCTGGGTACATCAGTGCATTTTTAAATTTAATTGTCGTAGGGCCTTTTTAACTGGAACAAAGGCTCTCCTTTGCCTCGGACTATGTTTGTGTAATCTGGGTAAATATTGATCTCCTTTCCTTCAATCTTCCAAAGGCCCCTCTTCCTTGGGGGCTGAAGAATCATATCTCAATCTTTGAAGTGCATTAGCCTCACTATTATCGGCTTCGGGTGAACACCCCTCCCCAGTGGCAGAAGAGTTGCAAGGATCCTGTGGCCCCGCTCCACCAACAAAAGCTTGTAGAGCATTCTTTCCAGAAATACATCACTCAGCCAGGTCTCTATGTATAGGTCCAATGATGGGCCCTCCACCTTCTCCGGGACCCCAACAGATCTATATTGTGTCTTCGGGACCTTTCAGCGTCCGCCAGCTTGCCCACCATTATCTTCAGTTCGTTGTTCATGATGGTCATCTTGTGAGTGAGATCCTTCACTTGAGTGACTGTTGTCTCCAGGGTATCCTCTGCTTCTTTAACTCGATCCTTTGGTTTCCTATGATCCTCTCACAGGAAGCCCAACACCCCCGCGATCACAGCAATCTGTGTCTCCAGGGCCATCTTGGTATCTGTATGGCTGCTAAAATCGCTGTGGTATGCTGTGTCAGAGCCTGATTCTCGTCTCCAGCTTCTTGTGAGGGACCCTGGGGGGCACTCTCTGCAGGCATTTCCCTGCCGGGCTGCTGCTTCTCCATGGTCCTCCAGTAACGCCACTCCTGAGCATGCCCTGACCAGGGCGGCAGTGGGAGCTGAAGTGTAGTGTACAATTGGTTTGGCCAGAAGGAGGGGAGGGAAGATGGGTAGACAAGAAATCTCTGGAACGGAAGGTCCCCCCTAGTAATTCTTTATAGAGTCTATGGGTCAGCGCATCTCCGGTGCCAGTGTCCACAACGTTTGCTCCCCCACTGCTAACCGGTCTCACCCAGGCCTTGGCGGCACCCCACAACCTCGTTGGGCTGAGGGTCTAACCCCTAGGGAGGGGGCGGCGGGGTTCCCGCCACCCCAGTGGACCTCAGTCATCCCCATCTTCCTGTCCGACCCCAATTATGCCTGCACGGTAATTGCCACTGTTGCCCTGCAGGCTACTGAGTAGTCCACATGGGGGTTTGAGGGGGGGCACCACCAGGCCCACGTTGCTCCCACACTGCTTTACGCCCGCTATATATCACTGAACTAGGAAAGAGGGGGAGAGGGAAGACGCCCACTGCTAATTTATGTCAAATAGGGGTGATGAAGAAGGGGGGGCATGGCAGGGAATGTTGAAGGAGAACACAGTACCTCAATTCACCTGGGAATTCCAACCAGTCCGGCTGCCTGCGCTGGGCCGCATGAACAAAATGACAGCCGCTGTGTACCTGCAGTGCCTGGCTGTGCCGTCTCTACCTGCGCCGTCGGGCAGAACCACCGCCTGTATCACTGGCCGTCTGAGTCCTCTACTTCCCAGTGGCCCAGCAAACCCGAGGTCCGCCTAGGCAAAGGAAACCTCCTTCTGTTGCTCCGCCACTGCGCCGTTAAATCCATGCAGCCCGTGGCAGCCTCTGTGCAGCCCTGTCTGCTCTCCTGCGCCCGCCTCCGTGCTCTCTCAGCTCACACGGCCGCCAGCCCTGCAGTACCTTCCTCAGGTGCCCAGGACCCAATGGGGGATGGAGACAAGGTTTAGGGGCTCTGAGCCTATTTCATGATGAGGACTCCCCTTTTTTTAGACAGAGCTCTGGACTACGCATCCGACTACATTGAGGGCTTGGCCATGCCCCCCTTGAATATGATTCTTGGTTAAAAGCAAGCCATCTGTAAAATTGTGGTATGATATAAAATAATTGACACATCCCTTGAGTACAATAGTGGCAGGTATACAGTCATCAAAAATATCATATGTTTAATAGAAATAAAGCCCATAGCAACATGTGTAGGATAAATCACCTCAGGATATTATGTAGAAAACAATTGCTCTCAGTTTATTGGATCCAGAATAACCACACAGATTACAGAGTACCAGAAAATGGCCTCACAGTCTCGTCCAGTGGAAAGAGTCACAACATTATTCTAGGTTTTAGCTGAACTACATTTTTATGTGGGTAATGAGTAACAAAATCTCAACAGGCTATTCTTGTGACACATAAGCCAATATGTTAATACTCAACACTGGCATATCAGATGAGGACATACAAGAAAATGTTTTACCATTTCAAGCTCCTATAAAATGGGTTTCAGTGCTATTATGCTTTTCTGCTTAACTTATCATTGATATTGAAATAACAACTAGAATGTAGAGTCTCTTAGAACAGTATTCTTAATACTAACGACCATTCAGCTCTGTTTAAAATTAAGCAAACAATCCCAGGGTACTGCTTTTGACAGCACTCAGGTTAGACACTAATAAACTAATTTGGATTATGGATTGATATTCAGTAAGAGTTTTGCTTTTAATAAGAAAGACTTATTCAAAGCTGTATACTTAATAATACCTTGATAACCCCAGATATAGTATTATTACAGGCAGGGTGACTGCTCAACCCTGAAGCTAATCTCTCTTGGTAAAATCCAGGCTCTTTCAGATATTTGCAATTTATAATAAAGTCACCATCTGAGCTCTGTGCGGGATAATATACATACTTATTCTGAGCCATGCTTATGATAGTGCCTATACTCGATCAAATCACTGCATCTGATAGTACAGACATACTCAGAGCTCTGTATTTTTAATGATACTCTAAGTCATTCAGACATTTGCCACTGATAAAAGTCATACAGAGTTCAGCATCTGATGCACACACTTTGGACTTTGCTTTTCATACGATCAAGGCCTACTCACACATCTATTCCTGTTAATCCACAGCCTCATATCGAACACATTGGCAGAATGTCCCCTAGCCTAATTTGTTACCTGCTGATGTTAGGGCGAGCCTACAGACTGGCGGAATGCCATCTAACCTGGTAAGAAGAGTTAAATACAGCTTATCCATTAACAAATGGCAGCACTCCCATCTCCGTACTCGTACAACAAATTAAAATAAGTGGGTTGAAAAAAAGCATGTACTGATTGCTTTAGGCAATTTCGTGTGAGTTATCTATATCTGGGCTCACTGTAGCAATTATTTACATGTATGAACAAAAACTGGTTGTCTCTGTTAATGTTGCTTGACTGACCTTGATGAACTACTTAAAACAGCTTACTAATTTGTTTTTCATAGCTTCTACAATTTTGTTGACATTATAATTTGTACATCATACTTCAAAACAGCCTGCCTTCGCACTATTACAAGCCATTCTATAGGCAGGCACAAATGAGGTTAGTCATGACTGGGAGGACCCGTGTCTGAGTTCTAACCAACATGATGAGTGCCAAGTAATGGTGCAGTAATTCAGTGGGTTAATGTATCCACTGCCCAGATCCCAAAATATTTAAAATTAAGAAACCAATACCACAGTTGACAATCAGCTTATTATAATAAAACCTTTGCCTTAATTACAGTATCCATAGTAAACGTGATCTTGGTAAAAAATGGAGATTGTATCCACACTAGAACTACAAGTAGAGCAAAAATACTACAACGCTCTGGCAGTGTTTCCCTGCACACATTTTGAGAGGTAAAACCTGCTGAAATTTGTATAGGAAAACAGCAAAATTATGATACTTATGGCTCAGAACGGGGGAAAACATGCAGTACTATCGCTTTATCTTTCATTCTATCTGGCAGAAATAACTTTTTCTGAGAAGGTAATACCATACAGGGGGAAAATGAACTCCTTGAAGTGGTATTTTTCCAAGGTAGTATTACCTTCTTGGATTATTCTGTGTGCTTCTAGGAGGATCTGAAGATAATGTGGAAGTTCCAGGATCACAAACTCAGGCGATGCTATCAGTAGACGTCAGTGAAACATTTTGCCAGTAAGAATAAATTTTGTGATTTTTTTAAAAGTTGTTCACCACAGCTCTTGCGATTAGGCTCACCTTCACATCACAAAATACACTGCCTGTTGAGTCTACAATTATATCAACTATAACTGAAAAAAATGACATCCTTAATATTTTAACAGTAACAGGATCAATGTGCTATAGATTTTTTTTTTTTTTTTACTTCTGCTTGTATTGGGGCACTTTTCACATGGCTCCTCCTTTTACCAGAGATTTCTGCACGCGTCACTTAAGAACTAGTTTTAAAATGTTATTTGTTTACAGGTAGAAAAATGAAAACAAGCACTGCCAAAGCCAATAAGTTGCGCCCATACAAGGGCTACTGGCTTTGGCAATGTGCTTTTGCCGTGTTGTACATCAATGTGGCTGCTGTTCAGCATGTCTAAAAGTTAGTGGTGTGGAGTGTCGTAAAGTGGGTGAGTAGAGTTGAGTGGAGGAAAGTAGAGTTCAATGGTTTAGTGGAAGTGACGTGAACTGGCGTGGGGTGGAATAGGGTGGAGTGGGTTGGAGTTGACTGGGGTAGAGGGGTGGATTGGAGTGGGGTGGACTGAATGGAGTTGGGTGGACTGGAGTGGGGTGGATTGAAATGGGTTGAGGTGGATTAGAGTGGGGTGATCAGGTTGGATTGGACTCAAGTGATAGGATTTGGGTGGGGTGGATTGGATTGGAGTGGGGTAAATTGGAGTGGGGTGGATTAGACTCGACTGAGTGGGATGGATTAGATTTATTTGATGGGAGTGGGGTGGACCGGACTGGAGTGCAGTGAACTAGACTGGGTGGAATGTGGAGTGGATTAGACTGGAGTTGAGGACTGGAGTGGGGTGGGAGGATTGGGTAGAGTGGGGTGGACTGGACTAGAGTTGGGTGGATTGGACTAGGGTGGGGTGGATTGGACTAGGGTGGGGTGGATTAGGCTAATGTGGACTGAAGTGGTATGGATTGAGTGGAGTGGGGTAGGGTTGACTGATTGAATTGGGGTGGGGTCGATTGGGGTGAACTGGAGAGGCGTGAGGTGAATTGGACAGGCATGGGGTGGGGATTAGACGAGTGGATTTGACTGGAGTGGGGTGGTTTGAACTGGAGTGGGGTGCAACTGAGTGGGTTAGAATGGAGTGGGTGGAGTAGAGTGAAGTGGTGAGGAGTGTGGTGGATTGAAATAGAGTGGGGTGGACTGGAGTAGAGTGGGGTGAGGTGGACTGAAGAAGGGTGGAGAGGTTTGGAGAAGGGTGGATTGAAATGGGGTGGGGTGGTAGAGTGAAGCGGTGAGGAGTGTGGTGGATTGAAATAGAGTGGGGTGGACTGGAGTAGAGTGGGGTGAGGTGGACTGAAGAAGGATGGAATGGAGTGGTTTGGAGAAGGGTGGATTGAAATGGGGTGGGGTGGATTGGGGTGGGGTGGGTTGGATTGTAGTATGGTGGATCGGATTGGATTGGGGCGGGTTGGACTGGGGAGGAGTCAAATGGACTGCAGTGAGGTGGAATGCACTGAGGTGGTCTACATTGGTTTGGTGTGGGCTGAGATGGATTGAGTGGGGTGAATTGGATTGGAGTGGGGTGGGGTGAACTGGATTGGAATGGGGTGGACTGGGTGGGGTGGAGAGGAATGGAGTGAGATGGATCGGAATGAGTGGGGTGGATTGGATGGGTCTACTGGGGTGGATTGGAGTGGGGTGCAGTGGATTGGACCTGAGTGGGGTGGATTAACGGTTGAGGACTGTGGTTGATTGGATAAGTGTGGAGTGGTATAGAATGGTTTGGAGTGGGGGGATTAAGGTGGTGTGGGATGGACAGGAGTGGTTTAAGGTGAACTGGATCAGAGTGGAGTGGATTAAGGTGGATTGGAGTGAGATGTACGCAGGTGAGGTGGGAGGATTGGAGCGGGTGGATTGAGTTAGACTGGATTAGGAGTGGGCTGGATTGGAGGGGGTAGGTTGGATTGGAATGGGTTGGAGCTGGGTGGGTTGGATTGGAATGGGTTGGTTTGGATTGTGGTGAATTGGAGTGGGGTAGATTGGACTGGGATGGACTGGATTGGTCTAGGCTGGTTTGGATTGGATTGGTGTGAGGTGGATTGAGGTGAATTGGGATGGAATGGAGTGAGGTAGACTGGATTGGAGCACCAGAGACTGGAGTGGGGCGGACTGGAGTAGGTCAGATTGTTTTGGATTGGAGTGGGGCAGATTGTTTTGGATTTAAGTGGGGAAGACTGTTTTGGTAAGGAGTAGAGAAGATTGTTTTGGATTGGACCAAGACAGATTGGAGTGGGGCGGATTGGGGTGAGGTGGAGTAGACTGGAGAGTGGCGGACTGGATTAGAGAAGGGGGAATTGGAGTGAGCAGATTGTTTCGAATTGGAGTGGGCAAAATTGTTTTGGACTGAGTGGGGCAGATTGGTTTGGATTGTAGTGGGGCTGATTGGATGAAGGCAGATTGTTTTGGTTTGTACTTGGACAGACTGTAGTGGGGCAGAGTGTTTTGGATTGTAGTGAGGCAGATTGTTTTGGATTGTAATGGGGCAGATTTTTTGGACTGAAGCGCAGCAGACTGGAGTGGGCATATTGTTTTGGAGAGGAGTGGGGCAGATTGTTTTGGACTGAAGTTGGGTTGATCGTGGTGAGGTGGACTGGACTGGAGTGGGGAGTACTGGACGGGAGTGGGGGGATCGGAGTGGGGATGACTAGTATCTCAAAAGGATCAGTAAGCCTTCCATTCACCAGAACCCTAGCCCCTGGTGCCTGATAAATTGATCGAATTGCCTGACAAAATTTACTACCCAAGATATTCCGTTCAAGAACTAAATTTAGGTAATTCCAGTTAACTCTATCAAACGCTTTCATAGCAACGAGGGATATAACTGCTAAAGGTTCTTGATACATGGTAGCTAAGGCATAGCACCAGGTCAGATTTTTGGGATTGGAGTGGGGCAGATTATTTTAGACTGGAGTGGGGTAGATTGGAGTGGGTAGGATTGGACTGGAGTGGGGCAGATTGTTGCGGATTGGAGTGGTTCCATTGTTTTGGATTAGAGTGAGGCTGTTTAAGATTAGAGTGGGGTAGACTTTTTTGGATTGGGGCAGATTGGAGTGTGGTAGATTGTTTTGGATTGGGCCAGATTTGAGTGAAGCAGATTGTTTTGGATTGGAGCGGGGCAGACTGGAGTTGGGTGGATCGTTGTGAGGTGGATTGGAGTGAAGCAGATTGTTTTGGATTGGAGCGGGGCAGACTGGAGTTGGGTGGATCGTTGTGAGGTGGATTGGAGTGGGGCAGATTATTTCAGGTTGGAGTGGGGCCGACTGTTTCGGACTGGAGTGGGGGCGACTGTTTCGGACTGAAGTGGGGCCGACAGAAGTAGGCACACTGCTTTGGATTGGAGTGGGCATTTTGCTTTGGGTGGGAGTGGAGCAGATTGCTTTGGATTGCAGTGGCTGATCGTTTTGGATTGAAGTTGGGAAGGTTGGAAAGGGCATATTATTTTGTTTTGTACTGGGACAGACTGGAGTGGGGAAGATTGTTTTGGATTGAAGTGGGGCAGACTATTTTGGATTGGAGTGGGGCAAATTGTTTTGGATTGGAGTGAGGCAGATTGTTTTAGATTGGAGTGGGGCAGACTGGATTGGAGTGGGGAGGATTGGACTGGAGTGGGGGAACTGGGGTAGGGTAGATTGCTTTGGATTTGAGTGAGGCAATTGTGTTGGATTGGAGTGAGGCTATTTTGGATTAGAGTAGGTGTAGGAAGTTGGCTCTGTATGTACTATTTCAAAGTAAGAAATAGTGTGCACAGAGTCCCAGAGTCCAAGGGTTCCCCTTAGAGGTAAGATAGTGGCAAAAAGAGATCATTCTAATGCTCTATTTTGTGGTAGCGAGGTCGAGCAGTAGGCTTATCAGAGGGTAGTGTTAAGCATTTGTTGTACACACACAGCAATAAATGAGGAACACACACTCAAAGACAATTCCAGGCCGATAGGTTTTTACATAGAAAAATATATTTTCTTAGTTTGTAAATCTTGAACCTGTGGTTCTTAAAATAAACAATACTTTCAATACTTAAATGAAAGGTATTTCACTCAGTTATCTTAGGAACTTTGAATCATCACAATAGCATGTACAGTTTTGGCAAAAATGGCAATAAGCTATTTTAAAAATGGACAAAGTGCAAAAATCAACAGTTCCTGGTGAAGGTAAGTATTTGTTAGATTCACAGGTAAGTAAAGCACTTACAGGGTTCAAAGTTGGGTCCAAGGTAGCCCACCTTTGGGGGTTCAGGGCAACCGCAAAGTTACCACACCAGCAGCTCAGGGCCGGTCAGGTGCAGAGGTCAAAGTGGTGCCCAAAACACATAGGCTTCAATGGAAATAGGGGTGCCCCGGTTCCAGTCTGCCAGCAGGTAAGTACCCGTGACTTCGGAGGGCAGACCAGGGGGGTTTTGTAGGGCACCGGGGGGGGGGGGGGGTGGGGAGGGGAAACACAAGCAGGAACAAAAAGTACACTCTCAGCGGCACAGGGGCAGCCGGGTTCAGTGGGCAAACAGGTGTCTGGTTTGCAATAGGTTTCAATGGGAGACCCAGGGGTCTCTTCAGCGATGCAGGTAGGCAAGGGGGGGGGCTCCTCGGGGTAGCCACCACCTTGGGTAGAAAGAGGGCCACCTGGGGGTCGCTTCTGCACTAGAGGTCGATTCCTTCAGGTCCTGGGGGCTGCGGGTGCAGTGTCTTTACCAGGCGTCGGGTTCCTTGAAGCAGGCAGTCACGGTCAGGGGGTGCCTCTGGATTCCCTCTGCAGGCGTCGCTGTGGGGGCTCAGGGGGGGTCAACTCTGGCTACTCACGAGCTCGCAGTCGCCGGGGAGTCCTCCCTGTAGTGTTGGTTTTCCGCAGGTCGAGCCGGGGGCGTCGGGTGCAGAGTGGGAAGTCTCACGCTTCCGGTGGGAAACGTGTAGTCTTCAAAAGTTGCTTCTTTGTTGCAAAGTTGCAGTTTCTTTGGAACAGGGCCGCTGTACTCTGGAGTTCTTGGTCCTTTTAGAGGCAGGGTAGTCCTCTGAGGCTTCAGAGATCGCTGGACCCTGGGGGATGCGTCGCTGTTGCAGTTTTTCTTGAAGTGGGGAGACCTGCCGGTAGGTCTGGGGCCAAAGCAGTTGGTGTCTCCGTCTTCTCTGCAGTGCTTCAGGTCAGCAGTCCTTCTTCGTCTTCAGGTTGCAGGAATCTGTCTTCCTCGGTTCTGGGGGCCCCTAAATACTCAATTTAGGGGTGTGTTTAGGTCTGGGAGGTTAGTAGCCAATGGCTACTAGCCCTGAGGGTGGGGGGGCACATCGCTAATCCTATTGGGGGAATCCTCCATCTGGAAGATGGAGGATTTCTAAAAGTCAGAGTCACCTCAGCTCAGGACACCTTAGGGATTGTCCTGACTGGCCAGTGACTCCTTGTTTTTCTCATTTTCTCCTCCAGCCTTGCCGCCAAAAGTGGGAGCAGTGGCCGGAGGGGCGGGCATCTCCACTAGCTGGGATGCCCTGTGGCGCTGTAACAAAGGGGGTGAGCCTTTGAGGCTCACCGCCAGGTGCTACAGTTCCTGCAGGGGGAGGTGTGAAGCACCTCCACCCAGTACAGGCTTTGTTACTGGCCACAGAGTGACAAAGGCACTCTCCCCATGTGGCCAGCAACATGTCTGGTGTGTGGCCGGCTGGCAAAAACTAGTCAGCCTACACTGGAAGTCGGGTATGTTTTCAGGGGGCATCTCTAAGATGCCCTCTGGGTGTGTTTCACAATAAAATGTACACTGGCATCAGTGTGCATTTATTGTGCTGAGAAGTTTGATACCAAACTTCACAGTTTTCAGTGTAGCCATTATGGTGCTGTGAAGTTCGTGTATGACATATATATAATCTTATGGCTACCCTGCACTTACAATGTCTAAGGTTTTGCTTAGACACTGTAGGGGCATAGTGCTCATGCACCTATGCCCTCACCTGTGGTATAGTGCACCCTACCTTAGGGCTGTAAGGCCTGCTAGAGGGGTGACTTATCTATGCGATAGGCAGTGTGAGGTTGGCATGGCACCCTGAGGGGAGTGCCATGTCGACTTAGTCATTTTCTCCCCACCAGCACACACAAGCTGGCAAGCAGTGTGTCTGTGCTGAGTGAGGGGTCCCCAGGGTGGCATAAGACATGCTGCAGCCCTTAGAGACCTTCCCTGGCATCAGGGCCCTTGGTACCAGGGGTACCAGTTACAAGGGACTTACCTGGATGCCATGGTGTGCCAATTGTGGAGACAAAGGTACAGTTTTAGGGAAAGAACACTGGTGATGGGGCCTGGTTAGCAGGCCTCAGCACACTTTCAAATCATAACTTGGCATCAGCAAAGGCAAAAAGTCAGGGGGTAACCATGCCAAGGAGGCATTGCCTTACAATTTAAAAAAAATAAAAATAAAAATAATAATAATAATATGAGTGCTCGTCCCAATTTACAACAAGAGGCCACCATGCTGTGTGATAAAGCACAACAGCCGTGAAGCGGCCGAGAGTGAGCATTTAAATAAAGCTCTCGGGCCGGGAGAATGGGGGGAAAGGTGTCACTAATTAAGGGGAATTAATCTGTAGTTGAGCAGTGCTCTTCGGCTACAAACGAGCTGAAGAGTACAAGTGATGTATCAGGTGCACCAACTAATTAGAAGCCAGCAAAGAGCGACGCTGGAGTGAACCTATGGGAAGCAGCAGGAGGGATCAAAGTCCTTTCGACCTAAAAAAAAGGTTGCCAAAGCTAATTCTGCCACTGCTTAATTATAATTGATCTACATCTCTGAAAGCAAAAGGCTTATTGTTGAGTCTTCTTCTGAACTCTGTCCAGACTATGTAGGGTGCTGCAGCACCTCCCACATCCCTATGTCCAGCCCAAGGTCTGAAGAGAGTAGATATGAGAGAACGTGAGTACAGTGGAGAGATAGTTAATAAAGTGGTGGGAAGGTGGTAAACGCAACATGCACATGACTATACTGTACATTTTAAATAGGAATGTTGCTTGGAAATTAGGAGGCTGCAGCTAGATGAGAGGCATCAGATTCCTCAAGTACATTAGTTTAACAAAATGGAAAAGTGGTGGTAAGGAGTTCCCCCTAAACTCGGTTCAGAAAAGAATATAGCAAGACAAATATGTGTAAAAAGAAGTACGATCGTGTTGACAACTGGTATTCTAAGTTTGTTATTCTTTTTTTACTTCAATTGCCACACTGACAGTTAGGTTCCAATTGATGGTTTCAATCTTTGGGACACTTTCACATAAGGTGACTGTGTAAGTGGTTAAGGTTGACAACAGAAGAACAAATTAATTACCTCTGGTAATGATCTTTTTTGTGGATACTGCCTTACTATGGATCCCTCACCCTGTAAATTCCCCCAGGCACCAGAGGGATCCAGAGATTTTTCTCAGAAACTCCCTTGCAAGCCGATAAGTGGTGTGGTGTTGTGTGGCTCTAAGTTGCGTTCGTCCCTCTCTGGAAGTGATGTCAGGCCACATACATTTGCCTACTCAGCCGCATACATCAGTTTCTTTCCAGTATCTGTTTATGCCACTGGACATGGTGACCTTATTAATCAAACCTGACAGTGTGCATATCTCTGAATGGAACCTTTTTAAGATGGATAAAAGAAGCTTGCAACACAGGACCGGAAGGAGAGAGGGTTTGTGAGGAATCTGCGGTTAGACAGAGTATCCACTAGAAAGAGCGATACCAAAGGTAAGTAGCTTGTTCTTCTGATGGATACTTCTATACATAGATTCCTCGCCGGGTTAATAAATACCAAAGCAGTACCTCCACAGAAAGTGGGTTTGTGGAATGGCTTATATCAGCAGTTCCCAACCTGTGGTCCCCGGACCCCCCAGGGATACCTGACACATTCCACAGCGGTCCTGAGGCCTGGGCCGGCAGGAAGGGACTTATACAGCTGGGGTCTCTCGACAAACGCATGCGTGTTTCATATTTGTTAATTCATTTGTGCAGCAGTTTTAAAAGCACTGCAAATGTCCTTGTACATCCAGCAGCTTTCGGGGGAAAAATAAAAGCGTCAAGATAACTCTGGTGATTAATGTACCTGACATCCAGCAGCTTTCGGGGAAAAATAAAAGCGTCAAGATAACTCTGGTGATTAATGTACCTGGCGGAGAGAGATGGGAGTTTTGTCTAGTGGCAGTTTTGACTCATCTAAGGTACTGAAGATGGTTAATATGCCTTCTGCAAAGAACATGTAGCATGCAAAGAACAGTATTTTAATTGCATAGCACAGTGGGTTACTGCTTTTGTCACAGAGATTCTTTTGTTACTATGTAGTTTATAAGTTGCAATAGCAATCTAGCACAGGGAGCTATTAACTGCCAGCTGCATGCAAACTGTATGGTACAAATTAAAAAGTTATGTTTTTTTTCTGATTATTAGAAAGTCATCGCTAAACACTGTGTTATGTTTTGAATCCTGCGTTTGTGCTTCCACGGACCAAACACTCTTAGAAAAGTGTGGATGACGTGAATCCTACACCTTGTAGTCCCCTGTAAAGTGCTCTGACACCCAACACTGGCATGAGAGGTGCTATAAAACAAATAAAATACATGTGACAGAGGCTATAGAAAGACGAGGCACTCACAGGTTTATGCCTTTTCCCCACTACATTTTTATGTGAAAAAGCTTTCTCAGATCATAACAAATAAAAACAAAAATCGCTTGAGAAATGTAGAATTTGAACTGGGATTCAGCTTTCCTAAATAAAACCTAACATTGAATAGTCCCGAGATGCAGCATATATCTTCACATTACCATTTTTCGATTTGCGCATATTTTTCAATATACAATAATTATATCTTTGTAATGTATTTGTTTGGTGTGTACTTGTTTGTGTATTTTTTTTTAAAATTACTGTTTTAATTTAAATTGTACAAATCATTTGCACATCTTTATGCAAAGCACAATCCATCCAGAGATGGCCTGTTTTGCACCGCTTTTCTATTCTTTGTCCAGAGAAACCACCACAAGAAGTTGATTGCCAACCCAATGGCCCTTAGGAAGCTTAAGGAGCTCTTTGGGTCTAAGCACTGGAGCCTTTCTTCCTCCTTAGATGAATGGGGGTAGGCAAAGAATGCCTGTAGGGTAATCGACTGCCAGATATGTTAGAGCATCACAACTTTCAGGAGGAATGCCATCTTAGTCCTTATCACTACTCTGTCATGAAAAAATATGCTAGACTGTTGCTAAACTGAGTGCTGGCAGCTTACTCACACGACGAGATGACAAATTTGCAATGAGCAACACAGAATTCACGGTTAATAATCTTAGATGGCTGCTGTGCACTGGCTCAAATCGAGTGCAAATCAGTAATATGAGAACCAAATTCAATTCCTATTAAAACATCACAAAAAGTTTTGGAGAAAACATGTGGGTCAGCTCCTTTAGGAAACGCATCACAACAGGTGATTTAAAGATATATGTCTGATCAGCCAACAGTAAAAAGGCTGGTACAGCCAACAAATAACCTTAAAAAGTAGCCACAGCAAGACTTGCTGAAAGAGACTGTTTTCTCTGCCATCAGGTTCAGCTGTGTAGCAATAGGGCTCCAGGACTAGACGCATACCGTCTTAGTGCTTCGGGTCCTCATGTTTTTCCCTTCACGCTCAGCAAGACAGTCATGGTTTCGAATCCAATATTTTCTCTACTCCAGCATATTTCAGAGAGCACTGTGTAACTCAGGGCCTGGTGTCCTTATTCTTTCCTCTGACACTAGAGAATGCACACAAGTAGTAGGTAATGGAATGGATCCACTTCAAGAAAAGCCCTTGTTGCCACACTAAAACCCCCTGGGCTGACCTTCAAAGCATATGCAACCTTTGCCTCTCCCAAGGGCATTATAATGACGAGTGTGCTTTTTGTCTCGCCTTTCAATGTAAAAAATATTTTTTAGTATTGCAGGAACAGACGCTTGCCCGACATTAGAATGAAGAGACAAGTGGCTGCGTTGCTATAAAGAACACACCCAGGCTGGTGAGTATGATCGAAGACAAAACACACCGCAGTTCTTATAAGAGACTATACTAGCAGCTAGACAGCCACGTTTGAGACAGTTGGGCTTCCAGCCCTGTACACAAGAATAGGCCACCCTCATGCCGTGCTATGTGAAACCTCTGAGTGCAGCTACCATTCATGATCCGAGCAATGCCAGCTGGGATTGTCCACTGTGACATTTAAGTAATCTGCCAGATGTTGTAGGATCTGGGAAGTTTTATGATTACTCAGCAAGTTACTAAGAAGTAAAGACTCCTGGCAGAGGATCCACAACATACCCCACACTGCTTGATGTAGTACCACATAGTTGTGGTGTTGACTGTGAGGACCTGCACCTGATCTCCCTCAATGGTCTTCAGAAAGGCTTTTAATGCCAAGGGAATTACTCCCAGCTCCAACAGACCGATGTGGAGACGGCTTTTCACCGGAGACCAGAGTCCTCTGCTCTCCACCTTTCCCAACTGACCTCACCGACCAAGCAATGATGCATATGCCATGACTGTTAGCTCTGATAGGGGTACAGAGTTGTCTGCCAATGGTCCAATTGTGGACCAGCAACCAACACAGCAGGTCTACTACAGTCTCCAACACCATTACGTTATCTGGCAGATTTCCTTGGTGTTGAGCTCAGAGACCGCAAATTCTACTGTAGAGCCTGCATGTGCCACCTGGTGTGGTCCAGTAGAAGGATCAAGGAGGCCCAGAAGCCTCAAAGCAGTCTCACTGTGACCCAGTTCAAAGAACAAAACAGCAGGATCTTAGCCTGACTGTCCTGGACTCATTTAGGCACAGGGAAGACTCAGAATAGCACCATATCCAGGATGGGTCCAATGAACAAGAGCCTTGGTGAAGAAATCAGGTGTGACTTTGGTACATTCATTGAGAAACCTTAGGATGTTAACCGGTTGACCATTGTCTGGAGGTGGTTAACGATGGTATGGAAAGACTGGTATTCCTAACCTCCGAATATGTGCAGCGACTACCACCATTACTTTCGTGAACACTCAAGGGGCACTGGTGAGGCAAAAGGGGTACACCTAAAAGTGCTTGTGGCCAAATTGAAACTACAAGCAATGCCAGTGGGACTCCAGGGCAGGGATCTGAAAATAGGTGTACAGGCCTGGCCTAATCACATACTTCGCCACGTCTTGGCCATCTTGTATGATCTCTTGCAGATTGGCTCGAAGGTCAGAGACTGCAGCCAAGATGTCACTAACTATGTCACACAATGCATGCAAGTAAAGCTGTAACAAGCAACTTATATTCCTGGATCTAAAGGCGAAGCTAGCTGAGAACACTCTTTTCCCAAATAACTCCATAAGTATGGGCTTGGTCTGAAGGTGTAGTTGGGAAGGAATTAGAGTTCATCGTGCTACTGGAGGCTTGTACCACAAGACTCTCTGGAGAAAGAAATATGGATCCCCAGAGCTGGTCTATGTCTCCTAGCAATCTTCCAGTTCACAGGGGGCAAGATCCTGGTTTAGCCCAGGTACATTATAAGGAGCCAGCGAGAGCTTTTTCAAAGGGGAGGAGCAGCAGCACTGAGGACCGATTGGCTGCAGGACCACTGTGAGAACATTTGTTTTAACCTCTACTGAAGGTAGCTGGGGAACAATGCTTTCTGCCGCCCAGTAGCTCACCATGGCGAAGGATGCCGATTCTTCTGTGGAAGGGTCAGGTGGAGGGAATTGAGGCCAGTATCGAGGGATGTGTTTAGGCCACAAGCATCTCTGAAGTCCTAAAATAGGTTCGTCTCATTGTAAAGCTGAGACTCACCATCTCAATTGTTATCAATGTGTATTTCAGAGTCTGAAAAGTTGGGGTAATGGGAGCATGCCTTCAGAGTCTGACTGGGCTTATGGTCAAGATGGGCGTGACATGGTTGAGGTTGTGGTGAACTTACAACAGAGTCTGCTGTTGGGCACATCTACTGGGGTGTAGTGCATCCTCCAAATACATTTATATTGAATTAGTCTATATTCACACATATGAAGAAATGTCTTTGGTCTGTTGACAGCAGTATACCCATTTTGGATCCGATAATCAATGCCCCGATTTCACTTCCACATTAGCTTAATGTGTGCGTCCTCTGCTGCTACCTTCCTCCTGATTGTATTATATGTTTTGGTTATTAGTTTAACTGGTTGCAGGTTTGTAAGCACTAATGTGTGTCCCAATCCTCAGGGGTGTCCTTCAATTGAGTGCAGCAATCCCAGACAGGATTTCTAATTTTGGAGAATGTTAATGCTTCTAATTAGGTGATCGTTGCTTCCCAAAGGTGCTGCAGAAATGTCAAACTTGTCTCTGTATAATAATTCCATACTATGGCGGTCGTTCTGACTGCGGCGGTCGCCGCCCGCCAAGCGGTTCCCGCCGAAAGACCGCACCGCGGTCAAAAGACCGTGGCGGTCATTCCGCCTTTCCCGCTGGGCCAGAAGACCGCCGGCCGGCCCAGTGGGACAGCCCCTTCAACGATGAAGCCGGCTCGTAATGGAGGCGGCGGAGTTGAAGGGGTGCGACGGGTGCAGTGGCACCCGTCGCGATTTGCACTGTCTGCTAAGCAGACAGTGAAAATCTTTGTGGGGCCCTGTTAGGGGGCCCCTGCACTGCCCATGCCAGTGGCATGGGCAGTGCAGGGGCCCCCAGGGGCCCCACGGCACCCGTTCCCGCCATCCTGGTTCCGGCGGTGGACACCGCCAGAAACAGGCTGGCGGTAAGGGGGTCGGAATCCCCATGGCGGTGCTGCAAGCAGCGCCGCCATGGCGGGTTCCCTGGGCCAGCGGGAAACCGGCGGGAAACCGCCGGCTCCCCTTTTCCGACCGCGGCTTTACCGCCACGGTCAGAATCGCCCAGGAAGCACCGCCAGCCTGTTGGCGGTGCTTCCGCCGCACTCCGCCATGGACCGCCAAGGTCAGAATGACCCCCTATGTCTGTACCTCTTATTCAGCTGCTGTATCACAGAACTATCTTCTGCTGTTTGTATCTGCTGATAATGTGTAATTAGAGTGTAAAGGGAGGAGGTGTTCTAACTTCAGTTAAATTAGCCAATCTCACCAATGCCCATATGGTACAGTAGATTATTAATTTCACGCTTGGATCTGGATGCATTTTGGTATAACACTGCTTTCATTGGTGTTGGTTTCACAAGTCCTCTTTCTAGTTCAAATTGTGGAGCATGACTGCTACTATGAGGCAAGTAATGCTTAAATTGCGCTTGAGAAACCAAATATTACACCTCAAAATTGGGTGCAGCAAACCCTTCCTTATCATATGATAGCTGTAGTTTAATCCAGCTCATATCCTTGGTTGGCCCATTCCCCAACCTAGTTGATCATCAGTGTATGTAGCTATGCAAAGAACGTCCAAGTTAGGGGTATTGGGAAGTTCTGGAATAGATACAGTAACTTCGTCAAAACCACTATTGTCATAAGGACAGTTCTCCCTCCGACTGTCCTTGGAAGCTTTAGCCATTTATTTACCAATGTATCTATGCTTCCAATAAAGTTAACGTAACTGACTTTGTAGTTTATGTTTATGTCTTTGTGGTACATAATTCTCAAATATCCTACTGGGTTCCTTTGCCATTTAAGTCGGAATTCCAGTAATGGTTGACTAGTCCTTTCTGTCAGGGGGACCATAATGGACTTAGGCCAGCCAATTTGTAGGACTGACGAGCTTTCAAATTCTATAATTTTAGGAATAATTGGGTTTTATTTATTGACAGATCTTTGACAATTAACAGGATGTGTTCCATGTAAGGATAGTTCGAGTGCCAAATGTGATACCCTTTCTATGGTAGTATTCTCTGAAGATACAGGAGAGGGGCTCCACGGTCAAATATAGGAGACAGAGGGCGACCCTGATGGCTCCCTCCCATCTGCGTTTCTCAACTGGGGCTTAATGTCCCCCATTCGCTCTGATCTTAGCCAGGGGCTCAGTATTTAATAATAGAATCCCATGCAGCATTGCCTTATCCATACTAATCCGTTCCAACAATAGGTGTAGAAATGGCCATTTGACAAAGTTGAAAGCCTTAGCCAGGTCTAAAAATAAAAATGGCAACCACATGTAGTCCCAGGCCAATTTGGTGGGTAAGGGTAAACAGAGTGTGTAAATTATTTGCAGTGAAACCTCCTGTGATGAACCCAGATTGGTCTAGTCAAACCAGGTTGGACATTAGCGAAAACAATCTTTCACTGGTATCTTCAGGAGTATATGCCAGTCCAAATTAATGAGGGATAGTGAGTGGTATAATTCAGAGGACTCAGGTGTCCTATCTGGCTTTAGTATATCGATACCAATAGCCTCTCTCATCGTCGGAGGGACCATACCTACATGATTTATCTCATCATATATTTCAAGCAGCACCGGGGCAATCTCTTCCACAGAATCTTTGTAGAATTCTGCAGGGAGTTCATCGCTACAGAAGTACTGGCATTTTTCACCTTTTAAATTTTTAATAACATAGTTAATTTCTTCTGCAATGATGGGCTGGCACAGCGGCTCACACTCATCCACCTCTAGCTAAGCAAACTGCCCTGTTTAGGGATACCTCAATGTGACTGGGCATCTGTGAATTGTGATGAGTTTAGCAATTTTCTAAAACTTAGTGAAAGAATCTAGAAGGTCAGCAGATCTGCATGTTGTGTTCCTATTTTCCCATATTAACTACATTATATGGTTTGATGTCCATTTAGGTCTAATCATCGATACAAGAGTGTGGCCTGGATGCTCTCCCTCTCTATTGTTTCTTACTAATCTTTATTTTCCTATGAATGTAATCTTCTTTTCTGCCTTTTTTAAATATTTTTTTTTAACTCTTTGAGCTTGCCCTGCATATTTTCTAATATTGCATGATTTTATGCTCAGTGGCGGCTGGTAATTTTAGGTGGGCGGGCCGGAAGCACACACACCCTCATTCATTCACACACACGCACATACATTCACAACACTCATCCACATTCCAACATACACGCAAGCACCAAACATTCCTTTAAAACACACACACACACACACTTACCTTCAGCTCGGAGGTCCCAGGAGGGTTGGGACTGCTGCCTTCCCTCTCTGGATGACCTTAGGTCAGCCAATGAGGGAGGGCAGCAGTCACAAATTTGTTACAGAGTGGGACGGGGTCAGTGAGCCTTCTGACCCCTCCCTACTCTGTGACGAGGTGCCAGTGATTGACACTCACCCTGGGCGCTTCAGGGCTTAAACCTGAAGCACCCAGGTCGAAGTCAATTGGTAACACTTCCCCTCGTCACCGACCGGAAGGGACTCAAGGCACCTTTGCTGAGCTGAGGAGGTCACGCCTATAGGAGCTATGACCGCTTCAGCCCAGCAAAGTTCAGCTCAGGCAGCCAGGAGTCTGTGCAAATCGTGCATGTCTCATTCCTGGCTGCCTGATCTGAACATGAAGAGTGTCTGTCAGGCTGTCTAGGCTTCATCAATGATTTTTTAAGGCCAGTATTTCCTTTTCAAGCGATGTGAGGCGGGATCTAATTCTATGTCAGGACCGGAGGTTTCGGATTATGCTTTTTCTTGCTTTACTGAAAGATTACAGCAACCAATGAACGTTTAAATAATAATAAAACTACAAAACCCAACATTCTCAGTACAGTAACCTGACCAATCCCTGGTCTACCGTCCATAGAAATGTCCATGAATCCTTAGTCCTTCCTCTTTCTTTGCTGCTTGCAGCCATTAGTTAAGTACCCTGTAACTTTTAACGTTGATTGTTTTACGCTGCATTATATATATATATATATATATATATATATATATATATATATATATATATATATATATATATATATATATATATATATATATATATTTGGAAAATGTCACTTACCCAGTGTACATCTGTTTCTGGCATATAGTGCTGCACATTCACATGCTATGCATAGCTCTTCTGACATCTAGGGTTGGGCTCGGAGAGTTACAAATTGTTTTTCTTCGAAGAAGTCTTTTTGGAGTCACAGGATTGAGTGACTCCTCCTCTCGGTTACAGTGCGCATTGGCATCGACTCCACTGTTAGACTGTTTTCCCGCAGAGGGTGAAGGAAGGAGTGATAGAGTATATAAAGAGATGTCCATGCAAATGTAAAATGTATCTAAATATGTACAAATGGTAAACTTAAACGACTACAGGCTTCCGGGGAGGAGGAAGGGTGCATGTGACTCTGCAGCACTACATGCCAAGAACAGATGTACACTGGGTAAGTGACATTTTCCGTTTGATGGCATGTGTAGCTGCAGATACACATGCTATGCATAGACTGTAAAGCAGTTAGTCCTCCCAAAAAATAGTGGTGGCTAGCCTGTAGGAGTTGAAGTTGTTTGAAATAGTGTGCTTAAGACAGCCTGGCCTACAGTAGCCTGTTGCTGTGAGAAAACATCAACATAATGTGTTTTGTAAATGTATGAGTAGACCATGTGGCTGCTTTACATATATCAGCCATTGGTATGTTTCCTAAAAATGCCACTGACACCTTTCATCCTTGAAGAATGTGCCCTAGGAGCGATGAAAAGTTGTCTTTTTGCTTTGATGTAGCATGTTTGTATCCATCTAACAATCCATCTTGCTAAGCTTTGTTTAGATATAGGATTGCCTTTATGTGGTTGTTGAAAAGCAACAAAAAGTTGTTTTGCTTTCCTAAAATCTTTAGTTCTGTCTATATAGTACATAAGAGCTCTTTTGAGATCTAGAGTGTGAAGAGCTCTTTCTGCAACTGAGTCTGGCTGTGGAAAGAAGACTGGCAATTCCACTGTTTGGGTGATGTGAAAAGGAGATACTACTTTTGGTAGAAATTTTGGATTTGTCCTAAGCACAACTTTATGTTTGTGTACTTAGAAAAAGGTTCCTCAAGAGTGAACACTTGTATTTCACTAATTCTTCGTAAAGAAGAAATAGCTACAAGGAAGGCAACCTTCCATGTTAAAAATATAATTGGACAAGAGTGCATGGGTTCAAAAGGTGGGCCCATGTGTCTGGTAAGCACGATATTTAAATTCCAAGAAGGAAAAGGTGGTGTTCTAGGTGGAATAATGCATTTCAATCCTTCCATGAAGGCTTTAATAACAGGAACTCTGAATAAAGAAGTGTTTTGAATAGTTTGTAAATATGCAGATATTGCAGTAACGTGGATTTTGATGGATGAGAAAGCTAAATTTGATTTTTGCAAATGAAGTAAGTAGCATACAATATCTTGTATAGATGCTGTAAGAGGATCAGTGTTTTTGGATTGACAGTAGTAGACAAAACTTTTCCATTTGTTAGCATAACATTGTCTAGTAGCAGGTTTACGTGCCTGCTTAATCACTTCCATACATTCTGATGGAAGTTTTAGGTAACCAAATTCTATGACTTCAGGAGCCAAATTGAGAGCATTGGGGTTTTGGGGCCTGATTTGACCTTTGTTCTGTGTTAACAAATCGGGTCTGTTTGGGAGTTTGGAATGAGGTACTACAGACAGGTCTAGGAGTGTTGTGTACCAATGTTGACATGCCTATGCTGGGGCTATGAGTATCATGGTCAGAGATGTCTGATGTAGTTTGCTGACCAGAAAGGGAAGGAGTAGGAGAGGGGAAAAGTGTAAGCAAATATCCCTGACCAACTGATCCACAGAGTATTGCCCTTGGGTAGGGGATGTGGGTGTCTGGATGCGAAGTTTTGGCATTTTGCGTTTTCGCTTGTTTCGAATAGGTCTATTTCTGGTGTTCCCCACTTTTTAAAGTATTTTTTGAAGTACTTGGGAGTGAATCTCCCATTCGTGAGATTGTTGGTGATTCCTGCTTAGGAGATCCGCTAACTGACTGTCTATTTCTGGAATGTATTCTGCTAACAGATGAATGTGAATGCAAAATGCCCATTTCCATATTGTCTGGGCGAGCAGATACAGTTGAGATAAATGTGTCCCGCCCTGTTTTTTTAGGTAATACATGGTCGTCATGTTGTCTGTTTTTATCAGAACAGTATTCTGTTTGAAAAGGGGTGCAAACGCTTCTAGGGCAAGAAACACAGCCAATAACGCTAGGTAGTTTATGTGAAATTGTTTCTGTTTGGGATCCCATTCCTGTTGAATGGTATGATTGTTGAGATGAGCTCCCCAACCTATCATTGATGCGTCTGTTGTTGTTATGGTCTGAGGCACAGGGTCTTGAAATGACCGCCCCTTCAGTAGATTGCTGAGATTCCACCACTGAAGATACGTGTGCGTTTGGTGGTCCTTCAACACTAGATCTTGAAGTTGACCGTGTGCCTGAGTCCATTGTTGTGAGAGGCATTGTTGTAAAGGCCTCATGTTTAGTCTTGCATGTGGAACTATGGCTATGCAAGATGCCATAATTCCAAGAATTTTCATGATAAATCTTACGGTGTATTGTTGATTTGGTTGTATATGTGGGATGGGATTTTGGAAAACCTGTATCCTTTGTGTATTTGGATTTGCTAGGGCTTTTTGAGAATTTAGAATAGCACCTATATAAGGTTGTACCTGTGCTGGTTGAAGGTGTGATTTCTGATAGTTTAGAGTGAACCCTAGTGTATGCAGGGTTTCTGTTACATACCGAGTGTGTTGTTGGCATTGTGTAAAATTGCTTGATTTTATTAGCCAATCTTCTAGATATGGAAAGACGTGAATGTGTTGTCTTCTTAAGTAGGCGGCTACTACTGCTAGACATTTTGTGAACACTCTTGGAGCTGTTACGCGAACGACAAAACTTTGAACTGGTAATGTTTTCCTGCTATAAGGAATCTGAGGTATTTTCTTTGAGCTGGATGGGTGGGTATATGGAAATACGCATCTTTGAGGTCTAAAGCAGTCATGTAATCTTGTTTCTGTAGTAGTGGAATGACATCCTGCAGACTTACCATGTGAAAATGTTCTGACAGGATGTATAGATTGAGAGGCTGAGGTCTAGGTTAGGCCTTACAGTGCCATCTTTTTGGGGAATGAGGAGGTATAGTGAGTATACTCCTGTTCCTTGCTGAAAATGCGGGACCAACTCTATTGCTTGTTTTATTAGTAGGGATTGTACCTTCGGTTGCAACAGAACGTTGTGTTCTGAGGACAGTTTGTGGTAAAGTGGTGGAATGTTTGGAGGGATGGAGATTAATTCTAGGCAATAGCCATTGGGGATAATTGATAACACCCAATTGTCTGTGGTGATATTTTGCCAATGAAAGTGAAATTGCTGTAGTCTTCCCCCCACAGGAGATGTGTGTGGTGGAGGGGTGGGAAAGAAGTCACTGTTTGGATGGTGTAGTGGCTTGTTTTAAGGCTTCGAACTTGCCTGTATAGGACCCTCTAAACCCCCCTCTTTGATATTGTTGATGCTGTTGTCCCTGCTTTGCCTGGGAGGTAGAAGCTTCAGAGGATTGTGGTTTGAATCCTCCTGTAAACAGTGACCTGCGAAAGGAGCTTCTATATGGAGTGGTATATAATGCTCCCATTGCTTTGGCAGTATCAGTCTTTTCTTAGTTTTTCAATGGTGGTATCTACTTCAGGTCCAAATAAGTTTTTTTTAAATCAAAAGGCATGTTAAGTACTGCCTGTTGAATTTCTGGTTTAAAACCAGACGAGCATAACCATGCATACCTTCTTATTGTAGTGGCAGTATTTACACTCCTTGCAGCTGTATCAGCAGCATCGAGGGCAGACCTTATCTGGTTGTTACTTGTGGCCTGTCCCTCTTCTACAACCTGTTGTGCTCTCTTTTGGGAGGTGCTGTATGAATTCTTGTATCTCATCCCAGTGGGCTGTATCATATCTGGCAAGAAGTGCTTGCGAATTTGCAATTTGCCATTGGTTAGCTGCTTGCGTGGCTACTCTCTTGCCAGCACCATCAAACTTTCTACTCTCCTTATTAGGTGGAGGAGCATCCCCTGATGATTGGCTGTTAGTTCTTTTCCTTGCCGCACTCACCACTACTGAGTCTGGAGGAACTTGATGTGTGATGTAGTCTGGGTCTGTAGGAGCAGGTTTGTATTTTTTTGTCAATTCTGGGAGTAATTACTCTAGCTTTGACGGGCTCACTAAAAATTTGGTCTGCATGTTTGACCATTCCAGGTATCATGGGGAGGCACTGGTATCTAGATAGAGTGGAAAACAGAGTGTTGAACAAGACGTCCTCCTCTAGGGGCTCAGTGTGCATAAGCACCCTGTAAGGAAATGCCTCCTTGGCATGGTTACCCCCTGACTTTTTGCCTTTGCTGATGCTAAGTTATGATTTGAAAGTGTGCTGGGACCCTGCTAACCAGGCCCCAGCACCGGTGTTCTTTCCCTAAACTGTACCTTTGTCTCCACAATTGGCACACCCTGGCATTCAGGTTAGTCCCTTGTAACTGGTAGCCCTGGTACCAAGGGCCCTGATGCCAGGGAAGGTCTCTAAGGGCTGCAGCATGTCTTATGCCACCCTGGGGACCCCTCACTCAGCACATACACACTGCTTGCCAGCTTGTGTGTGCTGGTGGGGAGCAAATTACTAAGTCGACATGGCACTCCCCTCAGGGTGCCATGCCAACCTCACACTGCCTGTGGCATAGGTAAGTCACCCCTCTAGCAGGCCTTACAGCCCTATTGCAGGGTGCACTATACCACAGGTGAGGGCATATGTGCATGAGCACTATGCCCCTACAGTGTCTAAGCAAAACCTTAGACACTAAGTGCAGGGTAGCCATAAGAGTATATGGTCTGGGAGTCTGTCAAACACGAACTCCACAGCACCATAATGGCTACACTGAAAACTGGGAAGTTTGGTATCAAACTTCTCAGCACAATAAATACACCCAGAGGGCATCTTAGAGATGCCCCCTGAAAACATACCCTACTTCCAGTGTGGGCTGACTAGTTTCTGCCAGCCTGCCACACACCAGACATGTTGCTGGCCACATGGGGAGAGTGCCTTTGTCACTCTGTGGCCAGGAACAAAGCCTGTACTGGGTGGAGGTGCTTCTCACCTCCCCCTGCAGGAACTGTGACACCTGGCGGTGAGCCTCAAAGGCTCACCCCCTTTGTTACAGCACCACAGGGCATCCCAGCTAGTGGAGATGCCCGCCCCTCCGGCCACTGCCCCCACTTTTGGCGGCAAGGCTGGAGGAGATAATGAGAAAAACAAGGAGTCACCCCCCAGTCAGGACAGTCCCTAAGGTGTCCTGAGCTGAGGTGACTCTTACTTTTAGAAATCCTCCATCTTGTAGAAGGAGGATTCCCCCAATAGGATTAGGGATGTGCCCCCCTCCCCACAGGGAGGAGGCACAAAGAGGATGTAGCCACCCTCCGGGCCAGTAGCCATTGGCTACTGCCCTCCCAGACCTAAACACACCCCTAAATTCAGTATTTAGGGGCTCCCAGAACCGAGGAAGATAGATTCCTGCAACCTAAAGAAGTAGAAGGACTGCTGACCTGAAGCCCTGCAGTGAAGACGGAGACGACAACTGATTTGTCCCCAGCCCCACTGGCCTGTCTCTCTACTTTGAAGAAAACTGCAACAGCGACGCATCCAACAGGGTCCAGCGACCTCTGAAGCCTCAGAGGACTGCCCTGCATCTAAAGGACCAAGAAGCTCCCGAGAACAGCAACTTTCTGCAACAAAGAAGCAACTTTTAAAGACCACACGTTTCCCGCCGGAAGTGTGAGACTTTCCACTCTGCACCCGACGCCCCCGGTTCGACCTGCGGAAAACTAACACTACAGGGCGGACTCCCCGACGACTGCAAGCCCATGAGTAGCCAGAGTTGACCCCCCTGAGCCCCCACATTGACGCCTGCAGAGGAAATCCAGAGGCTCCCCCTGACCGCGACTGCCTGTAAAAAGGAACCCGACGCCTGGAACCAGCACTGCACCCGCAGCCCCCAGGACCTGAAGGAACCGAACTCCAGTGCAGGAGCGACCCCCAGGTGACCATCTGCCTAGCCCAGGTGGTGGCTACCCCGAGGAGCCCCCCCCCCCATGCCTGCCTGCATCGTTGAATAGACCCCCGGGTCTCCCCATTGATTCCTATCAGAAACCTGACGCCTGTTTGCACTCTGCACCCGGCCGCCCCTGTGCCGCTGAGGGTGTACTTTCTGTGCCTGCTTGTGTCCCCCCCGGTGCCCTACAAAACCCCCCTGGTCTGCCCTCCGAGGACGCGGGTACTTACCTCCTGGCAGACTGGAACCGGGGCACCCCTATTTCCATTGAAGCCTATGTGTTTTGGGCGCCACTTTGACCTCTGCACCTGGCCGGTCCTGAGCTGCTGGTGTGGTAACTTTGGGGTTGCCTTGAACCCCCAACGGTGGGCTACCTTGGACCCAACTTTGAACCCTGTAATAGATTTTACTTACCTGTGAACTTAACATTTACTTACCTCCCCCAGGAACTGTTGATTTTTGCACTGTGTCCACTTTTAAAATAGCTTATTGCCATTTCTGCCAAAACTGTACATGCTATTGTGATTATTCAAAGTTCCTAGAATACCTGAGTGAAACACCTTTCATTTGAAGTATTATTTGTAAATCTTGAACCTGTGGTTCTCAAAATAAAAGATATTTTTTCTATATAAAAACCTATTGGCCTGGAGTAAGTCTTTGAGTGCGTGTTCCTCATTTATTGCCTGTGTGTGTACAACAAATGCTTTACCCTCTGATAAGCCTACTGCTCGACCACACTACCACAAAATAGAGCATTAGAATTATCTCTTTTTGCTATTAACTTACCTCTAAGGGGAACCCTTGGACTCTGTGCACACTATTTCTTACTTTGAAATAGTATATACAGAGCCAACTTCCTACACACCCCATGACAAGGAGCTGCCCTCGAAACAACTTGAGAGTAGGCATTAGTGTCCTCTGGTGGAGAAGGCTTGAAGGGGTATAGGTCAGGATCATTATTCGGAATAGGATCTGGGTCATATAGATCCCCAGGATCCACTGTATCTCCACGAGAGTATTGTGAGTGTGTTGGAGAAGACAATGGTGGTGTTCTATTGTGTGGAGGTGAAAAAGAAAGCTGTGGAGAATGAGGAAGAGGAGTAGGGACAGGTGCTGGGTTCTCCTTTTGTTTTTGAACTTTTGCTGGTGGTTGAGCAGAGTCTAATTCCTCTTGAAAATCCAACTTTCTCTTAGTTTTTAAAGGAGGTGCAGTAATAACTCTGCTAGTCTCTTTATGTATATGGATCCTAGATTGTCTTTCATCCATTCCCTCCAATATTGGCTGAATCTCAGTGTCCTCACCAGAAGGCTTGTAAGATTCTTGCATCAGCTTTGAGATTTGTTTAAGTGTGCTCGAAAGTCCTTGTTCCTCTGTGTATGAGGATTTTTTTGGTTCCGAAGTCTGAATCTGTTTCGGCTCCGAAGCCGGGCATCAAATCTTCAACTCCGAGGAGCGAGGATGCTTACTGGAGTCCGAAGTGGAACCTTTAACCAACTTGCTCGACTGTGGACGGAGGAGTGGCCTTTTTCGGCACCGAACCCAAAGGTCGGTCGACTACAGTCTTTTTTTCTAGCCGAACCATGGCCTTCCAGCAGTGGTTTACCAAATGCCTAGTTTTTTATATATGGGCGTAGGGGCAGACGTACTCATGTGCTGGCCAGCAGTGATAGGCCTAGCTTCTTCCGATTCTTGCTCGGAGTCAGTATCTTGGATGGAGACTGCTGTCTGCGCCTGTTCTTCTTCCATAACGTCAATATGTTCTGTGCTTTTCAATGCCATTTCTAATCTTCGGGCTCTGCGATCTCTTATGGTCTTAATGGATCGAAATGATCAACAGGCCTCACAATAATCTTCTCGGTGGTCCGGAGAAAGACACAAATTACAAACCAGATGTTGATCTGTATATGGGAACTTCACATGGCACCAAGGGCAGAATCGAAATGGAATCCGATCCATCAGGCTTCCACGTGGTAGGCCCAAACAGGCCTGAGTCGGGCGCACGCGCCCAGAAAGACGATCTCTAGATTCCACCGGTAATATCGGTTTGATGCTAGATGGGAAACGCGATCGAAAGAACACCAATTAAATAGGTTTTCCAATTCAAAATCTCAGAGCGAGAGGAAACACGCCTGAACCTGACAGCGGAAAGAAAACAATCTAACAATGGAGTCGATGCCCATGCGCACTGTAACAGAGGAGGAGTCACTCGATCCCGTGACTCCGAAAATACTACTTCGAAGAAAAACAACTTGTAACACTCCTAACCCAACACTAGATTTCAGAAGAGCTATGCATTAGCATGTGTATCTGCAGCTACACATGCCATCGAACATATATATATATATATATATATATATATATATATATATATATATATCTCTGTTTATGGTGGTCGTGGAGTGGGAGCTTTGGTTGAACAGCGCTCGCTGACTGGTGTTTTCCGGTCTTTGATGTGTGTGTAGGCCCGCGCTTGATCGATGCATGATTCTGTTCCCTTTCAGGGTTGGCGAGTGCAGCGAATGCGCAGGTGCCGGAAACTCCTGCCGAACATCGGGACGCCCTGCGGGACTCCCCCGTGTTCGAGCAGGCTATTTACGGCTTCTGCAAGGCGTTCGAGCGCTGGATATTGAGAGGCTAGTCCTCTCTTGATTTCCACATCGCTGGCATGCGCAGACGAGATCCGGCACTTTCTAAGCTTCGGATCTCACCAGCAAAGACGCGTGTGTGGGTGCAGATAGTAATTATCCCCTGAGAATGCCCGACGGGGAGGTAAAAGGGCTTTGCTTTAGGGAAGTCTTGCAGGTGCTCCCTCACTTCTTACTGGGCCTGTTTTTGAGAGTTCTGCTCTCCTTGGGATTGGAGTTTCTCCTTCTGTTATACCTGCAGGGGCTGATTCCCCTCCATCACTGAACTCCTTACCTCTTCATCGCCACTGAGATGGCTTATTACGCAGAAGAGGAAAAATTCTATCAGGTTGAGGACGAGGAGCCCTATGAGAATCAGATGGAGGAAAGATTGGTACTGGCACTGAATCATCACATACAGGACAGTGTGAATCAAGCACTCAAAGGCTATAAAACCCTTTACTCAGCCCTTAGTGCGCTTTCGGCAAAGGGAATTGATGGGCAGACCCTCTGAGAATAGAGCAACAGAGAATCAAATTCCTGCTGTGGATCGAACCCAAAGAGTTTCCAGAGGACTTAGCTCCTTGACAGAAATTTTGTCCCAGATGGCTTCATCGGTCCTCAGAGACCACGAATACGAACAAGATATCACTGAGACCCCTAGAGGGTTGTCCTCTCAGGGACTGATCCGTCCTGAAGATTCTCAATCTTCCGCTTCCCATTTCTCTGACTTGGAGAAAATAGAGATGAACCCAAAGTGTAGGGTAAGCGGAAACGCAAAGCCCATCATTCAATGGTTCAGAGGAGCCTTCTCTTTGATCCACAGTATTGTTCACCCGAGATCCACTGAACGGGTTCCCTCCGTGGAGGTTGCACACTATGTTCAAGACAGGTTCTGCAAGAGTTTTGATAAGGATGTGCGAAACACTCTGCGCTCGGAGTGTCCCCACCCTTCCATAACTGGCAAAGTGGCGGACACCCTGGAGTTAGACCCTAGTATGGGCACCTTTCTCAAAAAGTTTGCAAAGGATCCAAAAAAGGGACTGGACCAAGCCTGAAGAGGCTGCCAGGACAAACTTTTGGAGATTTCCAGGCCAGTCACAAAAAGTCTTGAGCTGGCGATGCAGGCCAAAGAAAGTAATTCACCCCTTGGACCCTGAGGCAGTCTTGGAGTGGGCGCAAAGGGCCATTTGCCTCCTTGGGAATGCCAATTGTGCCATGTCCACAGAGCGGCACAAGTCATTTCTAAGAGAATTGATTCTAAGTTGGTTGACTTGGCCTCTTTGGAGCCCGGTTCGAAGGCTAATGGCCTTTTGTTTGGAGAAAAATTCATTAAGGATCTGAGTAAATATGTTTCCACATTCACTGCCCTGGACAAAGCTCAGCTCTCCATGAATAAGATGTTTAGTAGCAGTCCGTATATTCGACTCTTACGAAGCATTGGGGTAAGTGTGCGATAGACCTCTTTGTGTATCGCCTCAATTCTCAACTCCCTCTCTTTTGAAGTGGGAGGCCAGATCTGTCGGCCCTAGCGACGGATGCTTTTCTTCAGGTCTAGACGAGATATGTTGTATGCCTTTCCTCCATTCTCCATGATTCAGAGGGTACTCTCTCAGGTCCGGAGACAGGGGCAGAGAACATTCTAATAACACCTCTGTGGAAAGCTCAGTCGTGGTTCCCAGTGGCGATGTCACTATCTTGTGCCCCTCCAGTTCTTCTGCCATTCTTCTCTCCTTTACTCCTGGATCGGGGTCTTCTCCTTCATCCTATGATAATACAGGGACTGTTGTCCCTCATGGCGTGGAGAATTTCAGGCAAAATTGGCAAATGCCAAATGTTTCTAGAGAAGCTATCTTCTTTTTATCCCAATCCTGGGCACCTTCAACTCACAAAAGATATGAGGGTTCCTGCAAGCGATGGCTGGGTTGATGCGGTGAATGGAGTTTTGAGCCCCTGGGGGCCCACATTAGCAGGATTTTTTAATTTTGTATTAGATTTGGCAACGCAAGGTCTGGTTTATAGGACTATCAATAATTTTAGGTCTGCTCTTTTGGCTGGACATCCTCATATTGAAGGCAAATCAGTGACAGAGCACCCTTTAGTTTGTAAACTTTTAAGGGGCATCAGGATGGTCAACCCCCCTCTGCCTAAATATACAGTTTTATGGGATGCTGATATTGTGCTTCGTTTTCTAGGAAATTGTATCACGTAAACAGTTGTCGGCCAAAATCACGGTTTTATTGTGTCTTATTTCATGCAGAAGAGTTTCAGATGTGAGAGCCCTTCATCTCGCAGGTAGAGTATTTACTCCTTTGGGGTTTCCTTTTCCATTTTAAAACGTACTAAGACTGCTTTTAGATGTGTATCTTATCCTGCTTTTCCACATCATCCTAAACTATGGGTAGTTCAATGCATAAAGGCATATGAAGATTGTACGCATGATTTTCATAAGGATATTCGAGCGCAATTAATCATTTTCTTACAGAGACCATTTTCTCCAGTCTCTTCAACCACATTGGCTAGATGGGTTAAATGGTTGATGGCGGAAGCAGGTATTGAAGTTTCCTCTTTTGGAGCACATTCTCTGAGAGGTGCTATGGCTTCTAAGACTTCTGGAGCTGGTTCTCGTTTAGAGGACATTATGAATGCAGCAGATTAGTCTTCTGATAGTACATTTAAGGTGTTTTATCATAAGCCCATTGTAGATGTAGCTTCGGATGTGGTGGCTCAGCTTTGAACTAGCATAATCCAAAGCCTCCGGTCCTGACATAGAATAAAAGAAATTCTAGCTATTGTGTCAAGAATTTTCAATTCTGTTAAGGACACGCAGGCAAGGATTATCCCACCCTTATTCTGCTTGTATTTAAATGTGTTTGATATTGTTTATTATTTGAAGTTATTAACATTGGTGATGCATATTTTGATATTGGCATTTAATCTGATTTCCCTCCCCTTTTAAGCATTCTCTATCAGATATTACCAAACTGTTTTTCTTCTCTATTAGGAGTGGAGAACAAAGGCTCATAAGGATTCCATGTTTCTGTAACCAGAACGTTTGGACAACAGCCAGTGATCCATGCCGTTCATCATGTTGGATTGAAAATTCGTTTTATTCAGGTTATATTGTTTGTCATTGCAAAGAAAGAGGAAGGACTTAGGATTCATGGACATTTAAATGAACAGTAGACCAGGGCATGGTCAGGTTGGACTACTGGGAATGTTGGGTTTTGTAGTTTTATTGTTATTTAAACGTTCATTGGCTGCTGTGTTCTTTCAGTAAAGAAAGAGAATGCATAATCCTCGCCTCCATGTCCTAAATAGAATTGAAAATTCGTGAGACAATAGCTAGAATTTTTTTTTTTATTGGTTTAAGGATTCCCTGACCTTTGGCTATGCATTCATCATGAATCACAGCTTTATATACGTTTTAGAATATTAGAGTAGAGCCCACAGATCGGACGCTGTGTTCAAAAATATTTTCAATTGCTTCTATTGTGTCTTCCTGAAACACTGGATCAATAAGACTCTGTGGCTATAGTAGCCACACATGCTTTGGCTGCTACCCACTAGGGAACAGTCAGAGTAAGGATTGGCGAGTGGTCAAAGTACATTCTAGATAGATGTAACACCGAATTAGACCAGCCCGCTCCATCTTTTGTACAAAGGAGTGAAATGTGGATTCTCTTTTTAGGGGGTTCCTTGCTCTCCATATAGCCACTAGCTCTTGTTGCTTCATTATATTCAATATGGTATCTCTGGCATTACCATGCCTTCTTGAGTCTGTGCCCTTGCAGTCCAGGTCAGAGTTTACAGTTATATGGTGATCCCTTCCCCATATAATTGACTGTGCATCCAGCAGTAGGCAGTGTGACATCATATGAGAGAAAAACTGTCGCTCATCTGAATTATGGGCATATATGTTAATCAGGGTGATTTGGGGCATAACCAGGATGCCCCGAATAATAAGATAGTGACCTTCACTGTCTGAATGAATTGAAGACATCGAAACTAAACACTTGCTCTAATCAGTACTGCAACTCCTCTAGAGTAGATCGAATACAATGAGAACAGATGGACTTCCCATGCTTTCACAAAATTGCATAGTCACATGTTGGCAAATTCGTTTTTTTGAAGAAACATGATTTCAACATTATGTCTGTTCATGTAACCAAGTATTTGCCTAGCTTTACAGGGGTTATTCTGTCCCAGAAATGTCAAAGTTATAATTGTCAGCATATTAGGAGGTGATCAGTTCCGCTTAGAGTTCCCATGGGAGCATAAATGGGTGTAACAGGACTTCTGTATATAGCCAGGGTCAGTGAACTTGTGTGCAATATTAGTAGAAATCCTCTTATTCAAACGGACCTTTAAAACCCCAACCAACCATCACCTCCCAAGGGAGGGCCCCAGCATCCCAGTGAAGTTCCATGGAATTTTCATAATGATTTCATCGGCTTTCATAATTTGGAACAGCAAACAACACTTTAGCATTATTACTTAACAACCTTGTTCCAATATGGCAAATAGCCAGATGCGGCCAGAGTAGCAAACATATGTATATCAATAAACCATCAGTTATCATTTTTGTTTGAGTGACAAATGCGTGTATGCATGTTAGAGAGTGGGAGCAGAGCATAAGGAAACCATCAGTTGACAATTCCATGATGTCACATAACTCTGTGTGTCTCTCGGTACGGTCCAAGAACACTAGAATTAGCTCAAGTAGAGGGAATGTCCCAGTACAGACGGCCTCCTTATACTTTACCAACCAGGCAACAACCCCAGTCATTACACATTACTGAGCAGGAATGCAGTCTCAAAATCCACGGGCGGGGTAGTTGAACAAAGTGAGTGTATAAGTTTATTCAGAAACTTGCCAGCTTCTTTAGAGTCAGAGAAGGTATGTACCTTCACTTGAATGGAGAAACAAAGTGCAGCTGGATACAGCATGGCATACTGGATACCACTCACTTGCAACTTCCTCATGAACAGCACATATTTCTGCCTGGCCTCTCGCACATCAGGATAAAAGAAAGCAGCATTCCTCCATAACATTTCTTTTCTCTCTCTTGCCAAACGGAGGTTCATGAGATGGTCATAATAATTTAAAAGTGTTATGATTATGGGTGTTGGCACGGCAACTGGTACTGGTCTTAGGGCGAGTGACCTATGGGCAAAAACAATTACCGAAGACAGGTTCTCTTTTCAAATATTTCCAACAACATTTTTTCAAGGAACTCTTCATTTTGGACCAATTGCAGTAGTTTCCAAAATGACTACTCTTCTGCACAACATAAATTGAATTGACTTCCATGGCAAAAATTCACCCAAATTGAATTGTGCAGAGAAAAGGAGGAAAAAGTACATAAATGTCTGACTAATTACTCTCAATGCTGGCTTAGTGGTTCATCTCTGATGAACCTCCTCTTTCTGCAGTGAAGCCACTTCATATTGGCAAGAGTTCTGTCCCTGCTAGACTAAGAAGGCACAAGTTTTGTTGATTTCCTCAACACACCATGTTGCGTATTTAGGTTACAGGTCATGGTTGATGTGTGACTATCCTGTCTACTGTTCACTTGCACGTGCTCCAAACAAGTATTTGCCAGATATATCCTGTAGTGCCGAAGGTGACCACAGGTTTCAGTGGTTGCAGTCACTTAACTGCCATTTGTCAAAGTCCTGCATTTGCTAAATCCAAAACAATGTTATAAAGAGATCCCACAAACTCCAAATGAGGCACTGGGCACTAATGGAGGAATTTAGACTCCACCCAGTGCACATAATATAATAAATAAAATAATGGGGATTATGCTGAGCACATGAGTTTTGCAAACGATCACATTACACCCAGCACACATTTTTGCACAAGCAATCATAGCCAGCACTAGGATAGGAGTAGCTGTTAAGTTATCTGTAAAAAGCATAATAATGCATGTTAAAAATAAAAAAAAAGTAAAAGTAAATTTTAAATCCATAGCATGATTTCTTTTTTAGACCCGGACTCTTGTACAGCCGAGATTCCTGGCTCATTCAACAGTAAACACTGGTTCTTTGTGATTTAGTGCTGCTGAAAGCAAGCACTTTTGGGGAATAGACATTCATATTGTAGGTTTGCACCTTTATAAATGACAAGACAAAATGTATGCACTTAACTTTCATGGACATGTTACTTATCTGCATCAGTGGATCTCCGGCAAGGGAATCCTTAAGCGATGTATTACTTTTACAACAGTTCCTGGCTCCAAGTCCGCACACCAGATATGTCACAGATTTGTATTATGTTTCCAATAAATAAAAACCTTTTGTATCATTTCTTCGGCGAGTGGGGCTCCGCAAACATAGCTACTACAGGTTTTCTTTACCGTCCTATCACAGAGAAGGGCCACTTCCCAGTGTTTTACTCCACATTTTCTTAATACTTCTTTCCACAATGTCTTGTGGGGAGTAAAAGTAGTGCACTGGTACTTTCCTGAAGGCATGTTTGTTGTTTTTCTTTCTGAAAGATTATCTTCTAGTCAAATAAACCCTAATCGAACTTAGGTGACAAAAAGGAGCATAATACAAAAAATCAATGATTTTTAATACTTTTGATGTTGGAAGGAAATCCTTTGATACATTGTGTGTTGCTCTGGACAGTCTGAAGTCTGGCAGATGTATATGTAAAAAAATATAGGGCAACCCTGTAACCCGTGGACCAGGGTAAAATGATTTAGAAAGAAACAAAATGGTCCCTACGAGGGAAGTGTCAGCCTTGACTTCCATGGCAAAAATTCACCCACCAAAATGGTAGAGTACACACAAACTACTTGTATAAATACATTTTCCCCTAAATTTCTTAGTTATTTAAATATTTTAATTATTTTTTTAGGTATATTTATAAATCCTTTCCTATTAGCAAAAGTACACATTAAGAACAGATTCCACAGATATTGTCCAAGATAAATACAAGACTCCTAAACTGAGGTGCTCCTACAAAGTGACGGTGCAGTGAAAAAGTGAACAGGTGAAAAAGTGCATTGGTGAATATTTACAAATATATAAACACAGAGCTGTGGCTGATAACTCATTCAGTATTCACAATAATACAGCATCCATTATTTGCATGTCTTAAATTAATAACTTAATTTTTATTTATTTTTTTAAAGTACAGTCCACAATAAAATATCGTTTATGTTTTGACCCTAAGGGTAAATTAAATGGCAGCGGGTCATCATCAGGACCAAAGAAATACAATAGGAAGCACCCACAACACGTTACAAAGATCAATCTCCTCAGAAAACTGGTATGTAGCAACTATCAGCGTGTATACTAACACTGAGATCAGCTCGAACTGAATGTAACAACAGGCCGCAACACCTTCAGCAGACCACAAGAAAAGGCCAAGACATATCTTAACCGGACCAACAAAGCACCGATCTCACAAGCAGACTGGAAGTAAATGAAAAGGAGTCTGGCAGACAGCAAACAATGACCCTCAACTGATCATAAAGTGTGCAGTGAGAGTCCTTCATAAATGTTCTGATTTATTGTGCATCCCAGCTCTAATCAAGCTGTAGCTCTCACACCCAGTGATAGCCTTAGAAATTTTTTAGTACCCTACAGTGGAGCATGATTTGCATAGATTTGTTTTTTAACTACTCAATGCAAATGAGCAGAGGACAAATGACAAACCACTGCACAACAACACAATATTATGCTTGTTGTGCAGTGTTTTGTCAGTTTGCCTTCAGCTCACCTGTGCCTCAGACACCTGACCACACATGAAATGAGTGTTTATTATCTTGTCACAGTATGCTGTCATTTGTCTTGTGTTCTGAGTACACAACAAATAGCCACATGCATTAACTGGATCCCCCTCCAGTACGCTGTAGTAAATCACACAACCCCTGGCCACATCGCTAGCAGTTCGAATGGCCCAGCATATCAGCCTTTAACAGTTTCAATGGAGTCCAGAATCAACCGCGTAATGTTTTAAGTACAATACTTGTAGTTTGGCCTTTCTTTATCTTGTAGCATCCAGTATTTTTTATCTTTGTGCCCTCCTCACAACAGAGAACAGTTTAGAGAGACCTTTGAGCTTCATCTTGAGTAGCCATTTTTCTAGAAACAGTTTGTCTGTCTTTCTCTCTGCCCCTTCAAATAGGAAATGTAAAATATTTCTTCTAGTCCTTCCTGCAGCATTTTCCACTCTCACCTCAAGGATTCGTCACCTGCAGCTTGATTACAGCCACTTGCATGTGTAGCACCTTGTTTCTGACTGTTTCAATAGCGTCTTCTATTCTGTCTCTGCTTTGTTCAACTCTCTTAAGTCTGCTCTGAGATCCATTTCAGTAGGCACCAAGCAATTTTGACCTTTGGGCAATATGTGAATCAGCAATCACCTTTAATATAGCCATTGATGTAGGAGTGTCAACACAGCTGTCTGCTGAGCAGATTTAACCTGGGATGTTTTGTAGTTTATCTTTGCCAGTCCAGATGTATACTGTATAATCTTGTTGGCCTGAACAAGCTAGCCTGCCTTATCTTATGCCGTTGCTGCAGAAAGTCATGCACATGCAAAACCGCTTTATAAAAAAACCATAAGCACTGATAAAGTCTCAACCATTTTCAAAAGGGGCAACAGCAGATTTCATTACCAAGCACTATGACAGCTTGAACAAAGTCATGCCATGGTTCAGAGCCCGTTTTGTAACTCAGAGAAGTAGCTTAAGTATCATTGAAATATTTTACGCTCTGCATCTTGTGCCCAGGCAACCTCCAAATGCAGGTAGAAGTATGTGAAGGGCATTCACATATTTAGAAATCAGTAATAGCGGCATACCACATACATGTATGAGTAAATGGGTTTATCTAAAGCAAATGTGACATTACCATCTCAACCTTTCACCAGTTCTAGGAAGATCAGTCAACTTGAAACCAGGTTTACTGATGCAGGATTGTTGCAGGTAGTTTACTAGTAATTTAGAAACCTAGAATGTTTAGAAATACTCAGGATATTGAACTTGGTGTTAGGATTCAATCAGTGCTAGATGACTTTGGTCATCTTGCAGGGCATGCTCCCCATAGTCTTTATGTATTGCTCCCAAAAAAAACGTCTTGAGGCTTTACCGTTGCTATTTATCTTACTAAAAACAGTTTTGAATGGCTATTTCTACACAAGGTGGTATTATAGAAACTTTGGCTTGCCAAGCTGTGTCAGCTAGCATTTGGGACATAAACAAATGTGTCTGAAAATGATTAATTTGATTACAAATATGTTATAAAAATTGGCTTGGCTTCTCCCAACGTTTGTACTACATGCATGGCTAACAAGCTCAGCATTCTCCAGTACACCTCTTTTGCACACCTGCAGCCAGAACACCGTCAGACTGGAGGCAAAAAAGTACAAGATAGAAAAAAACAAGGCAACAGGCTAATTTCTATCAATGAAACCAGGATCTGGAACAACATCTCTGTATACATCAGGATTGCTTCCAAACCTGAAAAACACTACGTCATGGTACAGCCACTTCTGTTCTCTCATAACTCCTCAGTTTCTTAATGACTGTACCTTTGTCTTTGACACTATACAGCTCATGGGTGCCTTTTGGCTAGGTTCATGCTATACAAATACTAAGTACGTACATATAACTGAGCTCCTTCTACTGCAAAGGTTCTTCCCCAAATGTATTTTATTTTTTTTATATTTTTTATAACGGATGCTTTTGTAAAACAATATTACTTCGCTCAGACTGCAGCCAGGGACATACTGGTGAACATGCCTTATAAGAAAATGAAGCCTATTCAGTCACAAGGCTTATGGACGATGCTCAAGGTCTTTCATTGTATGTATTGTGGCACAGACAGCCAATGCAAATGTGCTCAAATAAAGTAAGCTAGAGCAAACCAACAGAGTGCAGGCACTCTTTATAGTGTTCCTTAAACTTTTTTGCGTTTTCTCAGGTCTCCTGGGATTACAGCTTCCGTGGCCCAACATATCAATTGATATGTATGTAAAGGCTTAGTATAGTATTTTCAAAAACTCCTCTAATCCTAGGCATTGGTACCTGTATCAAATATCACTTTAAAAAAATAACAAAGCATCTTTAATCCCTCTAAAAACATTGGAATGTCATTAGTGAAGTGTGTAATTCGATGCTTCCAGGTTGTTTATGGCATACACCATCTGTCTCCAAGAAGAGAGTCCATGCGATTGCTATGCTGCTCCAATAACATTATGCATTAAATAACTGACGCCCAAGATGACTAAGCTCAACCTCTCCAAGACCGCAGTTTTCCAGTTTCTCTCCTCCATCTTTTAATTTGAGACAGCTGAAGAACTAGGGACTGAGGCAATATATTGTACCATAACAATATATTACTGCTTTAGGTGCACTGCTAAAACAAGTGTTTTAGCCCTCACCTAACTATAAGAGGGGTTCTCCCTCTGTGTTAATCTGTATCATATTACATCTAGCAAGAAAAATCTTTGTAGTCCGTAAACACGACATTGATTGTACAATTGAAGATGCAATGAGACCAACAAAAACACTAGCAAAGCAGAGAAAGCAGAACATTTGACAGTGAAAACAAGCTTGCCAATGATTTACCTATGTGTGGTAGCGTACCCTGTCTAGCCAAAGCAAATCCACTCACAACTGCACATATTTATTTGTAATTTTTCTATATGTTGTTGCTGCAGAGTGAACATTCACCAGCTCATCTTGTTGGAATAACTGGTCAAAAGATGGTAATAATTTAGTCATGCACTGTTGAAAAAGAACTAGACAGCTTCTGGACGAGCACCGGACGTCTACTAGCTTACTATAATAGCCTGCCTTTCTGTGCATGTCAACATAGCTGCAGCTTTAGTTTTACTTCAGTCCTCAGCATTGAAGCTTAAAAATTAATGTTTAACAAAATGGTATCTACAATATAACTGTGACATTGAAAAAAAATCTCCGTTCTATTACCTGAGTTTCTTGGGGCACATTGTACACTTCTGCATCCAGCAACACAGTGCACGCACTAAATGGCAATGACTGGTTAGCTAATGTTCTTGCAGCACGATAATGGACACGTAAAACCTCCTGCTCATTGGACACAATAAGCTTTTCCTAGAGAAATGACAAGCACAATGCATAACAGTCACTAAATTTAAATTTCTATTGCAGTTTGTACCTTAATATTAGTTGATCTTGAGCAAAGAAGCCACACTTCTTATATCACATTATTCTGAACAAAAAATTGATTTTTGTTAAGGATGCAGAATTCTTTAAAGGAGAATCGGTAAGCTTTAAAAGTTTCGAAAAATATACATAACCAAGGAAATGTTACACTGTACATACACATTTTAAAGAAATTACACTTTTTACAACTGTGAATAGGATCTCATTAGTCTCTGCACACATCAAAAACGTTAATGTGTTTTTTCTTCTTTTTTAAGAAGCAAACATGTTTTAAATCCTGCTCTTAGGATACTTTTTTCTATTAGTAAGGACAAAGGGTCAGATTTATAACAATCTGACATGCAACTGAATCTGCCTCCTTGATTCTAAAGAATTTTGTCCCATGAATCATGCACAAAGTAAAACTGCAAGTACACAACACAAATTCTATACCAATTACTACTGTAAGATCAGTAAAGAAAATCACCAAGTTGCCACTTAGGTCTGCCTAGTTCTAAATACTGCAAGTAAAAACTCACAAATCAATTTGTTTCAAGGGTATTTGCGTCCTATTCTAAACTCTAACTGAGGCGTTTATGAGGACAACTTACTATTAAGAAATCAACACGGATACTCAGATTAGTCACTAGGGCCTCTGCTTTTGTCCTAAACAATAATTAGCAAGTGAAGGGTAATTTATTATTTATAATCTCATACTGTACAACAGTGACAATTCAGCCCAGCAGATAATATACTAAGTCATCAAAAGAAGCAAATGGTTGTAAATGAGACACAAGACTAACTCAAAATGGAATACCTTCCACTAACAGACAAACAGATACTGACAGTTTCATTTTAAAACAGAATTAGGTAGTATTTCTTTTCAAACTACTGCACCATAAGTACAAACAGGGTTGCTTTATTCTTAAATAAAGACAGCAGTCTGCCAAACATAAAATTGCTACATCTGCGATTATAGATGATATGATATGGTACAAACAATAACAATTTCAACACTTCAAATGAACAGGCCAAACAAAAGATGACCTCAAATACACTTAACTATTATCTTCCATTTAACTTTTTTGTTTTGCATGTGTTAGTTCCCTCTTCCTGCCAAATTTGATAACCTGTGTACTACTTAATTTACAGACATTCTATGCTCAAATAATACCTTAATAGGGGTTTTTAGTCTCTATGCAACCCTAAAATAGATGGGCAAGAAGGAACACCTTCTTACCTGTAATTCCAGTTCTCTCGTAGGAGAATCACCATAGAAGTCATAAGCAATTAGTAGTCCCGCACCTATGTGTGGAGACCTCAGGGCATTTCTTCACAACATATCTTCTTAAGTGCAATGTTTGCCTTTCTTCGGGAAGGCCTGCAGAGTCACGTAAGAAACAAAATAAATAAGCAGCTTATAGGAGTAGGCTACAATGGACCAATTCTTCACCTTTGAGTTAAAAAAAAAAAAAAAAAAAAAAAACGGCCAGGATAATTAAATATGTATATAATGTATATAATGTCATGATGTTTGGTAAAACAACATACATGCCTTTCAAAAACCCTTTTTTGAAGTAGTAGAGGGATGTAGCAAAGTGGGGTAGTGTAGCCCCATATGCTGTCATCATATGAGTTAAATAAGAGACTGTGACTTTAAGGACCCAGAAGCCACCAATATTCCATTATGCTCAGCAGGTGACAGTTGCTTCAGTTCTTTGAGGTGATAGTAGAATGTATGTATCGTATATGGAAAATGTCACTTACCCAGTGTACATCTGTTTGTGGCATATTCCGCTGCAGATTCACATGCTATGCACAGGTCCTGCCATCTAGTGTTGGGCTCGGAGTGCCACAAGTTGTTTACAGGTAAGAAACTGTTTCTTTTCTCGCAGGGGATCTCCATTGATAGTCATAAGCACTGAATGCAGTAGCAAGCTCACCACTACTAAAAGCAGCAGAGAAGACCGAGGAATGAAATGGACAGTCCAACGTAAGCAAAAAATTCCTGAGAAAGGCCTGACCTACTTGACCATCTGCTCTAACATCCGAGTCCAAGCAGTAGTGCTCGGTGATTGTGTGAAAAGATCTCCACGTAGCTGCTTTGCAAATATCCGCTATGGGGACATTTCTCATTAAAGCCGCAGTAGCCGCTTTACCTCTAGTGGAGTGAGCGTTAGGTCTATTGGTTAGTACCTTGTTAGCTTTCTGAAAGCACAATAGGATACAGGAAACTATCTACTGGGAGATGTGTCTGTTTAGCTGTGGGTAACTCTGTACGGACTGGCCAGTAGTTGATTAACAGTTGGGTTGAACTTTGGATGTCACATGTCTTATCAAGGTAGAACTTCAAAACTCCCCTCACATCTAGGGAATGAAGCAACCTCTCAGCTGGAGTAGAAGGACTTTGAAAGAATGTTGGTAAGGAGATGGTCTGGTTGACATGAAAATCCAAAACACCTTTAGGAAGGAATTTCAGGAGAGTTCTCATAACCACTTTGTTAGAGTGGAAGACTGTGTATGGTTCATGTGAGCATAGTGCCTGGATTACGCAAACCCTGCTGGCTGATGTTCTAGCTTCCAGGAAAGCTGTTTTCCAAGAAAGATGCTGTAGGGAAGCCTTGTGCATTGGTTCAAAAGGTTCCTGCATCAGTTGCGAAAGGACTACATTAAGCTCCCTAGGAGGTGAAGGAAGCCTAACTGGGGGTTGAACCTTCTTCACCCCTTATAGAAAATCCTTTATTACAAGGACTTTGAAAAAAGAGGTTTGTGAAGGACATTTTCTGTAAGCAGTAGGAGCTGCTAGGTGAACCTTTGTGGAAGAGAACTGCAAGCCAGATTTAGCCACGTGTAGCAGGTATGGAAGAATGACATCTTAGCAGGGTGTAGGGTCCACGTTCTTGGAGGAACACCAAATGCAAAATCTCTTTCACCTGAAGGCATATGCACAATGGATGGAAGGCCACTTTGCCTCCCTGAGGATCTCAATGCAGTCTTGTGGTAGGTTTAAGTGTCCATATTGTAGTAGTTTATGAGCCATGCAGCCACATTCAAGGAGGAGAGATGGGGTGAACCATCTGGCGTCCAAATTTTGTTAGAAGATCCGGTCTGCATGGCAGCTTGAGAAGTAGATGCTCTCAACAATGAAGCAGATCCGTGAACCACAATGACGTGGCCGCTCTGAAGCCATGAGGACCATCCTGACTTCAGTAGGACAGCTTGATGAGGACTGCCTCTATCAGGGTAATCTGCAGAAAGGAGTAAAGAAATTTGCAGGACCAGTCGAGGCATAGGGAATTCCCCAATGTCCCTTTTGCCTGTCAGTTGGTCCCACTGGTCCTCCAGGCATTCTTGGAGAGACAGCATGTGGAGCTGAGTGTTTGGAGTGAGCAAGATGCAAGAGGCCATCAAACCGATAAGAGAGATCACTGCCCTCACTGATCAGTGAGATACCTTCATGAGAGAGTGACACTTTTGAAGGATCAATACGAGACTCTCCTCCGAAGGACACTTTTGCCTGTACGGTGTCGATGGAGGCTCCCAAGTAATGTTAAGTTTGAACCGGAGTGGAAGTGGACTTGTTGTGGTTTACATGAAGACCCAATCGCTGTAGGAGGGTGCAGGTCCAGTTGAAATGACATTGGTCTTCTTGAGAAGTTGACACCTTTATGAGCCAATCATCTAGATATGGGAAGACAAAAATCTGGTGCTTCTCCTTACCGGAGTGGGTACTAGAAGGAAGGACTCATGGTTAGGTTGTTGCTGTCTGTTCATCCCTTTGAGCAGGTTGTTGGTTTGAGTGACCTCTCGTCTGCTTTTGCGGTTGCTGGTAGGGTCTTTGGTTTTGTTGCTGAGATCAACCCGAGTGATTGTCTGTGCCCTTTTGGTCTCTCTAGACCAATCCCTAAGGGTTTCTATTTTCATTTTCATTTGCGATATTTCATCATCTGTGTTACTTCCAAAGAGTGGAACCTGAGAACAGCAGGATCTGGATCCGCTGCAGAGACTCTGGTTTCAGCAATGTTAAGCAGAGCCAGGCATGTCTTTGTAAGACCAGTCCACAACAGTAGTTGTGTGCAGCTGAGAGGGAAAAATCAGTTGCTGCAAATATTTGATTGGAGACAATTGCACCCTCGTTGACCAACACCATGAAATCCTTTGTTTTGTCTCTGGGAAGATGTTCAGTGAAATACTGGATGGAGTCAGAGAGGGATCTGTCCTATCTGCCCAACAGAGCTATAGCACTGGCTGCCTTCTTGGCTGTTGCAACACTGTTGCAGACTTTGAGGCCTTCAGAGTGCAGCTTCTTGCTTTCCTTATCAGGAGGAACAAAGACGGAAAAGTGGAGTGGTGGTTTTAGCTTCTAAGATAACCTAGAGTCTGGAGGAGGATGGGTGCAGAGGAACAGAGGATCTTGATCCAGAGGCCTGTATTTCTTTTGAAGTCTCGATGGAGCAGGCTTAACTGACATCTGTGTCAAAAACAGATCCATGGCTGGTTCTAGGAGGTCAGGTACTAGTGGCACTAGTGGCTTTGCGACTGTCCGTTGGTGTAATGTCTCAAATATTGCAGATACGGAGGGTGCGGGTAATGACATCTGTATATAAAGTTTGGTCGCCCCTCGTACCAGTACCTCTTATAAGATTGTAATGTCGTCAACTGGGGAGATGCTAGGCGGTGAGAAGTCAGATAATGTTGGTGAACATCCCCTTGTTGACGTGGAGTAAGTATCTCTAGATCTATGATGAGATCTTCTGTAAGACCTAGAGTGTGATCTGGAGCCGTATGACCTATGAAGCTGGTGAGAATGGTGTGAAGATGTAGATGAGCGGCTGGAACTGTGATGACGAGAGCAGTGGTGCGGAGCTGAACTTGTTCCTTCGAACTGGAGTCTCCACTGGTGGTATTGTTGCAGGAAGGGGTGGAGGTGGCGGCAGAGGTGTTGATGTTGGCTGTTGTGGTGTTGCAGGAGGCAACGTCGGTGGTCATGGAGCTGGCGGGGACGTAGGTGGTGGAGACAGAGATGAAGATGGCACTTCTATGGGAGAGGGCGAATACATTCACAAATACAGAGAATATGGAGATGAATAGATTCTTCTCCTCTTGTCCTCGTCTCCTGGTGTCTCCTCGATATCGAAAAGCTCCTACACGTTGACATTCTATTGTGATGCCTCAACGTTGATCTGCTCCTGGACGTCTGCCTCGACATTGATACTTTTCTTCCAGACGCTGACCTCAGCCGGTGTATCGACGATGTAAGGGGCCCTGATGTAGAATGATGTTGCCTTGACGTTGACAGACATTGCTTTCTGGACGGCAACCCAACTCTCAATGGTGAATACGTAGGAGCCGTACCTTGACTCGGCGTAGATCCTCTTAATGTTGACCAGGACCTATGTTGTTTCTGTGCAGAAAACCTCTTTCTTGACCTCCCACATCCATCAGAGGTGGAAAGAAGAGCCCTGGTGGAAGACTGAGCTTTCCGTCGCTCTGAGGTCCCACCTCCAGTCTGCTGCTGTTGCCACTGATGCTCTTAAGTCCCATGGAGATCAATCTTCTCTCTTCCACGTAAAGTGCTTGTGAAAAGTTTCTGCAGTGATAACATGAATCAGGAATGTGAGATGCTGGAAGGCAGATGATGCAGACTTCATGAGGGCCTGTTCTGGCCTTCTTTATCCCACAAACTCGGCACTTATCAGACAAAGAAGGCATTTTATTTGAAAACAAAACTCACTTTTCTGCAAGGAAAAAACAGAAAAATGCAGGCTGAGATGAAAATTGTCGAATGAAGGTGTTGTCACCAAAATATACCGGAAAATCTTGAGGAAAAAAGCCCGAGGTCAATGCTCCAGGATCCTGTCAGCAGAAGCTCAAAAAAACAGAACTGAAGCCACTGTCACCTCCGGAACATGATGGGATATTGGTGGTCTCTGGGTCCTTAAAGGCATTGTCTCTTATTTAACTCATATAATGACAGCATATGCAGCTATACTATCCTGCTTTACGACATCCCTCTACTCCTTCAAAAAAAAGGGTTTGTGAAAGGCATTTATACTGTTTTACCAAAATATCATGACATTATATACATATTTAATTCTCCTGGCCCCTTTTTTGACTCTTAAGATGAAGAACTGGGCCACTGCAGACTACTCATATAGGCTGCATATTTATTTTCTCTTTTAGGCGACTCCGCAGGCCTTCCTGAAGAAAGGTAAACATTGCACTTAAGAAGATATATGGTGAAGAAATGCTCTGAAGCCTCCACACATGGGTGGGACTGTTTATTGCTTATTACTATCAAAGGAGATCCCCAATAAGAGAATAACTATTATTTGCATCCTTAGTGTCTGTGTTATTATATTGCCCAGTGTTGGAGGGACAGAGCTGACATTGCCATTGCAGTATAGAAATCTGCCAAACATAAATTAAAAGGAGGTGTGGCAAAAACATATCCCCGTTTCAAAACAGAGTTTGTAGATCAGTCTTCCCCAACGAGTAGCTTGTGAGCTACTGGTACTACAGTACCTTTAAGTAGAATCTCCTGTGTGAAGCCTATCCTAGTAAATTATAAGCTTTTGCTTGGTTGAGGTAACATATTTATACCAAAATTAAGTGTGTACTTCAGACAAAAATTAGTATTTTCAGAACTCAGAAGCTGATGTTTGGATAGCTACATTTCCAAAATATATTTAAAGCGGAAATATTAATGATGAACCATGTGATGTGGAGTGGGATGTAAAAATAGCATTATTACTTTGGTGCCAGTGGCATTACAGCAATGGCTGTTATATATTACCCAAATAGAGGAATTTCAAACTAACAATGCATTTACGTTACTGCTGCATTTACGTTACTGCTGGCGACCCAGCCTTATGAAGCGAGACTATCACTGCTAGTAATCATGCTTAATGTGGCCACTGACGTAAACCTGTCTTGTTTAGTCACTAATACAGCACTAATGTTAGTTGCTTGGGATGATGTTCATTGAATATACAAAGCTCTTAATACAGAAAAGGTTTGAGATCGCTGGTGTAAATCCATTTTCTGCATTACCCAGTGTTGCCCAATATAATCTGAAAACATGTTTCAGTGTAGAGCAATCAAACCACAGAAAGGAAACTTTGGCCAGTTCATCATGCTGACAAAGTCTTTCTGATAGAACAAATAGAAAAAAAAAATCAATAGCAATTTCATTGAAGAAAAAGAGAATGTAAAAGTGTAATGTAAAATATTAGCTCCTAGTTTAAGATGACTGTGTACTAAATTCAATTATGCAGTTCATAGTAAAATAGCAGAGTAGAGGGAAACATTAATTTGCGCTAGAAATTCTATTACTGGAAGACAACCATGATTCCAGATGTAGGAACAGTCCCTTTTTAGTTCTCGCCTAACGACCAAGTTAATTACCTTCGGTAACAATATAACTTATAGAGTCATATTCTAGTTACAGATTCCTTACCTTAGAAATTCCCACAGGCATCAGACTCGATCTGGAGAGTTTTCTCCAAGCAGTACCCCCGCAGCATGCTGTCAGGTGGCACCGGTCGACTCTGCGTGTGTCACTGTCGCCGTAATGACGGCGCAGTCGAATATAGGCGCCACCCTGGTGCGCTGCCGTCAGTTTCTTTTCACAATTTTTCACGCCAGTGGTGCGGAGCCATGAATAACACTGAGAATGGTATGCCAAAACAAGGGCCCTTAAAGGGAAGTTCTTGTCCTTAGAAACCAGTTCGCAGAGCAGGGAGGATGGGCGGGTTGGTAAGGAATCTGCAACTAGAATAAGTATCTACCAGATATATCGTTACCAAAGGTAAGTAACTTGTTAATCTGATAGAGACTTCTAGTTGCAGATTCCTTACCTCAGAATAGATGCCTGACCAAAACCAATCACGGTGGTGGGCTGCGAACTAAGATCACACCAAAAAGTCCTGCAGGACCGAGCGGCCAAAGTATCTGTCTCTGTGGACCTGACTATCCAGGGATGCACACGTCGCTGCCTAGAAGATATCCAGAACTGGAACTCTGCGTGCCAAAGCTGTGGTAGCAGTAGTTGCTCTGGTGGAATGGACACTCAAACCCTCACGGGGTTGCTTTTCCGCCAAAGTGTAGCACTCTTGATGCAGAAGGCTACCCGTCGCGAGATGGTCCTCTTCTGCACCACCCTTCCTTTATCGCACCCACATAACCCACAAAGAGTTGATCTTCCACTAGGAAATCTTTGGTATTATGTAAGTAGAACGCCAACACTCTTTTTGGATCCAGGAGGTGAAGTCTCTCCTCCCAAGAGAGGGATGCGGGGGTGCATAAAATGTAGGCAAGGTGATTGATTGGGGTAGGAAGATAGCTCTGTATATACAATATCAGAATGAGATACAGTGTGTACAGAGCCCATGGTTTATCCAGAGGCCTAACAGAGTCTAAAGTAGATAATACTAATGCTCTTTTTTGTTGTGGTGTGGTCGAGCAGTGAGGATTATCAGAGGGTAGTGCAAAGCATGTTGTACACACAGGCAATAAATGAAGCACACACTCAATGACTAACTCCAGGACAATTGTTTTTATACAGCAAAAATATATTTTCTTATTTTATTTCCAGAACCACAAGATTCAATTTGCAGGCATGTACATTTGTAAGTAAGTATCAAACATATGTATCAACACCACTTTGCTTCAATTTGACAAGTTAGAGGGTTTTCAAGAAAATAGCAAATATCTGTTTTAAAAGTTGGCAGTGCAATTTTGAGAAACAGTTCTGGGGGAAGAAAAGTTAGTATAGTTTTGAGGAAAGTACAAGACTTACAGTTCCAGTCTCTGGGGGTTAGGATGTCCACAGGTTGGGGTTCAAGTTAACCCCAAACACCCACCACCATGTGCAGAGGTCAAAGATGCAGCAGGATTTAAAATGTAGTCCTAAAGAGACTGAGGGCACTCGGAATTAAGCATGTTTGCAGGTAAGTACCCAAGTCCTCGGAGGGCAGTCCTGGGGGTATAGGTTGAGCACATGTGGGAGGGAGAGGGTGGGGGGGTTCAGGGGAGTGACAGGTCAGCACCAAACATACCCCCTCAGCAGCAAAGGGGCGGGCGGGAGCTGGGTGCAAACACAGCACTGGGCTTCCAATGATTTCAATAGGGTGTCCCCAGGGGTCACAAAGATACTGCAGGCTAGGTCCATGGGGTCCGTTCTGGAAAACCACAGGCTGGAGAAGAAGGAGGGCTGCCTGCTGGACTGGTGGATGGAATCCCCAAGGCCTGGGGGCTGCGGATGCAGGGGTAACTTTGGGCATTGGCAATCTTCGTCAGGTACTCTTGCGGTCGGGGGGGGGGGGAGGGGAGGAGTTTCGGGGTGCTGGTCGGGTCCTCCATATTTAGGCTGCAGGCATCATCGTGTTCGTGTTGGACAGAGTGGGCAGGACTCGCAGATCAGGGGTGGTTCTGGAGTCCTTTGCTGGAGTTTCTTTCTGGACAGGGCCACTGCCTAGAACAGCTCAGATGAAAAGGAGCATCTGAGAGGGTGCCAGGTGTGACTTCCGCACGTTTATAGTGAACCACAGCGAATGCAGGAGGTTCGCCGTAGTCTGGAGGTGGGAGACGGGGGTGAGTTTGCCTTCAACAGCCAGTCGTCGAGGTAGGGGGAGACTGAAAGCCGTAACCTGTGCAGATGAGCTGCAACCACTACCATCACTTTTGTGAACACCTGAGGGGCGCTGGTAAGGCCAAAGGGGAGCATGGTGAACTGACCACGAACCGCAAGTAACGTTGGTGGGCCGGCAGGGCAGGAATGTGGAAATAGGAGTCCTGCAAGTCCAACGTTAACATCCAGTTTCCAGGGCAGATAGGATCTGAGCTAGAGTTAGCATTTTGAACTTCTCCTTCTCGAGGAAGAAACTAAGGGACCGGAGATCTAAGATTGTCCTTTTTGGGCACCAGAAAGTAGTGGGGATAACAACCACTACTTGCTTCTGGCACATGGACCCTCTCTATGGCTCCCTTAGCCAAGAGAGCCGTGACTTTCTCGCGGAGAAGTGACACATGATCCTCCGACAGATGAGCGTATGATGGTGGCATGGCCAGAGGGGAAGTCTCGAAGGAGAGGGAGGGGAAGTCTTGGAGAGGGAGCAGCCCCTTCGGACAATTTGCAACACCCACCTGTCTGCGGTGATGGATTCCCAGTGTGGCAGGTGATGGCAGATCCTGCTGTCAACTAGTCAAGGATGTTCCAACGGACTAGGAAGGCTTAGAGGTACTGGAAGGGGCAGGGGTGGACAGAAGGCTCCCTGATCCACAAGCATATGGGAACCCGCTGATGCGCAGAGGCTGTGAAGAATGAGCGTGTCGGTGGCCAGGTAGAAATGGAGGCGGCTGGGTGCCCCTTCCATTCCCACAACAGGTAAAAAACAGACTGTGGGGACGAGGAGCAGCTGTGAGGCCAATGGACCGAGTTGTAGCACAGGAATCCTTAAGCGCTGGAGTGCTAAGTCCTCTTTGTCTCCGAAGAAACGGGTGCCAGGGCATGTCCATTGGAGATTGCTGGACATCCCCTGAAAGGCCAGCTGTCCTCAACCAGGCTTGGCGCCTCAAGAGAACTGTTGATGCAACCGATCTACCTAGTGAGTCTGTCGTATCCTGACCACAACAAATCATGAACCTTGTTGCATATTTCCTGTCAGTAAAAGCTTGGGAGTGAACTGTCTGCACCTCCGGCGGGACTCGAGGCAACAACTGCGAGACCGTATCCCAGAGAGTATGGGACCCTCAGCCCAAAAGACATGTGGTGTTCATGGACCGCAGTGCTAGACTGGCGGAAGAAAACATTTTCTTTCCAAAGTTATCCAGTCTTTTTGATTCCCTATCCGGGGGAGCAGAAAGGAAAGTGTCAGAAGAAAAGGGATCCTGGATCACAAAGTTTTCAGGTATAGAATGTTGGAGCAGGAATTTTGGGTCGGTTGGCGCAGGCTGAAGGCGGCAGGCAAACATCCTACTTACAGAAGCCCCTGTGCTGGGTTTGGACCAGGTATGCGGAGAAAGCTTGCCAGCATCAGGAGAGGTCTCTAGTTCTCTAGCGTCACCCAAATCCTGAACCCAGTCCATGTCAGGGTCAAGCTGGTATTCTAAAGGGTCCAGCAACCCCTTTACACTATCACCATATCCATACAAATAGGTATCATGATCCACCCTGAGCCCATGGAAAAAGGAATCGGCGTCCAGGGACGCTGGTCTGGCTCATCAGGGATAAGTATAGGATCAACACTGAGTGGGGGCCCAACCGAAGTCGGGAGCGTCAATGTTAGTCCCAATGCCGGGGAAGGTTGTGCTGACACGACCGGTGTCTGTACAGATTCAAGAGCGGATCTGGAGATGAATACCTACCCCCCAGGAGCCGAGGCTGAAGCCGCCGATGCAGAACCCATGGGGACCTCAGCGACTCACTTGGGCTCGAAGGCGGGTCGGTCTGCAATAGATGAGGTGCATGGTCTCATAGAACTCTCTCAATTGGGCAGGGGAGGCCCTGGTTCCCGGAAAGTCGGGGAGGCGTGAAGCCGACCCAGACACAGGCTCTGAAGACTGAGGCCTAGCTTGTCAAAGTTGTTAATGCATCGCATCGTCCGAGCGACGGGATGAAGTCGAAGAACGTTTGGCCTTCTTTGACTTTTCATCTTGTGACCCGATTCTCCCAAAGACTTAAAATGGGACGAGGAGCATTGGTGATGACTTCGCGAGTGGTCTCGTGACCTTCCTCTCAATCAAGACCAGCAGTGATGCGGAGTTGAGCGCCGGGCCGCCATGAGCTTCAGGGACCGCTCCCTTAAAGGGTGTGGTAAATGCCCCAAAACTTGGAGCATGACTTCCGGTTCCAGACACCAAAGGCAGACGAGATGCAGATCCGTCACTGACATCATTCGGTGACAGGAGTCTCAGCGTTAAAAACGGTCTTTCGGGAAATCCCTCGACGCATCCAAACCTCGTAAAAAAGTAATCACCAAAAGTGTTGCAGTTAGTAAAAAAAAAAAAAAAAATGACTAGGGGAAGCTCTTCTCTCGGATCTGCGCATAGGCTGGCACGGAAAGAAAAGAACTGACATCAGCGTGCCAGGTTGGTGCCTATATATAAATCATCACAGCCACCACGACTCCAACGGCACACGCGGAGTCGACCAACGCCACCTGGCTGCACACTTAGGGGTACTGCTTGAAGAAAAAAAACTCCGGATCCAGTCTGGCACCTGGGGCAATTTCTAAGGTAAGAAATCTGCAACTAGAAGTTTCTATCAGATAGACAGAGCAAGCTGTTTGGCTACGAAAGGGTGAACTTGCCAAGAACTCAAAATGGGCTTCCAGCTTGGCCACTGCCTACCACTGGCTGGCTTTTTTGTAACTCAAATATTTGCTTCTTACTCGTTAGCTTGCTTTTCTCTTCATGTGTTTGTCCCTCCCCTGGAGCACAGCTTAATTACCATCCTTTTGATTGGGTGACTTTTAACTTTCCACTGCTCACTTTTAGGGATCTACTTTTTTATTTTTGGTTAAGCACTCTATGAGCATGCACATGTTGCCTGCTCTCTTTCTTGCATGCTTCTCACTGCCAAACTTCCTCAGTTTGAGTTGCTCTCTCACTTGTGTGCTTCTCCCTTCAAACTCAGTGCTTCTCTCTCCCCTCCCCATTTGCCATACTGCACCTCTCTCCCTTGTGTGCTGCTTCTTCCCCTACCCTGTATTAAATATTTTTTTAACTCGCTCCTCCATTGCGCACTTGCCATACATATATATATATATGGAAAATGTCATTTACCCAGTGTACATCTGTTTGTGGCATGTAGAGCAGCAGATTTGCATGCTATGCATTGCTTCCGCCATCTAGTGTTTGGCTCGGAGTGTTACAAGTTGTTTTTCTTCTAAGAAGTCTTTTTGGAGTCACAGGATCGAGTGACTCCTCCTCTCAGTCATACTGCCCATGGGCATCGACTCCATTGTTAGATTGTTTTCCCGCAAAAGGGTGTAGGAAGGAGTGATAGCGTGTAAGAATATAAATGTTCTATAAAAAATAGTAAGTAAAAATAGATGTCCATGCAAATGTAAATGTATATACATATGTATAAATAAGAAAACTGCAACGACTACAGGCTTCCAGGGAGGATGGAGGGTGCATGTGAATCTGCAGCACTGCATGCCACGAACAGATGTACACTGGGTAAGTGACATTTTCCATTCAATGGCATGTATAGCTGCAGGTACACATGCTACGCATAGACTACAAAGCAGTTACTGTCTCCAAAATAATCTGTGGCTAGCCTGTAGGAGTTGGAGTTGTTTGGAATAATGTTCTTAAGACAGCTTGACCAACATTGGCCTGTTGCGTTGAAAATATATCTACACAGTAATGCTTTGCAAATATATGTGGTGTAGACCATGTGGCAGCTTTGCATATGTCTGCCATTGGTATGTTTCCTAAAAATGCCACAGATGCACCTTTTTTCCTAGTGGAATGACCTTTAGGTGTGATTAAACGTTGTCTCTTTGCCTTCATGTAACATGTGTATATACATTTAACAATCCATCTAGCTAATCATTTTTTTGAGATAGGATTACCTCTATGTGGTTGTTGAAAGGCAATGAAAAGCTGTTTAGTTTTTCAAAATTCTTTTGTTCTATCCACATAATACAGTAGAGCTCTTTTAAGGTCAAGAGTGTGAAGGGCTCTTTCTGCAGTTGAATCTGGCTGTGGGAAGAAGACTGGCAATTCCACTGTTTGGTTTATGTGAAAAGGTGATACAACCTTTGGGAGAACTTTTGGTTTAGTTTCAAGTACAACTTTATGTTTGTGTACTTGGAAAAAAGGTTCCTCAAAAGTGAATGCCTGTGTTTCACTAACTCTTCTTAATGAAGCAATTACTATTAGGAAAGAACATTTCCAGGTTAAAAATTGAATCTCACAGGAGTGCATGGGTTTAAAAGGTAGGCCCATTAGTCTTGTGAGTACAATATTCAGATTCCAAGCAGGAACAGGGGGTGTTCTAGGTGGAATAATATGTTTTAGTCCTTCCACAAAGGCTTTGATAACTGGAACTCTAAAGAGAGGTATGTTGTCTAGTCTGCAAATATGCCGATATTGCAGTAAGATGAATTGTAATAGATGAGAAAGCTATATTTGACTTATGTGAATGAAGTAGGTAGCATACAATATCTTGTGTTGATGCTGAAAGTGGGTCAGTATTTTTAGACTGACAATAATAAACAAATTTTTCCATTTGTTAGCATAGCATTGTCTAGCTGCAGGCTTGTGTGCTTGTTTTAGAACTTCCATGCATTCTAATGGGAGTTGAAAGTATCCAAATTCTATGACTTCAGGAGCTAAATTGCTAAGTTTAGAGCACAGGGATTTGGGTGTCTGATTTGTCCTTTGTTTTGTGTTAGCAAATCCGGTCTGTTTTGAAGTTTGTATGAGGTACTACTGACAGGTCTAGGAGTGTTGTGTACCAATGTTGTTGTGCCCACGTGGGGGCTATGAGTATCATGATGAGAGAGGTCCGACGCAGTTTGTTGACCAGAAATGGAAGTAATTGGAGAGGGGAAAAGCATTAAGCAAATATCCCTGACCAGTTGATCCATAGAGCATTGCCCTTGGACAGAGGGAGAGGGTGTCTGAATGCGAAGTTTTGGCATTTTGCGTTTTTGCCTGTTGCAAATAGGTCTGTTTCTGGTGTCCCCCACTTTTAAAAGTTCTGATGAGGTACCCGAGAGTGAATCTCCCATTCGTGTATCTGCTGGTGTGTTCTGCTTAGGAAATCCGCAAGCTGATTGTGTATTCCTGGGATGTATTCTGCTAGTAGATGAATGTGGTTGTGAATTGCCCATTTCCATATTGTTTGGGCTAGAAAGGACAGTTGAGATGAATGTGTTCCGCCTTGTTTCTTTAAGTAATACATGGTTGTCATTTTGTCTGTTTTTATCAAGGCAGTCTTGTGTTTGAGAAGTGGTTGAAACGCTTTTAGGGCAAGGAACACAGCTAATAATTCTAAATGGTTTATGTGATAATTTAGCTGTTTTGAATCCCATTTCCCTTGAATGGTAAGGTTGTTGAGATGAGCTCCCCAACCTATCATTGATGCATCTGTTATTGTGGTCTGAGGCACAGGGTCTTGAAATGACTGCCCCTTTATTAAATTACTGAGATTCCACCATTGAAGGGAAATGTGTGTTTGGCGGTCTAACACTATATCTTGCAACTGACCCTGTGCTTGAGACCACTGCGGTGAGGGGCACTGTTGTAGCGTTCTCATGTTTAGTCTTACATGCAGTACTATTGCTATGCAGGATGCCATCATTCCCAATAGTTTCATGATAAATCTTACAGTGTATTGTTGATTTGGCTGCATTTGTGCTATGAGATTTTGGAAAGCTTGTATCCTCTGTGTATTTGGATAGGCTAAGGCTTTTTGCATATTGAGAATAGCACCTAGGTAAGGTTGTACCTGTGCTGGCTGAAGATGGGATTTTTGGTAGTTGAGAGTGAACCCCAATGTATATAGGGTTTCTATTGTGTATTGAGTGTGCTGTTGACATTTTATAAAATTGCTTGATTTTATTAGCCAATCCTCTAGATAAGGAAAGACATGTATGTGTTGTCTTCTTGGGTAAGCTGCTACTACCGCTAGACATTTTATGAATACTCTTGGAGCTGTTGTTATGCTGAATGGCAGAACTTTGAATTGGTAATGTTTTCCTGCTATCAGAAACCTTAGGTATTTTCTGTGAGTTTGATGGATAGGTATATGGAAATACACATCTTTGAGATCTAATGCAGTCATGTAATCTTGTTTTTGTAGTAGTGGAATGACGTCCTATAGGGTTACCATGTGAAAGTGTTCCGACAGGATATATACATTTAGTGGTCTGAGATCTAGAATGGGTCTGATTGCTTTCCTTTTTGGGAATGAGGATGTATAGTGAGTATACCCCTGTTCCTTGTTGAGATTTTGGGACTAATTCTATTGCCTCTTTTAGTAGTAGCGATTGTACTTCTTGTTGTGATAGAACATTGTGTTCTGAAGACAACCTGTGATAACGTGGAGGAATGTTTGGAGGGGTGGAAATCAATTCTAGGCAATAACCATTGCGGATAATTGAAAGTACCCATTGGTCTGTGGTGATATTTTGCCGTTGGGGGTGGAATTGTTGCAGTCTGCCACACACAGGAGACGTGTGGGGTTGCGGCATGCTCAGTAAGTCACTGTTTTGATGGTGTAGTGACATGTTTTGAGGCCTAGAATTTGCCTCTGGCTCTAAAGTGTTGGCCTCTATAAGAGCCTCTAAATCTCTCGCTCGGGTACTGCTATTGTTGCCGTTGTTTAGGCTGGAGGTAGAAGCCTCTGTAGATTGTGTTTTGAATCCTCCTCTAAATTGCTGCTTATGAAAGGAGCCTCTGTAAGGTGTTGTATATAAGGCTCCCATTGCTTTAGCAGTGTCTGAGTCCTTTGGGTTTTTCTATTGTGGTGTCAACCTAAGGACCAAACTGTCAACACCAGGACAGTGCGCGCTCTACGGGCATTTAGAATGCAAAAACACAACACTCGCAAGATAAAGTAATTTATGCATTGTGATGATATGTTATTGTTTAACCTTTTGCATTGCAGAATTCCATCCAAAAGATTCATTTTTAAAATGCTTATAAGTACTGTACATTTACAATGTGCTGCTGCAGACATTCAGAGTGTGTTAGGGTGTGGTCCCTTTCCAGGGCCTTCTGGAGACCTTCCCTGCAACATGCCTGGGCGTGGTTCTAGGCTGGGCCAAGACTCTATAAAAGAGAGACAGCCCAACTTCCAGTGCTCACTATTCAGAGGTCCCGGTGCAGAGCAGCAGCTTCTTCCTGAGCTCCTGTCATGGCGGCCTATTTGGATTTTCCAGTCTTCTGCATTCATCTCTCATTGGTGATCACTGTTTCCAGGCGGTAAGATGGTGTTTGGACATTTCCCAACACTGTAATTGAGAATCTTCATATTCTTGATTTTAATTCTTAAATGAATAACAGATTACTTGTGCCCTGCCATTTTTGACATTTGTATGGCGGTTTGCAAATTGGGAGGACGTGCAATTTATTCCATAAAGATTTGACTTTGTTATTACATTATTGTTCATTGCGCGCTGATATTTCTTGACATTTACATGATGTTTTACAAGTTGGCAAGACGTGCAACTCGTTTCATGAGCATTTAACTTTGTTGTTCATTGCGTGCTACCTTTTCTTGACATTTCCATGGTGGCATTCGAATCGGCGAAACACGCAATTCACTTCTCGTGTAATTCATGCTGTTCATTGTGCGCTACCATTTTCTGGCATTTACATGGTGGCATTCGAATCGGTAATATGCGCGATTCTTTCCTTGTGTGTTTTTTCATGTTATTCATTGTGCGCTACCATTTCTTGGCTTTTGTATGGTGGCATTTGAATCGGCAAGACGCGCAATTCTTTCCTCGTGTATAAATAATGTAAATTACTGTGCGCTACCATTCTAAGACATTTTCTTGGTAGAATTTCAAGTTGACACGACGCGTGATTTATTCCTTGAATCTACGTTGTGTGATTTCATGGTGCACAAACCTTTATGGTGTTTAATACTCATATAAAAATCTGCAGTGTGCGCAATTTACTTCCCAATGTTTTTTCTGAGATGAACACAACACAATACCAGAGTTCTAGATGTAATTCTGTGTGTTCCTGATATGTATTCCTAAAAGGAGATTCATATGGTTGTTTAAAAAATTGCTCAGAGTGTTTCCTGATTCTCATGCAAAAGAAAGTACTTGAATCTGAAAGTCCTATTTAACTTTTCCTGTTTCCTCCTCAGGTATTCGGTCATCTAAAGCCTAGTCAGTTTTAGGATTATTCAAGGGTTGTTCATGTTTTTCGGAAAAGACGAAGCTTAGAGTTGTAGCATGGTACTGATTTCATGAGATGTAATTTTGATGTCGTGTTTTAACCTTTTGCTTCCTACAGGTCTCCTTCCCAGCTGTTCCCGTCCTAATCCCCTTTTCCCCACTTGGACTCTCTTAGACTCTGTGATAAATCTAATCAGAGTATTGGAGCTGTCTTGTGGTGGAAGTGTTGGGAACGTGCACGGACCCCAAGGATCTGGTGACTCTGACAGAATAGTGAGCCCACAAATTATTATCCTCCTGGTTTGTGTATGTTCTCAGCATGGCCACACTGGACGAGCTAGTCAAGGCTATCGCCCAGCTCCAGTCAGAAGTGGTATCATCAAAGGATTTGACAAATAGTCTAGCTGAGAGGGTGAGTCAGTTACAGAATAAGGTTGAGAAGAAAGAACAAAGTCCCACAGGTGTGTCTTGGCCAGGTACTTCTTCTCAGACTTCTGGAGGTAGTCCGACTAACATTTCCCTCAATGTTCCTTCAGCCATCCCTTTAGCTCCCCCAGAACGCTTCTCAGGTGATCCCTTGAAAGCGCAATCTTTTCTGGTTCAAGTGGAACTTCACTTCACCTGCAGACCACATACTTTCCCCGATGCCCAGTCTAAAGTAGCTTTCTTGTTGTCATATCTGTCTGGAGATGCAGCTACCTGGGCTATTCCTCTTGTGCGTAAAAATAGTCCCCTGTTGTACAGCTGGAAAAATGTTGTTCGTGAATTTGAGAGAGTTTTCGATCGTAGAACTGTAACACAGTCAGCAGATCATGAATTATTAGACTTACGCCAAGGGAATCAGGACTTAGTGTCATATTTAGCCAACTTTAATCGGCTGGTTGCTGAGACATCCTGGCCTGAAGAAAAACAAGCGGCCTTGTTTTACAGGGGACTCAAAGAGGAGCTAAAAGACATCTTAGCGCGAATCGACCCACAACCTTCAAACTGTCAAGATTTAATAAACCTTGTCTTGAGGCTTGATCATCGTTTAAATGAACGAAAAGGAACGCGTAAAAAGACTGAAAAACATTCTTGGCATGCTCATGATAACAAAGACTCAAGAACTCCGAGAGAAAGAACGCCGGAACCGATGGAAATTGGAACCATCAGGAGACCTTTGACCAAAGACAAAAAGGATCTACGCAGAAAAAATGGGCAATGTCTCTATTGTGGGCGGAAAGGTCATTTCACCAAAGATTGTCCAATCAAAACAAAGAGCAAGCGAGGCTCAGTTCAGAAAGTTGCAACCAATGCATCAGTCGAGTCGGAAAATCTAAAGCACCCAAGTTGCAGAGAAGGGTTGCTCTTGGGTGTCACCGTGGATCCTTCACAATCCAAACATCTAAAATTGGGAATAAGAGTTCAGGTCAAGAAAAATACCTATTTCAAGAAGGCTCTAGTCGACTCTGGGGCTACTGGAAACTTTGATGACGCCCAATTGGTTCGTGCATGGGGGATCTCATGTATTGAAAAGAAGACTCCAGAAACCATCCAGGCAGTTGATGGAAAACTCTTGACTGGAGGTCCGATAACTCTTCAGACTGTCCCCTTGACAATAATTTGTGAAGGTAAAAATCAAAGAAAGAAACATAAAGAGGAACTCATCCTTGACGTGATCCATGCTCCCCAGTATGGGATCATCCTTGGCTTGCCATGGTTAACTCATCACAATCCAGAGATTAATTGGGCTGAACGAAAGATCGTGTTCTCATCAGTGCTATGTAAAGAACATTGTCTCAAAGGACTCAAGAATCGGAAGTTCGCCATTCTTACATAGCTACCGCCGCAGATAAAGAAGTTCAGTTGCCCAAACAGTATTCGTCTTATGAAGATGTATTTGATGAGAAGGAAGCAGAGAACTTACCTCCTCATAGATCTTATGACTGTCAAATTGATCTAGTCCCAGGGGGAATACTTCCCAACTGTCGTGTGTATGCCCTGTCAGAACATGAAAATCAACATTTACGAAAATACTTGGATAAATTCTTAGAGAATGGTTTCATCCACCCCTCTAAGTCTCCCACAGCTTCTCCTTTGTTTTTTGTTCCAAAAGCGAACGGAGAGCTTCGACCTTGTATCGACTATAGGGGCTTGAATAAAATCACCATCAAGAACAAATATCCTTTGCCTCTAATTCCAGTCTTACTGGAACAAGTAAAGAAAGCAAAAATCTACACAAAGCTTGATCTTCGAGGTGCTTACCATTTGGTCAGAATGAGCGAGGGTGACGAATGGAAAACGGCATTCAAAACAAGATATGGCCTTTTTGAATACACAGTCATGCCTTTTGGTCTGTGCAATGCTCCAGCAGCATTTCAATTTGTCTTAAATGACGTTCTTAGAGAGTACCTTGATATCTTTGCCATAGTTTACATTGATGACATTTTGATCTACTCAGACAATGAGAATGAACATGTTCAACATGTCAAGAAAATTTTGACAGCCCTTCGTAAACACCATTTATATTGCAAGCTAACCAAGTGTGAGTTTCATGTTACCACAGTTGAGTTTTCAGGGGTTATCCTTACCCCTCATGGTATGGTGATGGCAGAAAGGAAAGTAAAAGCCGTATCTGAATGGCCCATCCCAAAGTCTGTTCGTGATGTAAAATGTTTCCTGGGCTTTGCAAATGTTTACCGGAGGTTCATCAATCATTTCTCCCAGACAGTGGTTCCAATTACTAAGTTATTAAGAAAGAAAGAAAAATTTGTATGGTCCCCAGAAGCAGACCAAGCCTTTTCAACTTTGAAAGAAGCTTTCTCCACTGCCCCAGTCTTGACTCATCCAGATGCGGATCGACCTTTCATAGTGGAAGCTGATGCTTCAGATGTGGCGATAGGAGCAGTCTTGTCACAACGAAACAAAGACACTGGTCAGCTTCATCCTGTAGCTTACATGTCTCTGAAGTTGAATGAAGCCGAACAAAACTATGTAATTGCTGAAAAAGAGCTTCTGGCGATTCGGGACGCCTTTAAAGAATGGAGACATCATTTGTTGGGAGCTAAATATACTGTCACAGTATATACTGATCACCGCAATCTTCAATTCATGAGTTCTGCCAGACTTTTGACTCCTCGGCAATTACGCTGGATGCTGTTTTTTGCCGAGTTTGATTTTGTGGTAACCTTCCGGCCTGGTAAAGATAATCGCAAAGCTGACGCCTTGTCCCGCCAAGAGTCTACCACATTGCCTGCAGTTCAAACCTCCAGAGCTATCATTGCTCCTGACAAGGTCCTATGTATCATAAAAACAGAAGATTTCTTTGAAGACATCCGCAATTCATTCACTGTTGAAAAATGGCAGGCGTGGGCCCAAGCAGATCCGAAAAGATCAATCAAGCAAGGATTACCCTTTTACGATGCTCGTTTATTTGTGCCCACTACCAAACTTCGCAAGATAGTGTTTCATTGGTTGCATGTTATACCTACAGCAGGTCACCCTGGTACTCCTAAAACTCTTGAATTAATCCAACGCTATTTTTGGTGGCCTACCTTAACAAAGGATGTAAAAACAATGGTAAACAACTGCAAAGTCTGTGCTCGCACTAAAACAAGACATTCAAAACCGAAAGGGTTGTTACACCCACTCCCAACCCCAAGTCGTCCGTGGGAACACATCTCTTTAGACTTTATTACAGGTCTGCCAGTGGTACAACAGCATTCAGTAATTCCAGTGGTAGTAGATAGTCTCACGAAATATGGAAATTTCATTGCCTGTAAGAAATTACCCATCTCTAGTGAACTGGCAACTATCTTACTGAATAGAGTGGTTCGTTATCATGGACTGCCAAAAGTGATCCTCTCCGATCGGGGATCGCAATTTGCCTCCAACTTCTGGAAGACATGGTGTAAAACACTCCAAGTGACATATACCCTATCTACTAGCCACCATCCTCAAACAGATGGTCAAACGGAGAGACTAAATCAGACTTTGAAGCAATACCTACGTGCTTACGCTGAAAAAGCACTTAATTCATGGACATCAATGCTCTGGTTAGCTGAGTTAGCCTACAACAACTCCTTCCACACTTCTACTGGCGTTACACCCTTCTTTGGTTTGTTTGGCTATCATCCTGACACCTTGCCCATCACAATTCCTCAAGAAAGCTCTCTCACTCCAGCTGTGTCAGAAATCATTCAACATTTGCATCAAACTCAGAAATCGATTCAACAACATTTAGAAAAAGCCAAACAAAAATACAAAAAGCATTATGACAAGAAACATTGTGAGGGACCGCAGAATCAACCTGGTGACAAAGTGTGGCTTTCCACAAAACATATAGACTTCAAGACGAAGCACATGTTCAACCCCAAATTTATAGGTCCTTACACTGTTCTTCAGCAAATCAATCCTGTGACCTATAAACTACAATTGCCAAAATCATTACGGATTCATCCAGTGTTCCATACTTCCCTCTTAAAAAAGGCAGTCCAAAAGGTCCGCCCTCATCCAGCTCCTGTTCTAGTACAGGGGGAAGAAGAATATGAAGTCAAGAAAGTGTTGGACTCTAAACTGAGAGGGCGTAACCTATGGTACTTATTCTCATGGAAAGGTTATGGCCCTGAAAGTAATTCATGGGTTTCCGCATCTGATGTTCATGCTCCAGTACTTGTGAGACGCTTTCATCGTCTCAATCCAGATAAACCAGGCCCTAGAGCGCCTGGGAGAGGGGAGTACTGTCAACACCAGGACAGTGCGCGCTCTACGGGCATCTAGAATGCAAAAACCCAACACTCGCAAGATAAAGTAATTTATGCATTGTGATGATATGTTGTAGTTTAACCTTTTGCATTGCAGAATTCCATTCAAAAGATTCATTTTTAAGGTGCTTATAAATACTGTACATTTACAATGTGTTGCTGCAGACATTCAGAGTGTGTTAGGGTGTGGTCCCTTTCCAGGGCCTTCTGGAGACTTTCCCTGCAACATGCCTGGGCGTGGTTCTAGGCTGGGCCAAGACTCTATAAAAGAGAGTCAGCCCAACTTCCAGTGCTCACTATTCAGAGGTCCCGGTGCAGAGCAGCAGCTTCTTCCTGAGCTCCTGTCACAGCGGCCTATTTGGATTTTCCAGTCTTCTGCACTCATCTCTCATTGGTGATCACTGTTTCCAGGCGGTAAGACGGTGTTTGTACATTTCCCAACACCGTAATTGAGAATCTTCATATTCTTGATTTTAATTCTTAAATGAATAACAGATTACTTGTGCGCTGCCATTTTTTGACATTTGTATGGCGGTTTGCAAATAGGGAGGACGCGCAATTTATTCCGTAAAGATTTGACTTAGTTATTACATTATTGTTCATTGCGCGCTGATATTTCTTGACATTTACATGATGTTTTACGAGTTGGCAAGACGTGCAACTCGTTTCATGAGCATTTAACTTTGTTGTTCATTGTGCGCTGCCTTTTCTTGACATTTCCATGGTGGCATTCGAATCGTCGAAACACGCAATTCACTTCTCGTGTGTAATTCATGCTGTTCATTGTGCGCTACCATTTTCTGGCATTTACATGGTGGCATTCAAATCGGCAACACAAGCGATTCTTTCCTTGAGTGTTTTTTCATGTTATTCATTGTGCGCTACCATTTCTTGGCATTTGTATGGTGGCATTTGAATCGGCAAGATGCGCAATTCTTTCCTCGTGTATAAATAATGTAAGTTACTGTGCGCTACCATTCTAAGACATTTTCTTGGTAGCATTTCAAGTTGACATGACGCGTGATTTATTCCTTGAATCTACGTTGTGTGATTTCATGGTGCACAAACATTTATGGTGTTTAATACTCATATAAAAATCTGCAGTGTGCGCAATTTACTTCCCAATGTTTTTTCTGAGATGAACACAACACAATACCAGAGTTCTAGATGTAATTCTGTGTGTTCCTGATATGTATTCCTAAAAGGAGATTCATATGGTTGTTTAGAAATTGCTCAGAGTGTTTCCTGATTCTCATGCTAAAGAAAGTACTTGAATCTGAAAGTCCTATTTAACTTTTCCTGTTTCCTCCTCAGGTATTCGGTCATCTAAAGCCTAGTCAGTTTTAGGATTATTCTAGGGTTGTTCATGTTTTTCGGAAAAGACGAAGCTTAGAGTTGTAGCTTGGTACTGATTTCATGAGATGCAATTTTGATGTTGTGTTTTAACCTTTTGCTTCCTACAGGTCTCCTTCCCAGCTGTTCCCGTCCTAATCCCCTTTTCCCCACTTGGACTTTCTTAGACTCTGTGATAAATCTAATCAGAGTATTGGAGCTGTCTTGTGGTGGAAGTGTTGGGAACGCGCACGGACCCCGAGGATCTGGTGACTCTGACACAAACAGGTGTTTTTTTATCGAAAGGCATATTCAGTACTGCCTGCTGTATTTCTGGCTTGAATCCAGAGGAACGTAACCATGCGTGTCTGCGTATGGTGACAGCAGTATTCACACTTCTAGCTACTGTATCTGCAGCATCAAGGGCAGACTGTATCTGGTTATTACTCATGGCCTGACCTTCCTCAACAATTTGTTGAACCCATTTTTGATGCTCTTTTGGCAGGTGTTGTAATAGCTCCTGCATCTCGTCCCAGTGGGCTCTATCATACCTTGCTAGCAAGGCTTGTGAGTTTGCAATTCACCATTGGTTAGCTGCTTGTGTAGCTACTCTCTTGCCAGCAGCATCGAATTTCCTACTTTCTTTGTCAGGGGGAGGGGCATCCCCTGACGATTGACTATTGGCCCTTTTTCTGGCGGCACTGACAACCACTGAGTCTGGAGGTACCTGGTGGGTAATGTAAGCAGGGTCTGTAGGTGCAGGCTTATATTTCTTATCTATGCGTGGTGTTAAAAGCCTAGCTTTAACCGGCTCACTAAATATCTCATCTGCATGTTTTATCATGCCAGGTAGCATTGGGAGGCACTGGTAATGTGAGTGCGTAGAGGATAAGGTATCGAAAAAGAAATCCTCTTCCAAAGGCTCAGTGTGCATACGCACCCCGTGATACGCTGCTGTCCTAGGAATGACCTGGGTGTATGCAGCAGTGTCTTCTGGTGGGGAATGTTTGGAAGGATATAAGTCTGGATCGTTAGCAGGTATGGAATCTGGATAATGCAGATCCCAAGGATCAACCGTATCACCATGAGAATAAGTCTGTGAGAGAGTTGGTGAAGGCAAAGGTGGTGGGCTAGTGTGTGGTGGTGAAAAAGAAAGTTGTGGTGAATGAGGGGGAGAAGTATGCAGAGGTAATGGCTATTCCTTCCTTTTAAAAATCTTTGCTGGTGTTGGAGCAGTATCTAGATTTTCCTGAAAAGCCAACTTTCTTTTAGTCCGTGGAGCAGGTGCAGTAATTATTCTGTAAGTCTCTTTATGGATATGGATCCATGATTGTCTCTCATCCATGATCTCTAGAATGGGTTGAATTTCCGCTTCCTCAGAAATATATTTTGATGGTTTTGAGGACTGTTCATGATATGGCTTGGAGCTCTGCTTAAGATGGCTCAAAAGTCCTTGTTCTTCTGAATAAGAAGACTTTTTCAGCTCCGAAGTTGGCAATTTTTTCGGGCATGAAAATACAGCTGGTTGTTTTGGCTCCGAGGCAGGACATTGAGGCTTCGACTCCGAAAAGTGTGGATGCCGACTACGTTCGGAGGTTGAGCTTTTGGTGGACTTGCTCGACTCCAGTATCGAAGGAGGTGTGGCCTTTTTCAGCACCGAACCCGAAGGTCGGTCGACAAGGATTGTCTTGCGGGTCGAACCATGGCTCTCTGGCAGTGGTGCACCCAAGGCATTCGAGGATCTTTTTGGAGTGGGCGTAGAGGCAGCCGTACTCATGTGCTGACCAGCAGCGATGGGTCTATCTTTTGCCGAGTCTTCTTTGGAGTCGGTGTCTTGGATGGAAACTGCAGTTTGCGCCTGTTGGTCCATGGTGTTGATATATTCAGTACTCTTCTACGCCATTTGCAATCTCCTTCTACGCCAATTGCAATCTCCTGGCTCTGCGATCACGTAGGGTCTTCTGGGATCGGAACGATCGACAGGCTTCACAATTCTCTTCTTGGTGATCGGGAGAGAGACACAGATTACATATGAGGTCTTGGTCTGTGTATCGAAATTTTTGCACGCCATCGGGGTCAAAATCAAAATGGAGTCCGACCCATCAGGCTTCGACGTAGTAGGCCCAGAAGGGGGAAATTTGGTTTCCGACGGTACTATCGGTTTGACGATGTGGGGAAGCGCGATTGAAACAATACCGACGGTCAAAGAAAGTTATCTAAAGTTTCCGAATCTAAAGTCTCGGAGCGAGAGGAAACCCGTCCGAACCAGACAGCGGAGAGAAAACAATCTAACAACAGAGTCGATGACCATGTGCAGTATGACCGAGAGGAGGAGTCACTCGATCCCGTGACTCCAAAAAGACTTCTTCGAAGAAAAACAACTTGTAACACTCCAAGCCCAACACTAGATGGCAGAAGCAATACATAGCATATGTATTTGCAGCTACACATGACATCGAACACATGGCCACAGAGCAAACTGATTTACTTATTTACTGATCAACCTCAGGTTATTAAATAAAAAAAAGGCACTGGCATATTTTCATACAAATCCTTAAAAATACATAATACACATACATATGTAAGAAGCTTTCAATCATCTCTCTTTATCCATTGGTGACTTGTAGTTTCATTAAAAGTTTGGCTCTGCCTACCACACTGCACAGCATGGGCAATAGTGCAGTTTAGCCACTAGCTCTTCTCACTGAGTCACAGCATTGTGCAATTTGTCTGTGCACAATGTCTACATCAGCCTAAGAGTGACTCTCTTAAGGCCAGGGTCTGGTGGGCCAATGAGTCCTTTTCACTCACAGACATTATTTTCAACTACTTTTTTAATTTTGCAAGGGCACGGTAGCTTCCAAAGCCCTTTTATGATCCCTCACTGTTACCTGTAGTGAGTTTGGCGATCACTGGGGTCCGAAATAAGCCATGTTGAGAGGGGCTGAGTGTTTGCTCTGACTTGGCAGGAGCTGTCAAAGCTCCCACCAAGTCAGAGCAAACAGCTTTGACCTGGAGGTGGGCACCCCGGGACCTAGCAACTTGAATGTTCACATCTTCACAAGCCACTACTGGCCCCGTGGACCACATCCCCAGGGTCTAAAACCCTTATATTAGGAAAGGGGGGGGGGGTTGCACGGCCCCTTAACCTGAACCCCGGTGGACCCCCAGTTCCCCATTGGATTAATTATAGGGAGGGAGGGAGGGGGGGAGGGGGTGGTGGTGCAAATGGCCTCTCGCCCTGAGTCTTAAGAGGCCACAGGGAACTCCTCCCCGGGGCCAAACTTAGTTATAGTAGGAGAGGGGTTGCATGCCCCACCTCCCAGAGACCAATTGAGTCCTGAGGACCCCATTCACCTAGACCATATATTACCTACAGGGGAGAGGGGACAGATGGCCCCCTCCCGATACATTAAGAGGCCTCCCCACCATCCTCTAAAGCCCAAAACTATTTAGGGGGGGGGGGAGGTTGCATCGCCCTCCCCCCACCCCTTTCTCATGCCCAAATAGGCCCTGGGGACCCAATCTCACAGGGCCAAAGAATAATAGTAGGGGTGGGGGCACATGGATCCCCTTCCCCAAGCCTAAAGAGGCCTCATGAGCCCCATATCCAGAGGCCAAAAACAGTTAATTTAAGGTAGGCAGGCAGGAATGCCCTCCCCTCACTCACCCCCCCCAAGTTCATATGAGCCCCAGGTACCCCATTCACCCAGGCCATAAATTACCTATAGGAGAGGGAGGCATGTGGCCCCCCCTCCTCGAACCTTAAGAGGCCCGGGGACCGCAGCCTCAGGACATTTTCCAGTGTAAGTGAGTTCCAGGATGGCCACATGGGATACCGACAAAACATATCATTTGAGGCTGCAGGGGAGCCCTAGGGCCCCTGCATGCAGTGCGAGCCGGCACTGCTCATGCCTGGATGGAGCAGCTCTTTTTGCATGCTCCATAAGGGCGAGAACAATGGCTGTTTCAGTGCCCGCAGGAAAGCTGGCAGGGATACAAAAATTGCTCCCATCCAGCATTTGTAAAGCTCCTACTGGGTGAGATTAACTATGCCTTCTCTGCATATGTTCCTGCAGCAGGGAAGGCAAGCTTGCTCCCACCCAGTGGGAGCTTTAAAACTGTTGTGTGAGAGATAGGGGGAGAGAGAGAGTGAGTGCATATGTGTATGTGTGTGTGTGTGTGTGTGTGTGAGAGAGAGCGGGGGAGAGAGTGTGTGAGTGTGTGTGTGTGTGTGTGTGTGTGTGTATGTGTGTGTGAGAGAGAGAGAGAGAAGGGGAGAGCTAGTGTGTGTGTGAGAGACGGGGAGAGTGTGTGGGGCGAGAAAGTGCATGTGAGAGGGGGAGTGTGTGTGTGTGTCCTCCCTGTTCATGACATTACCATAAGCAAGGGGTAGAAATATTGGACCATATTACATGGTCACCCATTATGTAGCCTATTATATTCCACTTTTTAAGTGTTTTTGAGCTAGCCCAAGTCGCACTTAAGACTCTTGTAGTCCTGCGTATGGGCAGACTTGATTCAAATTAGTTTTCTTCTTTCTTATTAATCAATGTCAATTTTAATCTGAAATACTGTGGAAAGAAGCTTTGTTATAAAAGTCTTTTTGCCACATTAAAAGCACTGATCTTTAAACACAGCTGTTTGGAAGATGATATCAATTTAAACTTAACCATATTAAGTCATCAATTTAAACTTAACCACTTTGACAGATGACAATTACTACTTGTCCTGGAAGTATGTTTAATGGAGTAATCCAAAAAAATAGACAGACAATCCAAAGCCATGACACCAAAGGAGGTGTTCTGCTAAAATCATTGCATTCTCTGTAACTGAAAGCTCTGAAGTGGGGATTTAGCTTTAGGTGAACAAGTTACTTACCTTCCTTACCTTTGAAGTTCCTCAGGTGTCCGACTCGATCCAGAGGATTTTTTGTGAGCAGTACCCCTGCAGGTAGGTGAAGTTGATCGGCTCCATATGTCTCGTCGGAAGTGACACTGCGGTGACTATATAGGCGCCACCTAGGCACGCCGACATCCGTTTCTTTTCACGACTTACCACACCAGAAACGTGGAGCCATTAAGTGCACTGACCACTGGTGTGAACAACTAGGTGCCTGAAAGGGGTCAGCTTTGTCCACAAATCAGTTTGGAGAGCTCGGAGGATGGATGGGTTGGTAAGGAATCATCAGCTAGATATAGTCTCTACCAGATAAGGGGTTACCGAAGCTAAATAACTTGTTCATCTGATAGAGACTTGTAGCTGCAGATTCCTTACCTTTGAACAGATATGCAAGCAGTACTTCCCAGGAGGTGGGTCTGCGGACCAATTTCAAACAAGTAAGTCCTGCGGAACTGAACGGGCAAAGTGCCCATCCCTACGGACTTAAGTGTCTAGGCAGCAGTGTTTGGTAAACGTGTGCACAGGGACACCAGCGTTGCTACCAGGCAGATGTAAAGGACTGAACTCCATATGCTAATGCAGTGGTTGCCACTTTAGCTCTGGCGGAATGAGCTTGCTGCTCTGGAGGCTGCTTCTTGGTCAATGCGTAGCACATTTTTTTATGTAGACCACAACTCATCTAGAGATGGGCAACTTCTATACTGCCTGACCTCTATTCTCACCAATATACCCCACGAAGAGTTGGTTGTTCACCCGCAGAGTCCTGCTGGGCAAGAAAGAGTAAGACTTCAGAAAGGGGGGAAGAAAAAGGATCACCATGTTTTTATGCACACCACGTCACAAATTTCTTCCAATGGCAGGCATATACTGTCTTAGTGGAGGAACAACTGCCAAGTTAAAATTACAGACTTCGGGAGCAAAGTCGAAAGCTATTAACTGCTGACGCTCAATTACCACGCAAAAAGGCAGAGAGTGGAAAGGTTTGGACAAAGAACCCTCCCCTGGTGCTGCAACAGAAGATCCTCGCGAAGGGGCAGCTTGATCGGAGGATCGATGGCCATGCTCAGTAGCTCAGGATACCATACTCTTCATGCCAAGTCCACAGCCACAAGAATAACTTGAGTCTGGCCACTCCTGATCTTCTTGAGAACTCTGGGCAGGAGTGGTATGGGCGGGAAGGCATACAGGAGGCCTGAGCTCTATTTGAGATGAAAAATGTCTCCAAGAGAAAGCCGCCTTGGAAAGTCCAGCATACAAAACTGCTGTCATTGCGCGTTCTTGGCGGAGGCAAGCAGATCTAACCAATGCTCTCCGTGCTGCTTAGTCCTTGCACCACCTCCGGTTGGAGACGCCATTCGTGATCCTCTAGGCATCGACGACTACGTTTGTCTGCTCTGGCGTTCAGAGAGCCTACCAGGTGTTGAACCACCAGGGATATGCCCTGCTGTGTCAGCCATGTCCGGAGGCACAAGGCCTCTTGACAAAGTGTCCACAACCCCATCCCACCCTGTTTGCCTTTGGTGTTGTTCATGAACACCTGCACTAGCCTTTCCTTGATGGAGGGTAGAGGGGCTTTCAATGCCAGTCGGATTGCAAGGAGCTTCAGCATGTTGATGTGGTGTCCGGATTCTGCTGAAGACCAGGGTCCTCTGATCTACACCTCTCCCAGATGGCTGCCCTATCCCAGGAGTGACACATCTGTCACTACTGTCAGATCTGGTTGGGGAGGTGACAGGTGTCTGCTTCTAACCCAAATGAAGTTTGTTATCCATCACCACAGATCTTGGGCAGTTCCCTCTAAGATCTGGACCATGTTGGAGAGATTACTCTAATGCCTCGCCCACGTGAACTTCAGGTCCCACTGCAGAGCCTGCACATGCCAGCGGGCATACGTCACTAACAGGTTGAAGGAGGTCATGAGGCCCATCAGCCTCAAAGTCTATCTCACCAAAACCCAAAACAGAGGCTGAAACATCAGTATCCTAGCTTGATTATCCTGGACTTTCAGTTCGGGAGGCTATGCCTGAAAATGCACTGTATACAGTACAGCTCCAATGAAAGAGAGCGCCTGAGAGGGAATCAGGTTGGACTTTTGCATGTTGATAGTGAACTCCAGCAAATGTAGGAGGCCCTCCACAGTATGGAGGTGGGCCACAACAGTCTGGGGTGAGCCCACCTACAATAGCCAGTCGTCAAGATAGGGAAAGACTGGCACCTCTGATCTCCACAAATGGGCTGCAAACACCGCCATCACTTTGGTAAACACCCGAGGAGTGCTGGTAAGGTAAAGGGGAGCACGGTGAACTGAAAATGCTCGTGGCCTACCAGAGGTAGGCGGGCAGGCAGGATGGAAATGTAGACATAGGCATCCTGCAAGTCCAATGCTACCATCCAGTCTCCTGGATCGAGGGCAGATAAGACTGGAGCCAATGTGAGCATTTTTTATTTCTCCTTCTTGAGGAAGTACTCGGAGATTTAAAATAGGACAAAGGCCCTTGTCCTTTCTGAAGACCAGAAAGTAGAGAGAATTGCAACCGTAGCCTACTTCTGGCACCGGAACCTTCTCTATGGCTCCCTTGGACAAGAGTGCTGCGACTTCTTTGCGGAGCAGGGATAAATGATCCTCTGTCAGCTGGTCGTGGGATGGTGCCATGGGGTGAGAGATAGCCTTCAAGGGAAGGGAGAAGCCCCATCAGAAAATCTGCAAGGTCCACCTGTACGATGTTATGGACTGCCAGCAGGGCAGGTGATGGTGAATCCTGATGCCAACTGAATGCCCATGATGGTAAAGGGGCAGATTAGTAATGCTTGGAGGCTACAGCTGCCGGAGGGGTGATGGGCTGACCAGACGGCTGGTTACCTGACCCACAAGGCCTATGTGTACAGCGCCCTCTGCCACGCAGTGGTGGCTGGGTTGCGTGCACCCTGGTGGCTGGGAGGTAATCAGCATGGCTGGAATCCCCTCCTGCACCCATGAAAGGAAGACTGTGGGTGATGCCGGGCCACAGAGATGCCCAAAGAATCTGGCTGGACCACAAGAGCTCTTGAAGTGCTCTAGCGACAAATCTGCCTTGTCTCTGAAGAGATGGCTCCATCGAAGGACATGTCCAAAAGGGAAGATTGACAACCCCAGAAATGCCAGTTGTTCTCAACCAGTTGTGGCGCCTCAGGGCCACTGTCAATGAAACCACTCTACCCAGTGAGTCGGTTGTGTTGAGTCCACAGTGTATTGTGAACTTTACTGCATCCCTCCTCTTGGCAACAACCTGAGAGAGTACAGTCTAGGCCTCCTCCAGGACCTGTGGCAGCACTTGCGCAACAGTGTCCCACAAAGTGGGACACGGCGCAAAAGGCATTCACAGACCGTAATGCAAGCCTGGTGGAAAAATACAACTTCTTACCTAAAGAGTCCAGCCTCTTGGTTTTCCTATTCGGAAGGCAGTAGTCAACGTGTTTGGGATGTCGAGGCTTAGACCACCAACCTCTCTGGGGTAGGGTGTTGGGTGAGGAAGTTTGGATTCCATGGGGTAGGGCAGTGGCTGCGGGGAATCTTCCTATCAACAGAAGCCCCTGTGTTGCGCTTGGACCAGATACCCATAAGGACCTCAGTGAGGGCATCATTGAATGGGAGAAGGGGTTTGGACGAGGATACTCCCAGTTGCAACACCTCTGTCAAGATGTTAGTCTTCACTGCTACCAAGGGCAGCTGAAGGTCATGGACCTCAGTGGCTCTCCGCACCACCACTGCATATGAAGCTTCCTCCGCCATAGCCACAGTAGGGGGAGAAAGCAGACCAGTATCTAGAGAAGTATCCAGTCCACTGGCTTCACCCAGTTCCCCACACTAGTTCATATTTGGAGCATCCTTATAGAGCTGGTATTCTACGGGATTCAAGGACCTCTCCCATTCCTCCCGAGGCCTAACCCAATAATATAGGGCTCAGGCTCTGATCTAGGAAGCAAAGTTCCTGCCAGCGTCGGGCAACTCCCCTCCGGCTCTGTGTCAGAGTCAGGGATCACAATGGGATGACGCCGGCGGAGGTGTTAATGGTACTACAGGCTCCGGTCTGAACACAGGAATGGATCACTGGGGGCCCAATGGAGCTGGGGTCGCAACTGCTGGTGCTGAACCAAATGCGGCCTGCTCTGACCCCGCGGGGCTCAAAGGGCATTGGAGGGGTCAGGCCATCCAAATATGAGGTGCATGGCCTTATAAAACTAAGTTGGGAAAGTTGCTCTGGCTCCCAGAAGGTCAGGGAGGCGGGCAGTCAGCCAAGATGCAGGCTCCGAAGTACGAGGCCTTGAATGCTTGCTCTTCTTCTTGTGCCTCAACTTACCCGACAATCTTAAGGACTTGCAGTGGGACAATGAAGACTGCAGGCTCCGCGACCATACCCTGTGCCTTCTCCTCGACCGGGAACTCGATTTGCACAGTCACATGCTGGGCCACCATGAACTCTAGGGACCACCAACTCAAAGCTTTTGAAAGGCTGGCACCGGCACTCTAAGCATGATTTTGGGTCGTAGTCACGATCCAGACAAAACAGGCAGACAAGGTGCAGACATCGGCTGATGACAGGCTCCACAGGGATTGAATCCTGTCTTCCAAGAGGACATCCTGTCACACTAGGAGGAAAATGTCAAAAATGCTCGACAAAACATTGAAAAAATGCAGTCAAAAAGTGACTGAGAGGTAGCTCTTCTCTGGATCAGTGCAGGCTGGCACAGAAAGAAAATAACTCATGCCGGAGCACCTATATAGATATTAAGACGTCACTTCCAGAGCAGACGACGCATGCAGGGCTAATTGACACCACCTACTATTGCGTAGAGGTACTGCTCATAAAAAATCTTCCATATCCAGTCTGATGCCTCATAAAATCCAAAGGTAAGGAATCAGAAGCTAGAAGTCTATCAGATATACTATCTAGCAACACTCACATTTTTTCGCCAGAATGCAAAGTGTTAGATTACACTTCTGCTTCTAGTATTCAGATTGTAATCAGATATGCTTCCTCAAAACCACACTTTATTATGAACTTTAGGACACATGAATGGGTAGTGCTACATAGAATGTTTATGTGGGGTCGGTCTGTTGTAAATAAGGTAACACAGGTGAAATACTGGCTTGGAATCAATTGGTTCTATTTCTTGACTCTAATGTAAAACTTACCACCCATTATAGGCTCAAAAGAATAATTCTATTGAGACTGGAACTTTGAAGTTTTTCAAGAAGCATGAATGAGCTTCACAGAGCAAGGAAATTGAATTTGCAGAACGACGAATGCTAAAGGCTGAATTGGCGGTCAAAGAAATCTTATGCAGTCTGCCAATGTGTCCTTTATAGTGTGTAAGTGGAATTACCAGAAGCAATTCTTCTCTTTTGTTAACCTAGACAATATGCATATGGGAAATGCTGGTAAAAGTGTCACCCCTGTTAAAGTGATAGAATTCACGTGGATCATTTTAATGTGTTATGTCAGGGCTAGAGGCAAAGCTTATGCTTAACCTTTCTTTTATTATCAGCAGCCAACACGAGAAACAAGAAAAATATTTATTTGGGATTACATATCCTGTGAGACCAAAGAAACAAGGTCAACAATTAGTAGGCAATCCGAATCATTCCTTGCAGAACATAAGCCTAAATGAGAAGCAGCACTTCCTCTTTCTTTGATATTCAATAGGTAGATAATACGTATTTTTCTACCTTTGGGGTATTATACTAAATGTACATAGTTAGCTAGGTCATGCTGTGTTGGGTACTACTAGGCAAATACTGCCTGATTACGACTTCGGCGGAGGGGATTACTCTGTCCCAAATGAGACAGATATCCACCCGCCGAATTATGAGTCCATTATATCCTATGGAACTCGTAATACAGCGGGCGAGATATCTGTCACATTTGGGACAGAGTAATCCCCTCCGCTGAAGTCGTAATCAGGCCCTATGTCTTTGGGCATCTGTGGACCTCATGCTCCGTCAATGTTACTGTCTAACGCAGATCCAGACTACAGGGTCTCCTCATTTATTACTCTATTTAGCATGTTACCATTTCAATTATATTCCAGAATTCGGACTGTTATCAACAGTACATCCAGTGTTTAAAAAGGATGATACAATGAATGTTTTCAGCAATCAAGTTAGATCTCCTAGATGTGGTCCATAAAGTCTATGCTTGACAAAACAGGCATTCCCTCCAAACTTCCCCCTATCCCTAAAGAAAAAGTTACTTACCTTTGGTAAAGATATTTCAGGTGGATACTCTGAAATGATAGGCGGTGGTGGACAGCCTGTCCCAAAGGATGTTCAGCACCCGTCCCTCCTCCACCCCTCCCAACTCCTGCTACCTGTGGCCATGGTGGTGATGGATACATCCACCCTCGGGTGGATTGCTCCTCTAGAGGAGCAGGAGATCAGAGACATCTGATTTTTAGAGGAACAGTTATTACATACGGCCTTTTTGAACTCGGGGTTATTCAACTGTCGCTCACGACCTACCTCGCTTCCCTTTGTAGTTAGTCTGTTCATCTGTCAAAAAACAACACAAAGGTGATTTGGTATGTCAAGCAGGAATGAGACAATGGAGGACTGGCCACTGAATCTGTTTACCCTTATGCTTAAGCTCTGGCTTGGGGAGACCAACAGCTGGGCTAGTGTGGGAGAGTCAGGGGTGGGTGCTCCACCTCTGAAGTTTTCGAGCAGGGTATCCCACTGATCTGATATCTGGAATTTGTAGATACCCTGCAACTTCTCAGACTTGAAGGTGGTTCCCTCCACCGTCATCCGCACCTCCACCAACTGAGCCAAAGCAAGTGCCAGGGGAGAGTTCGCAACTTCCAGGTGCATGGGAATCCTGGTTTCACTAGGAGGAGCGCCAGGTTTAAGAACCTATTGACTGCCTTGCTTTTTCTAGGATGTCGGAAAAGGCCAAGTGCGCATGTGCCCTAAATGTGCAGTAAGGGGACCCCGGTGACCCGGGAGAGGCCATCCGCAATAAACAACCAGTAGTTGTTTAACACAGGGCAGGACTAAAGCATCAGAACAATGGAAGAACTGACTGATCTGTGCAGGGGTGTAAAGTACGCTCCATGCAGGAAATAGAAATACGTTAGTTTGAACTGCGCCTTCTGGGAGACAGCGGCAAGGTAGGCCAGGATTCACAACCCATTCTAGGTCACTAAAAGCCTGGTGCTGGTCCCTGCTCCACTGTCGGAAATGGCCCGTTCTGCAGGGTTATCCCCGAACTTTTAGGCTTTCTCCCTCTATTTTTCTGACCCTCTTTTTTTGGCCCATTGCAGGTCACTAAAAGCCCAGTGCTGGTTCCTGCTCCACCAATTATGGACCACCAAGAGGGATGGGCAAGTGTGCTCATGGAGCACCTCAGTTAACCATGTGGTCAAGTGGCGACCTGTGCCTAGCAGGTGTATGTTCTGGAGCACCGGATAAGTGCTTGTTTAGGGTTGCAGCGGCCCCAATCAGCAGCCCTAACCAGTATCACAACATATACGAATAGGATATATACCTGCCTATCGTAACGAGGGTCAGGGGCGAGGTGTACCAGACCTTGTTAAGACAAAGTATGCGAGGCACCAGACTAAATGTGGATTGTCCAGCAAACAGGTAGTTCCACTCTAGGGAATGAAATGCCTGCTCCAGGTCCAGCACAAGAGAACCAGACCTGGGCCAGTGAACCGACGCCTGTTTTCTGTTCACTACGAAAGATAGCTCTTCTGCCAAAATTTTACCAAGTATTTTAGTGTCTGTATTAAGCATTGACAAGGACCAATAAGAGAAAGGTTGGTGGGGGTTGCGCCCTGGCTTAGGTATGTACAATCAATGCCTCCTGAAGGGATTGTGGGAGACAGGAGCACAAAAGTGCTTCATCATTCAGGGTTTGGAGGGAGGGGACCAACAGTTTAGTATACATTTTATAAAACTCTTGAGGAAGTCTGTCAGGGCCTAGAGTCTTACCCGATGCTAGCAATCGAATGGCTTAAAAGATCTCAAAAAGAGTGATGTACGTGTTGAGTTTCAGTGCCAAGTTAGGTGGGACACATGGGAGGTTGAATTCCACTAAGAAAGCCTCAACGGAGGAGTTGGCGATCTCCGTCACATAGACACATTTGTAGTGTTGAGTAAAGACCGCGTGTGTCTCGCGTTGTGTGTGTATCTCTGTGGCTGAGGGTATAGTAATGGACAGAGTAGGGTGTTTTGGGCTTTCCTGCCCAATTAGCTAGGCTAGCAGAGGACCTGACTTGTCAGTTCCAGCACAAGTATGTGTAAGACAGGCGTTTTAACAGAGTGGTGTGCTCTCTCCGTGCCTTAATGAGCTGGCCTCTGTCCCCGGTCTAAGAGATGGCCAGCATCTTGAGGCGGAGAAGGTCGCGTTCCACTCCTGTAATGTCCCAGTCTAACTACTTTCGCTTATTAGCGACTAGACTCATGCAGTGTCCCTTAATAGTGACCTTGAACACGTCCCATTGCAGTCAGCAGGATAACGCAGTGCCTGTATTCCCCTCAAAGTACTTGATGCAGGAGGTGCTCAGAGTGGTGCGAAGCGCTACATCCTTGAGCACCTTGGGCAAGGCTGCCAAATAAGCATATGAGTGGGTGCCGTGTCCCAGCAGACCTGTATGTATTGGGGAATGTGGTTTGAGTGCCTGGATCATCCAATCCACCGACAGTCGCCCCGCTGAAACCAGCTAAAACCAACAACACCTTCAAGCCAGCAAAATGGTACACTCCAGAGCTCAGAAACTTCAAATGCTATTGCCACTGACTAGAGATACAACGTCGCATGAACCCTCCAATAGACGCCTACAAGGCAGCCCTCAACAACTACCACCACAACATCAAGGCAGCAAAAAGAGCAGCAATCACTGCCCTCATCGACACGGCAGCCAACCACACGAAAAACTCTTTAGAATCATCAAGGAATTGTCTAACCCGATAGCCACAGAGACCACCATCCACCCATTCCAGGAACTCTGGCGAAACCCTCTCAAACTACTTCCACAGCAAGATCACCACCATATATGACAGTTTCGACCCCAACCCTCCACCTCCAGCCTAGACATGTCTCAAGCAGCACACACCAGCCACATGATATCCTCCTGCTCCCAGATTAACACAAAGACCACCGCAGCCATCAGGTCATCCATCTAAGAGCCAATAAGCGCTGCAGTGGCACATCCTCACTGCTGCTTTTTCTACCATGTCTTCAGCAGGTGCCAGACTGGGAGGGAAGGCTGTGGTTTGCCAGATGGAAAGAAGAGGGGTAGACTGAAGTGGAGGGTTTCAGCCAGGTTGTTGGCCAGCATAGTTGGCCACCCTCACCTCGTTCCCCAAACGTTTCCTCTCACCTCCCCTGCCTGGAACTCATTTCCGGAGGCGAGGCCCGGGGAGTGGATTATTGGCACCTCCACAGTGCGGTCTTATCCCCAACTCCTCCCCATTATTCCTTGAGTTAGCCCACTCTGATCAACTTCTGCGGTCAGGTTTTGGACCTCTCAGATTGCTGCATCACTTGCGTCTTACTGATGAGGGTACAGGCAGCACATGTCGGTCGCCGCATGAGGCCTGCTCATGGCCCACCGCACGCATGGTCGCCGGTCTTCACTGCTGGCTCTCCAAGGACGCCGAATTTGGCCCAGCGGGTGCAGCTGTGTCTCCCCTGTCTTCAGCACTAGCCAGGGGAGGCAAATGGGTGCAGTAACTGCCGGGCAGAAGAGGATTATTAGGACTCCGCTCAGAACCCTGAAAGTTTTCAGACCGCCATTTTTGGCCACCAAGTCACAATTCTCCCCCCTTTTATATTGTTGAGAGTAGCACCAAGCGGCTCTGAGTAGAGATGGAAGATTACAGGTGAAAGGTTACCAGGATCTTTGGGACGTTGAGGTACCATTAAGGAGAAACTGGTGTCAGTTGGAGAGGTAGGAGGAGGACTACTAAAGGACAGTGCAGGTTCCAGCACAAGCAAGACATCTTCATATGACGTGGCTTTGAGGGAGTAGAGTATGTTGGTGAAATCTTTGAGAGGTAGGGCACTGAAGGCTGACCACTGTAGCTTCCTACAGGAAGGGGTAGGCGTAACAAATGAAGCAGGCTTGGTGTTGTTGATGTGCTGTTGGATTTTCTGTATTTTTTCACCTGTTGGGTGAGGATTAGATGGGTGTCGCAGGAGGCTGATGCAGTGCTCGATTGTTTTGAAAAGTGTTGTCCTCTGTTGGTGGCTCCGGTGATGATGTTGATATTGGACCTTGCGTTGGCTGATGTAATGAGCAGTCTGTGTGATGCACAGAGGGACTTCAGTATAATGAGGTTAGCAGGAGCTCTGTTTTTCCTCTATTTTTTCCCTGTGTTAGTATTGATAGCTTGTCAGCAAGCTCTTTACAGTACCAACATGATGAATGCTAATGCCTTTTATATGATTTCACAGGTTGGGCATCCACATCTCAGCTATGGCCATATTGAATGTGTGTATATTCCCAGGAGGGTTCAAAGAACAAAGGGTTTAAGCGACCAGACGAAAAGTAATTTTTTCCCCAATGCCTACCATTTCTTAGACTCACTCTAAGGTGAGTAGGTTGGAAAGGATACCGGGTTCTTCTTGCCACACAAATAAGCCTGTACTACAAGGCTCCCCAGAGATGAATGAAGAGCGGACAGGGGATTCCTCAGTGCCAGTATCTATGAAATCATCAGAGGTCCAGATGTGGGCTTGTCCAATGTGTCCTGGAAGGGCTCTAGCAGAGCTTCGTTTGAAAGGAAGAAGCTGTTCTGCTGATGTAGAAGAAGATTGCAGGACCTTTGTCAGTAGGTTTAATTTCAGTGCCAGTGGTGAAAGAATCAGTTATAGCACTTCAGCTGCTATATTAAGCACTGACTAGAATAATGCAATTTCTGGGGGGTCTGGAGGAATGTATAAGTCAGTGACTATCTAGAGATAAGTCTACCCCACTGGCAAATAGCAGTTTCAAATAATTGTCTGTCTTCGACAAGTGAGGTGGAAACAGATGTGCCTTGTCACTGTCGTCTGGATCTTGCTGCTTCAGCATATGTACAGGGGCAGAATCTGAAATGCATTCTTTCCAATAGGGATGCCATGAGCTGTGTTGAACTGCTCTGTCCCCTTACTCCTTAAGGAGCCTTCAGATTCTCTTTTAGAACAATGGGCCTTAGAAGGAACAGGAGTCTACTGAGATAGTAGCGGAGCTGTTGAAATCGCCACCAGTACTAGTAGTGGTACAACTGGCAAAGGCTCTAGTGTTGGTAAGGCTTTGGTTAATGCCAGACTTGTTCCTAGCAGAACCAGGGGAGCACTCTGTGCCAAGAGACTTGCTGGCAGGAACCCTATCAGAGCCCTGCATGGTGCAATAGGGTTGAACGGTGCTCCAGATGGAGGCTGATGCCTGGCAAATCATATCCCACATGGCATGTAAAAACAGGATAGGGTCCACTCCCAATGCTGGAAACTAAGGGCAGTCCAATGCTGGAGTAATATTGGTATGGCAAGGAGTGGATTTGGGAAGGGTTCTGGAACTGGGAATGACATGGGCTCATGTGGTAGAGTTATCTCCACTGATTCTGGCTCCAAAGAAGATGACTCTGCTAGATGACTTACCCCTCGATCTTGATCAACGTTGAGGCAGCTCCATGTGTTTCGTCTTCTTGTGTCTTAATTTCCTCTTTGGAAACTTGGCAGAAGGGTAAGATCAGGAGTGCGATCTGGATATTGACTAGGAACAACGCTGAGCCAGACGGTTGTTGCTATAGGAAGAATGCTAAAAGCACAGGTTGCATGATCTGGAATCATGCCTAGAATCGAAGGAGACCGGCCTCATGCGGGCCCCCTGATAGACTCCTGCCTGACTTTTTGTGGCGGTACATCCATAATGCACTATACGATAATTCAAATTTTCATCGAGATGGAAAATCCCTGAAGAGAAAACTAATGATGAGAGAGCATTCTTGTCTGTATCAAAGGATGAGGGAAAAAAAATAACCAATGCCAGGGCCTGTGGTGAGTGCTTTATCACCTCAATGATATCACCACAAACTTGCATCCTGCGTCGTGATGGAGCAAGTGCCACCTAATGGTGTGGAAGGGCAATGTCAGATCCAGGCTAGTATCTTAGATATGAAACAAATGAGGAATCTGCAGGCAGAGACTTCCATTAAAAAAAATGCATGTTTTACAGCATGTTGGTGATGCTGTGATAACGGACTGGATTCAAGTGGAATTATAATGTGCTTTGAAGACACTAGATAATTCGAATTCTGATAATAATCAGCTGGAAGTTAACATCTCTAAAACTAAGATTAGGATTTTCAGTCGAGGTCTCTCAAATGAAAGGAAATGATGGCTTGGCAACAAAGCAGTTGACTACTCCACTAATAATTACCTAGGTGTATGGCTAAATAAAACGAGTAGCTGAAGAGGAAAGAAGTCATCTATAGGATTGCAATTAAACCAACTGGATGTGCTACTGAGCTGTTCATAACCAAAACTTATAAAGAAAGTTGCTAAATCAAAACCATTCACAGTTTAAGGTATGGGGGCAAAGCTCTTCTTAATAGGTTCTCTCTTTGGCTAGACCACGTTTAATGTAATTGGCATCCAAGTATATGCAGACTGCCAACTTCAACCAGCTAGACCAAGGTCATAATGGAATTTCACCTTTTAAGGGTGGATTTAATCTAAAAGGTGAAGGTAGTTATGCTGGTTTAGAAAATGAAAAGAGCCAAGCATATTATTAACTTTAAAGCTCATGTATGGTACACCTATGGTAGGCAGGTTGATTCTATGTACAAGGGGAACCTGCGGCCAACTGACCTAGCAAATGCATCAGACTCTGCACTTTAAGTATGGGAATACTGGATTACACTGAGCAGCGTTCAGTAAATTGGTGCAGCAGCAGATAAACTTTGAGTCCTTTGATATAGATCACATCAAAATATTGACATAAATTCTCTCCATTTTGCCCCTTTCTTTCCTTGGGTTGGGGCACGAAGGGAACTAGCACCTTGACTTTAGAATTTATGATCTTTTTAATTTTGTTTTTATCAACCGTAACTTCCCCTCAACTTTATTATTTTTATTTTTGCTCCTCCCCTCTCTCTCAAAAACCAGAGTGTAGTTATACTTCGTTTTGAATTTTGATTGAAAAGCTGTGTTTTTGTTTTCTTTTTTTCACGTTGGTGCTCTTTTACAAATCACAGCAAAACGATCGGGTTTAGCATTGGAAGTTTCCTGCAAATTTAACAAGGCGCGGGGTGCGGAGGTGGGGGCAGGAAATAAAGCGAGAGGTCAAAAAAGTGACCTGTACAACTTTAACTCTCAAAGGAATCTCTGCTCCCTACTTGGTCTGGGGTAAATGTGTTCAGTTGTTTTTCAGAAAATTGTGTTACAAAAAAGGGTCAGTGGGCTTGAAAGACTTAAAACATAGTCAAAAACATAGCACGAGTCTCCCAACAGCACTACTTTCTTGTGCACAGGGTAGAATGACTTTTTTTTATATATATATTTTTTTTTAAGGAGTTGTTGCTACACTATCTTGGCAGCATGCCTCCATGGGCTCAAAAGGATTGCCAGAAAGCACACAGCCGAAGTCAATTCTCTGGTTCATGCAAGTATCCTTTAACAAACACATTATACATTCCTTACCCTTTCAATACTGTGTTGCAAACGGAGTTTCATCCTTATTACTTCCTGCTGTCTAAAAAGTTCTTTCAGAGGCTCCAACAGAGAAGGAGGGGGCGTAATCTAAAAAAAAAAAAAAAAAAGAGAACAGCGCTATGTTCTAATTGACAGGCTTGAATAATATTTATAATAATAATACACAATTCATGAAGCGTCATAGATGTCCAGGTTGTCATTCAACCTTGCAATTGTAGAGTGCAAAGTTGATATATTGGAACTGTTTGGTGATAATTAAAATGGTTGCATACTTGACCAATAAATTACTTTGTTCTGTAAAATCCTTTAGGTGACACAGGAATATGAATCAATCTAAGCAAATGATCAGAAACACAACACAGGTAGACCTAATTAGGATGGAGACACTCAAACAAGTACCTCTATAATCACTTGACACGTGGTGCGACTCATTTTCTCTAAACCTTTAGAATTATGTATCAAGTACCACACCGAAATTGTGTACAGCAACCACCACACAACATGGTGCATAGCAACGGGTGTTGGTTACAATTATACATTAAACAAGCATTTGCAATAGAATGGGTCTAGCATTTTCTAGAGTTAGAGCTATTGGTGTTGTAAATTCACAACTGGACTTTTCTTGCCACATAAATTGGTCAACCCTGCCTCATAAATTGGTCTTCTCCTGCCATATAATTCCAATGGCCCAGAATATATTCAAAACACTTCCATTTACTTTCTTCCTGTATCTGCAGCAAAACATGAAAATGTTGCCATTTAACATCCTCATTTAAATCTGCCATGCTAATTCCAATATAATACCACTTTCACCACCCTACCATCAGAGTTGCTGGCTGGCTAACATAATTCCCCCCCAAAAAACATCAGACAGAGGAGAAATAAACTAGAAGGGTCACCCAAACAAATTAAAAGTGTTCAAACAGTCAGAGTAATAAGGATGTTAGTTGGCCTGAATTATGGTCATAATTGTGGAGAAGTGTGGCACAGTGATTAGAGCGGCAGACCCTGATGCAGAGATCTGGCGCAGGACCAGGGTTCAATTCCTGCCTCGGCGGGTCTTGAGCTCATTTCCCTTGGACCAGATAATTCTCGCCTAGGTGCCTAATCTAATTAATGGGTCCCACTCTGTAACTCTGGGCAATAGCTTGCTTAATCTCCACAGCGGCCCAGACAGCTCTTGGATGCCTGGCTTCACCCTGGGGGTTGCCCAGGAGTGGGCGCCTCACAGGGAAAAGCCAGGAGGGGTTCCACAGTGGTATGCGTACAGCGCCTTGAGACCCTAACGGGTGAGTAGTGCGCTATACAAGTGCAAAGTTTAATTGTAATAAGGAGATATTAGAAAAACATTTACACCTATCTTTTAATCCTTTATCAGAATTAAACTTTTGGCATTAGACTGTAATGCTCAAAACATCCCCTAGAGGACACCATAACAAAAATATAATTTGTAAGAAACATGGTCATGTAACCATACTCATGAAAAAACACAGGAAAAAGTAATGCAGTGTAACCATATACTTAGCCCCTAGAGGGCTTTTTTTTAAGGCTACCAGACCTACTGCAATGATCTTGCAAACACGGCCTTTAAAACAAAACTTCTCCTAGCTATAAAACAAAAGTTCTAGCCATCAAAAAGCTTAAAAGACATTGAATGGTGGGAGGGGTTATTATTTTGGAGTCCCCAGTATCTGTGTGGGGACCCAGAGATGATGTAGAAAGAAATAGCACATTGTGGTTGTTAGACCTGGCATCCTAGGCGTTGTCTCTCCTGTCTTTTTGTCTCTGTTTCCTGTGTTTTGACTGTGTGCTGGACTTTATTTTTGCTGGCTGTGGTACTCTGGGCACTTTACCACCGCAGACCAGTGCTAAAGTGCTCTCTGTGTAAATTGTATGTGTAGTTGGCTTACTATGATTGGCATATTTGATTTACTAGTAAGTCTCTAGTAAAGTACACTAGAGGTGCCTAGGGCCTGTAAATCAAATGCTACTAGTGGGCCTGCAGCACTGATTGTGCCACCCACATGAGTAGCTCTGTACACATGTAACAGACCTGCCAATGCAGTGTCTCGGTGTGTGCCATTTTAAACTGCCAAATCGACCTGGCTAGTGTGCCTACTTGCCAGGCCCAAACCTTCCCTTTTTATACATGTAGGCCCTAGGTAGCCCCATAGGCAGGTTGCAGTGTATGCTGAAGGTGGAACATGTACATGTCCTAACACTGAAATACTGCCAAATTTGTTTTTCATTGTTGCAAGGCCTCTCTCTCTCATAGGTTAACATGGGGTTTGCCTTTAAATACCTTTTAAGTGCAGTTACCCTTTGGGAGCGGATAGAGATTTGGAGTTTGGAGTCTCTGAACTCACAATTTAAAAATGCATCTTTTGGTAAAGTTGTTTTTTAGACTGTCAGTTTGAAAAGGCCACTTTTAGAAAGTGGGCATTTTCTTGCTTAAACCATTCTGTGAATCTGCCTGCTTGAGTATCCCCTGTTTGGGTCAGACTGACAGCTGGGCTGTTTGTGATTCTCCACTAGACAGTGACACAAGGGGAGTTGAGGTGTAGCTTGCATATCCCGATGGGCCATCTGGGCCAGAGTGAAGGGGAAGCTGACACTTACACCTGAATGGGCTGTGCCTGCCCTCACACAATGCAGTCTCCAACCCCCTGTGTTTGCCTGGGGCCATGCCTGTGCAAGGCAGGATCTTGTGAATAACAGAGACTTTCCTTTAAAGTTTGCCTACTTCAAAGGCAGAAAGGGGTATAAGTAGTGGACCCAAAACCCCAGATTTTTAGATCACTTCTGGACTCAAGAAGAACCCCTGCCAAGGAGAAGAGCTGGAAGAGGAGTACTGCCCCTCTGCCTGTGAGTGTGCTTTGCTGGGTTGGCCTGCAGTTGCTGCTTCTGCCTGAAAGAGGACAGAGACTAGACTTTGTGCTATATATCTGCTTGTGAAGTGTCTCCAAGGGCTTGGACTGAGCTTGCCTTCTGTTTTTAAGTCTCAGGCCATCAAAGACTTCCTCTGCCAGCACTTGGACTCTCTGCTGAGACTCCTACCCTGGCAAGTGGCACCCTATCCGGTCCCTGGGCCCTTGAAAGGTGAACCTGGTGGAACCAAGGTGGAAATCCACGTACAGGAGCTGTCCATGGAAAATTCTGATGCGCCACCTGCATCGCAGCTGAAATCGACACCACCTGCATCGCAGCTGGAGAAACAACGCAACATCCGCTTGCAGCTGTTAAAATCGATGCAAATCCCACGCAGTGCGGGTTCTTGCCCTCCTGAGGCCAGATTTCACACGCATTGTCGCTGGGTGCAAAATCGACTTGAAACTGCCCAAGGTGCCAGTCCAGAAATCGATGCATCGCTCTCTTGCGAGAGAGAAAAACAACCCAGTGCGTACCCGACCGGAGAAGAAGTGACGCATGGCCTCACTTGAGAGAAAGACAACACATTGCCTACCGGACCGGAGAAGAAACGACGAACGGCCTCACTTGTGAGTAAGGAATTAACGCACTGTGGACTTTTCCGGTGCACGCTCACCCTTGCGGCTTTATTTCTGACACAACCCAGGTACTCTGTGTAACAACAACGTTTCCATTGTTTTCTATGGAGTCAGAATCTATTATATTAAAAATTCATAACTTTATTTGTGTATGTTGGATTTTTGTTGTTCTGGTCTTGTTTGATTTAGATGAATATTGGCTATTTTTCTAAACTGGTGTGTGTCCATTTTGTAGTGTTTTCACTGTATTACTGTGTGTTTGGTACAAATAATTTACACATTGCCTTTGGGATAAGCCTGACTGCTTGTGCCAAGCTACCAAGCGGGTAAAGCAGGGGTTATCTTAAGTGAGTATCTCCCTTGTCCTGCCAAGTGTGAGGGTCCCTGCTTGGACAGAGTGCAAACTGCTAACCAGAGACCCCATTTCTAACAGTGGTTAATGTTGTGAAGGTGGTCCCATTGTCCTAGGACCACAACAGGCTGAGTTAGGAGCAACAATGTTTTGTAAAAGTAGTGCCCTGCAAAGCATTATGGGGCAAGTTTCTAATTTGTCGATACAACTGTAATGCTTCGAACAGCCCCTAGTGGACACCACAATGAAAATAGCATGTGCAAGAAACATGGTCATGTGACTATATAGTTAGCCCCTAGAGGGCAAACCACATAAAAAGAAAATGGCAATAAATGATGCAGAGCAATCAGATATGTCACCCCCCTAGATGGCATAGTGCATTACATATTTTTAAGGGTTGCAGGCCTATAACAATGACATTACAAATAAGGCCTTAAAACACACGCTATTCCCAGATGGAAAACAAAGGTTCCAGTCAGGAGAATGCCCAAAAAGACAATGAATGGTGGCAGGGGTTATTATTTTGGGGTCCCCGCTAACCTGGTGTGGGGTCCCAAAGAAGACATACAGAAAGAGCACGTCTTGCTGAACATTATGGTGGTGGTCCCATTGTCCTAGGACCACCAAAGGCATTAGTGAGTCATGGGCAAAAATGTTGTGAAAAGGAATGCTTGCAAAGCATTATGGGTCGAGTTTTCCTGAGTACAGTGAATATTGTAGTATCAGCTCTCCGGTTGTGCTGGGACAGCCGCTTTCGCTTTGAAGATTTCTGTTTTATGTAAAGCATTTACCAATTTCAAGTGTTTTAAGGTGAGGGCCACAAGAAATGACTTTGATTAGGTAACTGTGAACAATGTGACCAGTGCTCCAATACAGAGATCGAGTTCACGCTGTTGTGCCTGTTCGCTCTGTGAGAGCCATGGCTGCCATGCAGCACGAAGGGGATAGATAAAAAAAAAAATAGTTTACCAACACTGAAGCATATCGGCAATCGTGCAATAATCCATGTAAAAGAGGCAGTTTGCAAGGCCTGACAAAAACAGCCTCAAGGCGGGACAAACGTAAAGCAATAACCAATGACATGAAGTGATGTTTGAATGGCAAGCCCACAACCGAGTGAAAGTGATGGTCATACGGTGGACGTGGTTAAAAGCCCACAATACTTACAATAGGTCAAAGAGCTTGTGCGGTCGACCTAAAAAGGGACTGAATGGTGGGAGCGGTTATAATTTTGGGGTCCCCACTAACCTAGTAAGTGCATAAAGACTTTACAACCCTTTTCATCAAGCCCCTTTTCCCAATTCTGAAAATCATTTAGTCTCTGCCTTTATTGAATTGTCAAAATAACCCTTGAAAAATATTAATTCATTGGGTATAATCCTTAAATCCAAGTAGTATTAAATTCATAGAAATAATAACAAGACCAGCATTTGGCTTTTATTCATCTGTTGTATATACTGTCAACTGATTGTTAAAGTGATTCATACAATCCTTTTGACCAAATCCCATGTTACAGAGGCCATACATACATTCATCTCACTTCCCAAAAGGAACTAATTATGTGATAATCAAGTCTCAGTGGGCTGTTTCTTAGCTGATGTGAGACTAACACACACACACACACACACACACACACACACACACACACACATCACACAATTATTTAATACTGTAGTCAAATTCTATACTGCAATTTAAAATAGCATTCCATATGGAAATAAATAGTGCTTTTTTTCTACCTCCTATGTAGCTGAAGAAATGAACATGTAAAAAAAAAATGGAAGTGGAGGAGGAAGGAGAAAAGTGGGGAGATAATTAAACAAGGGGAAAAGAAGAATCTAAATAAAACTAAACTTAGGGCACAAATTGCAAATCCATTTCTCTCCAAATCCATTTCTGTTCTGTACACCAATTGCTCACAGCAACACATTGTACTTTCATGTGTCCTGACAGTTCCTGGTCCCTCCAGAACAATTCTTGTTCCATATGACAGTATCTCCTAGCAGCAAGTTATTTTTCTATGTGTACTGGTAGTTTTTGCACCCTATTCAGCGCCACTGACATTTGGTTCCCATCTTAATTTTAAGGTGTGATTCTGTTCTTGTTAATCGCTTTCCTTGCCTCCTTTTCGCTTGTGGGACCCAATGTGGTCAATAACAAAGAAAGCTAGCCTATCAGAGTTGCAGTCCTTATATTTTTTATTGTTCTCAAATGCTCCAAAGCCGTCTTCCTAACAGGAAAGCTAAGATTCCCAAGATTTTTCGCACCACAGGGTCAAACTAAAACATATATGCAGTGATGTGAGAACATATTATATGCTTATGGATCTTATGCATTTGCCCAAAACATGTGGGATATTTTTTCACATTCTCCCTTTTCTTGAAAGTTTTGCAGTGACCACATATGTGGAATCCCATTGGCTTTTTCAACAAGCTGCTCCTAGTCATGTCCTTCATGTTGCTGTGTACAAGCATAACCTTAAGAGGTTTGAATTTCATGTATGTTTTGCCTACTTTTGGTGTAATAATATTCCCATTGACCCGTATGATGCTAAGAGTTCCCAATATATTGTAAAGGTATTATACACCTCACGTGATTTCTCACTGAAAATAGTAATGAATCGCACTGTCTTGGATGATTTTTTATCCAACGCAGTATAGTCATACAGTAGTGTATTTCTGAATGTAGTCTTCTTTGCACTGCTAATTTTAAAACATTTTGTGGATACCCTCTCAGTAGAAACCTAGGCATGATATTTTTCTCCTCCTACTGGTACAGCTCAGTAATGGTGCAATTTCTATTGGCTCTAACATGTCTCCATAGGCAACTATCCATTCAGTTTTGGCAGCTACTAACTTCCGGCATGTAAAACAATTCTCAGCAGTTTTGTTACAAAACAGGCATTTATTCAGGGTATCGTCATGCACTTATTCATATATATCTAAAAAATCAATGTCTCCATCATTGATGCATCCTGTAATGGAGAGGTTTAAATCATCTTGCAAACTGGCAATAAAACCCTTACAATCGCTCATCACAAATTACAAATAGATTTGTCAGTGCAAACAAATCAACATCATAAGATTCATGTATCTGTCATTTTCTCATGACCAGACTACCTGCACCTCTCACTGGGGCTGAATCAGGTGCCCATTGCAGTCCCGGACGTCTATTAAAATATCTTTCCTCAAAAATTCATTCATCACCATCAACATATGTTTATGATAATTCGTGTTCAGAGACCTACTCAAAGAAATATTTAAATGCCACAGACCACCACCATGTTGTATACACGTATAGAGAGAATTTACGTCAAGGGTTATCAATAGGAATGTAGGTTCCCAATGGATGTTTTCTACTTCGCTAAAAAAGACAGCACTGTCACGTTAATATGAACTTGTCTGTCCTTTTCAGGTTGAAGCCTACAGGACAGCTCAGCTGTCTGATTTGCTAAGGACATCAGGGGGACATTCGGAAAGCTTCCCTGGGAATGCATTCCACCCATTGCGTACCATTGGTTTTGTGGTTTGTATCTCACATTTGCTTGCTTTCTATTTGCTGGCTCTATTTGTTTTAGGCTATCCAGATTGAGTTTGTCCTTCTTGTGCCAAAATGCTATTTACTGTATTCATCCACCAGTACAGGATTTCTGTAAACAGGTCTTTAAATCCTGTGCTTATCTTGTCAAATTTGCTGTGCATTCAAAGACAGATGTCAAATGGATGACTGTCTTCCCGGAAGCCTGGAGTTTACTTTTCTTTCTCTGATTTCAAAGTGAGAGGATTTATGTGGCAATCATGCTAGCTACTGGGGAGTAAATGAGGATAGTTGTTTGATGTTATTTTTTTTCTAGCACACAAGAAAATTTAAATGTCTGTAAATGAACTGTGAAGATATTTCAGAGTATATCAGAAATGGAAATGCACAAATGGTGCACATTTTTGGGTAATTCTGAAGTTTGGTGGAAACACATATTTTAATATGTTTATAACAAAGGAGTAATTTCAATTAAAGATGAGCTGTCTGTAACTGCAGTGTACTACCACACCATACATACTCCACTTTACCCTACTGCGCTCTACTCTGCACAAGTCCATGCCCCACTACTCTTTACCACTATAGACCACACCATTTTACTACACACCACTCCACTCTCTGCTACTGCACTCTACACCACTCCACTCTGCGCCATTTCACTCTATGTACTACTCCACTCTACTCCAGTGCACTCTATGCTAATTCATTCTATGCCACTCTAATCTACTCTGCACTCTATGCCACTGTACTCTACTGTGCACCTCTCCACTCTACACCACTGCACTTTGCATCACTGTATTCTACGCCAATGCACTCTACACCACTTTACAAAAAAAAAACAATGCACTCTACACTACAATACTCTGCAACTTTACACCACTGCACGCTACGACATTGTACTCTGTCATTGCACCCTATTCTACTCTGCAGCTCTACGCCACTGCACTTCCTGCTAATGCACTCCTACTCCCTTCTACTATACACCACTGCACTATATGCTGCGCCACTCTACTGTACTCTACACTACTACATGCCACTCTAATCTATTCTGCACCACTGCACTCCATGCCACTCTAATCTACACCTCTACAGTGTACCCTGCACTACTTCGTTCTATGCCACTTCATTCTACCCGAAAACCATCTACCCTACTTCACTGCCCTCTACTATGCATAACTATGTCACTGTAATCTACACAAATACACTCCACGCCAATACTATCTACGGTACTCCACTCTATAAAGCTCTGGTTCTGGTCCATTAAACTCTACTTCACTCTATGCCACTCCACAACACTCTAATTCACTCTGTGCCACACTACACTACTGCGCTCTGCGCAACAGCCATTTTGCCACTCTACACTACTCTATTCTACGACACCACTCGACTCTAACACTTTACTCAACTCTATGCCATACCGCTCTCCTACTCCACTCTATGCCACTCCATGACAATCTACTCTACGCCACTCTACTGTACACCACTTTACTCCACTCAACACTATACACCACTCCTCTCTGCTCACCACTCAACGACACTCCGCTCTACTCCACACACCACAGTCCACCCTACTAGATGAATTTCAACTCCATCCCACTCAACTCTACACCACTCCTTCACACTCCCTCCCTACTAACTTTTAGCAGCTACGCTGGTGTACAACATTTCTAAAACATATTGGCAAATAAAATAGCTCTTGCACACGCAAGACTTATTGGTTTTGCCAGTGCTTCTTCGAGAAAGCATATTCCTCATAATTCAGTCACCCCCTTTCTCTCCATTCCTATAGTAAGCTACATGAGATTATGGTTTGTAGATCTGCTTGTCAAGCAATTAATAACAACCTGAATAGGGGAGTTGCTGGTGCGCTTTCTCACAATTATCACTCATAACAAAGCAGTGGATCCCAGCCTGTAGTCTGGGGATCCCTGGGGGTCCACGAAGCCTCCTCAGAGGGTCCACGACTGCTTAGAAAAATTAATAATATTAATAGATTAACAAAGTGTCTATAAATATAGCTGCTAAATGTACAACTGACATTTTTTAACTGTACTGTAAATGTGAAGGATTCAAAATTGGAAGCTAAAAATTAAATTAGTATCCTCAGATTGATTCGTGGGAGCAGAATAGGTGCCTCAAACAGAATACAGTATGGAAGATGTGTGGTTTCACTTGAATTTAGAAAAGCTCCAACCTTACTATTAAATTTTTTTTTTTAACTTTTTTATTTTATTAGTTTGCAAATTCAATAAAATGTTTTATCATTTGTGCATGTGTATGATGGAATGCTTGTTTCTGTATCTTTTGTGTATTGTTTTGCGTTTCAAAATAGCGACAATTGTTAGGCCTGGGTCCAGGCTTCCAGTAATTACTCCGTGGGGAGGATCCCTGGATTTCAATAATCATTCTGGGGGGGTCTCCAGGCTCCAGTAATGATAAAGTGGGGTCCACAGAAGTCAAAAGGTTGGAAACCACTGGCTTAAAGTACTACACACCTCCTTTAACAAGGTGGATAAGCATAATTTCAGAATCATCCTGCAAGATTTTAATAAACTCCTGCTGTGATATAGAGAGGTTACTGGTATTTCTGTACCATCTATATCTTTGGAAAACACACCATTGGTGGGAAGAGTTGCAAAGTCTATCTGCACTTGCTATGAATTGTGTTAAATTGTATAAATGGTGAATGTCAAATCAATGAAAGTGCCCAAAAGCAGGATTGCTGAAAAGCCTCATCACTAAACCAGTGTTTGAACAAACTCCCCAGTGCTATCATGTTTACCTGTATTTTGATAAAACATTTTTTGTATATACTGCCTAACTTCAAAAATCAACACAATGAAAACTTAACTATATTACAGCAAACAAGATAGGTCAAGGATTGAACAGGAAAGGCAGTTTGGCATACATGTTTTGCCCATATGATGTGCCCATCCATGCTTTTCCACACTGCAGTCCCTTTTATTTCCACCCAAATAAAAAATGGATTAATAATACATGAGCCACTACACTGTTTGTGTTACATTGACTGATAATTCTAGCTCCTCTTCTGTCAGCCATGTGTGAACGCTATTAAAAGCATGAGAATTCTGAAAGGAAAGAAGGGAAATGCTACTTACCCAGTAGACATCTGTTCGAGGCATGTAGTGCTGTAGATTCACATGCTTTGCATAAGTCCACCATCTAGTGTTGGGCTCAGAGCGTTGCAAGTTGTTTTTGTTCAAATAATCTTTTCGAGTCACAAGATTGAGTGAGTGACTCCTCTCGGTGATAGTGCTCATGGACATAGAGTCCTTTGTTAGAATGTTTTCCCACACAGGTGAGGTATGGAATTGTATATCATACAAAAGAATGCCCATGAATAGTATATACATAGGAACAATATTTGTAGAATAATTCTATTACAATGACCACATGCATCTGGGGAGGAGGGAGGGCGCATTTGAATCTACAGCACTATATGCCACGAACAGATGTCTACTGGGAAAGTAACATTTTCCATTCAATGGCATGTGTGGCTATAGATACATATGCTTTGCACAGACTGTAAAGCAGTCTCCTCCAAGTAATCGGTAGCTAGACTGTATGAGTTGGAGTGGCCTGAAAAAGTATTTTGAGCCCTGCCTGGCCAACATTTGCTTGTTGGGGAGCCAAAACATCTAAACAATAGTGCTTAGTGAATGAGTGTGGTGTAAACCAAGTAGCAGCTTTACAAAATATCTGTTATTGGTATTTTTCCTAAAAAAAAAGAAAAAAAGCCATTGAAGCACCTTTTTCCTGGAAGAATGTGCTCTAGGAGTTGTAGGTAATTGTCTTTTAGCATTCAGAAAACAAGTCTGAATACACTTGGCTATTCATCTTGCTATTGTAGTTTTTGAAATTGGACTGCCTTTGTGAGGCATTGAAAATGCTTCAAAAAGCTGTTTAGATTTTCTAAAACTTTTAGTCCAATCACTTTAATACATGCAAGCTATTTTAACATCTTGTGTGTGCAGAGCTCTTTCAGTGACTGAGTCTGGCTGTATGAAATAAAACAGGTAACTCAACTGACTGGTTAATGTGCAATGGTGAAACTACTTTTGGGAGTTATTTAGAGTTTGTCCTAAGGACTACTCTATCTTTATGAGCCTGGAAGAAAGGTTCTTCTAAAGTGAAAGCTTGTATTTCACTTACACGTTTTGAGGAAGTGATAGCCACAAAAAGGTAACTTTCCATGAAAGAAATTGCAAAGAGCAGGAGTGCATGGGTTCAAAAGTAGACACATGAGTATGGTATGGACAATATTAAGGTTCAATAGTTGAGCGGAACACTGGGTGGAATGACTCTTAAGGCCTTCCATAAAGGCTTTGATTATTGGAATTCTGAATAAAGAAATATGCTGCCTGTTTTGAAGGTAAGCAGCTATGGCTGCTAAATGAAGTCTCATAGAAGAGTATGCTGAATTTGCCCTTTGTAAATGTAGCAGGTAACAAACAATCCCTTGCACTGATGCTTTGAGTGGATCAATGTGTTTAAGTTGACAGTAGCATACAAAACGTTTCAATTTTGCAGCATAACACTGTCTAGTTGTAGGCTTATGTGCCTCTCTAAGAATGTCCATACATTCAGAGGGGAGTTGTAAATATCCAAACTATGACTTCAGGAGCCATATCGCGAGATTGAGTGTTTTGGGATCTGGATGTCTCATTTGACCTTGCTTTTGAGTCTAAAGGTCTGGTCTGATGGAAAGTTTCTGGTAGGGAACCACAGACAGATCCAACAGTGTTGTGTACCAAGGCTGATGCGCCCATGTGAGGGCTACAAGAATCAAGGTGAATGATGGTTGTCTCAGTTTGTGAACCAGAAATGGAATGAGTGGGAGAGGCGGAAAAGGGTAAGTAAGTATCCCGGACCTATTCATCCAGAGAGCATTGCCTTTGGACTGAGGGTGTGGGTATCCGGACATGAAGTTTTGGCATTTTTAATTTTCTGCGGTGGAGAAGAGTTCTATTTCTGGTGTTCCCCACAGGTGAAAGTATTGGTGAAGTACTTGTGGGTGAAGTTCCCATTTGTGGACTTGTTGCTGCATCCTGCTTAGGAGGTCTGCAAACTGATTCTCCATTCCTGGGAGATATTCTGCCAGTAACTGAATGTGATTGTGAATTACCCATTTCCATATTGTCTGAGCAAGAAGGGACAATTGAGAAGAGTGCCCCCCCACTGTTTCTGCCGATAATGAATGGTTGTCATGTTAACTGTACAGACTAGAACCACTTTGTGGGAGAGTTGTGGCAGAAATGTTTTGAGCGCTATAAAGACTGCTAGTAATGCCAAATAGTTGTGTGATAAGTTTGTTGAATGGGATCCCAATTGCTTTGTATTGTAAGGCTGTTCAGATGAACCATCAACCTATCTGTGATGCATCTGTAGCAACAGTGATCTGAGGCACAGGGTCTTGAAAGGGCAGCCCCTTGGAGAGGTTGATGGGATTCTACCATTGCAAAGAGCAGTGAGTCTGGCGGTCCAACAACACTGGATCTTGGAGATGACCCTGTGAGTGAGATCACTGACAAGATAGACACTACTGTAAGGGACGCATATGTAGTCTGGCATGAGGTACAATGGCAATGCATGAAGCCACCATTCCTAATTGCTGCATCACTACTCTCACTGTGTAAGTGTGGTTCTCCTGTAATTGAGACAGAGGAGTTTGAAAGGCTTGAATGTGTGCTCGGTTTGGATATGCCAACCCTGAATGAGTATTGAGAACTGCTCCCAGATAAGGCTGTATCTGTGAGGGTTGGAGATGGGATTTGAGAAAGCTGATTGTAAATCCCAGTGTGTGTAGAAGATTTACTGTGTACTGAGTATGATTCTGACATTATTGGATGGTATTTGCCCTGATAAGCCAGTTGTCCCAGTATGGGAAGACGTGAATATGTTGTCTACTGAGGAATACAACAACTACGGCTAGACATTTTGTGAATATTGTGGGTGCAGGTTTTGTCCTGAATGGTAAAACCTTGAATTGGAAGTGTTTTACCGCAATTAAAAATCTGAGGTATTTGTGATGTGCTGGATGTATGGGAACACGAAAGTAAGCATCCTTGTGAACTGTAATACTGTAATAGGGGAATAACATCTTTCAGAGTGACCATATGGTAATGCCCTGAAAGGATGTATAGGCTGAGGTGCCTGAGATCCAGAATTGGTCTTAGTGATCCATCTTTCTTTGGTATAAGAAAATATAGGGAATATACTCATAACCCTTGTTAAGATAGGGGAACTGGTTCTATAGCCCTTTTGAGAAGAAGGGATTGTACCTCTTCTTTCAAAAGAATTAGATGGTCGCGTGAAAGTTTGCAAACCTGAGTGGGAATATTTGGTGGAGTGGAAATGCGCTCTAGACAATATCCATGTTGGATAATTGATCGAACCCACTGATCTGTGGTTATTTTGGACCATTGGGGACAGATATTTGCTAGTCTTCCCCCTACTGGAGAAGTGTATGTTGGAGGAATCTGTAAACAGTCACTGGTTTGTGCTTGAGGCAGAACCTTTAGAGGTGAATGCTTTACCTCTGCCTTTATTATTGCGCACCCTGTAAGAGCCTCTGAAGGAACCGCTACTGTAAACGTGGGTTCCTTGTTCAGTCTGTGAGGTAGAAAACTCGGTAGATGACATTTTGAAACCTCCCTTAAACTGTGGTCTACGAAAATTACCCCTACTTGGTGTAATTAGTACGGCCCCCACAGCTTTAGCCGTCTCTGAATCTTTTTTCACATTGTCATTGATGGTATCAACCTCTGGGCCAAACAAGTGTTGTTTATCAAAAGGCATGTTGAGAACTGCCTGTTGTATTTCTGGCGTGAAGCCTGAGCACCTTAGCCACGCATGCCTTCTTATAAGAACACTGGTGTTTACACCACATGCTGGTGTATCTGTTGCATCAATGGCACATCTAATTGAATTATTTGAGATGGCCTGCCCTTATGAGACTATCTCCTGACTCCTTTTTTGATGATCCTGTGGAAGGTATTAAAGCATTTCCTCTATCTCATCCCACTGGGCCCCATCATACCTTGCCAGGAGTGCCTGAGAATTTGCAATTCTCCAATGATTAGCAGGTTGCGCAGCTACCCTTTTGACTGCTGCATCCAGTTTTTTTTCTCTCCTTATCAGGAGGAGGAGCATTTCCCATGGACTGACTATTAGCTAACTTTAGTGCTGCACTCAATACTATAGAATCAGGAGGCAGTTGTGATTTTATAAATATTGGATCTGAGGGTGCTGCTTTCTACTTTGTCGACTCTTGGAGTGATCACCCTTGCCCTAACAGGTTCTTTGTCAAATCTCTGTGGTATGTCCAAGCAAACCTGGCAGCATTGGTAGGAACTGACTCTTTATCGGTATTGGTTAATGTATGAAAGAGGAAATCCTCTTCGATAGGGTTGGTGTGCATATGTAAATTATAGTATCCCCCTGCCCTTGCAATAACCTGATTGTGAGCTGTTGCATCTTCAAGCGGTGAAGGCCTTGCTGGATATAAATCTGGGTCATTAGGGAGTATGGGATCTGGATCACATAAATCCCATGGATCTACATCCTGTGGAACATCACCCTAAATCAGCTGATGATGATCCTTGTGGATAAAATTGTGGTTGTATGACAGATGTAGGAAATTGTGGTGGTGGAGGAGTAGGAGGAAGTACAGGAGAGTGAGAAGAGAGGTGGAGAAGGCTGAGGTTGATCTGGAGCCTTGTCTTTATCCTTGGAGACTTTTTGAGGAGGAGGAGGAGCAGCGTCCAATGATTCTTGAAAGGCAAGTCTCCTTTTGATTGGAACAGGGGGACAAGCAATCTTTTTCCCTGTTCCTTTTTTAATATGGATCTGGTGCTGAAGAGCATCCATTACTTCTAAAACTGGCTCTGTTGAAGTCCCTTCCGATAAAATAGTGGAGGCTTTGGAAGCCATTGCCCATGCGTCCAAAGTTTCCGGAACTGAAGCCTTTTGTCAAACCGAAGGTGGCGGCTCCGAAGCGGACAGTGAAGGCTTGTTTTTTGGAGCCGAAGTGCTCAATTCGAAAGCTCAACTCAATCTCGAGATTGGGTGGGATGATGTTAAGTCCCTCGTCAGTGCCAAAGACAACTTGGTCTTGGCAATTTTCGGTGCCAAGACAGAGCGGGCATCCGAATGTAATTTTCAGATCCGACCATGGCTGGAAGGCAGCAGTGGGCCGATGACTAGTTTAGAAGTCATTCTGAAAGTCTTTATGTGTGAAGATGGGGCTGTTGTACTCACATACTGTGCTGCTGGGATTGACTGGCTCTCAATGTCAGAATCAATGTCCGACCCGGAGTCTTGGACCAAGAGGGCTGCCTCTTGTGCATGTTCCTCTCCGAAGATGTTGGAAGTGTTTTCCAGTGTCTTCGATGCCGTATCTAACTGACGTGCTCTTCGGTCCCGGAGAGTCATTTTAGATCGAAAAGACCTACAAGAGTTGCAGTTTTCCTCTTTATGTTTCAGGGGCAAGCACAAGTTACACAACAAATGTTGATCTGTGTGCAGGAACTTGGAGTGGTATCAAGGACAGAACCTAAACAGATTTTGTTCCATTAGCCCTGCATATCTTGACAGCACTTGATGGAGTAGGCGCCCAGAAGGGCTTGGACTCCCCTAAGGGCACTGATCTGACCCAGACGCTGAGAATTGGATCGATTAGTTTAAGTTTGTAAATACCCGATCGAATTACCATAGAGTCGCCGAAAGAAGGAAGGGAAAGTTCAAAAGAGACCAAACCGAGATATACCGGAGCAAGAGGAAACACGCGCGGACCAGACTCCAGAGAGAAAACTATCTAACAAAGGGCTCAATCCCCATGTGCACTATCACTGAGAGGAGGAGTGTCTCTATCTTGTGACTCGAAAGGATTCTTCGAACAAAAACATCCTGCAACACTCCGAGCCCAACACTAGATGGCGGACTTATGCAAAACGTGTATCTACAGCCACACATGCCATCAAACATCTATTTACATACCCATTTTAACAAAAACATTTTGAGGAGGGACTGGCTAAGCAGAGTCCATGATGTAGGGCAGAGATCCACTTTTATTATGTGAAAAGCATTAATTTTATGTATTATAACGTTTTATGACGCTGGAGTGGGGGATTCGTATTGACTGATAGCCAGAACATACTGTATAGGGTCAAGGATAAGTCTCCTTGTTTATTTTTTCCTCCGTACTGTGTAGGTTCAAGGATAAGTTTCCTTGTTTATTTTTTCCTCCAGACAAGTTGATACACTCCATTGCAACACAAACCCTTTGTAGGAATGGGCCACTGTTGGTATTGGTTACCCCCTCCACGTTTTGCCTAATGTTGATGCCAACTTTGAAAGTGTGCTTGGATCCTGCTAACCAGGCCCCAGTACCAGTGTTCTTTCCCCAAAACAGTGCCTTTATTTCCACAATTGGCACAACCCTGGCACACAGTTAAGTCCCTTGTGAAAGGTACCCATGGTACTAAGGGCCCTGTGGTCAGGGAAGGTCTCTAAGGGCTGCAGCATGTGATATGCCAACCTATGGGACCCCTCACCAAGCACATGTACACTGCCTTGCAGCTTGTGTGTGTTGGTGGGGAGAAAAAGACAAAGTCGACATAGCACACCTCTCAGGGTGCCATGCCCAAACCACTGCCTGTAGCATAGGTAAGCCACCCCTCTAGCAGGCCTTACAGCCCTAAGGCAGGGTGCACTATACCACAGGTGAGGGCATGCTGCATGAGCAATATGCCCCTACAGTGTAAGTGCAGTGTAGCCATATTGAGTATATGGTCTGGGATGGTTATTACAAACTCCAAAGTTCCATAATGGCTTCACTGAATACTGGGAAGTTTGGCATCAAACGTCTCAGCACAATAAACCCACACTGATGTCAGTGTGGGATTTATTGAAAAATGCACACAGAGGGCATCTTAGAGATGCCCCCTGTATGTTAGCCAAACTGCTAGTGAAGGACTGACCGTTCTGTGCCAGCCTAGCACTTTCTGACCACATGGAGTGAGAGCCTTTGTGCTCTTGGTGGTCAGAAACAAAGCCTGTCCCGGGTGGAGGTGCTTCACACACCGCACCTCCAGGAACTGTAACAACTGGCGGTGAGCCTCAAAGGCTCAAGCCTCGGATTACAGTGCCCCAGGGCACTCCAGGTAGAGGAGCTGACCGACCACGGACAAAGCCCCACTTTTGGCGGCAAGTCTAGCCGGAAAATTAGGGAAAACAGGGAGGAGTGACCACCCCAGCCAGGACCACCACCAATGTGTCCAGAGCGGAGGTGACCCCCTTCCTGCAGAATCCTCCATCTTGGTTTGGAGGACAGGGACCAATAGGATTAGGTTTGTATCCCCCTCCCCAAAGAGAGTGGGCACCAGGAGGGTGTAACCACCCTCAGGGACAGTAGCCAATGGCTACTGCTCCCTCACCCCTAAAACACCCCATACCCTAGGATTTATGGGCCCTCCCTGAACCCAGCTCACCAGATTCCTTGCAACCTAACAAGAAGAAGCACTGCTAAGTTGAAACCCCCAGCAGAGAAGAAGAAAGACAACTGATTTGGCCCCAGCCCTACCGACCTGTCTCCCGCTTCAAAGAACCTGCAAAAGAACAGCGATGTATCCATCGATCTCTGCCAAGCTCCAGAGGACTTTCCAGCGCCTAAAAGGACCAAGAACTCTTGTGGACAGTGGCCCTGTTCAAGAAGAAACCAACAACTAAAGACTCCCATCTCACTCAGAATGCGTGAGTCATAACCACTCTGCACCCGATGCCCATGGCCCATGTCCAGGTGGTCCAACCAACTAGAGAGGATCCCCAGGCTATTCCGAGCAAGTGCCCACCCCGGATTGACCTCTCCACCCCTCTACGACGCCTGCAGAGGGAATCCTGAGGACCCCCCTGACCGCAAAAGCTCCAGACGAAGATATTGACACCCACTGCACCTGCAGCCCCCAGGCCTTGGAGAGACTGACACCTGGTGCAGCCACGTTCAGCAGGCGGCCCTCCTCCCTGTCCAACTGGTGGTGTGCCCGAGATGCCTCCCTGAACCTCACCTACAGCCTCTGAGTGACCCCAGGGGTCCCCTCATAGACCAGCAATGGAAGCCCAACATCCTGTTTGGACCCTGCACCCGGCCGCCCCTGTGCTGCTGAGAGTTTGTTTGGTGCCTACTTGTGGCCCCTCCAGTGCTCCTGTAATCCCCCCCCCCCCCCCACTGACCCCCTGCGAGTCGCAGGTACATCCCCTCTCTCCATAGGACCCTATGTTAAATTTGCACATCTTTGACCTCTGCACCCAGCTGGCCAGTGTTGCTGGTGGTGGGTGTTTGGGGTTAACTGGAACCCCAACCTGTAGACTTCCTGAAACCCAGAGACTGAAACTAAGTGCTGTACTTACCTGCAAATCGAACTAACATTTTACGATTTTGTAATCGTTCACTGTCCCTTTAGTGCATTCTGGGGAGTCAAACAAAACGTTCAAGATTTTTCACACCCTTGAGTTGTTCGTCTAGTCCGGTTTCTGCTTTGTATTTGCAGCTTGTATCATGTTATAAAAATAAAACTACAAGTCCCAGAATGCAAAGTAGAAACAAACTAAATGAGCAGATCACGTTTTCAATTAGAGAGTTGGACAACTCTGTGAATACTACTCTAAGGGGTAGCTTCCAACTTTACGATATTACAGTTGGAATGCCCTCTTGAATAGTAGAGTATTACAGTGAAAACACAGCAAAGGCAAGATTTCAGCTCCTTACCTGATTGTTTTCATCACTGACTGCTGCTACAGCTCATGAGCTGTGGTTGGCTGTCTGCACAAGGCTTGGAAGCAGCAACAGTGCACAAATTTCACAGGTAATATTCCGCTCAAATAACTAATTATTCCTCGAGGCCCAAAAAAACAAACATCTTCAAAGAAGAAAATAGCGTTAAAGCGCTATGCAGTAACACAGCTGCTGCATACAAATGTTAAAGCACTAAATACGGAGGCAACGTAATTTTAAAGCTGTACTGGCCCTATACATTCCATGTTTAGCTACTCCCGTCCCCTCTAGCTCACTGTTACAGCTGTTTGTTTCCCATTTGTGATGTTTTTCTGTCCAGAGTGCATCTAATGTAAAATGTCAAAGTAACTCTGGTGATTAATGTTCTTTCTGGAGAAAGAACGTACTTTTGTGTAGTGGATGCTCGGAGTATTCCTAAGGTAGCGCAGAGGGTTAATGTGCCTGCTACAAAAAAAAATCACAGAGTGCATATAATGTAAAAATGTCAAAATAACTCTGGTGTTCTTTTTGGAGAGAAGATGTACATTTGTCTAGAGAAAGCTTGAGTTGATCATAATGTGGCAAATTATGTTTTAAAGTAGTTTTTCTTCTGTTTTGAGGGGAGAATATAACGGGAATCGGGGTTCCTCAAGTGTAGGATGGAAGACTCCTTTTAAATAGGAGAATAGAGGACCAGAGCACGAGAGTCAAGTTTTGTAATATGCCAAAGCAGGCTTCTCTAACGAGCAGCTCGTTAGCTACTGATAGCTCTCCACAAAAAGCGACCTGATAATAATGATTACATTGATATATGTCCAACAATATTAAGCAAGCATTTGAAATGCAACGGGTCCCGCATTTGCTCGAGTTAGAGCTATTAGCGTTGTAAACTCCTAACCGGACTTTTCTTGCCAGGACCTATGCATGCCTTTCACAAATGAGAGCAAGCGGATTTGAAAAGGCAAACCAATGAATCAATGAAAGTGACTGATGCGACATGGGCGTGGTTAGAAGCCCAAAGAGAGATTACAGCATGGGACGGAGCGCTTTGCGCTCGCGACTAAAAAAGTGTGGATTTGAGATGAGCATGTTTGCATTTTCAGAACGTATAAACTGGTGTTTGGAGAAAAACGGTTGAATTTGGAAAATATATTTAAAATTGATATATGAATGATAAATTATGTCATGTCTGGAAGACGTATTACTCATATTATCACTTTGGTGTTGGGGCATTGCAGATATGGCTGTTATGTATTAGCCAAAAGTACGGGAATCCCAAATCAATAAAAGTTTATTTTTTTAATTTTATTTTTTTAATATTACTGCTGGCAACCCTGCCTGATGCACAGAGTTAATTACTACTGACAATTTCACACTGGATGGCTACTAATGTAATTTTGATTACAACACTAATAAAATTAGTAGCTTGTGATGCTTTTCATTGAACATAAGTAGCTCTTTTTACAGAAAAGATTGGAGACCTCTGTGCTAAACACTTTATTAGCACATTGAATCTCTGTAGCAATGCCAAGGTCTCGCGTTTGATCCAGAAAGAGCTATTTGCGTTGTAAATTCCGAACTGGACATTTCTTGCCAAATAAATTTAAAATAATAAAAGTAAAACAGAAGTCCACTTGCAGTCAAACGTATTAACGGCAAAAATGCAATGACCCATGTAACAGGGTCGATGTGATGCAAAGCGCTCAACTACTGCCCAGCGAGATCGCGCTGTGTAGGAAATAAATAGGAAACAAAAAGTAGTCCAGAAACCATACATTAAACGCAGAGCCTCGTATGCTTTCAGTAGTTGGCCGGTGCGCTTGAGGAGGGCTAAACACCGGAAAAGGCATGACATAGTCATGCCTTCCACTAATGAAAGCAAGCAAATTTTAATCAAGCCCACAAACCAATCAAACTCCTGGGTGTGCGGTGGGCGTGGTTAGAAGCCCATAGAGAGATTACAGCAGGGACAGAGCGCTTTGCACTCAACCCTAAAAAAGGGAATGTAGTCGCTTGCATCAAGGCTGCATAAAGCACCATGGGACCGACCATTAAGGCCTTCACGCATTCTGACTCCCAGTTTTAGTTATAGGCCAGCACTGCCCCATAATTAAAATTACCTGTTACCTTTTGTGCAAGCTCTCTCGCTCTTTTGTGCGGGACATGAAGAGAGAAATTGGGTGGGCGCCCGAGCACGCAGCTTAGAGGAAACATAGGTTCCATGTCTCTTGCAAAAGAGGTCTCACCTTAGGCATCGTTTTCCCATGCAATCACATACAGGCAATGAAACGCATGTTCGTACACATGGGTACACTGACGCGTATTTAGTCACACACACATGCATAAGCACACAGGGGAAGGTATGCTCAGAGGCACAGGCAGGCTTAGAGACCACTCAGAGACATACAAACACTAATTCAAAGTGACACAATCACATACTCAGACACGCACACCACCATGCAGGTAAAGGTGCGCATACATAATGAAGGTAAATGTTAAAACACAACCATCCACACACTTCAGCACACATACGCACAGGTGCATGGATACATTTAGAAGAGGCAAGCGGCACAAACATGTTCAACCACACAAAGTCGCACTCATGCTCACATATAGACAGACCTTTTCAGAAGCCAATTATTAACTAATGCATACAAACAGAAAAGCCTCACATGCAGACACAAACTTGCCCACAAACGCATGCAGACAGACTCATTTATATGAAGAAGTACACAACATACATGAAGGCACACACGTATACAGATACCTACAGGCACATATCGGAACACATATGCAGCCACACACTCGGGCAGTCACCCAGGCATATACTTAAACAAAAAGATACACACACAGACACATGCAGAGCCATGCACTTACGCACATGGATGCAACCAAATATTCACACAGACAAACTACACACACAGGCGCACACAAGCTCATACATACACATTTAGTCACACAAAAACAGAAAGGCAACGGACAGGATCGAGGGTCGGCCAATGCAATAATGTTGGATTCAGTGAAGTACTACACTTGAAAAGGTATTCCTTCGTCCAGCAATTTCCTTTATTTATGTGACCGAAGTGATGAGGTCGTGGGAACGAAGGACAGAGATCTGTGGAAAGTTCAGGACGACACTTAAATAAAATTAGGCAAATTTAAAAAGTGTTGCCGTGCGTCATCTAGGAACGCTGGTTAATGAGCATTGAAAGTGGGCAGTTTCCGTACTTCCACGACCAACAATCATTTTCATTTTTCCTCATCGAGAAGAACAGTCCACTCCGTTCATTGCTCTTTTGCCTTCATTTGACTCTCGCTGGTCCCATGTCTGCCACACACGTGTGCAAAGCATGCCCTAGGTTGAAACGAAGACAACACTGCACTTGACCCATACATTCTTTGAAACATAAGGGAATGCAAAAACTGTAACAAAAGCCTATCTGCCTGGGGGGAGGGAGGTGAAGGCAAAAAGAGCTATCGCCACAGCCCCCGCCTCACCCCTAACTGCACAGTCTGGCAGCCTCCAGTCCCTTCATATTCGTAGGGCTGCGAACAGAGGTGCTTGACGAGTGGGGTAGGGGGAGGGAGGGAGGGAGGGAGGGAGGGCACGGGCGGCAGCATATCAACGAGGTGAGTCCAGGACACAACTGAGTAGGATGGGCTGGCCTAAAGAAATAAAAGCGAGTGCGCCAAAAACAGCATAAGTGAACTAAAGAGATGGGGCACATGTAACGGGGCAGTGTCCATGGGAGAGAACAGCGCACCTAAAGGCGGGACAATAGCACGGTTCACCAATGAAAAGCTAAGGAATTCAGAAGTTAGCAGGAAGGAACGAATGAAAAGCCGTGGGCATGGTAAAAGCCCACAGAGGACGTTACAGCATGTAGAGAGACAGTTAAGTTACTTAACTTTGGTAACAATATATCTGGTAGAGACATATTCTAGTTGCAGATTCTTTACCTTCGAATTTTCCTCCAGTTGTCAGACTGGATCTGGAGATTTTTTCTTTGAGCAAAAACCCTTGCGTGTTGGTAGGTGGTGTTGGTCGACTCCGCGGGCGGTATCGCCGTGATGACGTCTGGAGTAGTACATAGACGCCACCTCAGCGCAGTGAGTTCAGTTTCTTTTCACAAATTTCCATGCTAAAGTGCAGAGCAGCGAAGAACACTGAGATTGGTGCACCAGAGGCAAGGCCCTGAATGGGGAAGCCTTGCCCCTAGAAACCAGTTTGCAAGCAGGGAGGATGGGTGGATCGGTAAGGAATCTACAACTAGAATATGTCGCTACCAGATAGATTGTTACAGAAGATGAGTAACTTGTACGTCTGATAGAGAGTTCTAGTTGCAGATTCCTTACCTTAGAGTAGATACCCAAGCAATGCCATCCTTGGAGGTGGGCTGCGAACCAAGATCATACTAGAAAGTCCTACAGGACCGAACAACCAAAGTAGTAGCCCGATGGACCGGACTGTCCAGGCAGTAATGTTTAGTAAAAAAGTGTGCAAGAATGCCCATGTAGCTGCCTGATCGATATCCAGGGCAGGAACTCTGCCTGCTAACTCAATGGAAGCAGCAGCCGCTCTAGTGGAATGAGCATACAAGCCCTCAGGGGATTGCTTCTTGGCTAAAGCGTAGCACATCTTGATGCAAAGAAGTACCCATCGAGAGATGGTACGTTTTTGCACTGTCTTCCCTTTCTTCGCGCCCACATATCCAAATAGTTGATTGTCCACCTGGAAATCTTTAGTACGATAGAACACCGAAGCTCTTTTTGGGTCCAGACAGTGGAGTGTCTACTCCTCATGAGAAGGATGTGGAGGTGCATAAAAAGTAGGCAAGGCGATGGACAGGTCTACATGAGAAGGTGCAATGGCCTTGGGAAGGAAGGAAGCCTTAGTGCGTAACACCACTTTGTCAGGGTGCACAGACAAGTATGGGGACTTTGAAGAAAGAGTCTGAAGCTCACTCACTCTGCGAGCAGAATTGATGGCAACAAGAAAAACAGTCTTGAAAGTAAGGAACTGTAATGGTCCCACTGAGGCATGATAAATGGAGTGGGGGGAAACAAATAGGTGAGACCCTTAAGGAATCGACTGACAATGGGAGAATTAAAGAGTGAAAGCTGATCAGGCAACCTAAGAAAGGCCGAAATAGCCGATAAATAACCTTTAAGAGTGCCTAAGGGAGAGCCCTGCTGGGCTAAAGAAAGAATGAACAAAAGAACCTCAGAAAGAGGAGCAGAGAGGGGGGTCAACAGATCTGTTGGTACACCATGCCACAAATGTATGTCAACAACAGGCATATACCGTTTTGGTGGAGGGATGCCTGGCTGCCAAGTTAACATCATAGACTTTGGGTGGAAGGTCAAAAGCCGTCAGCTGCCGCTGCTCAATCTCCACACATGAAGATGGAGACTGGACAGGTTCAGGTAGAGAACCGTCCCCTGCTGCTGCAACAGAAGATCCTCCCCAAGAGGCAATCTGAGTGGAGGAATGGTGGTCATGCTCAATAGCTCTGGATACCCATACTCTCCGTGCCCAGTCTGGAGCCACCAAGATAACTTGGGCCCGGTTGTTCCTGATCTTCTTGAGAACTCTAGGCAAAGTGCTACAGGGGGAAAGGAGGCCGGAGTTTCACTCAAAACAAAAAAAGTGTCTCCAAACGAATGCCGTCTTGGAAACTACAATGCCCAAAACAGCTGAGATTGCGCGTTCTCTGCAGAGGTGAACAGATCTAACCAAGGCTCTCCCCACTGCTGAAAGAGACCTTGCGTCACCTCCGGATGGAGACGCCATTTGTGATTGGTTATGCATCAATGGCTGAGTTAGTCTGCTCTGGTGTTCAGAGAGACTGTTCGATGTTGAACCACCAGGGTAATGGCCTGATGTGCCAGCCATGTCCAGAGGCTCAGGGACTCCTGACAAAGGGTCCAGGACCCTACTCTGCCCTGTTTGTTGCAGTACCACATGGACGTAGTGTTGAACACTTGCACTACTTTCCCCTTTGAGAGAGGGAAGAAATGCTTTCAACGCAAGCCTGATCGCCCGGATCTCCAGAAGATTGATATGGAGCCCAGACTCCGCCAGAGAGGCCTCTGATCTTTGCCTCTCCCATGTGGCTGCCCCACCCGTCACTATGGATAGATACGGCTGAAGAAGAGAGAGGGAACTGCAGTCGACCCAATGCGGATTCAAAAACCACCACTGCAGGCCTTTCGCAGTACCCTTTGAGATCTGGACCATGTTGGAGAGATTTCCCTGATGCTGCGCCCTCTGGATCTTCAAGTCCCACTGCAGAGCCCGCATATGCCATCTGGCATGTGTCACTAGCAGGATGCAGGAGGCCCAGCAGCCTCAGGGTCAGTCTCCCCGAAAACCAAGACAGAGGCTGAAAGATCGGAACCATAGCCTGAATATCTTGGACTCGCTTTTCGGGAGGACAGGCCTGAAACTGCACTGTGTCCAGAACAGCTCCGATGAAAGGGAGCGTCTGAGTGGAGTCAGGTGTGGAGTGAACCCCAGCGTGTGCAGGAGGTTCGCCATAGTCTGACCGTGGAAGACGACTTCCTGGGGCGAGTCCACCTTCAACAGCCAGTCGCCGAGGTAGGGAAAGACTGAAACCCCTAATCTGCTCAGATGAGCTGCAACCACCACCATCACTTTGTTGAACACCAAGGTGCGCTAGTAAGGATGAAGGGGACCACGGTAAATTGAAAGTGCTTGTGATCTCCCACGAATCGTAGGTAGCATCTGTGGGCAGGCAGGATGGGAATATGAAAATAAGTGTTCTGCAAGTCGAACGCTACCATCCAGTCTCCTGGGTCCAAGGCAGACAGAACCTGAGCCAGAGTGAGCATTTTTAATTTCTCCTTTTTGAGGAATAGATTGTGTTTGCGAAGGTCTAGGATAGGACGTAAGCCCTTGTCTTCTTTGGGCACCAGAAAGTAGTGGGAATAACAACCACAACCTACTTCTGGCGCAGGGACTCTATCTATGGCTCTCTTGGCCAAGAGAGCCGCAACTTCCTAGTGGAGAAGTGCCAAATGAGCCTCCGGAATACGGATGACTGATGGAGGTATGGCTGGTGGGGCAGGTTCGAAGGGGAGGGAGTAGCCCCTTCGAACTATCTGCAAAACCCACCTGTCCGTAGTGATGGATTCCCAGTGGGGCAGGTGATGGCAAATCCTGCAGCCAACTGGACCAGAGTGAAGGGATGGACTAGGATGGTTTGGAGGCTGCAGCAGGGGCAGGTGTGGACTGGGTAGACCTCTGGTTCCCTGTCCCACACCCACGTGGGATTCAACATCCCCAGCCACACAGAGGCTGAACAGCATGGGTGGCACGGTGGCTGGGGAAGGGACGATTCAGGGAGCCCCTGCTGTGGCCACGTAAGTGGCGAAAGGCAGACTGTTGCGTGCAATGGGCAGTGGAAAGTCCAAGGGACCGAGCCATAGCCTGAGAGTTGTTAAATCTCTCCAGCGCCGCGTCCTCCTTATCTCTGAAGAAATGAGAGCCATCAAAGGGCATGTCCATTAAGGTATACTGGACATCCTCCGAAAAACCAGAAGTTCCCAACCAGGCGTGGCATCGGAAAGCCACTGTCAATGCAACCGACCTACCTAGAGAGTCGTCGTATCCAGCCCACAAAAGTATGGTGAACTTGGCCGCGTCCCTCCCGTCGGCAACAGCCTGGGAGACGATCACACAGGCCTCCTCCAGGATCTGCGGCAGAACTTGTGCGACCGTATCCCACAAAGAGTGGGTTTAACAGCCCAAGAGGCATGCAGTGTTCACTGACCGCAATGCCAGACTGAAAACATTTTCTTCCCAAGATGGTCCAGTCGTTTTGAGACCCTGTCTGGGGGGAGCGGAAGAGAATGCACCGGATGACGAAGATGCCTGAATGACCAAGCTCTCAGGCGTGGGGTGTTCGGTCAGGAATTTAGGGTCGTTCGGAGCGGGCCGATGGCGGCGAGAGATTGCCCTATTCACAGGAGCCCCTGTGCTGGGTTTGGACCAGGTACCCATTGAGAACCTAACTATAACGTCCCTTTAACCTTTGTTTTTTTCAGTGAATTTTAAGCATTGTTTTTATTTTATTTTCCATCTATAACAACCATGTAACCTTTATTTTTTTCAGTGAATTTCTAAAGTTTTTTTCAATGCAACAGGGGGTTGCCTACTGTCAACCCTCAGCATGCATCTAGCCTTTGGCGGTGCGCAACTGGAGTTGGCTACAGGGCCTGGCTGTGGCCAGGCCCTGGGTCCAACCCAACACATGCTGCCACCCCACCACATGCATCCAAGCCTCATGGTGCGCATGACCTGTGGCCAGGCCCTGTGGCTCGTGGGCATCCAATATAGAGCCACGCATATCCTTTGCCCGAGCATGGGTGTTTGGGCCTGTGGCTAGGCTCTGCAACCCCCCCCCCCCGTAGGCATCCATCACTATGCCATGCAGCGGGCAGGAAAATAGATTAAAAGACTGCTTCCAGCATGCCCACTGGGAACGGACTTACAGTTTGCTCTTGCTTGGCAGGAGCTTTCAAAGACCCCACCAAGTGAAAGCAATCTGCAGCCTCCCAACGGTGGGCATCTGAGGAGACAGAGAGCCGACCGTAGCTCCATGAGGGGGGCCATGTGGCCCCTCCCCTTCACTCTGCACAGGGCCAGCGCTGGTGATGGTGGTCCCAGGGGGTCCTGGGCGAGCCCTGGGGAGGCGGCAGTCCCCAGCATTTTTTAAGACCTAGGGAGTGGGAGCTGCGTGCCCCCCCCTATTATTATAACCCCTTCTGTGCCACGAACGTAACGGTTACGTCCCGCGGCACGGTTCTCCTGTGCCGAGGACGTAACCATTACGTCCTCGGCACGGAGCCCGGAGGGAGCACTAGCGCTCCCTCCGTGGGGTTCCCCCAAGGCGGGGATGGAAGGGGAAGACCTTCCACCCCCAATCCCCCCAGGCCCCCCCCCGTAATGACGTCAGCGCGCAACTGCCGGTCGCACTGGAAGCCATTTGCTTCCAGTGTGATCACAGAGAAACAGGTAAGTTTCTCCTCCGGCAGGTGGGGGGTTTGGGCCAAAGAGGCACCGGGGGAAAGGAAAGGCTTTTCTCTGAGCATTGCGATCGGGCAGCAGGAATGCCCACTAGACGCCAGGGATTTTTTTTTGTTTTTACTCTGATTGCAATGTTTGTGTGTGGGAGCGGCCCCTTGGGCAAGGGTCGCTCCCTTTTGGGGGCTTGTTTATTTATGTTGGCCATTTCTGCCCCCTTTGGGGGCAGATCGGTCTTTTATTTTTAGGCCGATCTGCCCCCAAGGGGGGCAGAATCCACTAGACACCAGGGATTTTTCTTTTTTTTTTTACTATTTTGAAAATGTTTGTATTTGGGAGTGGCCCCTCGGGCAAGGGTCGCTCCCTTTTGGGGGCATATTTATTGTGGCCATTTCTGCCCCCCTTGGGGGCAGATCGGCCTATTATTTTTAGGGGGCAGAATCCACTAGACACCAGGGATTTTTTTTTTGTTCTAGAAAATGTTTACATGGTTGGGAGCGGCCCCTTGGGTAATGGTCGCTCCCATTTGGGGGCATGTTTCTTGTGGCCATTTCTGCCCCCCTTGGGGGCAGATCGGCCTATTATTTTTAGGCTGATCTACCCACAAGGGGGGCAGAAGCCACTTAGACACCAGGGATAGTGTGCGTGTGTTAGTGGAGGGGGGGGGGGCAACCCCATGGGGAAGGGTCGTCCCCCTTTGGGAGCACGTGTACCAAGGCCATTTCTGCCCCCCCTTGGGGACAGATCAGCCTATTATTTTTAGGCTGATCTGCCCCCAAGGGGGGCAGAAACCACTAGAACGCCAGGGATTTTTTAAAATATGTTTATTTATCTGGGGGCGTCCCCTTGGGCAAGGGGCACCCCCCCCAAGGGGGGCATTGAACTGTTGGCCATTTCAGCCCCCCTTGGGGGCAGATGGGCCTATTCCTTTTAGCCCCATCTGCCCCCAAGGGGAACAGAAGCCACGTAGGCACCAGGGATAGTGTGTGTGTGTGGTTTGTTTTTTGTTTGGGGGTGGGCCCTTGGGGACACACTACTAAAGGTATTTTATAGGTCTATTTTTTAGTAGGCCCATCTGCCCCTATGGCAGAATCCACTTAGGCACTAATTTCTAAATGCTTGATGGTGGGATGTTTGTCAACTGACGAAGTATTTGCATTTGTGATAATTTTTTTCCTCCTTTTTGTTCTAGTTCAAAGCTTTTGCTTTATTTGCTGTGGCTCCTTGCGGTTTTGGCTGTGGTTGACCTGCGGTTTGCATAGTTGCATGTTTTAGGTAAGTAAAAACAATTTACTCCAAAGGAGTATTGTTGCCATGCATGAATGACATGTTTGTAGGTGGTGTACTAAATGCAGGTTTGTGTGAAATTGTCCTTAGATTTGTGCACAATGATATTTGTGTTGTCTTATTTCTCATTTGCTTTTCTTTCTTTCTTTTTAGTGGGATATCATTGGTGATTGCTGTGTCTGTGCAGAGTAGTTGCTGGTGATTCAAACTTTTTCAGGCAAGTGAGCGGTTTAGTTTTTGAGTTTATAACTCTTATTAATAAAGCTACACTTTATTACTTATCTTACACAGTGCTGGTTGTTGGTGGTGCATTTGTCCAGTTAATTTTAGTAGGAAAGATCATGGCTAGCCGCAGGATGACCGCTCAGCAGGTGGTTGGTATGCTTTTTGAGTCATTGTCTGATCATGATTATGAGACGGACTCTGCATCTGAGGCAGAGGAGGAAGTGAGGGATTCTGGCAGTGACGTTTCTGCCGGAGAGGAATCTTTGGTTGAGGAAGCCGCACTCAGTGCAGATGATGTGCCTGTTTCAGAACCTGGTCAGAGTCCCACAAGTCACCCCATCTTGGATTCCCCTAGGTGTCTAGTTTTCAAAAATGCACAGGTTTGGTAGGTTTCCCTAGGTGCCGGCTGAGCTAGAGGCCAAAATCTGCAGGTAGGCACTTTGCAAAAAACACCTCTGTTTTCTGTCAAAAAATGGGATGTGTCCACGTTGTGTTTTGGGGCATTTCCTGTCGCGGGTGCTAGGCCTACCCACATAAGTGAGGTACCATTTTTATTGGGAGACTTGGGGGAACATAGAATAGCAAAACAAGTGTTATTGCCCCTTGTCTTGCTCTACATTTTTTCCTTCCAAATATAAGAGTGTGTGTAAAAAAGACGTCTATTTGAGAAATGCCCTGTAATTCACATGCTAGTATGGGCACCCCGGAATTCAGAGATGTGCAAATAACCACTGCTCCTCAACACCTTATCTTGTGCCCATTTTGGAAATACAAAGGTTTTCTTGATACCTATTTTTCACTCTTTATATTTCAGCAAATAAATTGCTGTATACCCGGTATAGAATAAAAACCCACTGCAGGGTGCAGCTCATTTATTGGCTCTGGGTACCTAGAGTTCTTGATGAAGCTACAAGTCCTATATATCCCCGCAACCAGAAGAGTCCAGCAGACGTAACGGTATATTGCTTTCAAAAATCTCACATTGCAGGAAAATGTTACAGAGTAAAACGTAGAGAAAAATTGCAGTTTTTTTCACCTCAATTTCAATATTTTTTTTCAGTTGTTATTTTCTGTAGGAAACCCTTGTAGGATCTACACAAATTCCCCCTTGCTGAATTCAGAATTTTGTCTACTTTACAGAAATATTTCAGTTTCTGGGATCCAGCATTGGTTTCACGCCTATTTCTGTCACTGACTGGAAGGAGGCTGAAAGCACAAAAAAAATCGTAAAAATGGGGTATGTCCCAGTAAAATGCCAAAATTGTGTTGAAAAATTGGGTTTTCTGATTCAAGTCTGCCTGTTCCTGAAAGCTGGGAAGCTGGTGATTTTAGCACCTCAAACCCTTTGTTGATGCCATTTTCAGGGAAAAAACCACAAGCTTTCTGCAGCCCCTTTTTCCCATTTTTTTGAAAAAACAAAACAAAATTTTCACTGTATTTTGGCTCATTTCTTGGCCTCCTTCTGGGGAACCCACAAAGTCTGGGTACCTCTAGAATCCCTAGGATGTTGGAAAAAAAGGACGCATGGCGTGGGTAGCTTATGTGAACAAAAAGTTATGAGGGTCTAAGAGCGAACTGCCCCAAATAGCCAAAAAAAGGCTTGGCACAGGAGGGGGAAAAGGCCCGGCAGCAAAGGGGTTAAGATATAAAGCTCTGGGGAGGTAGTCATCTTGGGGGGCTCAAACTGCCCTTGGGGAGGAGTACCGCATGCTCCCCTCTCCTTTTCTTAAATTTAGGTATGCCCCGGGACCTGGCCCACCGGGGGGCTGAAAGAAAAACAAGTGCGGAAATGTGTGCTTTTATTTTTATTTTTTAATTTTGTTCCCTTGATTTGTGGATCCACAACGGATTCGAGGGGATATTGACATTTAAAAAAAATGTTTTTCTTTTTTTCCTGGCCATGTCCCTGTGGGACCACAGCACCAGGCCTATGGGGTCAGGGTATTCCTACCTTTCCACTTTTCTCTTATTTTTCACTTTTATTTTTAGGACTCAACTGAGTCAGAGTCCCAGAATGGCTGGCAACACTCTCTGGTCTAAGTAGCCAATCAGAAATCAGCACAGGGACTGTCAGATCCACGTCCCCAGATACACAAATTTCTTTTTCCTTCAATAACTCCAAAATAGCTGAACGGATTCACACCAAATCACAAAAAGGGCCCTTTCTGGACCAAGAGCTACTTTTCTGTCAAATTTAGTGGAATTCCATACAGTGGATCGGGCTGTAGTCATGTTCAAAATCTCTATGGAAAATTGTATGGGGAAAATGAGTTTTGGGACATCCCCTTTTTCTCAGCCCCCCTTGACAGATCACCCTGCACCTTTCAACACAGTAGCTGAACTGTCATACTAGTTTTGAAAACTGGGACCCAACTATAACTACCTACTGGCAACTGCCAGTAGGTTGGATGGATATCTATCTATCTATATCTCTATCTATCTATCTATCTATCTATCTATCTATCTATCTATATATATATATATATATATATATTTTTAAAAAAATTAAAGTGGAGCCGTTTGAAAAGATAGGCAGAACACCAGGTCAGTAAACAACATATTAATTGTTTATTTCTTTCATCCATAATACCAAAGGTGCAGATCTGGCAAAGCGTTTCAGCCGGAGCCATCAATTAGCCATAGAGTTAGTAAAAGTGCAGAGTGTACTGAAAGGGACACAGCCCCTCCCCACCACCATAAGCCAAAAAGTCTCTATGCTGTAAAGTATTTTATATAGTGCCCCCAGTTATCACCCATTTTATTATCTTAGTGGACCGTCCTGGGGAAACCCATTCTCAATCAGAGTACATATTCACAGATTCAAAATTACAAAATGTCACATTTCATCTGTGTATGTATGTCTGTATATCTATCTATCTATATAGATATATATATATAGATCACTGAACAAAACAAGGGTTACAGGGATGTTATAGTTAGGAATTATAATTAAAGAAACCATGGAAATTCTATTAGAAAACCAAAGGTTACAAGGATGTTATAATTAAGTCAACCCCCACCCCTCCCCCACAGCAGATTACAAGAAAGACAGTCACTACATGAGATTCTGTGCTTGAAAAAAGCAAGGATGCAAACACCTCAATCAAAGATTATGGATAACTTTTCAGGGTGGAAATGCAAATAAAATACACTTGGTTTACCTTAACCATGCGCATGCTATTAGTATGATTAGTACTTTAAAGAAGAGGAGCTTCAACTTACAACCTGCTTTGCTTATATCTGTAAGTGCTTTAGGTTGAGATTTAATTTCTGTGACATGAGCATTGTGCCACAATGAATCCTGCCCTTTGTATTTATTTATCTAATATGAATATGCAGGGCAGGATTCGTTTTATTATTTTTTATTAAACGTTGGGGACCATGAGTGGAGCCTCAAGGCCCCTGTGGTCACAGCCGGCTCCCCACCTCCTGCAGGAGTTGGCATTGCACATGCACGCAGGGAGCTGCTAGAAATGCAACTCCCTGCATGTGAGGGCAATACTTTCATCTCTTTCCCTGCCCACATGTCTGCAAACAGGGAAAGAGATGGAATCTCTCCCACCACCAAGTGGATGCATTTTTACTGCTCCCACTTGCTGGAAACAGAGTGTTTGCTTTTGCTTTGCAGGAGCAGTCACAGCTCCTGGCAAACAAAAGCAAACAGCTACCTCCCAAGGGGGCACCTCCGCGCTGCCCCAAACATTTTGAAATGTATTGCCACAGGGAGGTGGTGCTTCTTGAGACCTGGGGAGGGCAGGGAGAGGTTTCAGAAGGGGCAGGAGGGGGTCCACATGTCCCCTGTATGCATATTGAATATAGCCCCGGGAAGGTGGTGGTCCCTGGGGCTTCCAAAAGCCCTAGAAGGGGGGCCCTGTGTGCCCCATTCCTTTTTTTATCATTTTGCGAACGCCCCCAGGACCTGGCCCGCACGGGGGCAAAATTAATTAGAAGTGTGGGAGACTGCGCTTAAAAAAAAAAGATCCACATTCCTAGATATCTATATTTTTTTTCTTTAATATCTCTATAACTACTGACCGGATTTACAAGACATCACAGTAAGCATGATCTGTGCAACAAGATCTAGCTTCCTGCCAAATTTGGTGTAATTCCGTTCAGGGTGTAGGCGTGTCTAAAGACCCTATGGGAATTACCATAGGAAACACTTTTTTTAACCTCCCCCTTTTTCTCAGGCCCCTATTAGACGGATCGCTCCAAAACTTCCATGTGAAATCAGACTGGAAAAGTTCATAAAGATTTTTCAAATGGTGTCATATACATAGCCAAGTAAAAAATGCTTTTCTGATTGAAACTAGGTCCTAACTCTAGCTATCTACAGGCAAGCACCAGTAGGTGATATATATATTCCCAAAACGTGTGGCATTGAGAAAAAACACACAGCCTCACGGGTCGTGGCCCGTTCATGGGCATTGCTGACATTTATTCTCCAAGAACAAGCACTACATCCAGTGTGAAATACAAGATACTCCGGATGAAGTCCTTAAACTTTAATTCAGCAAAGAACATGTTTTGACCATGAAGCTGGTCTTGATCACATGATCTGCAGCAAAAAACGGATTCCATTATACAAGCGTTCATCATTGCATCAGCAAACAAGAAAGAAAGACTGCAACATTGTTGAAGTAACTTGAATTAATGATACAAAGTATCTCTGTGCATTAACTTCCAAGGAAACTCATTATTAGTGGCCTCAGTTAATGCTGTATACTGTGGCTCACTGATCCCGTTAGACATAATTCGAAGGTATTGCATAATATCAGTCAATGGACACACTGGTAGCGCCCATGAGGTGGTTTCTAATTTGTTAATGATCAGTACCACAGTTGTACCACAGACCCTAAAAAATTCCAAGTTATACCTGCCAGGTAGCAGTTGAGGATTAATAAATTCAGACTAAAACACAAACAGTGCAGGTCTATAACCACCTTTTGACGTATGTATGAATGATTTACAGTTAGAGGGTGACACATTTAGTATCCCTGTAGACGCCTTTTTTCTTAGTAGTGCTTCACAACAAAAACAATGTGGAGACTAAGACCTTGGTTACATGGGGACACCCAAGGAGCTATCAAAGATAAGGTATTTGAACATCTAAACATGCGCTCACCTTAGATTGTGTGTAACTTACCAGAATAGAGAAGTTAGGACATCAAGGGGAACATTGTTACAAAGTGCAGCAACAGGATGAGAGAGAGAAAGAACAAAGCAGGGGCAATGAGAGGAGAGACAGGGAAGAGAAGGCAGTAGAAGAGACCACCGAGGACGTGGAGAGAGCAGAGAGGGAGGAGGGATGAGGGGGCAGTAAGGGAAGAAAGGTGGGAGGTTATTCTAGGAGCCAGATATCCGATGGTACTATCATCCTATTTGAGCTGGGAAAGGAGTTCCATAGAGATAGAGGTTTGGGAGGTGGATATATGAGATCTAAATTTGCTTAACTCAAGTCTGAGCCAGTCTGATTCCTATGTGTTTACGTAATCCTGAAATTAGCTGGGGGAGAGGGGGGTCTCAAATACAATTTGGCAGACCAGAGTAAATGGCTCTAAATGTTGCCAGTTTGAGCTCAATGCTGACACTGAGAGAGAGCCAATGGAGCCTACTATTGCTAATGTGGTTAAATATTCTGGTACTGACAACAATCTGGTTGCCACATGCAGATGCCAGGGTGGAGTTGGTACTGTCATCTTATTAGAGTTGGGGAAGGAGTTCCAGAGAGATGGAGCTGCTCCTGAAAGTTTGGGAGGTGGATATTTGAGAACTAATTTGCTTAACTCAAGACTCAGTACATCTTTGATCCCTATGAACTTACTTAATCATAAAATTAGCTGGGGGTGGGGTGGGAGGGGAGGGGCGGGGAGGGGGGCAGGGAGGGAATCAAATATAATTGGGCAGACCAGAGTACATGGCTCTAAATGTTGTCAGTTTAGCTTAATGCTGACCTTGAGGGAGAGCCAATGGAGCCTGTGTATGCTAATGTGGTTAAATATTCTGGTACTGACAACAATCTGGCTGCCACACGCAGACACCAGGGTGGAGTTTCCATCATTCAGTGAAGGATATTAGGCATTTAGCAGAACCTGGCACACAAGGCAAAGTAACCCTGAGAAAGGAAAGGTTTCACTTTTTTTGTCAAAATATTGTAGCTCTGGCCAGCTTAATGGTGTGTCACAGAAAAACAATAGGAAATGGTCCTTCTGCAAGGTACTGGACTTAATTTCCCGAGTCAGAAATGGAGATGGGAAAAGCTGCCAGTCTTAAATTCATTTAGCAATTGCAAATAGAACTTGAGCTGTTGGTTTCTCCAAAAAAGGATTAATTTAGTTTTTTAAGGATTGACTCTAGAGGTGGGTGAGCTTAGAAATTAACAGAGAGAGCTGAGGCAGAGCAGAGCCAAGGGCCTGTCACAGATCTTAGAGCCCGTTCACAAGCCGAGGCCTGAAAATGTTTGCTATGTAAATCATTTAACAATCATCACATTATATTTAAGAGCGCCTCTTCAAAATTCTAAAACATTATTTTGACATGTGAAAGCTTTGACATTAATAAATCACAATATAGTACTACACGGAGAGTACTAGTTACATCACACAAGATCGATTACATTCATTTTTTGGAGGCACAGGAAGATTAAGTGATTTGCTCAGAATCACAGTATGCTGAACCGACACCAAGACTGAACATGGTTCCTCCGTTCTAAAGTCAGCAGCTCTGGCTATAATGTCACATTCTGTGTAGAGGTCGGATGGCAGGCAGAAGCCATTTGCAGGCTTGATTATGGGCTCGAGGTTCTAACAGGACCATGAGCTGAGCTAGAGCACGCACTTATAGTTGAGTTTGAGAAAATGTATACCGTACAGTCTTGTCTTTTTAGCCAGACTGCTTAAAGTTAGGATGTCTTTGACAGAATTTGTATCCAGGTACCTTTCCATGAAATTGGTAGATCGTATATCCAAAACTCCTCCATCAGAAAAAATTTCAGCAGCTTCTTGTACTTATTAAAAAGAGGCGTAGCAAACATATAACCCTGGAATACTCTGCAGGAGATGTGTGGGGTTGAAGGTGGATGTACTGTATCTAATGTGTGTATGAAATGAGTAGTCCAAATGGGAATCATTCTGAAGACATCGATAAAGGGACATGGTGCTGGTTAGCAACTTGAGTGACATTAATCTGAACAGCAGAGCCATGGATGCCTTTGGCAATCCCTGTGTTAGAATAGTAGATGCAAGACACTAGACAAAGAAAATGTGAGATTTTGAAAATGTTTGGAAGCCTGCTTTTAGCAGGAATGACCCTCATAACTAATGAAAAGCTATCTAAAGGCCAGAGACCTTGCAGAATGTAGGTAATCTGCAAGGATTTACTTATGCACATATTCTCTGCTGAAAAGGTTTTTGACAAAAACAATATGATCTTCTTGCTTAGAAAAGCTTCACATACAGTAGTAATGTCATCACAAGAATAGTTTAAGAAATGTTAACTGTCATCCTAGTTTCTCATCATTTGAATAATCACTGAAGTCTAACAATGCATAGTCCCACCCAAGTGCAAGATCTGAGAGCACGTTTACAACAGAATCTCTCTTCTAGAAACATTTTTAAGGATGTGTGCAAATAACTGCAGGCTACACTGATTGAATTTAATTTAGCTTTTCTTTTGTTAAAAACCCAACTCTAATTAAAACCTCCTACAAGGTAGAGTGCTTGTCAGAGATTGGAAAAAACTAAATAAATTCAAGATGAGGGATGCTTTTTCTTAGTATACATGTGATTTTAGAAAAACAAAATCCTTCTGGTGTTTGCACCAGAACGATTTTCTTGCTGAAACTGGAGAACACAGAGATAGTGAGGAGTACATGAACATCTCTTGCTCTGCAGTCAACAAGTTCAAAAGTATTCTCTTTTTTTTGTCAACCAATGCAGGAAATCGAGTATAGGGAGATGTGATCCCAGTGCCAGGCCGCTGCATTCAGCACTATTTGGCTGACACAGTAAGCAGAGTCACCATAGTCTAAGGGGAATTGAATCTAAGCAATGATTATGTTGAAATGGTGGCTTGAATCAATGTAAGGTAGAATACATTTTAGGTGTTTAGGAGCAGGTGCTTGCTGTAATGGAAATCTCAGCCCCTAAAGTAAAGTCTGAATCAATAAAGATCACAATATTTCATACCCCTCTGACAAGGGCAGGAAGGGAACCCATGTTTTCTGGTCAAAGATCAGAAGTCCATTTCTTGATGTTCTTAGTTATCATAAGTTCAGCTTTAGTATGATTCAGTTTTAAAACATTTGAGTACACCTATGTTTGAAAGAATGCTACCTACCACTGTAGGAATGAACACTAGAACAATTGAGGAAGGTGAAGATTTCTAGGCATCCACTAGCTTAAGACCAGCTGGTTATCATCAGTGTCAATAAAACAACACTCTCATACTTCACAAACGTGACTAATATCCCCATCCGCCTTATTTCGAGTACATTAACAACTAATGCAGTTGCAATAAGGTGGGCATGATAAATGTCACGTTTGGGACAGAATACACTTCTGCCAAACTCTAAATTAGGTCCCAAGTAGTTTTATTATTTTTGCGGAAAAATGTCAAATGGTGCTCCAAGGGTTTGATGTTGGTGATGAAGCCTACTACTTCACAGGTGGTTATTTCTCTGAAGATGGGAAGGTGATCAGCAGTACTCAGAGGGGAGGAGAAAACCTGAGGGGGTGTGTCCATGTCAATGACACTGACATTTATTTACAGTTTAATTTTTAGGTTGAAGCCTACCATACAGCACAGGCCTTTAAATCGTGTTTTTATCTTGTCACAGTTGCTGTGCAATGAAAGACCGAGGTCAAATGTGAGGCTGTGTCTTTCGAGGGAGATTGGTATCTACTTTTCTTTCTCGGACTTGAAAGTTAGAGGATTTATGTGACAATCTTGCTATGAAAGGAAAGGTTTTTTTTCCTAACACACAACACACCTTAAAATGTCTTAAATGAACTGTGCATATATTTTATAATATATCAGAATTAGGAAAGCACAAGTTAAGCAAATTTTTTGTAATTCCGAAGTGTGGTGGAAACAAATATATTAATACAATTCAAACAAATCAATACACTAGGTGATGAAATTTATACACATTATCGTTTGTGCGCTGTATAATTGTTTCAGTAAAACTGTATGTCTCTGCAAATGTAACAGGGGTGTGGAATTTAATAAAATATCTACTTGTCCATGGGACGGGTTGCTTCTTAAATCTACTTGTCCGGTAAAAAAAAATCTACTTTTCTCTTTGGTGCCATATAGTGCGGTGACAAATTATGGAAGCAATCTCAATATATAAGAGCTCTTATAATAGCCTCTCTGATTATGCCAGGGCTACTATTATAGTAGGGCTTGAATACTTGCAATTTCAATCCCTATTATGGCAATGTCCTCCTTTTGCTACCTTGCCACAGATCTGCATACTGGGGCTGGATGAAGCAGTGAGCAATAGTTCTAGGGCTGGAATCCCTTTTCGGCTGCAAACCTACTGACTTACATGTTTTAAGGATTTTCACCAGCTATTCTCCAATTTTTTTCCCCATAATGAAAAAGGCTGGATGCTTACTTGTGGCAACGGCAGAAGCAGAAGGTTTTCCAGGGTGGGAAAAAAGTGGTTGGAGAGAAAGTGAACTAGTAAAAGCTCAATAGATTTTCCCATGAGCAAATCTACACAAGCATATTTGCTCATGCTAAAATTCAGTTCACAAGTATTTTTTAGGAGTACGATTCCCTGGTCGACTTGTGTAAGTTCTTGTGAATTAATGAAAGCCACTAATTCAAAGACATACCATAGGTGCACTTTTGTGACTTTTAAAAACCTGGTCCCTAATTAGTTCTGGCGTTAACGAAGGCATTTTGTTTTTATTGAACTTCTATATTTCTCTCTCTCTGTTGGCTGGCTTTACTGTGAGTGATCGCATTCTGCTCTTCCATAATGAGCATATTGGCAGACAAAGTAGTTTTTTTTACAGTGCCAGGAACCACTGACAATCAGTAGCGTATCGAAACTGTAGGGGGCTCCCCTGCAAAGTACATGGAGCCCCCACCCCCCAGTCTCACTCCGGGCAGGTGCTATGCTAAGGGGGCCCACCAGAGGGGGGCTGCAGGGATTTTTTTTTATGCCACTAGTGACAATGTGTGCTTTTTGAGACCAAAAACTTTTTCTTTTAGCCAGTATTTGTTACAATGTTGAGGGCCTGGCAACCCCACAACAATAAAAGGTTACAAAAGCCAAGTCAAAACAAGACATGCATTGACGAAACCAAAAGACTAAAAAAATGTCAGATCGGTTAGCTTTGCCAGTGCTTGATTATTTTCAAGCTTCCCATAATCTTGTTGAAAACGGTTACACTGATTTTCCATTAGTAATATTTTTGGGAAATATTAGCATGCATCAACACATTTTACTAAATGATGCTTCAAAGAAATAGCACCTAAAATTTCACAGTAGCGAAAGTTTTTTTTTTTTTTTCACACTTGCATTTTTTTCTGAACATTTTATTTTGAAAGCAAAGAATCATCGCCCTTGGTTACAAGCTTCTGCAAACATCTGCATCTAAATCGGAGAGCACTCTGGGAGCGTTATACTTAGTCTCATATTGTTAAGCTTTTTAAACGTGTGTACACTTTTTTTTTTTACTGGAACCACTGTCAGTAGTGCAGTGTGACCTTAAAACATTTATTTCCAGCACTCACCCTAATACGGAAGGCTTTTAATTAATGAACCATAAATACAAGTTCAAACAGCAATAACATATGGGCACACATTACCTCAATAGCAGACAGTTCTTTTCTCTGTGAGAGGACAAAGTAAACATGAAAACTTGTTGCCTTTGACCCCAAACAATATGTCCCGGGCAATAGGAATTCCACACCCCTGTGTAATCACCATTACAACTGAAAATGTGTTGTCTGCAATGGTAGTACCCTACCACACCATGCATACCCTACACTACGACACACTGAACTCCACTCTTCTCTATGACATGTCACTTCTCGGTACTTTACGAAAGGCCACTCCATGACACTTTACTCCATTCTACGCCATTCCTCTCTACGACAGTATGCTACTCCACAACACTACTCCACACTATTGCACTCTACTTCAATCCATGCAACTTCTTCTATGACACACCACACTTAACTCAACTCTATAACAAACTACTCCATGACGAAACTCCATTATACTGTATGCCACTCCACAACACTCAACTCTATGCCACTTCACTCTACAACAATCTACTCCATGCTATGCCACTTAACTCAACTCTATGCAACTTCTTCTCTGCTACTCCACTGAACAACCCTCCACAACACTATAAGCTACTCCAGTCTACGGCCTTTAACTCTACTCCACTCCCTTAATGACACTCCACACCACTCTGCAACACTCTATGCCACTTCACTCTATGACACTATTCCACAACATTCTACGCCACACTACTCCACTGTACGCAACTTTAGTTCTGCCACTCAAATATACAACACTACTCCACTACCTTCCTCTCTACTCACCCCACAGCCCAGCATGCCACTCGACGACACACCATGGCACTCGACAAAACGGCACTCTACGACACTAACTTTTAGGAATGCTGAACAGCACACAGATCTTCTAGTTGCTTACTTTTTCAGATTTTGGTATTGTTAGATAGAAATGAATTCCCAGGTGACCTGACTATGTTAAAGGGATTGGAGGGACAAGGAAGTATACACAGTATTTTAATGTTGCAACATTTATGAAGGCCTGGAGAAAACTCAAACTTCATGAAGGGTGAAAGCTCTTCGATTCTATCACTTCCGTATGAAAACTGACTTTAACAATTTATGTCACACACATCTTTCTTTAAACAAAATGTTTCTGCACAAAATATAACTGCTGTGCATTGCCACTGTGCATGTAACAGCACTGCAAAAGGTACATTTGCAGAGTAAAATTCTGCATACATTTTCCAGCTCGACTAGATTCAATTACATTGAAAGTTAATTTGCCATTTCCGTCCATTGGTGTTGGGACACTGTGGGCACGGGTACTAATGATTCCGCACCTGGACCTGGCTCTTCTGCCAGGAAGGTGTATGAAATCACTGTTGGCCCTTCCCCGTGCTCCCTGATGCGGACCTGCTTAAAGGAAAATGTTACTTTCCTTGTAAGCATTTGTTTGTGGCATGTAGTGCTGTAGATTCACATGCTCTGCCATCTAGGGTTGGGCTTATACATGTGCAACTTGTTTTTCTTCTAAATTATCTTTTAAGTCACGAGGTGTAGTGAATCAGCCTATCACTGGAAATGCACATGGGCATCCGCGCCACTGTTAATTTGTTTTCCTTTGCAGCGGGTGACAACAGAAATGGAGCACTGAAGTGAAAGAAGATGGCCATGCAAGTAAATAGAAGAGAAAAAAAACATCTGAAGGCTTCCATGGAAGAAGGTGGGCACATGTGAATCTTCATGAGAGCATGCCACAAATAGGTACTTAGAGAGTAAGAAACATTTTTAGTTCATGGAATGTGTAGCTGCAGATACACATGCTCTACATAGATTTCAAAGCAGTGTTCCCCTGAGTGGGGGGAAAACAGAGAATGTTGCAGGAGAATGAAAAGTGCATGTGGTAGCCTAGCCCACTTGATCTTGCTCCATGCTAACACATGCATACAGTAGTGTCTAGTGAAAGTGTGTGGGGTGGACCAGGTAGCTGCCTTGCAGATATCAGCAACTGGGATATTACCCAGAAAGGCCATGGAGGCTGCCTTCTTGCAAGTGAATTGTGGCCTAGGTGGAGAAGGGAGGTGTCTTTTGGCCTAATAGGTTTGAATCACTAAACTGATCTACTCTGGCCTTTAAAATGGCACTACGTTTGTGTGGTGTATTGTAGGCAGCAAATAGTAGTTGTGTCTTCCATAATGATTTTGCCCTACCAATGTGGTACATGAGAGCCTTTTTAACATCTACTGCATGGAGGGCTCCCTTTGCTACTGAGCGCAGATGTGGGAACAACAAGAACTCAATTGTTTGGTTGAAGTGGAAATGAAAGATTACCTTGGACAGAAGCTCTGCATTAGTTCTAAGTGCACTTTGTCACCTAGATAGAAAAAAAGGCTTTTCTAACGTGAGAGCTTGGAACTCACTCGCACACCTGAGGGAAGCGACTGCAGCTATAAACACAATTTTCCAAGAAAGAAATTGAAGAGGGCAAGAAAGAAGGGGCTCAAAAAGGTGTGGTCCCAAAGGCCTAGTCAGGACTACATTGAAATTCCAGACAGAGGCCTGGGTACCCTGGGGAGATAACCTTTTTAAGTCCTTCCATAAAGGACTTAATGACTGGGACTCTGAATAGTGAAGAGTGTTCCCTGTTCTGTAGATAAGCTGCAACTGCAGCCAAATGTAAACAAATAGACACGTAAGCCAGACCTGAGTGTTGTTGATAAACAGGGAGTAAACAATGTTTTGCACTGATTTAGTGGATCAATTTGTTTGGGTACACAATAGTGAATGACCGCTTCCACTCTGCCGCACAGCAGGCTTGTGTAGAGGGATGGCGTGCCTTCTTGAGGAAGGACATGCATTCCAAATGCAAATTGTGGTAACCAAACTCTAGGACCTCAGGAGCCAAATCACAAGGTGGAGCTGCTTGGGGTTCAGGTGCCTGACAGTGACCTGGAATTGAGTGAGAAGGTCTGGCTGTTTGGCTAGCTTGTCATGAGGGACTACAGACAACTCAAAAAGGGTTGTAAGCCACAGTAGTCGGACTCGTGTGGGAGCCACCAGGATATAGGCGAGGACGTTTGTCGTAGCCTCCAAACCCCGTCTGGAAGTAGTGGGAGAGGTGGAAAAGCATAGACAAATATCCCTAACCCATTCATCCAGAGTGCATTGCCCATGGAGTGGGGGTGCTGAAACCTGGAGGCCAAGGTTGGTCGTTTGGAGTTTTCAGCGGTTGCGAACAGATCTAAGTCAGGAAATCCCCAACAGTGGAAATACAGAGGACTTGCATGTGGGGTTACCACTCGTGGACTTGCTGCCGCATCCTGCTGACCAGGGCTCCAAAACCACTGTCTATTCCTGGAAGGTACTCTACTAACAAATGTTCTCTGTGGCGAACTGCCCGATGCAAAATGCTCTGTGGTAAAAAAGAGAGCTGAGAGAGAATGCAAGACTCACTGTTTCCCAAGGTAGTACATAGCAGTCATATTGTCCATTCTAACCAGGACTACATTGTGATGTATGTGGCAGAAGAAAGCCTTGAGAGCTAAAAAATCTAGGCAAGTGGTTCCCAACCTTTTGACTTCTGTGGACCCCCACTTTATCAGTACTGGAACCCCACTGAATCATTACTGGAATCCGGGGACCCAGTCAATGGGTCATTACTGAAATCTGGAGACGTAATCTGTTAATATTATTACATTTTCAAAGCAGTCACGGACCCCCTGAGGAGGCTTCACAGACCCTTAGGGGTTCCCAGGCCACCAGTTGGGAACCATTGCTCTAGGTAATTAATGTGGAAGCTCCGTTGAAGGGAAGTTGTCCACATGCCCTGAAAGATCGTATCCTGCAGCTGCACCTCCCCCAGACCATGGGAGAGGTATCCGTGGCAATGGTAACTTGGGGAACTGGATCTATGAAGGGCTTGCCCTGAAAAAGATTGTTGCTGTCTCACCACTAGAGAGAGCAATGGGTGCTGGCCCAAATCAACATCAAATCGTCAAACATACATCATTTTCTTTTTTATTCAAATGGGAAACATTTAAAGTGAAGAAAAATATTCTGAAAAAGAAAATTCGTAATATGTAGTATTTGCATTTTAAATGTCTCCCATTTGAAAAAAAATACTTTTTTAGTTATACATATGGCACAGTGTCAACTGGCCACTCGTAGCAAGAGATCAGCTTTTTGTAAGTGTGACACTTAGAAATGGGAAGAAAATAAAATGAAGAGTTAACTTAATTAGGGTAACTTTTCACCTTAAAGTTCTCTCGTTTAAAACTATTCAGAAACATCATTTTGTTCTCAGTCGCCAATATTGAGTTGACAAGGACTTTTATTTAAGGGTTAAATACCTCGGTGCTCCAGTTCTTCACCTCTGTGCCCCTGCGCCATTGTGTGCTATAAGTCTGACTAAGCACTGCTCATTATCAGGCCCTGCTATCTGCAGAATGATGATGATAATGTAAAATAAATACTGCCTCCCCTCAACTTTAAAAGAAAAAATGTGACCTTGTGCTTATTAAAAAATGAACTCAAGGTTGTGAGCTACTCTGCAGGTGTCTAGGAGGTACTGGTAGTTCGTGATCGGCTGATTAGAGATACCTGCGCTATACAGATCCAGAAGGTGTTGGATCAGGTCCCTAATTTCATCCCGAGCCATATCATATCTGGAGAGTAAGCAGACAGAGTTGAATATGTACCAGTGGGTTGCAGAGGGTGGCCACCCGTTTACCCGCTGTGTCAATCTTTTTACTCTTCTTATCTGGGTGCGGTCATCTACAGTACCTTGGGCATTAGCTTGATTACATGCAGGTGGGTGTTGAACCCAAATATAAGGTAAGTCAGAGGAAGGATTGTTTGTATTATATCCACCCTTGGAGTAACCACAATGGCTTTCTCAGATTCCTTAAAGGTGCCCTGAGCAGTCTTTAATATGCCAATGAGCACAAGGAAATACTGAATGGGTGTTAGAGAGTGATTTAATAAGGAAAGCATCCTCTTCAGGGATAGAAATCTACCTTGTGAAAACTGTCCGCCCTGCGAATAACCTCATGGTAAAAGGTGGTATCATTTGGAGGAGATGGCCTCATTTGGTGCAAATCTGGGTCATTGCCACCTGCAGGAACAATCTCATAATCAGCCCAGTGATGGTACCAGGGTCACATGGAGTGCTACAACGGTACAGAGGATGTAGAGGACTATCCTGCCTGTAGGACAAATATGGGGAAACCTCTGGCAAAGGTGGTGGTGAAGGGGGTGGAGAAGATGGTGTAGGTGGTAATGAAGGGGGTGGAGGAGGAGGAGATAGTGTAGGTGGTGATGGAGGAGGAGAAGCAGGGCGAGTGTGGGTAACGAGAAAGTAGAGGACTAATGCCCCTATCTTGATGTTTTCTCGGCTGTGGAAGTGGCAAGGGCTCCAGAGAAAGCTGCTCCTCAAAAGTAAGTATCCTTTTGCGAGGAAGAGTTACCTGCCCGGCTGGAGGTGGTTTCGTTGAAATCTTGCCTGTTGTCAAGTGAATAAAAGGTTTCTACGGCAGAGTGTCTAACTCCTCTTTAAGGTGCTATAGTAAAGGTTAGTCATGTTCCTTGGAGTCCTTTCGAGGAATGAGCTGTTGATGGGCTATTGGGCACTGAAGTAGGTTTCAACTTTGTGGTAGGTCTCGATGCAGAGTTTTGTTTCAATTTCGAAAAGCTCTTTATTGCTGAGGCACCTGTTGGGTGTCAAAGCAGTCCAGGTATTGACCGGCTGTTTCAGCACCAGGGATGAAGTATGAGTCAGCTCCGAAGCCTTGTGACGGTGCTGGCCATGGGTGGGAGGCATTGGTGGACCTGAAGGCTAGTGGGTGAGTTGTGAGCTGGACACCCGACCCACAGAAGGGCGATGTTTGACCTGTTGGCAGGGGTCGATGTGAACAAGGTTGTGAAACCATAGTCCCTGTCACCATCTACTAACATTTGCCCGGCTATGGTTGCTGGTCTTGGGTTGAGGAACCCAAAAGAGAATTCATCTCCAGGCTGAACAAAGCTGGTTAGTCGGCAGGAGGGGCAATATCTGATTCTTCATGACGTCCTCTCTGATGTCTTGTTATCATCCCCTTGTTGCTGCGGCACTGTGCATCAAGTAGGTTGATGATTGCGGCAGCCTGAAGATCTTTTTGGACCAGAAAGCAGGGCAGGAGGTCCAGTTGTGCTCCAGCGACAAGCAGAGGTTGACCTGGTGATGATCTGTTCACAGGTACTTTGAGTACTATTGAACAGTAATGTATGGTAGACCTTTCCATCACAGTCTGGGCATTCTCAAGGACAAAGGCTGATGAGAAGGCCCTGGAGTCAGCACATCAATGAGACCCCAGATGTGGAACTGACTGAACCATTTTGGAGATGAAGCAATTGCAAAAAAAACAATTATCTCTTGCCCAAGGGAATGGAAGAACCGGAAGGCCCAGACGAGGAGCACTACACAGGGTTGACCCAGAACTTTAGCAATGCACAACATTTGACAGTAGAACAAAGCAATCTAACAATGCCCATGTGCATTACAAGTCATAGGAGAAGTCACTATCCCTTCTGATTCAAAAGACTTCTACAAAGAAAAACAAGTTGCTAATGTTCAAGTACAATACTAGATGGCAGGAGTATGCAGAGCATATGTATCTACAGCTACACCTGGCAGTAACATCTCTTTCCAAACCCACTGTTAGCAGGCCTCAATATTCAATGTCTGGGTCTCAGATGAGATCCAGAAAACAGCAGATACAGAATATTCTCCTGTGTCTGAGGTGTGCAAAAGGTGAAATGAAGACAAGATTATAAATTAGACTCATGCTTTACCCAAGGTAAGTGCTCCACAAGGAGGTCCAGCAAATTGTAAAAAAAAAAAAAAAAAAAAAAAAAACTCAAACGGAGTACTTTTAAAACAGGGTCTTACCAAACACCACCCCAGGATCAAATTGTGGCTCAACACTGATTGGCTCTATCACAATTTGTGACTGCAAGCTGTCACTCAGTGAAGAAATTATATCCCAAGATCTCACCCCAAAAAAACTGCACAATCAACAGCCCACAACTCATAAGTGTGCAGCAGCACTGCAGATTCCTACAGGAAATTAAATACTACATAGAGGAACAAGTCTTCAAAACATAAGTACAATTGCTCAGTCTTTTCTAGGCTGAACTATGGGATCTCCTTACTTTCTAAGTTTCAGAAGAGTCTCCTGAAAATCCAAAGTTGCACTTTTCACACTGCAGCAACATTGGTGTCAGGTACTGAACGCTCAAAAATCACAATGGTCTTTCTCACACTTCAATGACCTCCTATTGAATCTAGGAGTATTTTAAGTGACCCCATACTGTACACAAAGCACTCCCATTCTGGCGCCCCTAAATGAAGAAGGGCAAAAACTGTTACTCTTTAGAGACAATCGATCATGGAAAGTTAAGAGTGCTTCCTTGCTGAAATACCCCTATTCAAATGTAGCAAACACTTTCCAAATCTTTCAGTGGGAGTAGCAGACAATCTGGAACTCCATCCTTCAACGACCCAAGCAAACCCTTAATCTAAATCTTTAAAACGCCAATAATACCTCTAGTTTCAGAGACATTGAATAGGAGCTGATGTGAGGCTCCTCCTAGACTACGTTTTCAGTTCATGGGAATGAGTTGATTCTGTCTCCCACTCTTATTCGTATCTGTGTGCTTTCAAAGTACTAAGAGAAATGTGGGTAGGAGAAAGAAAAGAGGGGTGAGAGAAGAGAGAAAGTATGTCTGTGTGTTTGTCTCCCCATTTTATCTCTGCAGCTGGTTCTTTTCTCACAACTGATATTTTTGTAAGCTTGTTGTAAACCCTAACGGAGCACGTTCTTTAATGAGCTTTGTTTCCTCTCCGGTACCATATAGAACTGCTCACAAATAAAAATGTTTCCTTAACATTACAAGTGCGGATTATAGAAAAACAATTTAGAAGGGAAATTTATGAACTGTTGAAAATGATATGAAAGCAAGTAAGAAGATGATATTCATTATATGAGCTTCTGTTAGCAAGACAATTATTAATCAAATTCTAGGAAATATGGAGAAAACCTAAAATATATAGCACTGTCCATGGTACAGTAACATTTTATATCATGACTTCTCACGTATATCATACAGAATGTAGCAACTTCACACTTACCATTGGAATGCAAAGCTTGCTCAAGGGGTTGCCATCTAGAAGGTAGGATCCATTAAAGGTCACATACTCATCGTAATATTGAGGTGCTTGAGGAATTACACTGCACAACATTTTACGTCTTTCTTCTATTTTTTTCCGTATATGCAGATATTCAAAATATGGATTTGCCCTCTCTGATTGATATGGCTGAATGTCATCCAATTTGAGGGAATCCACAACAGCAGCCAGGGACTGCTGAGTTTTCTCTTTAGCTTGCAGAATAGAAGGATTTATGTGTCCAGGCTGAGGAACACGTGGCATCTTTCTTTTGCGAGGATGATGAACTTGAGGATCATCTTCTTCTGTTAATCGTATCCTCGCTTTTATGCATGCAGGTGATTCAGGTGTTTCTTTGTAAGACGTTTGTGAACATCCAATGAGGATTTGCTTATTTAGGCTTGCCAGAAGATTTGCCCTATTTCTAGTAATTCTTTGAGGCATTTCTTGCTGGCCTAATTTGTCAGTATTTTCATCTGACTCCAATTTAACTGTTTGGTTGTACTTCCGCATTTCTTCTTGAACCATCTGTTGTAAATGATTCCCCAAATGTGATAAGATGTAGTGGGACTCTGCATTTGTTCTCACGCAGTCTTCTTTGTTCTCCATACTAAAACTTTGCTTATTTACAGATTGATCCATACTTTGCTTTGATGTAACTTCTAATGCAGTTACAAGTTGCTTATTTATGTCATGTCTATTTTCAGCTAACTGGTTTGTCACTGAACACTTTGCAGTTGGTCCTTTTTCATTTTTGATATCCTGAATTTCAGAGGGGCTCATCTCAACTTTCTCATTTTCATGAGCCTCTATTGCATGCTTTTCAAACGTTTCATCGGTGCCTCTTAGTTGCACAGAAACATCACTTTGCACATTGTCTTTTTCTAAAGAAAATGAAGTTGTAAGCTTATCACAACCATGTGAAACATTCTGGAGGATGCTTTCAGAATGCAAAAAAGAAAGACTGCTGTTTTTCTTCTTTTCAGTTTCAGAAGAAATACACTCTTTCGCCATATTATTTTCTGGTGTTGAAGGAATGCTCATTTTCTGACCAGCACAATGTTGGGTTTGTAACAGATGTGCTTCTTTATTACCACTTCCGAGGAGTGATATATCTTTAGATGCACATGGTGAATCTTCAAGTGCTTGAGAATGTGATGGACAGGGTGACAATTGAGATACAACACAAGAGGCATCTTGGGGCTGTGTGCTCTCTTTACATTCAATTTGCTGGAATAGCCTTTCGGACGTAGTGTGCTCTTTAACAATTTTGCTTACCGGACTGTGACCTGTTAACTTAATATCTTCCTCTTTACAGCCTGAAAAGATATGTTCATTGGTAATCAACAAATTAATTCTATCAGAAGCTTTATCTATATGATTATTTTGAGGAATTAGACTATTATTACTAAATGATTCAGAGTGCACAGGGCCCCCTTCTTGATGGGTAAATGGTGTAACAATATTGGATGTGTTTGCACCATTTGTGCCACTTTTGCTCAGCCCAATTAGGGACCTATTCAAATAAGGTGAAAAAGTGTTACTGGCACTTAAACTATTACCAGGAAAATCCCTCTCCGACATATCAGAGAAAGAGGTTTCTGACCTCGGGGAAGCACACAATTGAATGGGCAATGACAGCAAGTTGCTTTGATTTCTTTCCTGCAAGCAATCTTCGGTTAATGGTTTAAGGGGCTTACTATGCTCGGAAATGGCAGGTGGTATGCTGCATCTTCTTATATCTATTACTGGTTTAATCTCACTCATATGTTTAACATCGTCAACAGAGGTGGATCTAAAAAAGGCAGGTAGCACTCTACTTGAAAAAATAGACTTAGAGCGGTCAGGTAAATCACCTGTACAGTCGGACTCTTTTTCATGCAAAGCAGGCGATTTGGCAGTAGGCAAAACAAGAGACTGTGTAAAGGACATTTGGGAATCAGAACCTTCCATTGCAAAATCTGAGTCATATTCAATTAACGGCCTAGGGGTTGTTACTGTTGTGTGGCAGGAATCTTCTGAGCTCGCAACTGAAATCATAGACACTGATCTGGAAGTCAAGCCAGTCTTCTCACTCTCTGACCTTGGAGATCTAGTGAGGCTATTGTCAAAAGCCAATAATAACCTTCCGGAATTTGCCACATTTTTTATGTCAACAGACAAAGATCTGCCACTAGTTGCATCCTTGCCCAGTTTCTCCTTCCCATCTGATATTTCAGAGCTTTTTGACCGAATTAACTCTTTGCTTTTGGAATCATTTTGGAAATGTTTTCGTTTATCTTTGTCTTTCGCTTTAATAAGTTCTAGACCAGACTGATGCCTCAACCTTTCTTTTTCTTTTTGTTTTATTTTCTCTTTATGTTTCTTATGCCACTGCTCTATTTCTAGATCTTTAAGGCTTAACATTCTTTCAAAACTGGTCTGCATTAAATCATCATTAACTAATCTTTTTTCCTTGGGCCGAGACTCTTTTGGAGAAGGGGTTGTCTTTGTCTTTGATTTATCAGCTTCAGGTTCAGTAGATTTAAATTTGTGAATATTTGATTGCATTTTATCTTTGTACTTATCTCTTTCTTTGTATCGGTCGATATCTTTTCTGTCTTTCTCTTTGCCTTCTGGAATTTTTAACGGCTCATCTTTTGATTTTTCTTTCATACACAAATGTTTTTCATGTAATCCTTTCCCACTTTCAACAATCGAAAGCCTCCTCTCTTCTTGTGTATGTTTTACATTTGCAGATGGCAAACTATCTTTCTCCTTAGATTTTTCCTTTTTCTTTTTATCAAATTCCTTTTCTTTATCTTTACTTTTATTAGATTTAAACATTTCACAATCTTTCTGTGACAGTTTCACCTTTTTGTCAAGCAAAAGCTTCTCCTTGCTTTCAACAATATGTCGGTCATTGTCACCCTTTTCCTTGTATTTTTTATTGAGTTTCTCTTTGTTTCGTTCTCGGTCATCAAGCTTTTTAGTACTTGAAATATTTTTGCTTTTATCGATTTCTTTATGGTTTTTTTCGATTGGCTGGGCAAATATCTTTTCTTTTACCTTTTCACGATACTCCTGCTCCGATTTATCTCGTTCCTGTTTGTTTTCAAGTTTCACCCTTTTTTCTGTACTTTTCCTATCTAATTTCTGAACATCTTTATCTCTAGGTGGGGATTTTTTGTCAGTGTTTTCTTTATTTTCTCTAATGTTTTTTTCTTGTTTTTCACATTCAGTTTCTTTTTTTAGTAAAGGCATGTCTGGGGTGTCTTCTTTTGAGCCTGTACTTGAGGAGAGGAAACTAGATTCCTTATCTGTGCAGATATTTTCCTTTGCTCCTTTAAACTCTCTTACTTTTTCATCTTTTAAGAACTTTTCATGATCTTTCTTTGTTTTATCCTTTTCCCGTTCCTCTTTTGCAGATTTTTCTTTCTGAGTATTTGATTTGTCTTCTTTTGCTGGTGTTGTTTCCAAACTAGCCTTTTTTTCTGATACCAAGCTATCCAATTCTGTATTCAATAACTCATCTTCAATTTCATCACTTTTGAAGAAGTTCTCCTTCCAAAATTCTCTATCAAACTCTATACTTCTCTGTATATTTTTCATACTGCTTTTTGCATTCTCTCTTAAATCATGCTCTTGTTTAAGCTTATCTCTTTCCTTGTGCTTCAGTTTATGCTTTTTAAATATTTTCCCTTCTTTATCCATCCTCTTAAGTAACAAATCTGAAGTATCAAAAATAGAACTGTTCTCCTCTTCTTTGATTTTTGGACCAGGCCTTTCATCGGATTCAAATACAAAATCTTTAGCAGGTTTATTTTTATCTTTGTGTTTACAAGGTTTGCTGTTTGACGTTTCCAGCGTGTATTCTGAGTCCATGCAGTTGTCATATCGAACGCGCTCAATTTGTACTGTCCCATCAGAGCATTCTGGAGATAAACATGATTTTGTGTTTTCGTGCTTTAAGGGCGTGGGCAGCTTTTCACTTAATCCATGTGGTTGTTTGGGAGATTTAGTTTGGAACAAATGTAATGAAGTATCATCTTTTGGACCTAATGATTTCCTGAAAAATTCCTCGTCTCTTGTTTTGTCAAAAGATTCTAATGCTGAGCTGACAACAATGCTGGCTGTCCTAGACTTTTCCTTTCCTTCTTTTTCTTGCTTCAGTTCTTGATTTTCTTTATTCTTGCTCAAATTTTTCAATTTTCTTTTAACTTTCCCCTTTTGTTTCTGGTCAAATGCAATGCTGTATTCTTTTTTAGTTCGTATGTCACAAGAATTTGAGCCTTCAGTGATGGAGCATGGATGTGAAAGAACCTTGTTATCTTGAAAAATGTCATCATCTGAACTTTCTGAACTTGAAAACAGTACTCTAGAGGGTTTTTGCTTCCTGCTTTTGAAAAACAAAGGGAAACCTTTTTTTTCAGGCTTTACAAAAAAGCGATTTACTCCAGTTTGAGAACTCTTTTTTTTCCTGATACCTTTTCGACCACCATTTTTATCATTCATTAGTTTATTTATACCGCATTTCTCATCCTGATACTCATATTCATCATCATCTTTGAATTCATACTCATCAAGCGTGGATGACCGTGACACTCTACTTGGTGTCATAGGTTTACTTTCATTCACTAGAGATTCTTTTTCCACATCAGAATCTGCATTTTCATCTATGCTTGAAAGATTGACAGAGTGTGGCTCTTCAAAATCTGAAATGAGAAATAAAAGTATTAGTAACAAAGAGGGATTTAAAATAACATATCAGCAAATGAAAATAACACTGAAAATAATACTTTAAAACAGCAGATCAGATCACCTTAGACACAAATGGAACTAATAATGCCTACTAGGAACAGTAATAGCCATAAAAGCCTTTCTCTTTTTGTGGCTAAAAATAGTGAAATATCTGTAAGTTGCCTGCTTCCACTACTCTGTAGTGTGCCAGTGAGAACACCATCATTCAACAGATGCAGAAGAAGCTGCAAAGGTACGAGTTAAGCAACATCTTACTTATAATTTGGAAGAGTTGCTAAAGAAGAGACAAGGGTGTTTTCTAAGGCAAGATATCAGATGAAATGCTGGAAAGCAAAGGGATGGAGGTAAGAATACAGCAGCAACGGTCTTCAAAATTTCAGGTCAGACCAAGTCCTGGTGTACACATTATTTGCAGAGAAAACAACTAATTACCAACACATCATTCAGCCTTTGTGATGTACTTGTGAAAGGTTGGAAGAATAGCTCATACCATATCTGTCCAAACTATGGCAAAAAAATAATCATAAGTAGAGTCTTTACCCTGAATTGTAGAGTGTCAGGGATGTGATCAATAGTATCTTTTCATTTGTGAAAAATCAAAGCATTACTAGAAGAAAAACCACTTCCACCACTATATAGCATGAGTGCGCATGTGACCTTCAACAACACATATTACAAAGTGCTGTGTACCAATTTGCATATTTATTATTTTTAACAAAACGGGACAACAGATTTAGGGCGTGAGCAACGTAGGGCATTCTACCGATGAAACTTGAGTTACATGTCAGCAGACAAAGCCCATATAAATATGAAGCCACTTATTAACCTGGTTTGTTCTTTAAATTACTTAAACTAAGCAGCTGCCAAGTTAAATCTGTGATTAAAAATCTCTGTATGCACAATAGAAGCAGTAAGCTTATATAATTATTATGCTATGCATAGGTTACCGGATGAACAATGCTCTTTTTGGTAGAGACTATCTAGCCGTAGATTACTTACCTTTTGAATATTCCCCCAGGTGTCCGCTTGTATATGAAAAATCTTAAACACTACCCCTGAGCGCCATTAGGTGGCATCTTGTGGCACAACAGCAGCACGGTTCTGTTCCAAAAGTGGCGTGCAGGGCCCTATATAGGTGCCACCCATGAGGGCTGACACCTGGTGCTTTCTGTCAGCTCCCAAAGACCAGAAGCCCAATTGTCAGCTCGGCAGTGTGCAGATCTCTAAGATGGGATCTTTTTAAGGAGAAGGAGTCCAGTTCACAGAAAGGGGAGGGTCAGAAAGGAAACTACTGTTCTATATAGTCTCTACCAGAAAGCGAGTCACTACAGGTAAGTACCTTGTTCTTCTGACAAAGACTTCAACCTGCAGAATAGATATCAAAGTAGAACTCCCTAGAGGTGGGTCTGTGAACCGGCTCACACCAAAAAGTCCAGTGGGACTGAGTAGGAAAAATGCCCTTCTCATCATACCTGGCTGTTCAGACAGTAGAGCTTTGTGAATGTATAGAGGGACACCAAGCAAATGTCTGGAACAGCCATCCCGTACCCCAATACAGTGTTACCAGCCTTGGCTGTGGTGGAATGAGCCAGCAAGGCTTCCAGAGGGAGCTTTTTAGCCAGGGCATAGCAGTTCTTAATGTGGAGCATGATCCAACCAGGCAGGGTTCTTTTCTGCACTTCCCTGCCTTTCCCCAATCCGGCAAATCCAATAAAAAGGTGATTGTCCACTCAGTGTCCGCTGATACAATCAATATAGAACTAATGGCCTTGTCTGGCTCCAACCGATTGAGTTTGTTTGTCTCCATAGAGTGGGAAGGCAGAGCAAAGAACATTGAAACAGTGATGCTCTTACTGACATGAAAGGCAGTCACTACCTTCAGAAAGAAGAAGGTTCGAGTTTGTAAACCCAGCCTATTGAAATAGAAAGCGATGTACATGCAGCCAGACTGACAATGCCTGTAACATGCACACCCGCAATGCTGATATTTTAGTGACAAGAAAGACTGCCTTGAGAGTACGGAGCCTGAGAGGACAGCTGTGTAAATGCTGAGAAGTCACACACATGAGAAACTTAAGAACTAAATTAAAGTCCCACTGGGACATATTAAACGGAGAAGGGGGAAACATGTATTGTAACCCCTTGAGGAAAAAACAATAACAACTGGTGATTTAAACAACGATGGCTGGTCCGGCAACCTTAAAATGGCCAAAAGAGCCGACAGATACACTTTAACAAGTAAATAAAGTAAGACCTTGTTTGGCTAGGGACAACACAAACAAAAATGCTTCAAACAGCTTAGCATGAAGTGGATTATTCTGCTGAAAAGCACAGCAATCCAGGGCATTGAGGATGATTTGGCCCCTGTCAGTCCTAATCTTCAAAACTCTGGGAGTGAGAAGTAATGGTAGAAAGGCACAGAGGAGTCATGACTTTCACTCTACGTGGAACACGGCTCGACGCAAGAGACACCTTGGCAACTCCAACGAGCAAACTTTCTGATAATGTGTGTTCTCTGTAGTAACAAACATAAAACCTCCACATTTGTTGAAAAGACCCTGCACCACCTCTGGGAGTAGGTGCCATTCATAATTCACAATGCGTCGACAGCTCAGTTTGTCCACTCTGGGGGTTCAAGGATCCCGACAGGTGGTGTGTCACCAGAAAAATTCTCTGATGGTCTAGCCACATCCAGAGGCGCAAAGCCTTCTCATACAGTGCCCACGATCTCACCAGCCCTATTTGTTGCCATACCACATGGCACTGGAGTTGTCTGTGAGCACCAGCTTCCCTTTGAAGGATGTTAGGAAGGCTTTCAATGCCTAGTAAATGGCTTGCAGCTTCAGAAGGTTGCCTTCCACTCTCCCAAATGGCAAAACAAGCCCTGAAGTGATGCTTTGGTAACCACTGTCCGCTCTTGACAGTAGGCAGAGGGGTCTGCCGCTGACTCAATCATGGTCCCAAGCCACCACTGCAGATTTTTTGCCGTCTGCTCTGAAATCTGGACCAGACTGAAAAAAAATACTCTTGGTGCTCCCTGAGATTTCAGATCCCACTGCAGAGCCTGCATATGCCATCTGCCTTGTTTGCCCAGCAAGATGCAGGAAGCAATCAGACGCAGCAGCTTCAGAGATATCTTTATGGTGGATCCAGGAAACAAGCTGAAACACTGGGATCATAGACCGATGTTCTGAACTCGCCACTCCCTGGGTTAGGCACAAAACTGCTGGGTGTTCATAATGGCCAGGATAAAACAGAGCATATGTGAAGGAGTTAGGTGGGACTTTGGTCCATAAAAAGTGAACCCTAATGATGTTAAGAGGTTCGCCTTAGAGGTGGAAAATGACAGCGTAGGGGGAGCCTGTATTCAACAGCCAATCATCGAGGTAGGTGAAGGCTGGGACCACTGACCTCGGAATGTGTGCTGCAACCACTACCATCACTTCTGTAAACACCCGAGGAGCACTGGTGAGGTCAAAGGGGGTCGCAGTGAACTCAAAATGCTCATAGCCCACAGAAAAGAGTCAGTGGGCCATCCAAGTGGGGATGTGGAAATAAGCATACTACAGGTCTAACGCAACCAATCTAATCACCAGAGTCAGGGCAGACAAAACTGGACCAGAGTGAACACCTTGAATTTGTCCATCTGCAAGAATGTATTTGTAATGAGGTGGCAAAGACTCTCCAGACGAATGCAAGTCCTCCAGAGTATGTGTTTATTTAGCAACACGGTTAGTACGAAGAAACAAATGTGAATCCCTCCCTAACCTCCGACCCTTGGCTCTGTCCAACTCCAACTGCCCACTTCATATGTAGAATTACACTACATAACATATCCACCTCCTTTATAAACAGAAGGCAAGAGAATGAAAGGAATACTCTGAACAGGATACAAACAAAATTACAGGTTGCGCAAAAGCACATTTTAGAAAGCACTTTGCATAAAACTACAACAATGTGTACATACATATAACCTGTGCATACTTAAAAAAAAAAAAAAAAAAAAATCATTGTTCATGAACTACAACTATATGCACACTAGTTCAAATGATCATCTATTGTTTGGCTAATGTAAAGTAAACAAAACAGACACTACACAACGTAATCACGTAAATACCCTGGGGGTTTACGAGTCCTCATACCTATTCTTTTTGTTTGAACATTCTTTGCATTCACTCCCATACTCAGACCAACCTCTGTCGCTTTTCCATGTTCAGATCACGACTGAACACTCTCCTGTCCATCACTCCTCTATTATCCAATAGGTCTTCCTCACTCATGAGTAAAAAACTACTGGTCCCACCTGGACCCAACCCTTCGGAGTTCACCTTTCTTTCCCCCTCTCCATTGCCTCTGCCATACAAAGCTATTCTCCTCTTGTTCCACCGTTCCCCATTTTTCAAAACATGAAACTCGCGTACATCTGTAACTACACAGGTCCCCGGAATTCCATACAACCACCTCCTGTACACCCCATTCTTATTTTCACCAGATCTCCCCTCTTAATATCCTTCTCCCAAACCGACTAATGTTCTTACACTCCTGTTGACCAACCCTCCTTCTTCTAACACTGACGACATCCATGGTGGCTTAACTTTTGTGCATGCTTTCCTACCTCTCATTTTCTCAAAAGGTATCTTCCCCGTTACACTGTGTGCAGTAGTGCGATAAGCCCACACTAGATCATTCACCATGGTACGTACATTTTTGCCACCCCTTACTGCCATATGAATGACTCCCTTTACTATCCGAATACACATTTCCACCATGCCATTAGCCTGTGGATTGCACAATGCGGTATAGGAATGGTAGATCCCTGACTGTTTAAGAAATTCTTCCATTTCATGGGACACTAACTGTGTTCCATTGTCCGTAATTAGTTTCACTGGGCAACCCTCCTCATGAAATATTTCCTTCATAATCCTAATAGTTGCTTTGGTGGTGATCTCCTTCATAAATTTCACCGTCAACCACTTTGATTGAACATCAATCATTACTAAAGCATACCTAAAATCCCATGGAACACCGTTTAAAGGTCCAATGAAATCCATGCATAAAGTATGCCACACTACACCAGGATCAGGTATAGATCCCATTATGCTCTGCTTGCCCACTCTCAATCTCGTCTCACTCTCCACGCAATCAACACACCTTTCAACCCAAGTATTAACATCATTATCAACCCCTGGCCACCAAAACTTTTCCTTCAATCCTTTTTTCATTAAGGTTTGCCCTAAATGGCCCTCGTGAGCCAATCTAAAAAGCTTGTATCTTACACCCTCCGGAGGGACAAATCTTTCACCCCCCACCACAATGTCCTTCGTTACAAGAGACAACTCCTCCAGAACCTTCACATATGGTTGAACCTGAACATTCAACGCACTCTCTCTCCTTTCGCCACCCAAAATAATTTTGATGCCACCCTTCATCACCTCATCTTTCTCCATTCCTTCACACCAATCCTCGCGCGATACCACCCCTTGAGCACATTCTGGAACATCTTCAACACTCGCCACCGCTCCCTCATTTTCACACTTTGTTCATCTACCTCCTGCCAATTCAAAGGCAAATGAGACAAACAATCTGCCTTAATATTACGCCATCCAGGGATGTACTCAATGGAAAACTGACATTCCTGTAACCTTGCGGCCAATCTGGCCAGACATGAGGACACCTTGTTAGCTCCTCCTGGTGACAGTACCCTCAACAATGGTTTATGATCGGTACGAAGCGTTATCTTACGTCCCCAAATATAAGTTCTGAAATACTCACTACCCCACAAGGCAGCCAGTGTCTCTTTCTCGATAACAGAGTAATTCCGCTTTGATTTAGTCAACAATCGTGAGGCAAACACTACTGTCACTGCTCCTTTATCAGAATTTTGTGAAAGGACAGCACCTAACCCAATTGCACTTGCATCCACTGTTACAATGGTTTTTGCTTCAACATTGAATGGTACCAACACTTTGGCCTCACACATTTCTTTTTTTATATTCTGAAAGGCAGTCTCTTGCTCATCTTCCCATTGAAACTTTTGCCCTTTGCGTAAAGGTTTCCTTATGCTTTCAGCCTTATCAGCAAAGTTCTTTATAAATTTGAAGTAATACTCGATGAGTCCCAAAAATGATCTTAGTTGCTCTTTGTCCCGGGGGGGGGCTGGAACTTTCTCAATGGCATCCAAAAGATTCCTCTTAGGTTTAACTCCTTGTTCCGACAGAGTATACCCCAAATACTCAATGTCATTAACTAGAAATCTACACTTTTCCATCTTCAATGTAAGACCTGCTCTTTTAACTCTTTCCAATGCACACTTTAGTACTTTGTTGTGTCTTTCCAAAGTGTCCCCAAAAATTAAGATGTCATCCTGAAAATAAATCATGTTATCAACCCCTTCAAACACATCATTTATCATTCTTTGAAACACACCCAGCAACAGAGGCCAAACCAAACGGCATCCTAGTGAATTGAAATACCCCATCCATTGTGATAAATGCTGTCAATTCTTTAAATTCCTCATGTAACCTAATATGGTGATACGCACTTGTAAGATCTAATTTGGATAAATACTTTCCACCCCTCAGCAGTAGAATTAATTTATTAATGTTTGGTAAAGGGTAAAGGTCCACCACTATATTTTGGTTGAGTGACCTGAGGTCAACAAAAAACCTTAAAGAACCATCGGACTTGCTCGTGATAACTACTAGAGAAATCCAACTCGAGGTCTCAATCCGTTCTATGATGCCCTCCTTTACCATATCAGAAATCATTTTTTTTACTTCTTTTCTTGCCTTAAAAGAAACCTTCCTCAACTTATGTTGCACTGGGACTGCATTCTTCCTAACCACAATCTTGTGAGTATACCCTTTAAGTTCTCCTAACTTATCAGCGAAAACTTCTTTGTTCTCCTCTAAGATGTCATCTAGGGTGTTGTCTTCATAAATCTATCATCTGCCCTGGGATCCAACCTAATGTGCAGATCATATTGGTGGTGCCAAACCAAAATTGGCAGACCATTAGGGGCCACATAAACTTTCCCCTCAATTTGTCTCTCACAAAACTTTATCTTAGACCAACATGAAGCCAATTATATCTATCTTTTAACCCTGATACCCACCAGGATTAATATCTTTTGGTAAAAGATGTACTTCAGACCATTCTTTGACAAACATGTTTTGAGGCACAATTGTACATAATGAACCAGATTCAATCATCAGTTGGAGACTTCTCCCACACACCATGAAATTTGCTGTTGGCCTGGGCGGTCTAGGTACATCGCTCTTCCCATGACCCAGGTTTTCTATAGACAGGACCCTATCTACTTCTACTTCTTCACCCTCCTCAATACAATCTTCATGTGCCGGTCTTGCATATGCATGCAAAATGCCCCTTTTTGCCGCATTTCAAGCATTCTTCACCCAAAGCAAAACACGATTTTGAGTCTGTATTATGAAACTTGCTCCCACATCTTGTACACATTTTACCATAGGTTTTGTTCACATTGCTATAAACATTCTTATTCCTATTCTTGGATGTACGCACACCTCTTGTGCCGTCTAAAATGTCATTTCTTTCTTTCGTAATACAATTCGTATCAGCACTGTCAGTGAACACTCCCTCCTTCTTTTCCATCTCCCTCATACAGTACTCAGACTGTTCAACAATTTTCGCTATTTCAATAGCATCCCTCAAAGATGGATTCTTAGCTGCCCATAATCTCTCATGCATTTTTTGCTGCAACACTGAACTATTAATTGATCACGTATTAACTCCTGTTATCACACCAAATTGGCACTTAGTGGACAACTCTCTCAACCTTGTAACAAATTAGTCAACGCTCTCTTCTGATCTTTGTGGCCGAGTATAAAATGTATGTCTCGCCATGACAATATTGACTTCTCTTGAAAATCTTTTTTCCAGTCTTTTCCTCGCCTCCCTGTACACGTCCCCTTCCGGTTGAGAATCTTGCCCCAGAATTGGAGGTAAGTACTTAAATATGCGCTGACCCTCCTGGCCCAGCATGCTTAAAAGAATAGCTTTCTTCCTCGGTGGTCTCAAATCCTGACCATCCAGTGCTTCCAAGTAATTTTCAAAAATGTCAATCCATTCATCCCAAGGAACAGTTGGATTCCCTGGATGAGCAAGGAACGGGGGAGGTGGCACTATACCTTGCGTACCGGTGGCCATGAGTAAATTCTTCCCACAGTGAATAAACAGACTTCAGGCTCCAAAGGAACTGAGCAACAAATATAGTTGTCCAATGGAATAGTGGCCAGTATAGATTGAACTTGTTTTATTATTAATATATATATTTTTTTTCAAAACCAAGTAGTCTTTCCCCAAAAAAAAAAAAATATGGAAGGATTTCCTGTCTCCTAGACGAGTATTATGTCATTACACGTCTGTATCCAAAGAAAACAACAACACAATCCGTATTCTCTACCCCCAAGATAGCCGCCACATCATTTGACGTATTTTCCACAGGCAGTGGGGGTTCTTTTGACGTGTAACGATGCAGACTAGTGCACACTAAGTGCCGTCCATTGTGCGCGCATGCCCAAGATCTGAAGAAGGGACAGTTAAAACCAGCGCGCGCTAATTACATGCTTGGAAGAAAATAGTTGGATTTCCACCAAGAAATGATCCATAAAAATACCAACAGTCACCTGAAACTTTAAGATTATCCTTCAATAGGAATCGTGGGTTTGTCTCTGCGACGTCTTTGTACTCCTGTGACGTGGAGGCGGAGGTAGAAGCTCGTCACCATTGTAATGATGCAGCAAAGACTCTCCAGACGAATGTAAGTCCTCCAGAGTATGTGTTTATTTAGCAACACGGTTAGTATGAAGAAACAAACGTGAATCCTTCGCGAACCTCTGACCCGTCGCTCCATCCAACTCCAAATGCCTTCTTCGAATGTAGAATTCTCGCCATGCGTTGCATGCCTAGAATTCCACTACACAACAGTATTCAGAGAGCTAGGATCTAAAATGGAACAAAAGCCTTAAACCTTTTTCGTCACCAAGAAACAGTGGTAATGACTACCACAAACAACTTACTCCAACGGCACCCTCTTTATTGCTTCACTGGCCAAAAAAGCCAGCACTTCTTGCTGCAACAGGGACAGAAGGCGCTCTGTAGCCATTATGGGGATTGTTAAAGGTGCTGTGAGGTCGTGAAAAATGGTAAAGAGTAACTCAGCCAGAAAATATACAGGACCCACTTTTCCGAAGTTAACTTCTTTCATCCTGATTGAAAGTATTGGATACTGCCTTCAGCAGATTGGCGGAGGGCTGCGGAGTATACACTAAAGAGGCCTGGAATCTGCGGCAGCCAGAGGTGAAGAAGATTGGGCTGTATGCTGCCCTTGTTGTCCACGTGGACTGTGGGTATTGTAACCAGGAAAGGACTGAGGGAATTGCAGTACCATTTGCATCTGTCGTTTATACTGAAAGCCCCCTAACATAGACACATAGGGGGAAAAACTACTGGTGCAATTGGCAGGAGGGTGGGGAGTAGTGGTGGGAGGGATAATCCAAGCCCAGGGAGCATGTTGTGGACTGTGCTATCTTTAAGGTGCTCAAAAGACAAATCTGACCTTTTCCAAAGAGATGTAACCCAAATGGCATGGCCATAAGGCTGGCATGGATCTCACCAGAAAACCCAGTAGACCGCATCCAGGCATGTCTGTGAAGGGCTATAGTGGTGCTATTGGCTCTATCAAGCAAGTCCATGGTGTCCACACCACAGTGAATAGTAAATTTGGCTGCATCACAACCATTCTGAATAGCCAGAGAAAGAATGGCAAAAGTTTCCATAGGAACTATGAACAACACTGGAGTCATTGAGTACTATAAAGTGCGAGTGAAGCAGTCAAGAAGGCTTCTGGCATTGATAGAACGGATGGCCAAACATCCAGATGAGCAAACCATTTTGACAAAGGTCTCTATCGTCTTTGGTACCCTGTTAGGGGAGCAGAAAGGTATGAGGTGAGGGTGATTTACTGGCTTGTTGCACTAGGCCAGGAGGAATGAGGTGCTCTGTAAGGAAGTCTGGGTCATGCAGACACAGGCGGTGACAGAAGGGCCTAAACAAGGCCTAGCCCAGGTCCTCAAAAGTATATCTATGAAAGTCTCCTTAAAATGGAGGAAGGGCTCGGAGCACGTCTGGTCAGGATGAAGCACTCTATTTAAAAACTTGTTTTTTACCTCTTGAGTAGGAAGTTGAAGATCAAGTACTTCTGCCACCCTTCGCACAACCCTTGCACTGGAGATACTTTTCTCTGTGGCAGGGCCCTGGGGGCAAAACCAATTCAGTGTCTGGAAAAGTATCCAGACCATTGGCATCTTGGAGATCTTTGTACCAACTGTCTTCTTGATAGGTCTGGGCACACTCATCCAAGGCATCACAATCTCCATTATCTAAATCTGTTTTAAACAAATTGTGCATGACACGTGCCCTTCCAAGAAACAAATGGACTATCAGAATAATGAGAAAGGTGTCCAAAAGGCTGCAGCTCAATCAGAGTGGTGCAGTCTTGGCATCAGACAGCACTGTTGGTTGGTCATTGTCTGGCGTTTATGGTGCCAGCATCAGTGGATCATGTTTTGTCGTGGGGTGTGGTTGTGGCATTGGAGGGGGATCCTATACAAAAACTGGTACAGAACCTGGAACAGATGCAGACTGCACAACTGACACAGAGGACAGAACTGCCAGCGACTACCTACTTGGGAGCCTCTCGGGGCTCCTTTGAACCCAGAGGCACTCCAAAGGGAGCTGGAAAAGTGTCCACGAGCCCCATCTAGCTTCACTAAATTTGTTGATTTGCTGCAGTGCTGCTGAAGGCCCTGGAAATGTGGGCTTCTTTGGGACAAAACTCAGAATCGACTATGATAGGGAGTGGCTTTGGAAGCGAGACTGAGAAGCATGTTGATGACCTCATGCCTCCTCAGTAGTTCAAGAGTGGCAGACAGAGGATGAGTCACGCTTGGACTTTTTGGGTTTTTTCTTCAAATTACCTGAAGATTTGTACTTCAACGACGATCTGCTGTAGAACAGACTCCGGTATCTGGACCAGGATTTACCTTTGGAACCCACCTGATCTCTGAGAGGAGTCTTATGGTGCTTCGCAACTAAGTGCTTCGCTTCCCAATCCCGCATGGCTTTGGGACACCTGAAAGCACAGCAGTTGCAGGTCTTGGAATCATGGTCTGACCCCAGGCAAACTAGAGTCATGCTCGACCACAAGCAAGCCACATGTTCTTCTGTCACATACATCTGTTTGTGACATTCCCCTAAAGGTTTACACCTTGTAGGTTTCGGAAGTGGCATTGTACATCGCACACTGTAGAAAATGTGGATACAATATCAAAAAAGTACCATCTAGAAGAGACATGGAGCGGCATTCGATCTGCGCCTGTTTGGGCACATAGAAAGGAACTGATATAAGTGCACGTGAGGGGTGCCTATATTCTGGAGCGGAACTCTGCTGCCGAGCAGCATCTCTGGGGGTTTTCAGTTATCCTTACATGGCCCTTCAGGTATCAGCTAGATGCCAGAAATGTACTGTTGAGGAGTGGCCTTTGTTTAGCATTATCTTTCTCCAATTTGTTGTACTTGCTTAACAACTTCAACCATATATCTGCAATTTTATTTTCTGCTCTCATTCTGTTGGTGAGCCACATAAACCTTCCTTCTGGAGCCAGGAATGGGTGTAATACTATATATTTTTTGTAATTCAGCCACTAGAGGCCAAACTACAGAAGAAACCACTGTCAAGCTATTTCTATTTTTCAACAATTAGTTTCTATGGGAAGCTATGAGCAAGCTCTACAAATTACCCTAATTATGTCTGTTTTCAGAAATATATAGCTTTCCAGGTGTGCACACAGGTTTTACACCTGTTTGAAACACAAACCCCAAGTAGGTAGAAACCAGAAGAAATAGGAAAAAATCTCACCACTTAGGAAAAAAAAATCAAATAATGTGGTAAGTTGTTTTCCCCCAATTCTTCTTGTTCTAGAGAGCTACATTTAGAAGATGGTGATATTAGGAAAGCTAACATTTTGTTGATGCCAGTTAAAAAAACATACACTTTCTTGTGCAGCAAAAATTCTAAACTTCGCTATAATTTTGATTTTTTCTGGGTTCCCAATTTTTCCCCCCAATATGTGGTAAACAAAACACACACAAATTTGGTCTGGACACTTTTTGTGGTAGAAAGCTGGAGGTGGAAAAACATCTGTCACTAAAGGGTTAGGCTTCTCAGCTATCAAGCTTGAATGTGTTGCTTTACCGTGATGCTGAAGCTGGAATCCTACCTCTCCCAAATTCACAAGTTGGTGTCTCCACAACTTCTGCTGTCTTTAACACTGATCACAACCAAAGTTCAGTAAGTGCAGACGGAGCATCCAATGGAAGTGAAATGTCTTTCTTCCAGTATCCAGACAAGGAAACTAGAAGCACATGGCAAATTTAGAATGTGATGAATTGCATACAAGCTATTCATTAGTACTTCCAGTTGCAGTTGCCAAGCTGACAAGCTCTCCTCCTTGAATATGCTTCAGAACAATTAGCATTTGAAAAAGTTGGTGATGAGCTTACTTGGTACAGACTGACCTCTGAGCTGCTTGACAAGAAACAGTTACGACAAGACAAATGTTTATGCAAGTTGGTCTGCTTGCCTCTTATCAGAATGTAGAGAAGGCATCCATACCAACCAAGAAAACTGCTCTCCTCTCACTTATTTCAAGATGATGCTTGCCAGGTGCAATGCAACATCATTCTCTAGATGTCATTAGGAACCTAAGAGCCAATTTGAATCCAGGAGAAATGACCATGATTACATGTAATCAGCCACTCTAGAAAATTGTAAAAGAAATACAATGGAGTTGGCCTGATTCTTATGGACAGAAGCTCTTTGTTGTTATTCTTGACAGGTTCCATACCACAATGACACTTGAAGTACTTAAAGGAAATGTTGAACACAAGTGTCTTGATTACAGCTCTGGAACAAGCAAAATTGTGTCATCCGGGATATTAGTCTTGAACACCCTACAAACACACAAATCCAACAGAATGTGCTTGGTACACACTTAGTCAAGAAGCTTACCACCACTAGTGCAGTGATAGTGGAGGCTAAACCAACATCTTTCTGATGAACACTTGTGAAAGTCTCAAGAGGAAAAATAAACTCAATTTCAGTTTAGTTTTTTTTTTACTAACAATACAATTGTAACTATTCATTAGGGAGAGAGCTGATGCATTGAATTTCACATATACTCTTTATCTATGCTTCAGTGGCTGTTTCATGACCTTGACCATCACCATAATTATGGTCTGTATGTCACCGTTCATCTGAGGGACATGGTTTCCTCCACAAAAAGCATTCAGATGTCTTTCAAGACTTTATGAAAGAAAAGTTAATGGGCTGTCGATTTTCCAACATTCCTCTCAGCTTAAAACTTGGAGATCATAATGCCCTTGTAAAATGCACTGGAAAAACAGGCTTAGCAGAAAATCCTGATCCCTTATCAAGGTGGATGGTACGTGGACAAAAGATAGCCAAGATTATGGATAAGTATTGCAGATATTCCAAAACAGCAACAAATGTTTCTGAACAAAGTCTTTAACTTGCCAGCTAGTGGTGAAGATCTATTGATTATAAATAAAGAAGAGATCATAGATGGGACTTGTTGATTTCAGAAAATCAATAAAATAATCTGGGAAAAGTAGGAGTAAAAAGTTTTTCATTGAACTTATAAAATGTGAAAAAGCTGATGTGAAATGAATCACCAAAAACAGATTAAATATGTTCCATTGTAATCACAAACATCAAAATCTGGTCATTCTTCACAACTGTAAAGGTAAGTCTGCCCTACTTTAGTGTTTTGAGCACTTGGTTCCAGCAGAAGATGAAGTATGATGCAGATCTTGTTGTTGATCTTAACATACTAGATAGGCCTGTCAATGTCCATGTGATTACAGCAGACACAACTTTACCTTTCCGGGCTATTCCATGAAATGTATTGGCTACATACAAAATCAATATATTGTACTCAAACAGCAGTGAATGGATATCATATCTGCCACAGGTCATCTGTGAAAGCTAAAAGAGGTGAAGAAATATGTAGGCTAGCTGAGCTGGTAAAACAGAGCAAAGGAAAATGCATGAATTATTTGATAGATGTTGTAACTACACAAGAAGAGAGACTAAAATGTTCATACTCGCAAGGTGCAACTACAACATAGGGACCGGAACCCTATACCCAAAAGAAAGCTGAGACAATAATGTTTCTTTATGCCGCTGATGGGGTTTTCAAAGGTTGAAAGAGCATTCCCATATGTAATGTAGACACCAATGTTGTTTGTTTTACACTTTGCAAATAGCATACGCGATGAGCACCTGTGGTTTGCATTCAGTGCAAACAAATGGTTTCATGTTGATTTTTGTTTTAGAACACAAATGTGACTGATATTCCGTCCGTCGTATTGTGATCTTGATTAGGATATAATGAGATCGTAATACAACTGATGGGATATCCGTCACATTTGTGACTGAAATACCTTGTCCACCAAGGCCCTTAATCTGGTTGGGCGTAATACACTATACACTAGACTATACACTTATTTTAGCTGGAAGAATCTCAGTTCATTGATATTGCCAGGACTGAGGGGGTGATTCAACCCAGTCTGCCTAGTCTTATTTCTTGCACCCATCTGTCACGTAGCACAAGAGGATCAGGGATATTAGCTACTAATGTGTGATTAAAGTCTAAAGATACCCTAACCCTCCATAAGTGACAAGGTAATCTGAGCTTCCAAGGGATTATATTCTGCAAGGCCAGTTAAATCCTCTTGGTGAGCCTCTAAAGCATGGAGAAGCTATAGGCACTGTTAGAATTGTGAGTGGTGCGTACTGTATGTTTCTATCAGATAGTTTTCCTCACATGTATCCCCAAGTTTTGGAATACCAAGGTCCCAAGACTGAAAGCCAGCAAGTTTTATTGTGTGCTTAATCCAAGTGCGGCCCTTCAGAGGAGTTTCAGCGGTCAGAACTTTCTCCCATTTAAACCATCTAAGTGCCTTTTGCCAACAGGTCAGTGTCATTTTAGTGGCAGAGGTAAGGTCCAAAAAGTACATGCAGCCTTCAAGTAAATGAAGTAGGTCATATCGTTCTATGCTTTCTAGCTAAGAGGCAACAGTGGGATGTTCCTGATTCGTAAATAGCAAGTAATTGATAGGGGTAATATGGCTCACCCAGTAATACAATTTTACATCTGTCAGCCTCATGCCTTCAAAATAAGGGGACAGCTCATATTTCCAAAATGCAATCTGGAGCTGTTTTCCAACCTTGAGAAGTCTAGACAGCAATAATTCATCACTCCCCGCCACATTAGGTAGCAGTGAGCTCCCTAACACACCATATTGTGTTTAATTCGGAAAAGTAGAGGCATTATATTGAGACCCCACTGCCACTGACTATCAACTGCAAAACACATACCCAATATTTAAAATGAACCTGCTGCCCTTGGTAAAGCATTTAACTCTCTAATATCTTAGTCGTCACATGACACTGGTACGTAAATGGACTTACCACGATTAATGGTCAAAACAGAGGCCTTTTTGTATATGTGTAATAACTGCATTAGTCTAGGCAGAGAATCCCAAGGTACACTTAAATAAATTAGGAGGCCATCAGCATAGAGTGATGTTCAGTCCACTTGTAAAGGTGCCCACTGAAACCCACGTAATTGTGTATCTCGTCTGAGCCACTCTGCTAGAGGTTCCACAGTCAACGAACAAAGAAGAGGCGAGAGGGGTCCTCACTGTCTTGTGCCTCACTCTATGTAAAAAGGTGAAGACAGGTGGTTCCTATGCCTTTTAAAACCATGACGTACTTTTTAAAACAACCAACCTTTGCCACCCACCCTTCCGTAATGGACATGAGGAGGTGTGATTTTTTAATGTGATTAAAGCATTGCGTGGTAACACACTGCCATTTACAGAAGCACATTTTACATTGAAACAGCCACTAACTTTGCACAGGCCATTTTACTGATAAAACTAAACAGCAATGAATGAATGTGTGGAAATCAGGTTTCTGTGAATATTTATCATTAAAGTATCTCTAAGTAAAGTATACTGATTTGTTTTGACCGTGTTAAAATCTGTTTCCAGCACACTTCATAATTTTAAAAAAATGTGCTTCATTTTGCTTTCCTAACTTCGGGGTGCATACAGTTCACTTACAAGCATTTACAGTTTGCTGTGTGTGGCAAAAAACTGCAGCCTTAACTCACATTTCCTGTATTTCGGCAAGATTGTCACATAATTCACTTTAAAAACTACTTTTCTTTCTCTAACTACAAAGTGAGAGTAAACACCAATTCCACGGCTATTTGTCAGAGATGTAGCCTGACATTTGACCTCTGACTTTGAAGCACCGGCGAGTGTGACAAGTTAAATACAGAATTTAAAGGAATCTTTAATTAGTACTCAGACCTTACCGACCTACCAAAAATCTGCTTGCAACCCAACAGTGGGACGCAATTACACTATGTGAAACAGTGGTGTAGCCAATGCCCTGCTGACCCAGACGTATGCCCAGGGTTCTGTATATGGCGAAAAGTTGGTCCAAACTTCATCCGATCAACAAGATGAAACAAAAGAGGCCAATGACTATAATCAAAGGCATTCTCGAAATCAGTTGATACCACGGCCCTCGGTTCCCCGGAATCCACAGAGCGTGCCACAACATCACTTCACCTTCTAAGACAGTGTCTCATGTTTCGTTTAGGTAAGGGTCCATTCTGATCATACTTTATTAGTCTGCAGATGGTCAACAATTATTTATAGACCATAACCTTGACCAATATCTAAGCCTTCAAGTAGATTAAAAAAGTTAGGTCAATATGAGCCGCATTCATCCGGTGGCCTTCCTGGTTTTCATATCATGGATGTTATCGCTCCTCTCATATCATGTGGCAATTTACCAAGCCCGAGCTTCTTCCTCCATATTTAGGAGCTGGGGGGTTAAATGAGATGCACATTGTTTAAACATTGCCAACTCGAAGCCGTTAGGGCCTTTAGTTTAATCATGTGGAAGGTCAGCAAGGGCCTACGCTATCTCTTCCATGCTCAAGGGCTCGTCGAGTTCGTCAGTCTGAGTCAGAAAGTTGGGGTATCAACAAGTCACCTATAATAGGACTGTCACACTCAATGGGAGGTGGGGCCTTAGCTACACATAAATATTTATGATACTGTGCAAATTCCTGATCAATCTACTGAGGGTCTGTCAGATACCCCTGGGTTGCACTGAGTAGGATGGGGACAAATCTGAAACCTAGGTCTTTACTAGACAGGCAGAGCAAGATCTTTGCTGCCTAGTCGTCTACTTCAAATATGCAAAATTGTACTCAAGCGTGAGTCAAGGTCACAGAATCAAGTAATTTCCCTTGAAATTATAGTCTCAGTAATTCGAGGGACCCATGAGTCTCTTCCTTGGGTTTGTCGAATAGTTCCCTCTCCAATTTTAATTTCCAAGGCTATAATATCTGGAACTCTGCGTTTCTGAACTTTGGTTTTATAGGAAATGGCCCGCCCGATAACGGTTTTAAATGCTCAGAGTATGGAAAGGTATGTCACTGTACATGTTCTTCCAGCATGTTCTGCTAGGTACCCGTCTGCAAACTACTATCTCCACAGCTATTTCGCGGTCTTCCAGGTGTTCTCATCTCAATCTGTATTGGGGTGTGATTGGTCAGTGCTTGGGGAAGTATTTAGTCCTCAGCAAGGCAACATACGTCTGTTAAAGGAAGGAAAAATTACTCTGGATGAGGATCTATGTATATGCACTTATTGTGTGAACTGAACAGCTTTGGGGTGCATGATGATCAACTGTAACCATTGATTGAAAATAGGGTATCAATGTGCATTCGTAACAGCTCTAGTTCCGTACTAATGTTCATGACCAAGTTGAAGTCACCAACTATAACCACTATACCAAGGGGAGACTGAAGCAGCTGTTGTGTAAGCACCTCTAGCATACAGCCAATATTTTCATATCGTTGACAGCAGTGTTATGGCCGAGGCCTTAAGAATCAACCACTGCAGAACCCCACCAGCCTTTCATGTAGTGACACCAAATTAAAGTTTTCAAGCAGAGGCAACATAATTTGCTGGACAACTTGAAATAACTACCCAGAAGCGACCCCTGGCAATTGTTCCCTTTCCAGTTAACCCTCATCAGAAGAAATAGTGGATTTTACGGCTTTTTTTTACAATTTGTTTCATCTTTCTGCATGACTGCTGAAGCAAAGAAAGTAGTGTAAATAAAGTCAAACTTTTGTTACTTGCACAGAAAAACAAGGATTTAGATATCACGCTACCTGGATGCTCTTCAACAACTAGTCCTCAGACAACATCCTGAAGGGCAGATTTGGGGTCAGGCCCTTTAAAAAAAACCTCAGCTCCTAGACTTAACTATCTTCAATAGGACTGGAGATATACTGCTTTTGTTGTGGAAATCATGATGAATCACTCAACTGACGGAAATCACGAGGTGCATACAATGGATCGTCATGTGGATGATCAGCCCTTTGTGGGGTCTCACAGGACCAAAAAACATAGATGTGCTTACGATGCAGTGCTATTTTTATGTGTGTGATTTTGAGCATGGCGATTTTTAATTTCATGAACATATTTCAAGATGTTTATTGGAGTCATTATTACACATAGCTCATATTTCTGAAGGACTGATGCCATGGTGGGGCAGAATATGCGACTGTTAATTTTTTGAAGGAATTGTTTCATGTCATTCCCTTCATCACCAGTTGTGAGACAACTTTTCTATTGGAGACTTGTATTAACAATCACAAGTATCTAAGTATCATTGCTTTGTACCGTTTTAACTGCAGAGGAGATCATTTCTGTTAATAAAAGGGTTTTAAAAATCAAATAGAATTATGCAAACACATAAGTGACAAAAAAAGTGATTTTACTAAGACTGATTTCAAAACTAAAAACTGACCAGTATAGCTCTCATCGTCATCAGAAATAGGCACCTCTCTTTTTAGTAAGTGTTGTAGTTCTTCGGTCTCAGCTACATCAACTGGGCGGGCCCCGTGTTTATTGGCCTGAAATGCGTTACCACCATGACGCAGAAGCAACTTGACAATCTGAAAAATAAATCACTTTTGAACCCACTCTGCATTTATTCATTGGCTAAACAAAATCCATTTACTATGGAATACTGCACTCTTGTTGTTCCATTATTTTACAGTCAAAGTTTTTTTTATTTTTTTATTTTCTCATATCAATAGCTGTAATTAACTTTCTAAAATTAATAAAGAAAGTATTCACCAGAAAAGGTAAAAAGAAAACAAAGAAGCGGAATACCATTTCAATAACAGGTGGACAAACAAGTCGATAAAATTCTGGCATATGTGAAGAATGTCATACTCACGCTTACATAACACTAACATACAACAAAAAGCTATGAATGGAATGCTTTAATTACTTTCTGCTACTGGTAGTCCCCCCTGGACTGCATTTCAGTCCATTGTATGCGGTCACTGTGCATTACGTACAAAAACCTAATATACACACGTATTCCCATTAATTTGTTATCTGTGCAGGAGACTGACTATTTTGTAGTCATCATACAAGGTCAGGCAGGGCACAGTCTCAGAAGAAGCAAACATTTCTTCCTACTTGCAAAAATGGTTTTACTGAAAAAAGTGAAGTAAAACGTTAGTGAGCTACATAAAGCTCAAACACTGAGGATTATAAAAATGTACCATGTAGCTGCGGACGCACGACAAAGGAACAAGTTATTTTTCTGCAGTGGCTACTCCATCCAACCACAGATTCCTCATCTTGTGAATGTACCCGAGATGCCAGACTGGATCCGGAAAACTCCAAAAGCAGTGCTCCTGTGTGTATTCAAGTGGTGCTGTGCTATTCTGTCTCAATACCATTCCATTCCGGAGGTGACCAATGGTGCAGCGTATAAGAGCCACCCTTGCACAATTGAATCAAACTAAAATATCCTGCAGGATAGAACGAGCAAAACGCCCATCTTCACAGATCTGGCTGTCGAGGCAGTAGTGCTGCATGTACGTATGCACCAATGCCCACAAAGCTACCTTCCAGGGCTGGCACACAATGTGCAAATGCAGTGGTAGCAGCCTTGGGCGTGGTGGAGTAGCTCCTTCCACCTTCTAGAGGATGCTTCTTAGCCAATGTGTAGAAGATATTAATGCAGAGGACTCTCCATCGAGAGATGGTCCCTTTCTTCACCATTCTGCCCTTCTTTGCCCCAGATAATTCTACAAAGAGCTGATCATCCACCCAATGCTCTCTGGTACAATCGAAGTAAAAACTGAGTGCCCTTTGCAGGTCCAAACGATGGATTCTGTCTCTCTTTTGAGGAATAAGGCACAGCAAAGAATGTTGGAAGTGTGATGGCTTGCCTAACATGAAAAGGCATCAACATCTTCGGTGGGAACGCAGCTCACATTTTTAAACCCTTTTTTTGCCTGGAAAAAAAGATGGCACAAGGAGGTGAAAGTGAAAGGGCCTGAAGTTAACCATCTTACAGACATCACAACCAGTAAGCCCTTTTATAAGGGTGACCAGACACAATGGACAACTGTGCATTTGTTTAAAAGGGGTACACACTAGAAATGTAAGAACCAGGTTTATGTCCCACTGTGGCACCACAAAGAGCTTAGCTGGGAACGTGCTGTAAAATTCTTAGAAAACAAATGTGATTCCTTAAGGATGGTAGATCCTGTAAATGTAAAAAGGCCAAAAGGGCTGACAGGTAACCTTTAACTGTGCCCAAAGCAAGACCTTGCAGGACTAAAGTAAAGCAAATAACACATCCACTGGGTCCAAATGATGGGCACAGCACCAAGCCGCAATCTTGTTCAGCATCCAGCATACAAAGACTTTGTTGAAAGACACCTGGGTGCCAAGATGACATCAGCCCCCACTGGAAGAATGTCAAAGGGGATTAACCTTCGCTGCTCAATATCCATACATGGAGATGCAGGTTCTGTAGGCTGGTGTGCAGTCACCTGCCCTGCTGTTGTGACATGTGGTCCCATGAAGTGACAGACTGATCAGTGGAAGGATGCGCAAGGCAAGTAGGTTCTGTGTGACACTTTCTCATGGCCCAATCCAGAGCCAAAAGAATCACTTTGGCCATGTAGTTCCTGATCTTCTTCAGAACTCGGGAAAGGGTGCAGCGGCAAGGTATACAGATCCTGTGCCCCAACCTAGATAAAACGTATCTAAGAGAGAGAGAACCTTCTTGAGACCTCCAGTGGGCAAAATTGCAAACAATGCATAGTGTCAGTGGTGGCAAAAATATTGAGCCAGGGTTCTTTCCATTGTTGGAAAATACCTTGTGCCACCCTCTGGATGCAACTTTCGTTTCTAGGCACTGACAGCTGAGTTTGTCTGCCCTGGCTTTTAAAGATCAAGCCAGGTGGTGTGTCACCAGGACAATCCCTTGATGATACTGCCAGTTCCAAAGGTGGAGAGCTTATTGGCACAAGTCCACACCTGGCCCTGCTTCTTGCAGTACCAGATGGACCACCAGACTTTCAGATGTTGGATGCTGTGTGAGGAAATCTGGGTCTCCTGGTGCACACCTATAGTTGCAGGTGAAAATACAGCTGACTCGGACAAGAGCATGGCTTAGCCCAACTGTCCAGGAGCATGTCAGTGAGGCCTTCTTTGACTGGCAACAGTGGTTTAGTCTGAGCCTTTCCAGGCTGTAGGACCTCTGTCAACATGTTTGTTTTTACCTCCTTATGGGGGAAGTGAAGGCGAAAAACCTCAACAACCCTCCTAACCTTATTACTGTGGCTTATGACGTGCTTTCCTGAGTTGGTGGGCAATAACAGTAAACAAGCCCCATAATCAAGTAAGGTGTCCAGCCCACTGACATTCTACAGCTAAATATTCCAGCTGTCACCATCATCACCATGGTTAAAGTCAAGAGTCAAAAAGCTGGTGTAATATCTGTGTTCAACTCCCTATCAGGGGAAATGTTTCTGAAACAGATGGGCACAGCGGTAGCTGTGGCCCATCAAAATCTGGACGTGGCCACAGTCAACAGAATGCCAGACACCACAATGTGTTTCATGTCTTCCTCTGGTGCCGGTGCAACCTGTGTGGACGCTTGAGGAGCCAGCGCAGATTTCAATACTGGTCCAGGTAACAGCACGGAATCATAAATGGGCTCAGGTGACCCAGGACAGTGCCTATGGTGATCCCTTTCAGGTAGTGAGTCCTGGAGGCTCTTTGGGACAAAAAGGCTTCACAAAAGTCTTCTACCTACTGCAACATCACTGATGGACCACGGAACTCTCAGAGTATCTGGATCAGAGATGGAATTGCCTCATGAGTAGAACTGGTGTGAGACTTCAAGGCACAATGATGCCCTTGATCCTCCTTTAGAGCTCAAGAATGGCAAAAAGGGGCAGAATCCTGCAAGGACTTCTTGTACTTTTTCTTCGACTTACCTAATCACTTTGACCATGAGGTAGATTTGCCTCAGGAATTACTTCAGGTCTTGGAGTGGGAGCGGGTCCTTGCATCTGACTTTGATCTGAAGCGAGATCGGCATGGTGCCTTACAGGGTTCACAAGATACTGCTTTGCTTAATACCCGCGGATGGCTTTAGGGTTCATCTGGACGTAGTTGTAGCAGTTTGTGGAGTCTATGAAGAACCTACACACCATAGGCACATGTTGTGGTAATTGGTCACAGACACCTGTTCGCAGAAGTTCCCACAAGACTTGAATCTTGATCTTTTAGATGCCGACATTCCTAGCACACTGGATTTTTTTTTTTTAAAGAAAATTCTCTTCACAGACTGAAAAAAGAGTGAAGGTCAGGATCCACGTATGCAAGCTCGGAAAGAAAGTCAGTACGCATAAATGGCATTTTCTGCAGCTCAGTTGGCCACATTCAGAACGGAACAGCGTTTATGCGGAGTCGTACCCTTCACCTACTGGCAGGCAAGAACACAGTTTCCTTGATCCAGTCTGGCGCGTGAGGGGAACTTCACAAGATGAGGGATCTGTGGTTAAAAGCATCCATCAGAAAAACATTTGCTTTCAGCATAGGATTCTAGACAGCTCTCTTCGCATGAATGGTCTGGGCAAGATCTCTGAGCACTCAGAAGCAAAGGATAAAGTAACCTGCATTAATACTGCACAGTCTCGCTTCACTGACCGTGTGCCAGTATTGAAGAACAAAGTTCACAGTTTTCTGGGGAAGTACACCTTAATTTTGCCCCTGTGTTGTAATTCCAGAAGAAAGGATCCGTTATCCTAGTGTCATCCACTCAGAACAGGGCTCAGGGATCAAGAGCATTAGACCTTTTTTTCTGAAGGAACCGCCACACACCAATAGTTGATTGTTAAAATGTGCAGATACACCAGGGGAGAAGTAAAAAGACATTTTAATGTTCACCAGTGAGATAAAAAATGAAATTTGTGGGTGGAGTCTAGGTGCAGAACCGAGGAATGACCAGTTATGTGCTAGAGGGTAAAGCACGCTTAGCTTGCTGCTTCATTTTTAAACAACTTCAGCTCTGTTTCTTAACCCCAAATGTCCCTAATGGGGATAGGCAAGACAGAATAAGAAAATTTATAGTCCACTGCAACTCTGCTTCTACTTCAACAAATTCCAGTTCTGCACCAATCCACTGGTAACAACTTATCACCTCCTGAAATATCAGCACACGCTACCATGTTGTTCACTACGTGGCCACTTTATACAAGCTGTATTTCGTAACGTCACTTTCCAAGCAGAGAAAGATGTCCAAGAGTACAACTATGCAGGAGTAGCTGTGGGTAGTGCCCAGCTAGACAGAGAGCTTTTTCAACCATATGAATAAACTTTAAAGGTAAGTTAGTTTTCATTTCTTTTTATGCCAGGCTCCTCTCTATCCACTGAGCAAGCGGTGCCAGTTAAAAACACAAACATACAGCACAAACATCAACGAGGGACTGTCTTGAAAAACTGACATTATACTGTGTAACATGCATCTAGAGGGTAATATTTACAGAAACATGCAGGATGGCCAAACTGTCTCCTTAAATACTGTCCGAGAGCTAAATGTGTCTAGAAAGTCATAGGCTAGGACAGCATTAACGCTCTAAGGACAGGTCATCACAATCTCACAGCGATGAGTAATACAGAAATGGTGCTCATTAGATACCACCGTGCCACCCTACACACAGACCAGTTTATTCAATGAAAGTTTCCATACCATCAGATACGGAAGTGTGACTGATGAGATGAGGATATTTTATAGTGTGAGTGAACTAGCTTTTGAAAAGTCCACTCCATAAAATGAGGAAGAGGACAGGCACAAAGGAATCTGCAGGCCACTGTTTAGTCATCAGAGGTGATAGAGTTCTTGGGTGCTCCGTAGTAGGAAAAAGGCCAGGGTGACACTTATGGATATATATTTTTTTAGAAGCAACTGGCTAGCGAAGTGCAGGCCTATGATTTCTTTTTAAATACCAATCGTTTAGACACCAATGGAAAAATGAACAGAAAATCCAATTGATCTTCTGGATACAGAGGAGTAGTTCACAGAAAGGTGAGTAAGAGTCTGGGAGGGAACGTAAAACCTAATAAGGACATGTCTCATGGGTCCTGCATGACATTTCTATGTTCTCATATAAACAGAAAAACTCTTGTAATCAACTTTGCGAAGCACAACTCATTCGTAGTGGGAAGATGATGGCTGACAAAAGGCCTGGATGGAATTTTAATTATGCCGTCACAATATGCGTAATTTTGAGAATTTAGAGTTTCACTTGTTATGCCGAAATTAGTCCACTGTGCCACTTGTAATTATGCACCTTTAGTGGTAAAAAGAAATTGCTGTGAATGGCGCAATTAATTGTAAAACTTACAGAGAATGCACAGGAACAACAAAACGTGAGCCCCTTTTTGTGGTGCTCTTCTTTAAATGCATCGTCATTGCATAAATCAGCGCGAGCATGTGTTTCGTTCCAGATTTGCATTTCACATAATTACAAGTAATTTTGTGTAACTTTGCATATTTATGTGAAAGCAAATTTAGCACAAATCTAGTTGAGAGTGCAGTCAGTCATTCACTGGTTTACAGTGAGTTAGAAGACACTGTGCCTAGCAAAGCAGCTGGTACATCCCCCATATCCAAGCGAGGCCCTGGGACAATTTGTAAAGAGAAGACCACTGCAGCTTAGCAGGTTTCCGGGAGTGAGCTGGAAGAAATTGATAACATTGCCTATATCTTAAACTGATTCAAAACTAAGTCTGTGAATAAAGTGAAGGTTTGAAGAATAACCACTAAGTTCTTCAGAACGTGTTAGGTTAAAACAATCAAGTCATACTTGAACTGGAATTCAGAGATTTGTGACCATGCCTCCTGCAGTATGAATGTAGTTGAAGGAAGAGCTTCACATAAAAGCTGCAGTCACCTTATGCTCTAAAGTGGTAAATCCATTCCATAAGGAGGTGGTATGAATGGTACCTTAAAGTTTAACATGTCCTTACACATTAAGAAGTATCAGCAGGAAACATGTTTGGATTAGCCTTGTTTAACGAGGATGCACTCTAATAAAAATGTTTGTCCAATGGAGTCGATAAATGCTGCCTCATTTTCAGGAAGGGTGAAACCAAATGAAACATAGCTTTCCCTCTATCTAGAGATGCAAGTATCATGTAAGACTGGAAGCAGGTGAATATTAGCTGCACCTCAAATTACAATTCAGCCTTCACTGAAATACCAGTCTACCAAATATAAGAAGTAATTTTAGCACATTATCTTTTATCACCATTGAAGACGTCTGGCTATTCCTAGAAGTGAGAGACAAATCACAAAGTGACAGGAGTGATGATTTTGCTTGATTAGTCCAGGTATCGAGGAGCTGGACCTATGTCAGTGGCCATAATAAGCTTCGAAGAATAAATAAGGAGAACTAATAGTGCACAAAGGATAGTGGGTACACCTGGGCCATAAGGTCCTTGTAAGCCGAAGTAACTACTAAAGAACTAATTAAAGTTTCAATTGTATTCAACAAGACTATCTTAAACAAATGCTATGCGAAACCTTGTCAAACAGCACAGACTGAGAGTCTTGTAAAAGTCTTGTCACAAGGAATCCTTGCTAGGTAAGTAAGGGATGGGCTAGAGTTACAGAGATCCAGTATGGATAGCATGGGTAGCACAAACTACAAAGTTGTACAAGTTCCTAAAGGCAAAAACAGCTGTTGACAGAAATGCCTTTGATAGTAAAGATCCTCAGAGGAAGGAATAAGTGATGGTCAAGGGAGTCTCATCCACAAAGAAGATCCAGAAATACGAAAATCTGAAACGGAATGAGTAGATGCATTCTCAGATAAAGATAGGTGTATTTGTCATAGACCAGAAAACAACTATTTCCCCTCACCTCCTTACTGCCTTGCAAATGAGGCCGGAGATTTGACATGCTCCTAGTCTCCCAAGAGAGAATATTGAGATAAGGGTTTAAAGCTCAGGTCTCCAAGACTACTGGGTATGTGAGGAGCCTAGCCTTAAAGGGACTGGACAAAATGATCCAAACAATACACGATTCTTAGTAAATCCAAGGCAAAACCAGAGGGGGCACTGATGGAGTGTGCCTTCTGCAATTCATAATGCCAGGACACTGCTAGACTGTCTCTTCTGCTCATTCTGTGTTCTTACACAATTTGTTCCATGCTTATTTTTGGACAAGGCAGTAGCATCGAGAGAATCAACTTCATGCTTGAGGCAGGTCAATTATTTGCTGCCCTAAAAAGAGAATATGAACTTAGTTATTCTCAATATTGGTGTTCTAGAGATTGTCTATAATCCATGAAAAACCTATTATGGCACCCACAACACAGAAATCCCGCTTATTATTACCCATCAAATATTGGAAGCAGAGCTGTAATGTTTGGCTTACACAGCTTCATAACAACAGACTTATAAAGGCCTACAGATAATGGCTACATTATTCAACACTCTGCTAAACTGGTAACCCTACATAGCGTATTGCATAGTAGAACACATTGGCATAAGTGGGTTGCTATCTCCCTGGAAATGACCACAGAGTGCATTTTCAGACAATGGAGAACCAAAACTGTTCCTTCCCAGGGCAAATAGATGTTGGAAATGAAGAGTGTAAAGGTCGGTAAAAGCTCTTGACGAATACTGACAGCTAACTCAATTTCCGAACTCACAATCTCTCTTCCTTTTGACTACATGCTAAATTTGTACCATATTGTAATCGTGGGTTTTTGTTCTCTCTACTTCGTGCTCTCTCAAAGTAGTTTAGAAGGATCATTTTAGTTTTCAATCCCTCCTTTGTCTTTGGGAGCTTGGTTAAGGTGAATGATTCTTGCATCTTACCTGGGTGCTTGGTCTGTGCATAATATTGTTTTTCCTCTTAAAAGCAGTTGTCCAGTTTAGATGCAAAATTACTGGTAGTATATGTAGGTGGCTGGCCCTCGATGTAGTGTGCAAAACTAGGCACAATGTGCAGGAGGTCCAGGAAACCACACGTTAGTTTACGGGGGTAGAAACTAGATCACCTAATGCTCTGATTTTTAAGATAGCTTGGTTGAGCAGTTAGGCCAATCTTGGAGAAGTACAAAGCATTTGTTGTACTCACAGCATTAATCCGGAAACTCACACACTCAAAGGAATAACTCAAGAGTAATTTATAAAAAATACTTCAGATTTTTATTTAATTTTTAAGACCCAGATCGTCAAAATTGTTAAAGTACTTTTCAAGGTATGACTATTATTAAAAATAGTCTTTTTGTGCACAATTAAGCACCATAGGAGTCAATGGAGGACAACCTTTAAAAATACATACAAAATCACACGGGCTTTACCGACCTCTTCTTTTGCAGGTTGGTCGAGAATGTTGGTGGGCACATTGTGCTAGTTCCGGTGGGAGTAGCAGGAGAAGGTCTCTGGAGCTGGTGCAGGGTCACAGCGAGCGACCAGTTGGAAAAGCACTACAGAAGTAAGTTTAGGGGTAAATCCTGGGGGTACCCTTGGAGTGTCGAGGTCGCAAGGAGTGGGGGACCCTTACGGAACAGCTGTTTCTTCTGTGCAGGGCAGCCGGGTGCAGAGTGAATCAGTGAGCATGGGCTGTGCACAAGGATGCCCTCAGAAGGAGGAGGTAGGTCAGTTCAAGGGATGTTTCAAGGACAACGGGAGCACTCTGGTGGGAGGTCCGGGTTGTTTCTGAAGTCACTCGACTGGGACTTCCTCCTGGCCTTTTACAGTCCCAGGTGGGCTGTTTTTCTTGGTGTCCGAAGTCAGGTGACCAATACTCCGGATATTGGCACAGTTCAGCCGCTAGAGGGCGCAGTGCAACCAAACACACTGGCAGCGTTTGTCCCCTCAGTCTTTGGTGTGGAGTTTGGTCTGGTTGGCATCTAGTTTTGGAGTTAGAGACGGGTCAGTGAGGTGGACCTTACTGGCGTGTTGATTTCTTGTGGATTTAGAGTGGTACCTTCACTCTGGAGGGAGTTATCTGGCAATTTGCAAAGCCTAGAAGTCCTCGGGGGTTTCCAGTTGTCCAGCAGCTCCTCGGCAGCGATTGTCAGGTCCTGGGTGCAGCAGACCGGGTTTGCCGCCTTTTCTTTGATGCAGCATGTCCACAGTTCTCATTCCTTGGATCTTCTTGTTGCTGGTCTTCTTCTGTTCATCACATCGGATTTCTTGGTCTAGGGATGCCCACTACATACTGTATTTGTGGGTATTTTAGGGGGAACCTGGGAGTGACCAATGGGTCATCTACCTTAGAGTGGTTACACCCACTAAGTGACCACTTCTGGTGGGCAGAGGTCACTTCCCTACACCTGACTGGCTATTTTCCTTCCATCCCTCCAAGATGGGGGAAAATGGAATTGAGAGTCCACTTTGCAGGCAACACCTTAAGGGTGGTGGAAGCCCAGTAGGGTCACTCCTCCTGTCCTTTGTTTGAATTTCCAGCTGCTGCTCCCGCTAAAAGTGGGGGTTTGCAATGGGGGCGGCCATTTGCTGCTAGCAGCAGGCCTCGGGGTTGAGTTTTAAAAGAAGTCAGCCCTTTGAAGCTCGCTGCCCGAGCAGTGCACATTCCTGAGGGAGGAGTTAGCACCCCCACCCAGGAAGGGCTTTGTTCTGCCACCCACAGAGAAGGAGCTCTCACCCCAAGGTTAAAGACTGGTGTTTGGCAGTGGCAGGGTGGATAGGACCAGTCAGCAATCATGTCAGCCCCAGAGTAGTTAGCTTTTGCAGAGGCACCTCTAAGGTGACACATGGGTACATTTGGTAAAAAATCCAATACTGTCAACATTTGGAGTTATCATCCGGAGTTGTGTGATACCAAGCAACCCCAGGGTTCAGAGTGGTCATCATGTAGCTGTGAAACTCATACTGACCAGTGTCGAGCACATGTATTAAAATAGCTGCTATGTTCACTCACTATGTCCTAGGTTTGGCAGGGACAGAGTGGGGGCATATTGCTTATGCAGCTATGCCCTAACGAACAGTATAGTGCACCCTGCCTTATGGCTGAAAGGCCTGCCAGAGGGGTGCCTTACCCATAGTGTATGCAGTGTATAGTGGACAGAGCTTACAGGCAGTGTATCATGTCGAGTTTGTATTTTAGGTTTTGTTAGACCTGACAGCCTTAGGGTGGTCACCCCTAACTTTTTGCCTCCCTCACTCCACTTTTTGGACACTGTTTTTGCTGATTTTAGGACTTTACCACTGCTACCCAGTGATAAAGTGCATATGCTCTCTCCCTTAAAAACATGGTGACATTGGTTCATACCCAATTGGCTTATTTAGTCTACTTGTAAGTCCCCAGTAAAGTGCACTACAATTACTCAGGGCCTGTAGATTAAATGCTACTAGTGGGCCTGCAGCACTGATTGTGCCACCTACATCAGTAGCCCCTTAACCAGGACTCAGGCCTGCCATTGAAAGGCCTGTGTGTGCAGTTTCACTGCCAATTCAACTTGGCATTTAAAAGTACTTGCCAAGCCATAAACTCCCCTTTTTCTACATAGTCACCCCTAAGTTAGGCCCTAGGTAACCCATACGGCAGGGTGCTATGTAGATAAAAGGCAGGACATATACTTGTGTAGTTTATATGTTCTGGTAATGTAGAACTCCTAAATTCTTTTACACTGCTGTGAGGCCTGCTAACATTAGGGCTATCCTCATATACTGTTTGAGTGGTAGATTTTGATCTGAAAGGAGTAACAAGGGTCATATTTGGTATGGCCAGAATGGTAATACAAAATCCTGCTGACTGGTGAAGTTGGATTTAATATTACTATTTTAGAAATGCCACTTTAAGAAAGTGAGCATTTCTCTGCATTTAAGTCCTTCTGTGCCTTACAATCCACGTCTGGCTAGGTTAGTTGACAGCTCCCTTGTGCATTTCACTCAGACAACCCCAAACACAGGATGCTCAGTCACACCTGCACACATCTGCATACTGAATGGGTCTTCCTGGGCTGGGAGGGTGGAGGGCCTGACACTTACATTTGAAAGGTCAGTGGCCTGCCCTCACACAATGGACTGCCAAACCCCCCACGGGGACCGTGTCAGACAGGATGGAACTGAAAGGGGACCTTGTGCACTTCTAAGCCACTATTTGAAGTCTCTCCCCCTTCAAAGGCACATTTGAGTATTTAAACAGGGCCTCTGACCCTACCAACTCAGACACTTCTGGACAAGATACCACTGGTGAACACACTTTGAACCAGGACCTGAAACCTACCAAGAGGCACTGCCTGGCTGCCCAAAGGACTCACCTGACTACGTTTCTGCAAAGGACTGCTGCCCTGCTGTTGCCCTGCTGCCTTGCTGCCCTCTGGCTCTGCTGAGAAGTGCTATCCAAGGGCTTGGATAGAGCTTGTCTCCTGTTCCTCAAAGTCTCAGGCCCAAAAATACTTCATCCTGCAAAGAACTCATTGTGCGGCGAAAATTCGACACACAGCCTGCCAGAAACGAGACACAGCATGCATCGCAGTGAGAAAATCACCGCACACCGAACCGGAACAATGCAGCCCGGCTCCCCGAGAGGAGATTGACGCAGCGCCAGCATGGCGACCGAACTTCGACGCATGGCCCACTGATTGAGGCATAGCTGAGTCGGAACGACGCAGCCCGACTTCCTGCGAGAAGAATCAAGACAGTGCCTGCCATGTGACAAATTTCCCCACATCGCCCACCGGATCGACCCAGCTCCTGTGACTTCGTCCTGAACGCCCAGGATTTCTCTGCATCGTCTCCGGGGCGTTCGAATACCACACAACCCGAAGAGGATCCAAGACAGCGCACCGGAAATCGTCGCAAAGCCTTCCCTGCGTGGAAAATTATTGACGCATCGTCTGTGTGCGCCTGGAGAAACTGACGCACACTTCCTCGTTTTCCATGCATCTCCCCCTCTGCGGTCCCTTGCAGAGAAGTCGAACACAAACCAGGTACTTTGTGCTTGCAAGAGACACTCGTTGCTTTTTAAAGACATTTGTTGCTTTTAAAAGACTAAAGACTCTTTTTATCATTCTCTGAAGTGATATTTCAATGTGTTTTGACCTGCATTTATCCAGATAAATATTCTATATTTTGTATTTTTGTGGTGCTATATTGTGTTATTGCATGATTTATTGTACAAATACTTTACACATTGCCTTCTAAGTTAAGCCTGACTGCTCAGTGCCAAGCTGCCAGAGAGTGAGCACAGGATAATTTGGATTGTGTGTGACCCTGACTAGAGTGAGAGTCCTTGCTTGGACAGGGGGTAACCTGACTGCCAACCAAAGACCCCATTCCTAACATGTTTGTATTAGTATACTCCGCCTGCAATGGCAGTGCAGGGTGAACCTGAATGCAGGGCCCTAGAGGATGGCACAATCAGTCCTGCTGCCCTCAGAGGCCTACCCTTAGTACCTCCTGCCCTGGGTACCCAAGTACCCTTTACTAGGGACTTATGGGGCAGGTAGAGGTGTCTCCAATTGTACCAATGTATCACAACAGGTTAGGGAAAGCGCTCTGGCCCAGGGAACCTGGTTAGCAGGGCCCCTGGGTACTAACAACTTCTAGGCTACATCACTTACCAGGCAAAAAGTGGAGGATAACCATGTCAAAAAGAGGCCCTTTCTCACAGTATACTCATCCTGCCATACCTACAACATTCTTTCAGCAATCCTATTTGTCCCCTGTAGTTCTTTCTAGCATATACCTCAAGTTCCTCTCTACCTTATATCTACTCATGCACAACCTTCTTTCTGTTATCATCGTAGCACTCCTCATATAAAGGACAGTGTAATGTTAGTTAAAAATCACATTATGTCAAGGACGGGACCTGGATTGTCAACATGTCAGATTCTTGGATCTGAGCTCCATCCTGTCTCCTGTAAAACTCTGTTTCTCCTGGGCACTGGAATACCCAAACGACCGTCCTCTCTCGACCTGTTCTCCCTTATGGCCTTATGGGACCCAGAGTCCGAAGGCCTCTCCACTGCCCTGATCCCTGCAGCCTCAGCAGGGTAGTTGAGTTCATCGCGAGACAGCCTCAAGATGGAGGCTGCAACCAGATGTCTGTTCCCTGGCCAGGGAAACCTCTGACAAGCTGGTGAGGCGCACAGAGTCTGGGCCCAAAGCTACGTCAAGCCCACACTGACCACAACAAAAGCTCCTTGAGGGTGAGCGTTTGGCGGGGAGCACAGGTGGACCTGCAGAAGCTCTCAGATGGTGGTGGCATTGACCTGAGCCGGGAGGAGACGAGGCCTGCTCCTTGAACCGGAGAAGGCACACTGCAGACAAGGAGGTCCAATTTGTGAGAAGCAGGTACTACGGTCTGGAGAGCCCAACATCTGCGATAGGGGTCACCTGTTCAGGCCCTAGACGGGAGTAATTGGTGGAGTTGTGGGCCTTCTCGCTCTTCCTGCCTAACAACTGTGGTGTTCTTATCCGAGGGCAGCTTGAAGGTCTCTCTAGCGGCCACAATTGACATACTGGCCCCTTGTTCCAATTGCATCCAGCTGCTTGGGGATTTGAGCTGTGAAGCCACCATGCGTCTCCTGGTATCTCATCCGGTGCTCCCCATGGGTGGTCTGATGACTACCGAATCATGGAGAAAGAAAAACCCCAGTCTTTACAGGTGCAAACCAAGATAGATAGATTCACGGCCCTCAACAACATGCCTAAAACTGAGAGATACTTCGAGCCATCCAGGATTCTAAGTTGGCATTGGAGTCCAAAATAGAGGAGGTGTGGGTCAACATGGCTCTTCTACGACAGGACCTTTGCAATGCAGTGGACACAATATCAGAAGCAGATAGGTGGATATCAGAGTTAGAGGACACAGTAGGAGACCTGAAAGCTGAAGATCCACATCAGTGAGTAGAGGACGCTGAGAATAGACCTTGCTGAAGTGACTTCTGATTTGTTGGCTTCCCTGAAAGGATGGAGGAATTGCCACCTGAAACCTTCCTAGGTTCCAATCATGGATGGACAGGGCTATCACTATGCTTTATATTTGAACGGGTGCACATTTTACTGACACAGAAGCACCCCCGCAGGGTGCCTCACCACCCCCATGATCATCAAACTACTGAACTATCGAGACCGATGCAATTCTGTGTGGGGTATGGAATCTGAGGCAGTTCTCATTCCATCTAGCCGCATCATGATTTTTCCAGACCATATGTGTCTAATAAAACAGCAGCGGAAATCCTTCGACCACGTCAGGCAAAAACTCTGTCCCATGAAAATGCAATACATGCTTTTATGCCCAATGAGGTTGTGGGTAATTCATGAGTCTAAATCCCTTTTCTTCGACACACCAGAGAAGGACTGAGTCTAGCTTATTGAGCAGCATCTGCTTAAAAATAACCAAGCACTTCTTTGATGGTGAAATACAAACTGGGTGGGTGACAGGCCTACCAGACCTTGAGGACACAGGAAATAGTGTAAAAGAAGCAGGCAGTCATGCGAGACAAAGGCCTCATCAGGATCCGAAGGTGAACAATAGGGATCAAGCAGTAACAGAACCCCAGAAATGCTAGAAGGCTCCCCCTCTCCAAGGGCAAAGAGCAATAATAAAGGAGGTAGCCTACGACTGACCACAAACAATTCACATTGGTTTTTCAATGCACAACATGCCTCAATCGTCGTATCCTACATTTATTAGTTTGTGGGCAGGGGTAAGACACGGGAAGGGGATCTGATTGCTGCCTAGTTCTTTACTGGCCCCGTTTTCTAGGGCAACAGAAACTTCTTGGGGCAGGGGTGTCCGACAGTATAAGAAGAGCAGAGGTTGGGAGGTAGGGGTTTTTGTTTTTTATGTTTAATTGTTTCCCCTTATAACTGTTCCTTTTTTCAGTTTAATATGTTGAGAATGCAAGCATACATGCAATGACAATTGTCAATCCACAAAAAGATATTGTGGAATAAAGATATCAAATAAAACAGTAGGAATTCAAATGCATATTAATCTATTGAAAAAATCCAATAATGGAAAGGCATCTAAATAACAGCACATATGAAGAAAGAGAGAAGAAAAGAGCATCCAAGGAATAACCTTCACAAAAAACGTTGCGCTCTAACTGTTCTAAGATGCACAAGGTAAAGCTTGTATTCTTTGTTTTACTATCTCAATGCCTGGTTCCTGGCGGACAACCAATTTTACCTTTGTGGCAGAGTGTGGCGGTACAAACAAGGCGGAGGCTACGTAATTAGGTAAGTAAACTAATATTTTATTTTTCCGTTATTGGGGAGGGTAATATAGTCCGGTACTCTTTCTGTGGGTTCTTGGGGTATCGGTTCAGGTCTTTTCTTAATTATTGCTCTTCCTCAATTCCTTCTCCCTCTCCTCTCTAGGTCGGTGGTTCTTGTGTTCTGGAGGCTCCAACACAGTTGACCGGGAAAAGGAAACAGAAAAACGCAAAGGTGAGTGGGGTTTCTTTCTGGGTTTTACTTTAGGGAAATGGGAGGGGAAGGACTTCCAAGAGGGCCAGAGAGTGAGGGTACACTGGGTAACTGTGAGAGACCACAATATAGGTGACTATTGTAAATCTGAGTGCTCCCAAATAGAGAGGGAAGTGAAAAGAAGAAATACTTTCCCTAAGTAGTATGTGTTACCCTCCCTTTTCCCTCTCCCACCTCCCCTGGACCCTTCCCCGGTGCCCCTTTAGTGATAGGGTTTCTTGTCCCCAGGAGGGACCGTACCTTAGTAAGCCACGACCCTCCTGGGTCGTGGCGGGATTCTCTGCTACTCTGTTCCGGTACCGCACTGGAACTGGCGTCCGTTCTCTCGCGCTCTTCAAAGGCTTGTTTCTCGTTCTCCTCGCCCGCGATTCGCTCTCCGTCTGTTGCTCTCTGCTCCACGGCGTTCTCTCTCCCCGTCTGCGAGTCCGTCGTCCTCTTTCTGTCCCAGCGCCGGAAGGCCGAATCCGACGCGTCCGGTAGCGTTCCCATGGTAACATGGGAACGCGGAAATGACGTGGCGGGGTTATCGGGGAGGATCCTGGTGACGGAAGGAGGAGACGAGGTCTCAGCGACCCGTCTACAACCTTTTTCTGCTGCAAGAATTACAAGCTTTGTTAAAACTGAATTATGGGACGTTGGGAGTCTCCTTTGGCGCTTTGGGCAGCTAGAAAGTCCACTATGCAGGGGACTGCTCGCTCATAATTGAGAGCTAATAAACAGGAGAAATATGGTTAAATTATTACTCTTGAGACAGAGATTTTGGCATTAGAATGGGAAAGTTACAGGCACCAGACGGAACAAGTGAGGCATTGGCTAGAGGTGGACAGACAGCCACTGAAACAGCTCTATCTGGATGGAGGCCCATCAAGTGTTAGGTGGCATCATCCAGGCGGGTGTATGAAGGAGGATCAACTCAACAAACTCCTATACTGGTTGGGTAACAAGGACAAAGAGAGAAAAGTAGTTCCCCATTCTAAGGCTAGGCGGGAGAATAGATATTAACGGCACTAGATATTACGACTATCTTTGAGAAGTGCTATCAATCTCCATTCGACGAAACATGGTGCCCGGGGCGAGTACCATTCCCCACTTCCAATGTCTCAATTTACGCTCTCTGATAAGAAGGGCCTTGATCAACCTCTCAAGTTAGAGGAGCTTCTTGAGGCCCTGAAGACATGAAACCCGGTAGGAGACCTGAACCAGAAGGATGCCCCATTGAATACTATTGTAAACCGCGCACCAGTAGTGCGCTCCAGTCCCTTTTGGCAATGTATCTGGAATTGATAGAAAATGGCCATTTCCCACCAGAGCTGTACATGGCAACCATTGTATTGGTACGTAAATCAGGCCGGCCACTTGACCAATGTGACTCATATCATCTGATATCCCTCTTAAACACGGAGATAAACGTTTTTGCCAAGGTCAGGGCCAAGAGTGTCCTTTGGGTACTGAAGCGTTTGATCCATCCAGACCAGTGCGACTTTATTCTACAACTCAGTACACAACACTACCTATACAGAGTTCATTTGACTCTCACATGTTATCAATCCTTACAATATTTTAGCACTCAGTGATTTTAGATTTAAAAAAGCTTTAGATTTGCTGGACTGGGAGTTCCTGGACGAGATACTGCTTAAGATGAGGTTTAGCCCCACATTTGCGGCATATGTTCATATACTATATGCACAGGCATAAGCCCAGATGCGAGTAAACTGAGTCTTTTGTCCCTGGTTTCCTACTCGGTCAGGTAAAAGACAGGGATATCCCCTTTCGTCCCATCTATATGCTCTGGCTATAGAACTGCTGGTAGTATGGGTGTGATACGACACCCAAGTCCGAGGCTTCAACTGGGGGTTGGCAATGGATGACAGGACTGGACTGTTTGCAGATGATATTCTTTGGTTCCCGACTTGCCCATCTGTTAAAGGACCCCTGTGGAACCATATTCTGTAAACAGCAAAGTGTTTGGTCTTTGTGTCAATCTGGCTAAATCCCTCCTGGTCCCTCCCCTGAGGGGTGGCAGAGGGGATGAGACCTGCAGCCCAAACTTCCGATATGCCAGTTCAATTTCCAAAACTTGGGTAATCATATTGGCCTGAAACAGGGTTTTACCTGGATCTCGAACCTTCGACCTTTCCTATGTAGAATCCAAAATAACGAATAGATGGGCTAGATCACTGCTCAAAATTTTGGGCAGGGTCACCAAGTTCAAGATGATGGTATTCGCGCACTTGATCTATTAGCTCTAGAACTTTCCAATGCTTATTCCAGAAAACTGGTTCTGTGCTGCGACACCTAAAATATGTGCAGCCCCACTAGTAGCATTTGATTTACAGACCCTGGGTGCACACAGGTAATGTTACTAGGGACTTACCAGTAAATCAAATATGCCAATTATGGATAAACGAATCCCAAATACCATTCAGACAGAGAGCACTTGCACTTTAGCACTAGTCAGCAGTGGTAAAGTGCCCAGAGTCCTAAAGCCAGCAAAAATTAAATTCAGCACAGGATTAAAAAAAAACAGGTCAGAAGCCAAAAAGATAGGGGAACCCATGCCAAGAGCTGAAAGGTCTAACAGTGTTGTACTGGCAAAATATTTTCACCACCTTGCTGGGAATCTTAGAGAGTCCAAAATATCTTCCTCAGAGGCTTGCCCTACTGTGGATACTTGATCACCTGGGTGGACCCCGGGTTGACTGTGCCCTTGTAGGGATTGGAACAATGACCGTAAAGAGTGATATTGCCAAACAGTCAAACTTTACCCTCTGGCCGAATGGTGCTCAGGAGTAGACAGGTGCATGAAGCAGGAAGAGCCCATGCATGCTGCAAGAGATGTCTTCCCAAACATGCCAAAATCTTGGGAAAGTGGTGGGCCTATTATCGATTGGCATAATTGTTCTTAGATGCCAACACAACAATATAGTTATCATAGATGTATATGTAAAGAGTTCTTCTCTTTAACACTACATGGAATGTATGGTCTTACTCATGTTCAAAAAGAATAAAAATCTGATATATAAAAGAAAACACGCTATGTCCTCCTATGCCATTTCATATACTTGATTACAAGTGTCATTATTGTTTACCTAATCTAATCACAGATGCTGGATCTATTGCCATCATATTCATGATTCTATCCTGTTTCTTTTGTACTCAAATGCCTGAACGTCAAGTATAAAAAAAAAAAAAAATAGAATTGTGTAGAATAAAGATGAGCAGTGAAGAAGGTCACAAGGAAACTACTGGATCCAAGTGGATGCCACAAAATAAGTTTACGAAACAGAAGCTTATTTCTAGCTTGTCTTATCTTCAATAGGCATGGGGTGTGGTGTGCAGAGCCAGACAGACCACCAGGAGAGGACGTTTACAATGAAAATACACTGTCACTTCCATCTGGATTTGCCCCTATCACTTTGTACTATAGGGTTGCATGAATCCCAATGTCACCCCCTTTTCTTAATGGCTACCTAATATTTCTGTAGCCCTAGTGCTGGATTCTCCATTTTAGTGGTTAAGTCATAGTTGCCACAAGTTCGGAAGTTTTTAGTTTTAAACCTTTCAGAAACATAAATACAGCCTCTTGAATTCTTTATCAAGGATACACTGGGTTTTCCATCTGACGTTTTAGATCCTAGGTAACTGAAAAAAAACACAGTAATCAAGTTTTCAGAGCGAAACGAAAGACATGACAATGTGATTCCACCAAGAGGTAGTCCATTTTTACTTCTCCTCAACTCTATGAAATGGAAGTGATTGGGCCATGCTTATAAGTAGTAAGCATACCTGGAGTTATGTCTAAACATGATGTGCTAATGAACACCATCACCATAGTACGCAAGATGGAACCTATGAAAGCCATAGATGTTGCCATAACTCATGAAATGAGGAAGCGTAAAGTGAGTAACAGCAAACCTGCAGATTCATTAACAAGAAATGCAGGAAATGAGCAGGGGCAGACATTGTTTGCTTTGAATGCTTTCTTGATTGGGTGACACAAAAATAAGCAAATCTAATAAAAATAAAAATAAAAAAAGACTCCACGAAGCCTTCTCTACACTCCCCTCAATGAAACCATAACCATCAACAGCTCTCTCTGTAACGTCCTGACACTCTCAAATACATCATGATGTCAATATGATCTTGTTCTCCAGATGATCCCTGTCCCGTCAAGATCTTTAAGGAATTCTTTTCTGTGACTGAAATAATTCTCTTTGACGCCATTAACGCAATGGTAAATGTAGGACTGGCCCCAGATCAAATGAATCACGGGGTAGACATTCCCCTGTTAAAAATAAGTTTCAAGTTTATTTTTACTTATGATACGGAACTCCCCTGGAGGTCCACATGAAACAAACAAAAAAAGACCATAAAAATAGAAAGCCAAAACCTTCATGGGCAGTTTACATTTCCCATTTTAAAGAAAAGAAAAAAAATGGTACATATACAAAGATAAAAACCATTTAAAAAAGTTGAAAATTCTATAGCAAAATATTTCATTTGGGGGGAGCAGAGAGGGCCTGTAATAGTTCAGAAGCAGTGCATCGGGAAAGTCTGAGACAGATAGGACGTAACCATCTACAACAGAATAATAGCAAGGCCGGGCATATGAAAACAACATGATTCGGGTCTTGATCACCATTTTGACAGAAATTACAAGTAGCTGAAGAACCATACCATCTGGCCCGCAATGTATTGAGAGGGAGCAGCCCCTGTCGCAATAGAAGGCAAAATCTTCTGACCCCATAAGGCAGGTTCCAGCTGAGGTAGGTCTGCATTTCCTTCAATCGTATAGTGTCAGTTACAGATTGGAAGCCCTGACTGTGCACAGGCCTTTTTATCCAGGGCTTGCAGACTAGGTTACTTCCCTAATAATGGATTTTAGCTGTAACGGAGGAAGTGTGGTAATGGATGAAGGATCAAACTGTAGAAGACCAGTGGCATACATAAATTTCCTGCCAATGGTGTATTTCGTTCTGCTGCCGGCCAAATTTTCTTTTTTTTTTATTTATTTTTTAATAATGACCTCACGGAGTCCTCCCCACAAGTCATCAGGCTAGCCACCCGGCGTACGACCCCGACTAGCTCATGAACAAACGTGCTTTGCAAGCCAGTTTCAAGCCTTAAGGTTGCTGCTGAGAGGATGGCGTTTGCTGATATAAGATTCCTCAAGATGCGGCCCTCTAGTTAATCAAGAAAACCCCATTTAGACACTTCAACGTGTTCAAGGCCATAAAGTAGACAGGAGGTATTTTTACCCAGTATACCTTTAGAGGGCATTCATGCCATTAGCTTGACGTAGAGCCTTGTGTTGGTTAAGTTCTACATGCACCCTGACACTGACATTCCCGCAAACAATTGTACCCCAAAAAAGTAGATGAATCTACCCTTTCAAGTTTCTGAGCTCCCAATGACCAGCAGAAACTATCGTATTTAAACCTTTTTTTAACCAGGAAAACCCAAGATTTTAATTTTGGAGCAATTTATTGATAAGAAATGGGCTTCTGTGAAGGCGATTGTTTAACCCTTTTGTGGTGCGATCCATTATGACTATATCATCAGCGTAGAGCAAGCAGGGTATTGGCCTTCCTCCCAATATGGGGGCAAAACCCTCACTCCACGTTAAGTGGGTGGGTAAGTCAGAGATGTACAAGGAAAGCAGAAACGGGCCAGCATTCACCTTGTTTTAAACCATTCTGAATTGCTATTTCATGGGACAAGCCTCTATCCCCTCCTAACAATAACCTACACCAGGTGGAGAAATAGAGGGCAATCACCAGATCTAAGAGAATACCAGGCATGTCTAGTCTTAAGAGCTTTTTCCACAGCCTCGCCCGATCTACTTTATCAAATACCGTAGAAAAATCTATAAAGGCTGCGTAAATCACCTCCCTGTCATATTTCTCATTTATTACCTCAAGGGCAGAGATGTTACAATTGTACCATGCCTTTCTCTAAAGCCTGATTGCTCCAGAGCAATGACTTTGTTCCTTCATGCCCAGTCACTAATCTGGGAAAGCAAATATTTTGCCAACCGCATCCACCAGAGCAATCTGGTGGTAGCTCCCAGGACAGTTGAGGTTCTCTTTCTTATATAGGGGAACAAGAATACTACCATTCCAGGACGGAGGAACTTTTCTGGTTTTATAGCAGCACTGGAACACCTGCGACATGATTTTACTCCAGGTAAAAATATCATGCTTTATAGCCAGTATAGTGATTTCATCAGGACCCAATGCAGCCGAGCTATGCATGCCTCTAATTTCTTTTATAGTGGGGTATGTATATGAGGGCTCGGCACCAGTTTGAGGAAGCGTCACAGTATTCCCATTGGATGCATAGAGACCAGATATGAAAGAGGACCAGCTTGTTTCGTTGATGGCCATTGGAAGATATCTAGTTCTGGTGCCACACCCATCTGCAACCAATGACCAGAAGCGCCTTGAATGGCCGTTAAAAGCTGCTTCCCTTACATTGATCCAGAATCTATTGATAGTATCTCTTGTTAAACAAGCTCCTAAACGCCTCCATCTTCTTTTTAATAAGTCCAACTGAGTATGCCTTTCAAAAGTGTATTCCCTATATTGTACCATTGATTTATCTGTTTAGTATGGGGTTTTACTGTATGCTTGCTCTGGGTCTTCTGGCGGGTGATCGTAATTAACTGCTGCATGAGCTCAGAGAATTTTTCCAAAACATTACCTGCCCAGTTTTCAAGATTGCCAGAGGTGGCCTCTAAATTACCATCAAGCCCCTTTATTTTGTCAGTTTTTTATATTAAATTTTGATTTCGACACCTCCAAGCTCCAAGGACCAGCGGGAAGAACTTTCAGATTAATAGAAGCTACCAGAGTATTATCACCACTGAGTGCAGTTTCTATCACTTTTATGTTTTCTACCAAGGAGAATGCCAGATACCTGGTTACCACATAATCTATATTAGCAGTAACCCCCAAAGATTTATGCATGTAGTGGGCTGGTGAATCGCAGGAGAGTCTACAATTTGCTATGATACAGTCGCTCGTCTTCAGGTGAAGCTTCCCACGCTTATCAGTTCTTATTTTATGGGGAAAGACACAAGTGGGAATCCCAAATGCTTCCTCTTTTTCCTCATCCCAGAACTGTAAGAGGGCTAGATTTGAAATGTTACAGTTTAAGACCCAAACCATGATAATTCAAGTTGCAGGCTCCCTATCACAAAGCTTGTTGATAAAAAGGAATATCTTAGCTAAGAGGCTATTGTGAGGGGGACCAGGGGGGATATAGGAGGTTAACACCACCAGAGGAGCTCCATCAGACCCATCACCAGCACTGTAAAGAATTATAGCCAAGAACAGATTGCTGGGATCTCTGTAACATTCGTAGTGCCAGTGAAGCCTATTAGTCAGAAAGCATGCTACCCCATCCTTAGCATGACCTCTCTGAGGGGGTAGCATAACAGCAAAGCATATAATACTTGTTGCACACAAGCTCATCAGTGGACCAAGTTTCTTGTAGGCAGATTATGTCTGTATTAAGGGTGTTCAAAAACTCAATCCCTCCCTCCCCCCCCCTTATTATTTATACCAGCAATGTTCCACCATACAATAATGAGCTCATTGCTTCTGCGAAGGTGCTATTGGGCAAGGTATTGTGGAGGAGCTGCTTAATGCAGCCGGTAGCCAATTCCAAGAGTGGGTCTTGACACTTAAGTCTTGGGGTGGGCTCATCAGGGGGTCCATAAATGACACTTCCATGCAGTATTTTCCTAAAGAGATTTTTAAACCCTGTTGACCATGAGGGTAGTTGTCAGGGTTACCTAGGGCTAGGGGAATAGACATGTGTTTCCTAGCACCTTCAAGGGGATACTGTGAAACCTTACCAGCTAGCACACTTCACCTTGCTCAAGACAAGGACAACATCAATACCTTTACATTGTAGCCGTTCAAAGTTATTTCAATTTTTGTTGACTATCAATTTCGAATAAGAGAACACTCTTGTTTTGGGGCCAAGACCGGAGTCCTCCAAAGATACCAAGTCTAAGTCATTACTTTCAATAAGGCTAAGCAACTCAACTCGGCCAAATACAAGCCTTTGCGGTCCGTTTACATCTATATTTCCTCTGCAATGACCCATTCTATCAGGTCCCTCTCCCAGGGTTTTATATGTGGTTCTGTCGCCCTCAGCCATCTAATTGCTATTCACCTTGCTTTATTCTCTTCCCCTTGGGTGGCGGCACACTGCCAAGCAAGCAATGTTGAGCGGCTACAGCTACTACTTAAAATAATCTGAAAGTCATTGTTGACCAATAACTAACTTTTCTATGCCAAATATAGAAGATCTGTAGAAAATATGGCCTTCTTAAAGCGCTTAGGAAAAGCCATCTCCAAACCACTCCCTCCCTAACCCCGAAGGAAAGTTTAGTCAACTGTTAACTTGTCTGCTTCTTTCCCACACTGATCACTGTAATGTCATATACCTGCACCTGCCTAAGAATGTCTGAACGGTGGTGAGAATTATGACATGACTAAGAAAAAAAAGGACCATGTATCAACTATTAGAGGCAGACTGCCTATTAGTAACAGAATCACTCTAAAGATAGTGTGTCTTGTTGATAGGGTGATTTCACAACACCCTTGCAGCAGGAGTCCTTAACATTGAGCAAGAACCTTCTGGGACCCAGAATGTAAAATGAATTGCTATTAAACAGTCACATTATAAAAATATCTACAGCCTTTAATAATTAAATATTTGTCAAATGTCACACTTACGTCTCTATGACCACTGCTAGCAGCATCATGAAGTGGCGTATCATCATCCAGTCCTTGTGTGTTTACATCTGCTCCTGCAGCTATCAAAACTTTAGCAATTTCATAGAAACCCACGTTACAAGCTTCATGCAGTGGTGTCCAACCTGAAGAGGAACAATTTACAAGTTCATGCAGGAATAATTTTATGACATTTATGAGGTTCACGGTCTGTAGAATATGTTTTGAATACTTTAAAAACAATTTTGAAGAAAATGCAGAGGTTTTCACAAAAGGAACCCAGAGAAGCAAACAGGAGATGGCTTTCAGACATCAGGATGAACATATTGAAGAAAACAAGAACAAAACAAGCTACAACATATAACTATTATCAATTAAACACTTCTTTCAGTGAGTGAGTAGGTTAGAAAACATAGTTACAATGCAGAATTTAATTAACTGCAAGGGCATGGCTTAACTCCCTACCCCCCCCCCCCTCCCCACACACACAGCTGCATACCATCCTTGCATGCATACAACTAATACAAATAAGAAAAACATAAGCTGAAGGCATCTGCTAGTTAGAGACCGAATCCCTCAGCACAGTAATGGCTACTACTTTAGCTGAGAAAAAGTAATCATTCACCTTAACTCAAAGTCACACTGGGACAGAAAATAAGCCCCATCACAAAAATAAAAGTGGCCCCCATAAATGGGATAGATACCTAAAAAAGCGCCAATGTTTCAAAATTGAGACAGTTTTGAGCCTGTAATATCACTGTGTAGAAGTTTTTTGCAAGAAATGGATGACCACAATGATTTGCGGTTTCTACAGGCAATGATTGTTTTCATAGCAAGGACACCTCCTGTAAAACGTGGCCCAGCCACCCTTAAAACAGGTCCACAAACAGCCTAAAACTGGCCTACGTCACAGACCTGTCAGACCAGCCCATCAGGTAATGCATGATTGACCCATAGGCCAGCCTGACCACGTTTTTACTCTCCTGAAGCAGCATGGATTGAAAGAGCTACTGTCTACCTCAGAAGCTGCAACATGCATATGCTGTTCAATATCAGTAGCTGATGCTTCTGAGCTGTCACTCGTCCTCTATGCATTTATGATTAATAGACATAGGGTCATCAATTTGTCAGAGAAGAGGAGTTGCAAACAGCCCAACAATAAAGAATGCACTGGCAAAATGTCTGATCAGAAAAGCAATATGGAAGTACAAAAGGAAAAACGAAAAAAAACAGAACAGAAAAACAAGGCTCACCAGTTCAGGTCCAGGGTTCCAGTACACACTGACCGAGTTCCAATCTGAAGGCACCACTCAGTAAATATATCCAACAGCTATCACTAGCTTCTACCACACTTTCTATGAAATTATTAAAAACTTATCACAACCAAATCTCTTGCACACAAACTCTGGAAAAGGAAGGGATAAGCAGGCTTCATTTGGATCTTGAACCTAATCCAAGAAACAAGATCCCACACCACCAGAAAGTATCCAAGTATTTTCTAACAAATCCACATATATTTCCCAAAAGAAATTGATAAAGAAGTCAACACAAGGGAACCTAATTGAGTTACAAAATGCTCAACCATCAGACAAGCCCCTACTAGGGAGAGAAGAGAGGACACCATAAGTCACACTCCTAAACATAATTATTGCTGATCTGATACACACTAGATTTCAACAGTTGAAGGGTGGAGAAGCTCTCATAGAGATGCATTTTTGGGAAACTTACTTGTGTTTAAGTGGATATTTACACTGCATTGAGGGATCTTTAAAATATGAAAGATGGTAATTGCAGAAGTCAAACAGTGCTTGGGGCATAAGATTTTCAACAAACCTAGCAGCCAGGGGCAAGCTTTTTTAAGCGGATACTCCATATTTGCCCTATAAATGCAGGATTTAAAATATTTTTTTCTTAGATCAGGCAATGTATGAGAGTAATTCAATACTCAAAAACTACATTTTTTTTTTAGGAAAATAGATATACATGAATACTTTTTAGGAAAATATATATACTTGAAATTGAAATATCATAAATAGATATACAAATCACATTTAGAACGACTAAGTACGTACTTTTTCCTTCACTATTATATAGAGAACCTTATGATTCATTTCATATTAAGCAAATTGAACTTGGGAGATCTTAGTTACATCAAAAAGAGAAAAAATATACTAACCTGTCACTGTAGTTTTCCCACTCTGGTATCTTTCAGAGATTTGACTGCTTGAATCCTTCCCTTGAACTAGGACCCACACAATAAATCCAGAAAGCAGTACTATACCAAACATCGCCTATCAGGGTTGAAACATTCACTTTATTATCCTACTCCCATAGTCTGAAAAAAATCAAACTTCAATCAGATTGCAGAACCTGATCATTATTCCCCTCAATGACTAGCATATTGCAGATTTTCAATTACAAGTGAGAACAGTTGGGTTGTATAGAAGTGCCTCAACATGGGAAAGAGGTTGTGAATCAATTAAAGATACATACACTGGAGAACTACAGTTATAGGTAAATAACTTTTTTCTTCTCCATTATTGGATCTTTTATTTATTCACATGCTTGAATCAGAAGAGAAAGCACTTAAGAGGCAGATAAATAATAGTTGCTGCAGATGCTGGAAATGAATGAAAAAGGTCTCATCTTTTTGGAAAACACATTAAAACACAAAGGGGGCAAAAAGGCTGAGAGACTCTTGGCTTGTAAATTACAGGCAAAAGACACGAGAGACAGAATATCAAGAGTCCAATACCCATCCAGCACATTAATTAAAGACAGACAAACATGCGGAATCTTAAATGCATGTTACTAAGCACTTAGCATGGCAGACCCAGTCTCAGTCTTCTAGACTGAATTATACTTAAACACCGATTTGTCTACACTGACAACCAAATAGGCAGAGCATCTAGATCAGCATATTTCTTTCGGCGGAATAATCTCTAGCATAGCCAGCCTTAAAAAAGTGAAGAAAGCTATGGGGTTTCAGTCAGTCCAAAGCCATGAAAGGGCCATGTATTATGTTGCTCTTACAGACCTATCTGACTAGTGTATACATATATAAAGATCAATATGAGTAAACTGGCAAACAGGACGAACCCTTTACTGACTGGCTTTATAGAACTGGATCAGACATGTTTTATATGTATTAGAGGCTGCATGGAAAACACAAAAAAGGTACAATTTAGATACAAATTGGTGCACTCAACACTGAGAAAGTGTTTGATCATGCAGGGTAGTTATAGCAAATTTTATAAATATGTCAGCCGATAACTAGCTTTACTCCCAAAGAACACATCCTGTTGCTGAACAAACGGTGTACAGATAGCTCCTTGACATACCCGGACACACAGAATACTCCTTCAATCATGCAGGCCAGATAGGCTAATTATAAATCAGTCTTGGCTAATAAAAAGAGGGACCTACATTCCTGGCACTTGAAGAGACTACAGTGGTTTGGGAGACTAGCTGCAAGTAAAATTATGATATGCATAGAATTCCATTCCTTTTTCAAATGTTGCCGTTGTCAGTTTCTCCTACCTCACATATAAAAATTCAGAAGGTGAACTATTATTTTGTAAGAGATCCAGGGTAGCCAAACAAATTGCTACTGGAGTCAAATAAGGGAGGGTTGGTACTATCTTGCATAATATAATATTAATAAGCTGACCAAGTAAAATATGTTGGAATGGGGAAAAACAGATTCCAAAAAGCATTGCTACTGTTCAGGACAATTCATAACAGGGACACAAAGGAACTGCCACTGCGGAATACGAAATACCACAGTTGGAGTATTTACAGCTCCCCAGTTACCAGGACAACTTTGGGAATATGGGATAAACTGGTGCTTGATTTGTGCCACAGCCCCCTCTTGTGCCTTCTGTACTGTGGGTTTTCTGCACAAGGTTTATGTTGTTTTTTTCCCCTGTGGCACCTCACAGCCTCCTACAATTGATCATCCCCCCCCTCCCAGAGATCTTCACCCCCTTGAACCTCCCTTTACCAAGGTTCCCCCTGTTTGCTCTCTGGTATCACATGTTTTGTAGTTAATTAGCTCTATCAGCATTACTGATAGAATGTAACCATTTACACTTATTTTTCCACCTGCCTTGGTTATTGGAGCCAACTGTTGCAACCTAGTTACTCCAATGGCTAAAGCTCTTAGTTCCGGCCACATTGATTGAGTCCAACCGTCACTTGCACCTGCAATCAGAAAAGGTCACAACCGTTATTTTAACACATGCTCTCTCCCAGGTTTCCTTTGGAACCATCTAGCCTTCACCGTGAGCGACATGCCCTTCTGGAACAGTTGCTCCTATTGGGTCTAACTACCCCGTCTGAACCTGAGGCAAGGCTGAGTCTTGTTCCAGTCCAGCAGCATGCATCTTCCTTGCACTCACCTTCGGTAACCTCCAGCACTCTAGACTTCCACGCCTTCCTTTTGATCCTGTATCCTGACTCCGGCGACGTCTCAAGTGTCTAGAGGTACGATTCCACCTCCTCTTGGGCTTCTTGCACTTCAGCCTGCAGTCTTCCTCCGGATTCCACTTGAAGTACTAAAGACGAGGCTAAGTACTTGATCCTTCAGTTTAGTGCGCAGTAATCCTTACCTAAGTTTTGACATTACCTAAGACTGAGGTGCTAATTCCGAGTTTGGCGGTCATAAGCAAAGATCATCATGCAAAAGGCAGCCGAAACACCACCACCAATGGCGGAGTGACGGCCGCCGTATCACGAGTGACCAACACAACACCGACAAATTTGGAATGGAAAAACAACACCATCAGGCCAAACGACGGAAAGAAGGAGGCAATTGCCCCACCACCACAGCCAAGCTGAGAAAATCCCACCCGCTAAATTCGGATACACAAATCAGCACAGCGGAAACCAACATGGCGGTAATCCATTGGTGGTCCAAACCGCAGCAGTTAAATAAGGAGCCACCACCGCAGCAATACTGCACCAGATAGACAACACCAGGAACACATACACACACCTGTCCACAGCACTACAAAACACCCCCACACATACCCAGAACCCTTTGCAAAGTGAAACCCAGATAGAGCGAGAGACAAACACTGAAAGAAGGCACTGCACCTAGATACCACAGGCACCATCACAGAAAACACGCAGCACACAACACACCACTGCACACAAACACCACAGAGCACACACATACATCATTACACATATTCACAACTACAAATAGCACACCCACAATCCCTGCACACCATACACTCCCAACCACAACACAACCACCATGCACCACAAAAAAAAAAAAAGATTTCCTGAAGAGGAGCTCAGGGTAATGGTCGAGGAAATAGTCAAAGTGGAGCCGAGACTGTTTGGAGCACTGGTCCAGCAGACATACATGGCCCGGAAGAATGACCTATGGCAGAGGATTGCCAACAGGGTGAATGCAGTGGGGAACCATCCACGCACAAGGGAGGACATTAGGAAGAGGTGGAAGGTACGGGCCATGGCCTCCTAGCACCAAGTGGCCGTCATGAGGACTGGTGGAAGACCACCACCACCTCCCCAAGAAATGGCAACAAGGGAGGAGATTGTCCTGGCCATACTGCATCCAGAAGGCCTGACGGGAATTGCTACTGGACTGGACACTGGTAAGTCCACAGTACTCACTGCCCACCATGTCCCTGTGCACAGCATGTACCCCCACCACCTTCTCATCCCCTAAAACCATCCGAACGTGCACAATCATTGGCCCCATACCCACACATGCATGTTACATCTCCCCACTGATGCTATTCCCTCACAGCCCAACCTAGTGCATGTATGCCTCACACAGCTGAAAGTACCACAACTACCACAATGCAACACTCCCTACCCTTGTCTGACTGCCAAGTCCATATCGCATCTCTGCAATTGCACGTTGAACCATGTCACTCCCCATCACCAATATGTGGTAGGAATGCACATTAGTACATGGCAATGACAGTAGCAAGACAGTAGCATTGTAACATTCCACTGATGGGAACCCAAGCAGTGGACTGCAAACTGTCAATGCCATTACTGCCCTGCAAATACAGTGAATGAGGGAATACAACCATGTGTGCCTTTTCTTCCTCCAGAGATCGTTTCAGGTTCTGACCTCCTCGTTGACGGCAGCCAGTGTCCCTTCATCTACTTTTTCCCAAGCCACATGCCCTCTCCCTACACCCGTCCAAAGCACACCAACACACACGCATACACCCAGTACAACAGAGAAGATGCGTAAAGACAGACATGGGCATCACAGTCATTCACGCAGGCATGCACACACACAAACCACATCTGCAGACACTTCTCCCACCACCTCCTACCATACAGTCACATCTCCACTCATTCCTGCCAGCACAGCATCATCACACACTGGCCCTGCAGTCATTACTGTCATCCCCTCAATCACCACAACAGCAGACTCACAGTCACACACCACATCTGCACTCATCACGACTACTGTCTCTGCCACCTGCAGCACATCCACCTCTTGCACACACCACCTCAACATTCACTCACACATCACCCATTCCCGCTCCCTGCATCTCTGCCCTCTCCCAAGAAATGCATATGTACCACTCACCCCCCAACATTCAGCCACCCCACACCAGTATCCACGTACAGCACACAGACACGTCAGACAAGCACTCCCTCTACCTCCACTCCTCACCCGCAATCACGTGACAGTCCCCGTGTACCTAAGAGAGTTTTCCTTGCTTTGACCTCTTCCCTACTCCTCTCCCACCCCATCTGCCCCGTAAACAGTGTGTCCCCCTGCCCCTCTCAGGCCCTTCCACCTCCCATTCCTTGGGTCCCCCCTCTGGTGTTTCCCCTGCTCCTCCACCCAGGAAAACATCCACCCCTCGCAGTGCTAAGGTCACCCCGCCCAAGACAGAGGCAAAACATGCCCCTTCCACTTCCAAGCCTCCCTCACCTCCTCCACACCCCTAAGGGTCCTGCCTGTCCCATTGCAGCCCCTATGTCGTGGAGGCCTAGCTTCAGTCAGGAGTCAGGTTGGGCCATTCTTCATGGACAATGTGTCCTTCAAAATTGGACATTTGGACCTGCCATTGGTGCCTTTGTATATAGTTATTTTTTTTAAATACTACTGCCCACATTGCTGTGGTTGGCAAGTTGAGATACTTGTCCTGGTTTCCTTCAACATTGTGGTGACACATCTGTATACAAGGCTGTGTGGTATCTGTGTGTGGAATGCGTCTGTGTTGTTGCATTCACTTGGTAGATGGTTTGGGCCATGGGGATATTGTGATGTGTGTCTGCTTGTTTATGTGTTTGTACGGGGTGTTGTGTGCGTCCGTTTGTCTAGTGCTGGATGTGTGTATTTCCTTGATTGTTGGTTGTACGTGTTGTGTCAGCTGTATGATTGTTTGGATGTGTGTCCACAGCTATTGTTTGCGTTTCATTGCTACATGGAGTTCATGGTGTGTGTGTGTGTGTGTGTGTGTATGTGTATGTATGTATGTATGGTGTCGCACAACGTGCCCGTATATCCCATGGTTAGGGTGTTTGAGGTGTAGTTGTCGTTGTGTGGTGTGTTGGTGGTGGTGTTCTATGTTTGGCACATGCCTGCATTGCTTTGTGTGTGTATTGGGTATTTGGCATTGACGTATGTTGTGTGTGCTTGTGTGTGGCCTTCACTGTGTGTGTGTGGGGGGGCATTTGTGTTGTGTGTGGGTGTGTATCACTGCCATTTCCCTCCCCTCAATGCTAGGTATACTTACGGTTGCCGTCTTCGTCGGCGGTGGTCCTGAAGGTGTATGGTGAGATATAACGCTGGGAAGACTAGCAGTTAATTTGCCATGGTGGCGTCTCTGTGCCTGGAGGTGGGTGTTTCCATTTATACTTTGTTTCCGCCAGGTTTTTTATGGCGGGATTGCCCTACTAGATATTCTGGCTGAGTGGTTGCTCGGAATATAGAAGGCGGGACGTTGTCTGCATCCTGCCTGGAGTTGTCTTCTGCTGGCGGTTGCAGATTGTTGGCAGTGGCGCAGCTGGCGGAGAGTTGTCTGCATTGCGTTGGATTCACCATGTTACTCATTATTTGGTGGTCTGCACCGCCACCCTGCCAGCGGTCAGAAGACCACCATCAGCGTGGCGGTTCGGTTACTGCCAAACTCGGAATGAGCACCTGAATTCTTTCAAGGAGAAAATCCTTTATTGGAAATCAGACATTATTTTTTGTACATTTTGAAAGCCCTAGGGCTCCGGACACCTTACCTCATGGGCACTCTGAACTTTAATTGACTCAGACCTGAAGGTCTTCATGTTTGTATTTGTTGACAAGTTTTGTACTAAGAACACGGAAAAACAGAGTGCACAATCTATCCTTTGAGTTTTGAATTGAACATTGTTATTTAAGACATTCTAAGGAGTGCAATAAACTCTGGTATTCCTTTGAATTGTAGCTTCTCTCAAACTTTAATTGTGATGAAGCCTGTAAGTGATATAGTTGTACATTGACTGTTTAAACACTATATGCTGAGAACGGTTAGTATAAAACAATTCATGCTGCCCTAGTGCACCTCACCCCATCAACACTAAAAGGTCCAGGGAGTACAGGCCTTCCTTATGCAGTGCTGCAAGGCCGCAGAGCAAGTCCAGTTACGCAAGTTTTTTTTTTCTTGTTTTATCCCAGCCACCCTACCTCTCGAGAACAGTACATGATTTAAGGGTTGTGGTTCCTTGATGATTAGCTATCCTGCAGAGATAGGAGGTCCAGCATCGTCTCTGTGGTCCGAACCAGGTGAGTGAGTGAAAGAAGGCCAAGCATCCCACTTTCCACCAGTCAGACGATATGGATACTTAATTACATGTTCAAGACTTAGCTCAGGCCTTTTCAGAAGACACTTAAGTGCATTAGAATTAGCAATGGCACAGTCTGATGTAATAAGTGAACTTCAGTCCTGCAACAGGAAAATCTGTCACTTAAGGATGAGATAGTACGATATTGCCCCCACCATTCATCCTGGTTATCTGATGTAGGGGCAGGAGCAATTCCCAAATGTACACATCCCATTCTACAACCCGCACATTTGGGCAATCTGGGAAATCCTACCAGTACTACCCCAGTGGAACTGTTAAACCAGTTCATTTCACTGTAAACACTCCAGTCCCGGTGCCTCTGGCTCCACCAGCAAGGTACACTGGAAATAGTAAGAAATTCGATGCATTCTGGAGTCAGTGCCAGCTGCAATTTCTTGCAAAACCAGGAGCATTTCCTTTAGACACAGTTAAGATTGCCTTTATCACATCCTTTCTAAGGGGCACAGCTGCTAACTGGGGTATCTCACTCATTAAAAATACTGACCCTGCCTTACATGATTTTGGAAGGTTTTAAAGAGACTATGCAACGTCTCTTTGCTAAACACACCTTTGTTCATACTAGTGATAATGAGTTAAGCCTATGTCAAGGCAATAAGGATCTTCTGACTTATATTGCAACTTTATGTAGACTAGTTGTAGAAACCCAGTGGCCAGAAGAAAAAAGAACATCCCTTTTTATGGAGGATTAAAGATGACTTAAAAGATTATTTGGCACATTGTTGATCCCCCATTAGATTGCTTAGACTTCATTGATTTAGTTGTCCTGTTGGATCATAGGTCAATGGAACACAAGGGAGATCATACTCAGAGGGAATCTAAATTGTTAGTAGTGCATCCCGAGCAAAAAAAAGTCAAAAAAACTGAATAATTAAGACCCTGTGCAGATAGGGGGCTTGCATGGTCCGCCAAATTCAGAGGAAAAAAGGCTGAAGAATAAAGTTAAACCTAGGTTTGTATTGTGGTAAGGCAGGGCACTTTGCTCGCGAGTGCATTGTCAAACCAAAAGGATTTGAAAGAATGTTGGTGTGATGTCTGATGCAATGCAGGAAAACTAGAGAGCCAGGTTGACACAGGGGTCAACCAGTTGAGGGTGTTCGGGGAACAGACACCCTATTACTTGGAAAACACGTCACAAAGTTCCAGGACATTTAACAATTCTAGTCATCCTAACTTTCATCCCAACAGCGAAAGGTAATCCTTTTACTCTTCTTATTAGACCTAAGCCCTGGCTAGTTTGTTACGTATACCACACTTAAGTAACGTAAGCCCGAACCGGTTAGAGCTGTGGATGGCTTTTAGCTCTCTTCTGGGATGATCACATATGAAACAGTCCCTATTACTCTATTATGTGAGAATGGACACACAGAAACCTACACCTTAAATCTCAGATACACCCACCTTTGGCGCAATGGGGTTTCTTAGCTTCAACTTCATAATCCCTTCGTTGATTGGTTCCTCCGCTTTGCCACCCTGGATTTCCACTATGGTCAAACCCATAGTTCTAAAGAGCCTTAGGAAGTTTACTTTCCTTTGACATGTGCAGCCCTAAAACCAGAATTTATTATGTGGAGCAAAAATCTACCAATCTGCCAAAATCTACCAATGGTATAGGATTGCCGCACTGACTTAATTTCGGCGGCAGAATTCCCCTGCAATTGCACCTACGCTCTCTCCGAACCAGAGACTAAACACCTAAAAAAAATATCCAGATGAGTTACTAGCCCTGGGATTTATCTGCCATTCTACCTCTCCTGCATCTTTGTTGCTCTTCTTTGTTCTGAAGAAGAAGAATGGTGAGTTACAGGTGTGCATGTACTAGTGTTAAATAAAGTTACTGTAAAAAAAAATATATATATATATCTTTTGCTTGTCGACACAGTCTTCTTTGATCAGGTTTGAAAGTCCACTGTGTTCATTAAATTAGATATGCGTGGTGTGTAAAAGAAGGCAATGAGTGGAAAACAGCCTTCTAAACTGAGTTTGGATTTTTTGAACACACAGTCGTGCCATTTAGGTTATGTAATGCACCAGCAGCGTTCTTGTACGTTATTAACAAGGTTGTGCAAGATCTACTGGACATTTGCAGGTTTGTATACTTTGGCAAAATCCTTATTTATTCAAAAAACGTAACACACCAATAATCAAGAACATGCTCTTTTTGCCAAACTGGAAAAATGTACATTCCATACTCTGCTGAATTCCTGGGAGACATCTTATCCCTTGAAAGTGTAACAATGGATAAGAAAAAGTTTCAGGCAATATTGAACTGGTCAGCACCAACCACAGTTAAAGAGATACAAAGTTTCATGGGCCTTTCAAACTTTTATAGACGATTTATCACTCATTTGTAGGTCGAGCATACAACCTTGTGTATACTTTAGAATACTTCTCTTGTGGGCTTAAAGCTGTCCCACCACTGTTCATTTGTTTGTTTCAGTGTCCTTTAAAAATCCTTGCTTCTAAGTGTTAATCTGTCTTTTTTGTCCCTACTTTTTGTAGCCTTCCACTTGGCCCAATATTACCGTCTCTTTAGGGACTACTTTTCTCTTTCTTTAAGAGCATTTCACACAGCGCTCGATATATGCAGTGGCTCAGAGACACGAGCAGTCGATGTTTTCAGTGGCTCCGAGCTCCCGATGTTTTCAGGGGCTCCAGTTGTCTAAACAGGGCCGTCATTTGTGTTCTTATCTCCTCACATAGAATGTCAGAAGAGGGGCTGCTTTAATTTAGTTTCTTCACAATAAAAGTAAAAGAATTTTGCCTCTACCAGAATCCCCTCTCGCTTTGCTGTTTCAGTCGTCCCACCACTCCCTCCCTCCCTTTTGTGTGCGTTCGTTTGCAGTCCTACCACCCTTTTGTGTGTGTTCGTTTGGAGTCCTACATTTATATCTACTGCCTAAAAAGCCAAGGATAGGAAGTGCAGCTTTTTCAATCCAAAAAGGATTCAAATACCAGGCTCCTTACCCAGCAAAGTGGGGGACCCAAAGCAAGCCAACCACCGGAGCCAAGACTTGTGCATGAGGCCAGCAGTCAGGTCGGAATTGCTGCACCCTGGCAGTGCAGCACAGGAAATCGGACTGCTGAAAGAAGAGCGTAGGGTGTGTCTCTCCTGGAGGGTTGTCGGTGGAATGTCATTTAGGGATGTATCAGCTGTTTGAAGCACTGAAGAATTCTTCTGAAGGGGCCTTTTGTCGTACGCATTCCACAAAAGAAACATTAAGGATTGATTAAAGTTCTGATTCCTAATTTTCACAAGCGACACAACAGTGAGGTGAGATCAGATTGCGGCCAGTCTGCATTGGGTGGTGTTTCTCAAATCATATCACAGATGTGGCAGTAAATCATATCTGCCTACCCAGTCTTTTCTTCACAGACACTTTCAATCTTTTATAATGTCGAATGATAGCACCCTCAGAGCGATATGGCTGTTTGCTTTGGCCTCATGAGCTGGATTGAGGATCAAACAGCTTCCATTAAGGAAAGTCAATACGGACAATAAAAAAAATTCCATATCAACTAACAGCAGCAATTCCTTGCCACGCCAAGGTGGCAGAGTTCAGCCTGCAATGATTGAGAGCAGTAACCTACAGACTGCTTCACACCTCACCCTGGGAAGATGGGAGGAAGACACACAATAGGGAGGCTGGCTGGCCTTCCAGCCTATCCCCGCACAGCCATCTCAATCCTCTCCACATCACCATATGCACGGCCTCTACTGACAAATGTAACACACACTTGTGACAACCAAATACTAGCACCTCAAATCAAGGAACATTCTAAAATGATGCTCCAAATTCTGGGCACAAAACATCTGAACATCTCACCCCAACTGTCCTCTTGAATAGCACAAGTCAAGCCTCTGCACTTGAAAGACACCACCTTCATCCACCTCCACCCTGCTTCCCTTATCTCTGTGCTTCCCTTGTAATTCTACTGCACGTGTACCCCTTCTTCAAAAGTACCCCCCACTTTTGTGCCTGATGCTTTACGTGAAGTTCTGCCTCAGGTGTAATCCTCCTACACACATGCCTTGCTTCACTAGTAATTCTGCTCATGTATACACATGCTCCCCAACTACCCTGCTTCCTGTGTCACAAGCTTCATATGTAATATTATCCCAGCTGTAACCCTCTTCCACAAGTGCTGTTTTTCCCAGGTCTCAGTGCTTCACATGCAGTCATGGTTTTGGTGTAGCACTGCCCGACTTGTACCATTGCAGCCTGTGCTCCATTGTTTCTTGCGTGACTTTGATCTCTGCACCGTGTGGAGGGAGGAGGAAGTCTGAACGGAAACCACGAATTGGCCCCTGCTGTCATTCCAGTTGTTTTTAGACTTGTGTGCAAATGCACCCGCAAAACAAGGTGTACCAAAAGAATAAGTGCTTTCAAAATATTGCAAACGATTAAAAAAAATAAAAAAAACGTGCAGCATGCTTCAGTACAGTCACACGTATGGGGGTGGCATGTTTCAATGGCCATACTTCATAGCTGATATTTATTTAAGTAAGGAAATAATGTGCCAAAATAAACACAATTTTTAAACCTTTGCCTCAGAGTTGCTTCTTGCACACTTTTATTTAGTTTTAATGTCTCTTATGAAATTACAGCCCTCCCATTCAACAACAACCTGCCCTCCCGTTCAAAACCCGCACCTGCCCTCCCGATCACCACCCCCACCTGCCCTCCCGATCACCACCCCCACCAAATTGCCAAAGGCAGTAGCTCGCCCATAAGCAATAATGCGTGTTCTGACCTTGTAAGCCCAATTACCAGACTTCTACAAAAAAAAGGAACCTTTTTGTGGTCCCAGCAAGCCAATGAAGCATTTAATGTACATAAAGAGAAATTTACCACTGGCCCAGTAAAAAGACATCCAAACCACACATTGCCTTGCCTTACAGAGACAGACACCTCTCAGGTAGCAGTAGGATGTATTCTGTCACAGCATGACAGCACAACAGGACACGTGCACCCATTTGCATTCTTATCCAAAACATTGTTGCCAGCTGGACAGAACTATATGGTTGCTGAACGAGAATTATTGAACATTAAATTATGTTTTCAGGGCTGGCAGAAATATCTGCTAGGGGCTCAACACACCTTATACACAGATTATAAGAATCTATAGTTCCTACAGTCACTGAAGGCATTGACTCCTAGAAAAGTAAGGTAGTTATTGTTTTTCAGTGAATAAAATGTTGTCATCACCTATTGTCCATGCACTCAACAGACAAAGGATGATACGTTATCTAGGTAGGGTTACCCAAGTCAAAAGTCTCAGGAAGACACCTCAGAACATCATAGCCCCTGAACATAATGCTGGTCTTTGTGAACATGAATCATTCCTGAACAGGGTTAGGGGTAACTTGCAAGGACAACCAAATCCATAACTATCTGACTTACTATGAAACCACTTTATATATTCCCACAAAGAATTAAAAAAAAGAAGCATTGACTTGGTATCATGAGACCCTGCTAGCTGGAGACCCTGGCACGCACAAGACTTTAGCTGTCAGCCATGGTTTGGTGGTCAACACTGTCCAAAGATGTGCATGATTATGTCCAGACCTGCCCCATTTGTTCACAGAACAAGACTTTTCATTCTGTCCCTGCGGGTTTCTTATGAGCCTTGCCAGTAGCCCCACAACCCTGGCATACTATCAGTATAGACTTTCTCACCAATTTACCCTACTCCAATGGCTATAATACCATTTAGCTAGTAATTGACCCCTTTTCTAAGACAGCACACTTTGTTCCCTAAAACAGATACCCAGTGCCAAGACACTCTCCACGATATCGGTTCCGAAATCATGCGACTGCATGACCTCCCTTCCATCATACTTTCTGACAGAGTCCAGCAAATCATTTCCGGGTTTTGACATAGTCTTTGCACATCCTTGGAACTTGACACTCTGCTCATCATCCACAAACCAATGGGCACACAGAACGGGTGAATCTGGTACTGGACCAGACACTATGTTGTCTTTTAACATCAACTCCCAAACAGTGAGCATCCTTATTATCCTTTGCTGAATTTGCATACAACAACTCACAGCATTCTGCCACTGGGGCATCCGGCTTCTATTATATAACAGGCACCCATTCATGTATGTTGGAAGAAAATGTTGTCGTACCTCCTGAAAATGTACCAGTCATACAAGACTTTATACAACATCTATATAGCTCACAATAGAAGGTATTTAACATACTTATAGCAGGTCAAATCTAGTATTGGGAAAAATGCTAATAAACACCGGCAGCAATTACTACCTTACAAGAGGGGTGATCAAGTTTGGCTGGCCATAAAAAACCTGCGATTATACCCTCCCCGTAAATTGCAACCCAGATGTGAGTCCCTTACGTATAGAAAAGATCATGTACCCAGTAGCAGTAAAACTCCAATTACAAGAAGATCTACTCATTTATCCGGAGTTTCTAGCATCTCCCATGAAACCTTATGATGCCCAAACCTGTCCAGCTCCTCCTATACCACCTTTAACCCTGGATAGTCATCGTCAATTTGCAATACAAAGAATCCTTGACTCAAAATGTGATCATAGCCGTTTGTATTACCTAACTAATTGTAAAGGACATGGTCCTGAAGAGCAGTCTTGAGAACCAGCCAGCAATGTCCATATGTCCATGCCCCTTACCTGCTTCATTCCTTTAATGCTCAACACCCAAACAAGTCACGCCCTGTAGGTCCTCACTTGAAAGGGGACGGGGGGCTGTTGTGACCCCCCCTCTTGTGCCCTCTGTACTTTGGGTTTGGAACTTAGGCTCATGTTTTCCCCGTGACACCTCCCGGCCTCCAGCATCTCATGGTTCCCCTCCCAGAGCTCTTCACCCCCTTGAAACTCCTGTATAGCTGTAACGGGTGTTCTCTGGTGGCTGGGAAGAGTGGTGACCATGCGACAACAACTAGAAGAACCCTACAACAGGAGCCCTATAGATATAGTTTGTATTTATAGGAGTGTATACATCTTTTGCTTACTGGAAGGTACTGATCACTTCTACATGAGAAAACCATCAGGGTCCAAATAAGGTGTATTGCGTACCTCTGGCAGCCCGCAATGAACTAATATGTTTCTATATCAAGTGGGGTCACAGTAATCCTTATATACTTTTTGTTTCCTGTATTTGTAGTTATGCTGTTGATCCCCCCAAAATGACGATAAAATGCGCGCTGCAGTAAACGTACATATTGCCCTATTTTGTGTATATATATTTATGTAGTTGCTTCCTGAATATACAGGATTATAAGTAGAAAAAACATCGTCCAAAATGGCATCCATCATTGCTGAGATATTCATTCCATATGTCTGCCATTCTGGATGCTATGGGGACCAGGTATGTCTTGGATATGGATATGAACACACACACACACACACACACACACATATATGGAAAATGTCACTTACCCAGTGTACATCTGTTCGTGGCATTAGTCGCTGCAGATTCACATGCTGTGCACATCCCGCCATATGGTGTTGGGCTCGGAGTGTTACAAGTTGTTTTTCTTCGAAGAAGTCTTTTCGAGTCACGAGACCGAGGGACTCCTCCCATTTTGACTCCATTGCGCATGGGCGTCGACTCCATCTTAGATTGTTTTCACCGCAGAGGGTGAGGTAGGAGTTGTGTATGCTAGTAATAGTGCCCATGCAATGGAGTGAATGCGTATGTACATAATGAAGTTTCAAGTAATATATTTACAAAATGTACAAATGTTTAAGATCTACTTCTAAACGGCTACAGGCTCCCGGGGAGGCGGGTGGGCGCATGTGAATCTGCAGCGACTAATGCCACAAACAGATGTACACTGGGTAGGTGACATTTTCCGTTCAATGGCATGTGTAGCTGCAGATACACATGCTGTGCATAGACTAGTAAGCAGTTATCTCCCCAAAAGTGGTGGTTCAGCCTGTAGGAGTTGAAGTAGTTTGAAATAATGTTCTTAGTACAGCTTGACCTATTGTTGCTTGTTGTGCAGTTAACATATCTACACAGTAGTGCTTGGTAAATGTATGAGGCGTAGACCATGTTGCTGCCTTACATATTTCGTTCATTGGAATATTTCCTAGAAAGGCCATGGTAGCACCTTTCTTTCTGGTTGAGTGTGCCTTTGGTGTAATAGGCAGTTCTCTTTTAGCTTTAAGATAGCAGGTTTGAATGCACTTAACTATCCATCTAGCAATGCCTTGTTTTGAAATTGGATTTCCTGTATGAGGTTTTTGAAAGGCGATAAATAGTTGTTTTGTCTTTCGAATTAGTTTTGTTCTGTCAATGTAGTATATTAGTGCTCTTTTGATGTCTAATGTATGTAGTGCTCTTTCAGCTACAGAATCTGGCTGTGGGAAGAACACTGGTAATTCTACCGTTTGATTCAACTGGAACGGTGAGATTACTTTTGGTAAAAATTTAGGATTGGTCCGTAGAACAACTTTATTTTTGTGTATTTGAATAAATGGTTCTTGAATGGTAAATGCTTGAATTTCACTCACTCTTCTTAGAGATGTGATGGCAATAAAAAATGCAACTTTCCACGTTAAGTATTGCATTTCACAAGAGTGCATGGGCTCAAAAGGTGGACCCATGAGTCGTGTTAAGACAATGTTGAGGTTCCATGAAGGAACTGGTGGTGTTCTTGGTGGTATAATTCTCTTTAGGCCTTCCATAAACGCTTTTATGACTGGTATCCTAAACAATGAAGTTGAGTGCGTAATTTGCAAGTAAGCTAAAATTGCCGTAAGATGTATTTTAATGGAAGAGAAAGCTAGTTTAGATTTTTGCAAATGTAGTAAGTATCCTACTATCTCTTTTGCAGATGCGTGTAAAGGTTGAATTTGATTATTATGGCAGTAATAAACAAATCTTTTCCACTTATTTGCATAGCAGTGTCTAGTGGTAGGTTTTCTAGCTTGTTTTATGACCTCCATACATTCCTGTGTGAGGTCTAAGTGCCCGAATTCTAGGATTTCAGGAGCCAAATTGCTAGATTCAGCGATGCTGGATTTGGATGTCTGATCTGTTGTTTGTGTTGTGTTAACAGATCTGGTCTGTTTGGCAGTTTGACATGAGGTACTACTGAAAGGTCTAGTAGTGTTGTGTACCAAGGTGGCCTTGCCCATGTTGGTGCTATTAGTATGAGTTTGAGTTTGTTTTGACTCAACTTGTTTACTAGATATGGAAGAAGTGGGAGAGGGGGAAAAGCGTACGCAAATATCCCTGACCAGTTCATCCATAGTGCATTGCCCTGAGACTGATGTTGTGGGTACCTGGATGCGAAGTTTTGGCATTTTGAGTTTTCTTTTGTTGCAAATAGATCTATTTGTGGCGTTCCCCACATTCTGAAGTAAGTGTTCAGTATTTGGGGGTGAATTTCCCATTCGTGGATCTGTTGGTGATCCCGAGAGAGATTGTCTGCTAACTGATTCTGAATCCCTGGAATAAATTGTGCTATTAGGCGAATGTGGTTGTGAATCGCCCAATGCCATATTTTTTGTGTTAGGAGACACAACTGTGTCGAGTGTGTTCCTCCCTGTTTGTTTAGGTAATACATTGTTGTCATGTTGTCTGTTTTGACAAGAGTGTATTTGTGGGTTATTATGGGTTGAAATGCTTTCAGCGCTAGAAACACCGCTAACAGTTCTAAGTGGTTTATATGAAACTGTCTTTGCTGAATGTCCCATTGGATGCTGTGCTGATTGAGGTGTGCTCCCCACCCTGTCATGGATGCATCTGTCGTTATTACGTATTGTGGCACTGGGTCTTGAAAAGGCCGCCCTTGGTTTAAATTTATACTGTTCCACCATTGAAGCGAGATGTATGTTTGGCGGTCTATCAACACCAGATCTAGAAGTTGACCCTGTGCCTGTGACCACTGTGATGCTAGGCACTGTTGTAAGGGCCGCATGTGCAACCTTGCGTTTGGGACAATGGCTATGCATGAGGACATCATGCCTAGGAGTTTCATTACTAATTTGACCTGTATCTTTTGGTTTGGATACATGGCTTGTATTACATTGTGGAATGTTTGGACTCTTTGTGGACTTGGAGTGGCAATTCCTTTTACTGTGTTGATTGTTGCTCCTAGGTATTGCTGTGTTTGACACGGCAGAAGGTGTGACTTTGAGTAATTGATTGAGAAACCTAGTTTGTGTAGGGTTTCTATGACATAATTTGTGTGTTGTGAACACTGTATTTGCGTGTTGGTTTTGATTAACCAATCGTCTAGGTACGCGAACACATGTATTTGCTGCCTTCTGATATGTGCAGCTACTACTGCTAGACATTTTGTAAAAACTCTTGGCGCAGTTGTTATTCCGAATGGCAACACTTTGAATTGGTAATGTATCCCTTGGAATACAAACCTTAGGTACTTTCTGTGTGAAGGATGTATTGGTATATGGAAATATGCATCCTTTAGATCCAGTGTTGTCATGTAGTCTTGTTGTTTGAGCAGTGGGATTACTTCTTGTAATGTAACCATGTGAAAGTGGTCTGATTTGATGTATGTATTTAATATTCTGAGATCTAGTATAGGTCTTAGAGTTTTGTCTTTTTTGGGTATCAGAAAGTACAGTGAGTAAACTCCTGTTTTTAGTTCTTGTTTTGGTACTAATTCTATTGCCTCTTTTTGGAGCAATGCTTGAACTTCTAATCCTAGAAGATTTATATGTTGTTTTGACATACTGTGTGTTTTCGGTGGGACTGTTGGAGGGAATTCGAGAAATTCTATGCAATAACCATGCTGGATAATTGCTAGTACCCAAGTATCTGTTGTTATCTCCTCCCAATGTTTGTAAAATTGGCTTAGTCTTCCCCCCACAGGTGTTATGTGATGGGGATGTGCGACTTGTAAGTCACTGCTTATTTTGAGGACTTTTGGGGCTTTGGAATTTTCCTCTATTTTTTTGGAATTGTCCCCCTCTATATTGCCCCCGAAAACTTCCCCGCTGATATTGGCTTTGGTAAGTGGGCCTTGTTTGTGATGTTGTGGTTTCTGTAGGTTGTCCTCGAAACCCTCCCCTAAAAGGTGTTTTGCGAAATGTGCCTCTGCTCTGCGGGGAGTAGAGTGCGCCCATGGCTTTTGCTGTATCAGTGTCTTTCTTGAGTTTATCAATAGCAGTGTCGACTTCCGGCCCAAACAACTGCTGTTCATTAAATGGCATATTTAGCACGGCTTGTTGAATTTCCGGCTTGAAACCTGACGTGCGCAGCCATGCGTGCCTTCTTATTGTTATTGCAGTATTTACTGTCCTTGCAGCCGTATCTGCTGCATCCATTGAAGACCGTATCTGATTATTAGAGATACTTTGTCCTTCTTCCACCACTTGTTGTGCTATTTTTTGGAACTCCTTGGGTAAGTGTTCTATCAAATGGTGCATCTCATCCCAGTGAGCTCTATCATATCTTGCCAAAAGTGCTTGTGAATTGGCAATGCGCCATTGGTTTGCTGCTTGTGCTGCAACCCTTTTGCCCGCAGCATCAAATTTGCGACTCTCTTTGTCTGGAGGTGGTGCGTCCCCCGAGGTATGAGAGTTTGCTGTTAACTGGGTTGTAATATAAACATGATCTGTTGGCGGTGGCTTGTACTTTTTCTTCCCCCTTGGAGTTATCCCTCGGCCTTTAACAGGATCCTGAAAGATTTGTTTTGAATGTTTTAGCATTCCTGGGAGCATAGGTAGTCTTTGGTATTGGCTATGAGTGGAGGATAGCGTGTTAAACAAAAAGTCATCCTCAATTGGTTCGGAATGCAAGGTGACGTTATGGAAAGCAGCTGCCCTTGCGATCACCTGTGTGTAAGATGTACTGTCCTCATGAGGGGACGGCCTGGCAGAGTACGAGTCTGGGCTGTTGTCCGATACTGGAGCATCGTAAAGGTCCCATGCATCGGGATCATCTTGACTCATGGCAGTATGAGTTGGGGAGTGCATCAGTGGAGGAGTTGCTACTGGTGATGTGTGCACTGATGGTGGTGGAGACGGTGGTGGAGTTGTTTTCTTTGTCACCTTTGCCTGTGGCTCCTTGTCCTTTTTTTGAAAGGCAAGTTTTCTTTTTATTTTAATTGGGGGAAGAGTGGTTATCTTCCCTGTGTCTTGATGAATGTGGAGCCTCCTTTGAGTATAGTCTGGCTCTACAGCTTGAAGTTCCTCTCCAAATCTATGTTTTTGCATTTGGGAGGACAATCCTTGTTCCTCTGTATAGGAACCTGTTTTCGGCTCCGATGCTGGATGTTTCGGAACCAAAACTTTTTCGGATGTCTTTTTAGGCTCCGAAGAAACCTTTGTAATTTTCGGCGTGGTGGTTTCTCGGTGCCGAATTTTTTCGGTGCCGCTGTCACGGTGTCGAAATTTCTCTGAGCCGATGTCTCGGGTCTGAGATTGCTGTGTGGCGGTATCTCGACCGGAGTCGGATGACTTCGACACCAGGGTGCCCTTTTTCGGTGCCTTGGCTCGGTCACCTATTTTTTGGGTTAAGCCATGGCCTGTTGGCGGTGGCGTCCCCTGGGCTTTTGTTGACTTCTCGTGAGTCTTATGTTTCGACGTCTTACTCACGGTTTTCGGCATTTCTTCGGCCTCGAGCTCTTCCGAGTCCGACTCGTGGATAGAGAAAGCTTCCTCTTCCTCCTCGGAAAGCTCTTGTCCTGTCGGCGTCGACGCCATCTGCAGTCTTCTGGCTCTTCGGTCTCTTAACGTCTTTCAGGACCGAAACGCTCGACAGGCCTCACAAGTATCTTCCTTGTGCTCTGGGGACAAGCACAAGTTACAGACCAGATTCTGATCGGTATACGGATACTTGTTATGGCATTTTGGACAGAAGCGGAATGGGGTCCGTTCCATCAGCCTTGAAGTCACACGTGGCTGGGCCGACCAGGCCCCGACGGGGGAATCGAACAAACCCCGAAGGGCCACCGGAGCTCTTCAAAATTCAGTGTCGATCTGTTGCAACTAACCCGATACCGAACGCAAACAATACTGACGTTTTTTCCGGGATTCTAACTAACTTTCCGACCTGAAACACGGAGCGAAAAGGAACACTTCCGAACCCGATGGCGGGAAAAAAACAATCTAAGATGGAGTCGACGCCCATGCGCAATGGAGTCGAAATGGGAGGAGTCCCTCGGTCTCGTGACTCGAAAAGACTTCTTCGAAGAAAAACAAACTTGTAACACTCCGAGCCCAACACCAGATGGCGGGATGTGCACAGCATGTGTATCTGCAGCTACACATGCCATCAAACATATATATATATATATTAGCGTTGAACCATTAGAGCAATAGCTTCCAGTTTCACAGAGATTGGCAGGCAGCTAAGCCCACTGTAGTATGCCCACTGTGGAGATCAAGAGGTAAAGAATTACCGGAAATTAGAGTCAGAGAACTGTGGGCTGTACCGGACTGCTTACGGTGGGAGACAGCAGTGTTACCTGAGGTACTATTTGAAGTGAATGGCAAAAGGCGGATATATGAGTAAAAGCTTCACAAGCCATGTCGTTTAATCGAAGGGTGGTATGTGAATGTCAGCTATACAAGTGAAAGTATTGTAAGATATGCGGCTTGGGCATAAGTTATTACTTAATGGCACAATGTACTATGTTGGGCCATCGGGGACCGGTGTTAGCAGTGCTAACTGAGGTAAAGACGGTTAGTATATAGATGGGATTATGGTTCACAATATGGGTGAGCCCATGTCTTGGACAGCAATATGTGGCAGGCGAATACGTAACGAGAGAAGGAATGGTGGCTAGTCCGCCGATGGTACTCCTTGACATATAGTATGACTGATACTGTGTTTCACACAGCAATATGCAGCAGGAGAGCAATTGATAGCAGAGCGCAAAATTGTAACCAGAAAGTGATATTATGCTCCTTGGGATCACAAGAAGAGTGACAGGTGAGCATTTGATAATGGAATGTAGAACTGTAACCAGAAAGTCAAACTATGCACCTTGATATCATGGGTAGAGGGATTGTTAGCTGATGTTGCACCAAGTATGTGAGGGACAAAGAGGGATGTGCAAAGGGATGAAAAGGTAGTGGAGCTTCTGAAAGAGGTTGTTCTTTTTTTCTCAAGGCTTTCCCCAGCAAAGTTGTGAGAAAGATATTGGACATCGAAGGTCTGCCTGGTTAACATCAAAATTTGTGTGAAGATACATCGAATTCTGAAGACCTGCCTGGTTAGCATAAATAGAATACTATATGGCATCAGGAGGAGAAGTAAGTACTAATGGAGAAAAAGGATACTTATGAGCCACGGCCCTAAGAAAACAAGGATTGTTCATTATTTGCTCTGCCCAATTCCTTTTTCATTCTCATAGGGGAATATTGATGTTAGTCACAGAGGTAGCACATAGATGCCCCCCCCCCAGATGAGGAAGTTTCTACCATGGAAACACAACAACTATGAACAAACATGCTACAGAGATTAGTTTGTTGGAAGGTTTGTTTCTAGGAAATAGACTGCAAAGGAGTAAGCATAGCATCTGTAAGTGAAGGTGTGAGATTTCTATGTCCTTTTCCTCTTTTTTTCCCTTTTCTTTTTCCTTCTTCTTTTACTCAGTTTCTTGATGGCATTCTAACATGCATGGGAACCTTGGTGAGGAGCACTTTAGATCAGCACTCTACAACAGTGATGCTCTGGGTGACAAAGACACCTCTTTAGGCAATTATGAAACTCTACATCTGGCCTTGGTGCAGGAATGTATTACTCACATTAATTCACTAGTGAGAAGCGAATGAATGAGCCCAAATCTTGTGTGATGCTCTGGTGCAATTGGCTCCCACAATGGAAGCAATTGTTGCTTTAAAGCAATGTTTATTTATACCCGTTCATGGTAACTGGCCAAGTATGATTTGTTCTTTAGATAAACCTCCCCCATCTGCATACCTCAGTAGATGCCTACAAAAGTTTGGTCCTGAAGAAGGTGGCCCTGAAAATGTCTGAAATGTTTGTCGGCTATTTTTATGTGGGTTCGCAACACAAGGAAAAGATCTATTCACGCTGTATACTGATGTATGCAAGTTGCGACTGGGACAGGAGGGAGTGTGGTAGTATGTGTGTGTGAGGTTGTGTGTGGGAAGTGAGAGAATGCCAGTGTATGGGATGGAAGGGATTTAGATCTTCTTGTTGCAATATGTGATGCTTTTATGACAAGAAGCGTATTGTGTGACTAAACTAAGAAGTAATGTGTTGTGCATTGCATATATATTTCTGACAAATGTCAATGGTAAATGCAATGAAATATAAATAAACTGTAAACAGACAATAAGATCTGTATGTATTTTCAAGCATTTCATTGATTGTTCTCAATTATTGGTCAGATCATATTGAATGGATATTGGTGTAGAAGCAATACAGGTCATGTAGGATGTTTTCTTTATTGTTCGTAATTGACATTGGGACACTAGGATTCCCACATACTGCAGTATATGAAAAACTGGGGGCATTAGAAGGAAGCATTTTCCGGGTTCTGTAACTTACTAGCACACCCCTTACATTCTAAACTCCTATTACTACTCCTACAAGACAAATCACTGAGGCTCCAGAAGGTCGACTACATGGAACATGACTGGGCGTAATGTCTGAGAACTCAGACAAGTGGATCAGGGAACCTAGGATTAGGTTTACCCTCCTCAAACAGACCCAGGATTGGTAATGGACACTCCAGAAACTGATGGCGGTAGGCAATCTGTATCACAACAATTGCTGGAGGTGTGGCCAACCAGGCTGTGACCCAGCACCTTGAGACCCTAACAGGTGAGTAGTTGCGCTTTACAAGCACCGATTGATTGATTGACTACACATTCTATGCAACTGTCCAGACGGGGCCAGGATCTGGTTTCCAGTTAGGAACATAAGTAGATTCCTAGACCTGTCCCTATTATTAACCAAAATGTTAGTTTTGCTACAGAACATGGACACCTTACCATCTCTAACATGCCATATAAGATGTTTCTAGCAACAACTATGACAACTGTCAAAATCTGTGTCTTACGACACGGATGATCACCTCAATAAGCTACCCATGATAAATGGCTGATAGAAGTGTTAAAAAACAACCTCTTAAGAACAGCTTATTTACAAATTACAAGGTAGAGAGAAATCGCCGTAAAAAAAAAATTTATCACCATTTACTGATCATAACGCATAACATATGGATGGTAAGGAGCCCCACACTTACATACATACTTCTAAAAGAGTCTCTGTGACATGCGAGCACCCTCAACAATAGACAGTGTCAATAACTATATTTGACACAGAGATCAGGACTTCCACTACAGCCATGCCTACCATCATCCCACTTCCTCACAATAACAGTGTATGAAAGGTTCTACTACATGTAAGCACTGAGGCGCTGATAAACATTGACCTTATGGTTGCTCATTGCTCATCTCCTATTGCTTTGAACCCCTTCATTAATTTGTATACATACACACATCCACATATGTACTGTTGTGCATCGTTTATGACTAACCGAAGTGCTACCGATTTCCTAGACCTCTCAGGTCCCTATTAAGTAATTCTTCTACACATCCTTGTACTCATTATGTTGTTATTTTGGCCTTTCATTCTTATATTCTCTCAATCCTTCTACCATTTCTAACAGTTTTCTTGGTTGCCTTGGTTTTCCCTCCCTTTATTTTTTCTCTTCCTTCACTTCTCCTTTTCCATCAATTTGCTTTTTTCTCTTCCTTCCCTTCTGTTGGACACATAAAGTAAGCCAATTTTCCTGACTTTTTCCCGACCTATTCTCAATGTTATCCCTCATTCGGGCATTAAGGGGGTTATTCTAACTTTGGAGGAGGTGTTAATCCGTCCCAAAAGTGACGGAAAAGTGACGGATTTACCACCAGCCGTATTACGAGTCCATTATATCCTATGGAACTCGTAATACGGCTGGTGGTATATCCGTCACTTTATCGTCACTTTTGGGACGGATTAACACTCCTCCAAAGTTAGAATAACCCCCTAAGTCTGTTCCATAATACTTCATTGTCCGATGATCCATAAAGTCTTTCTTTGCATAGAATTCATATTAGTGTACACAGCACGGGAAAAGTTATGAACGCTGCTCTCCTCATGAATGTGTGGACATTTGCCCTTGTGCAGAAACATTAAAAATCTGCATCATTACTTCAGATGACGACCATCAAATTGTATCTTGTTTTGAGGATAATCAGTAAATAAAGAAAAAAAGAGGAGTTCATGAATCCCCTAACCAGAAATTTCACAAATACCATGAGCAGAAACGGGACTATGCTAGACTAGTAATTTTCAAATGCAAACTGTGTGAGTGTCTGAATATGCAAACAACTAAATTTATGTACACAGTATGCTACCAAAGGATAAGTGGAGTGAGAAAACTGTTCCTTGAAACTGACTTTTGGTTTCCCTTTTCAATGTTCCCACAGACCAGTTGTTTTAGGCAGTGTTTATTGTATACTTTGGCCTAGAAGAGATCCTTCATAACTCTTCTTCACCTGGCACACCACCCTGGTGCTTCCTTAACTTCAAATGTGTCAGGCATGGCAGGTTTATAGTTGATCATAGAGTCACCTTCAGGACGAAAAACTGTCCAATCTTCAAGATTTGCAGTTATGAACTAGTACAACCCTAACATCATCTTTTTCTTCCACAAAAAAAACAAGAGACTCTTTCATTAGCCTCATTAACTGGACACCCTGTTGGCATTGAAATGCTCTATCTTTTGGCTTCTATCAAGGATCCATTAGGAAAACCTTCAGAATACCAGCACCCAAGGGCTTTACCAACCAGACGCTTGCAACCTGATCCAGCCAGCAATAGAAAGCCTCCACTGGTTTCATACTGCAACCCACATACTGTTCAAGATGTTCTTTATCATCTACAAGTCAATCAAAAGAAAGATCTGCCCATCTCCATCATCCCTTTCAGTTGTTCCACCCAGCCACAAACACCCCAGATGCCATCAGGCCACTCTCTTTATTAAATCCAACACAAAAAGTAAAAAATGGAGGTGGAAGAATTTCTTGTTACACAGCCTCCACTTCCTTCCAACTGGAACCTGCATACTGTTCAAAAGGTTCTGTACCATCTACAAGTCAAACAGGAATAAAGATCTTCCCATCTCCTTTATCACGTTCAGTTATATGGCCCAGCCATGAACCCTCAGATGTCACCAGGCCACTATCCTTTTCAAATTCACTACTAAAAAAGTAAACAATGGAGGCAGAAGAATCAGTATCCTTTTCCCATGGCTCTGGAAAAATCAGAGCCACTGAATAAACCCTGCCTTCACGAACAAGCAGATTTGCCTTTTTCAGTGTCATCCTCACTAGCATCTTTTAAAACAGGGATCCCTAATGAACTGCAAACAAAAAGACCAAAATAATACTGTTGAATGAGGACCAATGTCAGTAAAGCAGTGCTGTTGGTTGTTTTTGGAAAACTAAAGTGCCACCTTCTGGACTGGTAAAAGCACATGAGCCTTTCCATACGCCCTATAAAGGTATCCATCATAATCCACATTGTGACTTGTCACCTTCTTGTTTGGGGTGACACAAACTGCATTCTACTAGAGCAAATAACACTTCCGCTTCTTGGTCACTGCCCCTTTGTACCTATGATGTACCTTTCCAGTTGTTCCCATATTCTCAAGACTATGTCCTTGTGTCTTCGAGTCTAGCATTTACTTAACCGGTGTCACTTTGTGCCACAGTCTCCCTATCGTCGTACCTTGACATCCATATCCATGTCTTCTTGTCCGAGTGATTTCTTTTTTAATTACATCTTTTTATTGGCATTTACAATGTAATGATAACAAGGACACAATATGATAATAAAAACGTTCAGCATTTCCATGTGGTCACTGAAAGACATGCAAGGGTAAGTAAGCACTCTTTTAGCAATTATTGCCAGCCAAATATGATAAACAAGCACATCATCCTGCATTTGTAAGTCATTAAGTTAACTATAATTTGTCCCCTTTTTTTCAAATACTTCCATATTTCCGGGGGCATTCTCTAACCACATAAATTGGTACGTATCCAGGCTAGCCTTCCATTTTTAAATACTAGGGCTTCTGAGTTCTCCCAATTTTGGACGATCTCTCTTTTGCAGAGGAGATGGCCCAGTCTAAATAGGGTCTTTTCTGCAGGCATGAAACCCTATCCTCTATTTTGTTTAAAAGTGCCATCTCTGGGGGTTAGGCCAATTAGCCATTCTATCACTATGTGCCCTGTTAGATACTGTATCCTAACGGGACAGACCATACACACTATTAAGCTGTACGTTGGAAGATTCTGTCATCTGTTGTACATCCGGGAGACAACAAATTTGGGTTTTGTTATGCTATGCAAATTTTTCATTTGTATCAAGCAGTATCGACTGAATGTCAAAGTATTTTCATGTTCAAACAATGTTTGCGTCATGGAACTCCTCGCTCTAGGGCTCTCAATATTTTATGGCTTCCTATCTACAGATCCCCAGTCCACTCTGTTACCTGTCAAAAGGCTCATCACCACACATAGGTCTGGTTCTGGATAACTGCTACCCTCAATTTTTCCTGTTTTCAATCATTTATATTTGCCTTCCTTTGGTAATAATTTGCTTTCTGACACTGAAGGATTTTTGTGACTACAATACCGCAGCAGATTGCTTTTGTCAACTGGTAGATATGTAGCATGACCTTGACATACCTTCTGGTTAAGCCTTGAAAAGCCTCAGACTGGTGCACCAGTGAGGGTTGAAATACATCTCGGCTGTCAACTCCTGTCTGCCAGAACCATATATCATGATCAAGAAGCTAGAGAACAACGAACATGTAATAAATGTTGAATAGCCTTTATTAGCATGGAGGGATTTTGCCTAAATAGCTACGGCTGTGTATTAGCTAAAAATGTATCCTTTGAAACCAAGGTGACATGTGTTCCCACGCATTGATTAATTTACTGTGGAATAACGCCCCTCCCCCATCCTCTGAAAAAAAAATCACAACAAAACATCTGTGAGAACATAACTCAAAATAGGCATTGACGTGTGACACAGAGCCTTCCAGGGCCGCTCTATATAATTTGACAGAAAATAAGCATTAGCTATGTGGATACTTTAAAATGGTAGCAGCAGATTTGATTAACCGCACACCCCAATAATAAAGACTGAAGTGTATTCAAGAAACCTTTAGACAGTAGCCGAGTGGACTACAGGAAGGGCCAGACATGAGCACATTATTACCCTCCTCAAGCCCCTACACTGTCTGCTGTGTCGGAGAAGGGTATTCTGAGAAACGTCACCCAGCATATGATCACACACAACATACCTTAACTTCCTTGGGCAATATTCAAGTGGAATATGCCAGGAAGAGCCCTACATTATGCCCGTCAATTTCTTCAATTCCCCAAATCTAGCTCTGTTACCTAGGGTGAGAACACGTTTTCGCTAAATTATGGAATTCTTTTCCTATTGCCTTCCACGTCAAGTCCAGTCTGTCTTGATTGGGGAACTGTCTCAAAACTGGTTATTTAACCATTAACAGTCTTTTTCACACGTCAGTGATGGTTTTATTCTGTTTGAAGATGTGATAGTTGTCTAGTATTTGTTTAATGGTGTTTTCTTTTTAATGGTGCAGGTACAGTAAGTACAGGTACGAACTACTGGTGCTCAATTAAAAAAAAATAAGACATCGCATAGCCTACTAGCCTGACTCAAAAGAGTTTAGTCAACAGAGACAGGGTAAGTTGATGGATTCCCTGGGTATAGAGGACTTAGTCAAGAATGGGTTACTTCTGGGGTGCGCATTCTCTCTTGCTGTTGACTTATAAATAGATATACTGCATCTATGTCCTAGAATGTGTTGCTCAGGAGTATCAAATTTGCCATCTTAAGGCAATGGCATAGATGGATAAATCACTGGCTCTGACGTAGAGGTCTTTGGCATAAGCTGATTTCAGTTGCAAAGAGTAACTCAAACATCAACATCGAAGAAACTCTTCACAGCAGCAGCAAACATTTTCTCACCTATAAAAGTGATGGTCTTAACCAGAGGCAGAAAGAGGACAAACCGTAGCTATAATAAAGTGACCTTGATTGAAATCTTAGGATGTCTCAAAAGAAACATAAGGCATGAGATATCTTCTGTTTTTATCATAGAACTTCAATTTCTGCTTCTCTCCCTTCCCATGGAAATCTTCAATAGAGGTTTTATGCGAGTTCTGTAAGAAAAACGACCTCGTCTGTAAAACAGTATGTTCATTTTTATTTGCAGGTGTTCAAGCTTTCCTCTTCTATAAAGTTTTGTAAAACATCTTCCTGCAAACATGCCTTAAGGTTTTTAGACTGGGGTATTATGGTTTTCATTTTATAGAGGAAAAGGAGTACCACATCATTCAGAACATTGATTCCCTACTATTCAAGGTTAATTAACAACTTCCGTATAAAGAATTCCAAATCCTACCTCCCCAAGTAGGCAATAACCATGCATGTGGATTTATCAGCACTATATGCAAATACTTCGGTATACAGAGACCAGGGCTGATGACCACATGGTTACAGGAGAATTCCCTAATGTCACCAATTTTTCAAATGTTATGTCAGGAAGCCGTGTTGACCCACTGTACAGTATATGTAGCAAATGAACCACCTGCAATGCCAATCTTTCAGGCACAAAGGCCAGGTTCCCCCCTCATTAAGGATTACCAAATGTGCTGCTCTATAATAAGTGAAATTATCTGCAGGCACTGTCTCATATTATGTGGCTTTTAAGCATTTTTGCAGGACAAATCTAGGCAGACCTTGATTACAGAGACATACTCTCAATAAAATTAATCTGTGATAAAAATGTGAGAGAAATTGAAAACAGGAAATTATGAGGCTAACGTGGCAGGGCCACAGTTAAAGATCGCAGAGTGTACCAATAGAGATAAGTGAAGTGCTATCCAGAATTTAATATCTCAAAGAAATCTGTCCATCTATGGTTGACTTTTTTTTGTCCCAGGTCCCTCTTGATGTCTGCCACTCCAATACGTTTAAACACCTCTGTGACCAGAAGCCCAATATGTTCTTGTGGGAAACCACCAGGCAGGAATATGGATGACTTAGTCCTACTAATGGCGAATCCAGAAAACCTTCCAAAAATTTGGAGGATCTGCAAGACTCTCAGACCAGACCACTCCGAGTCTCTTAAGAATACTAAAACATAATAAGCATACAATGCTACTCTTTCTACTGTATTTGATGCTCAGTCAGACTGTTACCTGGACATCCACCCCAACCTATTCCACTAGTTCACTTGCTACAGTGAACAGTAGTGGGGCCAGCAAGCAGCTATGTCTGATGCCACTCTGCACCTGAAGTGTCTGAAAAGGCTCTCCTGACCCATGCCAAAAGATCACCTTATTATAGCTGAACATAAATGAATAATTAGGAACAGATGGTCATTTTCGTCAGCATGGAAAACAAGTAGTCCCAACTTTCTACACTGTTGTTTTCAGGCCTGATAACTAATTATGTCTCCTTGAATTGTGGCTTTAAATCAAATGCCTCTCAAAGTATCACTGATAAAACAACCAAACCCTCGTTCGTCTCAAAATATGCATCAACTGCATCTATGTGTGACCTGCACTCAGTCAGCCACCCAGTGTTCAAACGCCACATAGTGCTTGTTTGCTCCAGGTACAACCACACCCTAAGAGGTAGGTAGCTGCAAATCAGAATGGCTGTGCCTTTGGACCCACTGGTGAAGCCAGAAGGGAATACTTGGTAGAGGCTGAAACAGGCCAGAAAATGGCATCTATTGCCCACCAGAACAAAATGTCTGGATTAAGATGGCTGCTGCCTTGAGAACTACTCCCCTCTTGATCTTTTCTAATAATCTATTAACATTCCGAGAGAGAATACACCCCTGGCACTGTTCCATCGGTAAGTCGTGATCAGCCACTGGGAAAAGTGTGGGGGTACACATTAAAACCGTTTTAGGTACATCATGAAACTAGCTTCACCATGAACTACCAAGAAGATTATGAGAAATTCCTCTTCTCTGCCTCAAACCCCTAATCCCTCCCTATACTTTGAGAACTTAAAGCAAATTGTGTAGATAAAACTAGGGCCAACAAGGCAACAAAACAACAACCGCATTCCCCTTTACCATTATCCCACCCTATTCTGCATTACACCAATCTTTGAACTAAGGTGAAAGGTTCCCCTTATGAAATAGGAATTGGTCAGCTTTCTAAAGGAGCGATCTAAATGCCCCTTCGGTACCTCCCCAACCGACGCACAACCCCCTACCTCACACTTAGTTCCACATCACCAAGCAATAATTTGGCCATCAAGAGACAGAAGTGTATCTTTCTAATGCAGGCCATAATCCCGGGTGCGTCAGGACGATGTTGGTTATGAGGATTGTCTAGAACTAGGGAGAATTTCCCATGTGTGAAACAACAAGGTCATCACCCAATTCAGCTCTGGCCTGAGTTGCGCCAGATTCAGGCAGCGCATACATAATCCTTAGACTTGTTGAGCAGGATCAATCTGTGCTGCAAGAACAGCTGCATGTATTTGTGGAAGATGAGTACCTGATAAAGCTCCGGGGGTCTGTTGGTGCCACTGCATTGAATTACATTCTTCCACCTATTTCTAGACCACCTTTGGGGTTTCTTAAAAAAAAAAAGTACGTGACTGGAACATGATCTTCAATTCAGCTGAAAATAGGAGCATGTATTGTATGCTTCTTGGCCTCAATTTCCTTTTGGCATTCTCAAATGTTTTTCGTGGATGATGGACAAGCGGGGTACAGACAGGAAAGATCATGATTGACTGAGTTACAAAGCAGTTGACATCGATCACAAGCAAAATGCAGGATTTCATTTGTCACTGTAATTCAAAATGCAGGCAATCACAATCACATAAGCACCCTGTGGGCCTTGATCAGAAAACATGAGAAGAGTTTACCAGACAGGAGTACAGATTGCAACTATCCTTCTAGAAATGTTCAGAGGACACACTTTCACAGTTTTCGGGGAGCTTCAAAAATCTTAGAGTGTTTCTACAGTGATACCCCTTTCATCTTCCACAGTGGCCTTCAGATTCCTAAAATCCTCAGAGTTTGGGGAGGTTTTCTGTAAGGCTTTCACTGTGTCCTACATTTCCAGTATCTGCCTCTTCGCTTCCATGATTCTGTCAATGGCCAGATGCAGGCCGTGTTATTATAGGATTTTGTCTGAATCCACTGCTTCTATTTTGGCATCCAATGCTTTCTTAGAGACGCTGATGGCCTGCAAGGCAGTGGCTATCTCAGAGGTGACAGACGTCCTGGTTTGAGGTTCCATAGTTGAATTTGACAGATGCATCCCGGGGCAACCATACTGAGCATATTTGGCAAGTGTGCCCTGCTTGCTCACCGTGGTGGTTTGTCCTTGGCCATTATAGTGATGCATTTCGCAGTGACCAATAAAATTATCTATAGGCTTCCAGGAAAGTGACCTCCCCAAAGGCACCAGAGGGTCTTTGAGGCCTCCACGTGGCCACACTAGAGTAGACCCACTCATACTAAGCAGCACCAGCAGTCAACTGCCAAGTGGAGAGCTCCTTCCTGGATTCCACAGGCAGCAGGAACAACAAGATGAGCGACAATGAGAGAGCAACAAGAGGAATCCACCAGACTTGAGGAAGACACAAATGATAACTTGCAGATCGACCTCTCCCCTCTCGATGCCCGACTCCCTTCTTTGTCCAGCCACCACATTAGGGTCATTATTAATGCCTTGATCAACTCAACATAAACCCCCATCTCCAAACTAGCTGTCGCCCAGCACACCTCATTAAAGATAGATACACAGCTGCATGTTATCAATGCGCAGAGAGGGCAAGGGAAGCAAGCAGGTTTTCACCAAGCTTGTCACCACGCCAGCCAACAGCTGGACCTTAGGGTCTGGATGGGGGCCATTCTCATCCCCACCGCATTGGGCCTCGGGTGGTTCAGAAGCCAAAGAACAAAGGCAAGGAGGAAGGGAAAACACCCACAGGCCAGTCAAAGATTTTCTGTTCCTTCTAGGGCAAACATTTGCTCACTACTTAGTGCCCTTCTTCCAGCTGCTAAGGATGGCAAAGACTCATATCCCCTGCCCACTCCAATTAGCAGACCCAGTCTTCAGAGGGGTGCTGAGGATTTCTAGAGAGGGGCAGGGGCAGAGACCTCACCTCACTCAGTGTGGGCTCCCTCACGGTGGGGGCAGCAGTGTGCTATCAACATACCTCATCACCACTCCAATCAAAGGTGGACCTTTCCTGTAGGCTTCAGCACCTCCGTGAGGCCCGGAGGCCGTCCCAGGTAACCGGACCGAGTGTTACCGCCTGCGATGAGCCCCTTTTCTGCTTCTCAGGTTTAGTGTGCACACAAAGGGGCCAAGTGGCAAGATGAGGCCCTACACAGCACTCATCTGCAGGACAGGTGGGGAGGATTAGGGAGTATGATTACAGGCATGTGGCCGAGCTCAGCTAAACCATGTCTGACATTTTGTAAAGGTTTGAATATGAGAGGTATTTCCAAAAAACATGCTCCTTCTCCGCTAGGGCTAAACAAGTGCTGATGAACTCCAAGAAAACCCATTTGAAGAGCCTCAAGTGTTTACTGATCCTCTCTGGTTTGTCTGAAAATAGTTGTGACTGACTGGGCTGTTGTAGCTGCTGATGGGTTTGTATTCAGAGTTGTTGCACCTAATTTCCACCTTGACATATTTGCTTTTGCTAAAAACAAGACAAGAACATACTTTCTACATTTTATATTTATTTAAGAAATATACATTTAAGAACTTTTCTAGGATCTCACTGGGCAAGAGGGAACGTCCTACTGGCTGTATTATATAATGAAAACTCATCTGATGGAGAACTTAATATTGAACAAATAGGTTTTAGAGGCGGAGCCTACTGTATTTCAGTGGGATATTACTGGGCCAGGTTTTGAAAGTGTCCACTAATAGGAGTCTTTTTGAGATTAATACCAGATGGAGAAAGCCCCCTTCCTGTTGTACCCGTCAATTTGTTTAACCTTCTTTTCCAGCTTAGATGCAATCCTAACAGACACATTTGTGGCTAGAATTTCTGATAGACTTGGCAAGTAGCACTTCTTGGTTAGATGCCCCTAAATGGATACACATGTTGTTGCTGTCACCTGCATATTTGAAAGCAAACCTGAAAGTTGTTTGTGCCAGAACAAGCACCTGGAAATTAGACTACTAACAGAAACATAGAACCTACCACAATGACTGAAGTGTTAAAATTAGTTTCAAAGACAATTGTAGGAACTTTTAGTAGCAGGTTTAAGCTTTCTCATCAAGGATGATTAAAAGAAATGTCAACGAGACTAATTTCTTGAACAAAAGCAATGGCAAAAACGTGAAGGGTTTCTTGGGTTCCCATCAATGTCATCAGAGTCTGATCACAATCTATAGATACCCATAGGCTATTTCACATTGTCTTAAAAACTATTTCAAATTCAATCATAACACATGAAAAGTATACCTAGACTGGGAACCTAAAACAGAAACAAGCTTCAAAATAGGAATTAACTCTGGAGAACAAATATGTCAAGAGACAGGATAACCATGGACAATCAAACTAAAACATTTATCAATGGAAGGGGTTTTTCAGTGTTTCTGCTGTGAAAGTCTGCAAAATGGCAATGGCCCTGGCCCTAAAAGAATCAGGAAACGCTAAATGTATGGTCATCCCTCTCATGCTAGAGAATAACTCTATTAAGGATCCCCATGCTAGAAAACATAACTTGGCTTATCTACAATAACCAAATATTGCAAACTGTACAAAGTTTTTGATTTTCTCCGAGGCCAACTACATGGGATAAAGAGCAATGTACAACAAACATACCTGCAAAATCTTTCACATTCACGTTGGCCCCCAGTCTAATCAATTCTTTAACTTGAGCAACATCTCCTCGTATTGCCGCCATATGCAGAGGGGTCTCTCCTCGTTCATTTCTTTTATTAACTTTGTCTTTTTGTCGTGTAGAGGAGCTTGGGGTTTTCTTCTGTGGCGGTGTGGTTTGTAAAGGGTGGTTTGGGGTGGAATCTGTAATAGTAACATTTAAGTTGAATAGAAATTCTGGTGTACATAGTTTAACACCACAATCCTTTAAAACAAAGGCCATCATGTCTTTACAAAAAACAAAAACAAATTACAAGCAAAGTTGGTGTGTTTAGATTGGGCTCATTTTTCAGTCCTTGAAATATCTTAATACAAGGAGCGTGCAAACTTTGAACTAACAACATGCAACAATCGGGCATTAAAAACAAGTGAGAAACATGACCATAATACAACAGAATGGATAAATATCTGAGAGCAGCCAAAGCAGTGCTTAATTTGTGCTTGTTGTTTCCGGCGTGGAGCAGCAGCACTTATTTTTGAGGGCAGGCACTTATTTTTCTGCCGGACGCATTTACTGTGAGCAATAGACACATATTGAAAAAACGAGGAATAGAAAAACGAAAAAGCGTCACTATGGGAGAAAGCAGAAAGCTGCAAGAGTGAGCTGAAGGGGCAGCTGAAGGGGCAGGTTTTGGCTTTAAATGGATTGAAGAAGTCCGAGATGGTTCAGGATAAAGCTGCCTCAGTATTCCGTGTTCGCACATTTAATTGCAGCAGACACATAAGAAAATCTAATAGTACCTTCATAGTAGATTTAAAGCTTATTTCCAAGATGCAACCTTATAGAAATTTAACATAATAAATAATACAAATGAAACAAATAAAAACAAATCTAGTTGCCATACTTAGTACTCTTAATCTAAAATGAACCGTTTTAAATTACCTTTCCCTTAAAAATAAAATCAATTACACACATTCAGCACCTAAAGCTCACCAAGCTCATTCAAGTTTTAACATCCTAGCAACATATAATAATTTCCAGTACTTGTTAATTTGTTCTTCATGGGCTATGTCAATGACTACACCTTTTATTTGGATTAAAGCGACTCATGCTTTGCTTTGCATACGATTAATGCCAAAGTTCCCTGCTCTCTCATAGTGCTTTGTGTATCACCTGTGTAAAAACAGTAGTCCAGGTGGGACAATAACTCCCAGTGCCCTCCACACATATATTAATACTAGGAAGCCAGTAAATCTCTTAATATATCTAGTATGTCTTAATCAGTCAACACTGTTCCCAGTCAAGGGAAGGAGGAGCAAATATGCCTAAAAAGATCCAGGTTTCTTCATTAATGCTTTTTGAGGCCTTCACATGTCTGCCATGTCTGTCTTGTCAGGTTTTCCACTGTAAATTGGAAAGTGTTTTTAAAAACATGATCTGCACTTCCCTCAAGCCTCAAGAAACTGTTTGATGTACAATCCATGAAAGTTTTCACTGCCTAAGAAATAGAATGATTGTGTCGATTTCTTGCAAAATTAGGATGAGTGAATGCCTTTTAATGTACTGTATCACTGCCCACTTGATTCTACCATCCAGCCCATTAACATTCGCACACAGCATAATTATTTACTTTAGTCTCCAGAGATTAAAAAACTAAAACTGATACTATATACAATATCTACTGTTCTCACTGCATAGCTTCATTATTCCCATGGAAGGTCTCTTATTGCATTGATGCTGACATTCTATCAATTCTGAGTCTGCTGTTATGGCACTGTAATATCTCACTTCTGGTGTGTAAGTTACCTTTACCGCATCCTGCTCCTTAAGTGAGATTGCGGTCTTGTCTAATAAGCCAACTGTCGCTTCTGGGGTTCTTGACAAACTAATTCCGCACTGAATATCACTGACCTTCGCAGAATATATCCACATGTATTGCAAATTCAGTAAACACCAACATTTTAAATTACTCTAGCTGGAGCAGTCCCTTTTTGTGCTGCTTGAAGCATAGCGCCTCTAATCTAATATTTGTGGTTCCCGCTGCGAGAGATCCAAGCAAAGAAACCAGAAGGTGGATTGAAAAACATGGCAGGTAAAACGAAGTAGGCCCACTGCACTTACCATGATGCAGTTCGAGAGACCTTACCCTCTCCACAACTGTCCACCATTGTTTGAAGAATAGTTCGGAGTTTACTACCTCTGCCCCCCTCTGGCATACCAATTATTCTAATGCTGATCCTCAGTGCAAGGCTCTCAGCATGCTTACCCCCAGTCTCAAGGTGTTGTGGGCTCTCAGCTAAGAGTTTGCTTTACATTTGCTAAAGTAGGTCTAGCTAAATACTGCTGTGTATGTCACCAAATCCACAGCATTCTGGAGATATTTCTATGCAACGAAACACATTCACTTTTCCTTTCAGGAAGGTCCATGATCCAGTGATCACTTCAAAAGAATTTCTGTGAAGGTGCTCTTTTTTGTTGCTCTCTGGGAGGATGCAATGTTGGGGAATGGGGTCTCTCCACCAGGTTTAAACCTTTGGCATATTTTTATTTTTGCGTAGGTGGGTCATCTGTGCCTACCAGGACTATACCTCACCTTCCTGCTCCTCAAGTGTTACTCTTACTCTGCCAACTCTGAGTGCTTCCAACGGGGCACAAGTGGATTGGGTGCTGCTGACCAATCAGCAGCTTCTGGTCCTCACTCAAGTCAGTGGTTGCCCAAGTAACTCATGTCTGTATGAGACCGCGATAAGTCCCCAAGACACCAGTCTCCTCATTGTGATACCTTTGCACTTTGCTTCTTTAACTTGGAAAAAGGGTTGCAGCTCCAATGAAGGTGGCAATGCTTCATCAGTCTCCTGATGCCCTACATTTCAACCACCTCCAGCTCTGGATCTCCTTGGCCAAGGAACAGACATCACAGACGAAGATCTCTCTCGCTCCTATACACTGACATTTAAATATCTGGAGGCGAGACCAATGTCTGACTATTCCGAATAGCCTGAGCCACAAAAAGAAATGAGAACCATTTGCGGTCACCAAATACGATTTTTTGTTACACATTTATGGTGGATGGAGAGCAGAACAAAAGGGACTTGTGTCCTCGCCAGTACTGGCGTGGTCACCCCACTGTGTAACTCTTTATGGTAAACACTGTGTAAGTAATATGGGTAGCTGTTGCTAGGTACAATTTGTCTCGTCTCCATGCATGCCTGTATGTCTGTGGTAAGGGGAGGAAAGTAGTAGGTCTGGGTGGAGAACAGGAGATCAGTTAACTAATTATTAATGTTAAGCAATGTGATAAGTCTTCAAAAAGGATCTCTGTAGGATTATTATTATTTTTTTAAACAATTCAGGCCTATTTGAGAGAAACTGTGACATGCAGCACCCTTTTGGTCAAAATGGCAGGATGGTTACTCGTTGACAGCATGGTTAAAGAGGTCTGAGTAAACAGTTGGGATAGCACTGAAGCTGAAATAACTTCTATGTGGATACAATGATATTGCTTGATACACACTTTGAAAGAACACTGTTTATGTGTCTTATTTCCAATCTGTGAGCACTAAAATACCAAGGCCCTCTGTAATGAACTATTATTTAAGTAAATTAGATTAAAATTCTACAGATAAGCTTACAACGTCCATTTACAAAATAATTCAAACATGAACATTGCACTACTTGCATAGGTCAGAAAATGATGTACATCAGTGCAAAAGACAGGATTACTCAAAAAAGTAAAACAATTTAACAACAAATGTGAATCTGTGGACGAGACAAGAAGCACAGCAAAGATGGATGTTGTCACCTGGACTGTTGTCTCTTGCCGTCATCTGCATGAGAAGGGCCATCTGCTTGCGTTCAGACAGAGGGTAACCAAACAAAATACTAACAGGTGTAGATTTCTTACTTCCCGTTTCCTTTTTCATTTTTTTCTTCTCTGGACCTTCTTTGTCTAAAAGTAAAGGTTGTACGAAATAATCAAATACATTCACCAACAGCACTCAGTGCACAGTATCATGAAAACAATTCTGATAATACAATGGATGTGAACAATTGCACCTCTGAAACGAACATTAATTATTTTCAGGCAGTGAAGTAATTTCTAGTAACTAGAAAGTGATTTACTCTTTACCTAACCTCACAACAAACTCTTCAGTTCAAATCTTTGACAGTTTTGAATCACTTCTGCTCCCAACAAGCAAACAGTTTTAATTAGACAACACTGAAGTGTACTTTTAAGGTGCCAATTGAAAAGCAAAATGGAACGCATTGTCAAATTTTATTTTAATTCAGAATAAACATTTTAGAGTATTTACTTATGATTTCTTGGGGAACATATGCCACTTGGCACTGAGTCAGAGTGCGAAGAGGATAAGAACAAGAAGATAAGAGGACCGATCCTCCTGGATAATGTACATTGTAAAATAGCTCAGAAAGGTACATTCACAGCTCAAACTAGTTGCATGCCAGCACCCTTTCTATGACTGTCATTCTTCAGACAGCCTTGGATTAATGAGCGGTTTTACAGCCTCTACAAAGGCTGCCCGGGGCAGGCAAGAGATGAACCCCCATTAGCAGTACGCTGTGGTCATAGTTACCCTGTTGGAGTTCAGCTACTTCAGTCAGTCTTTCTTTATAGCGACGGACCAAGTATGCCTGGTGGGACAAAATGGTCATCAGTTCCCTATTGAATAGGTAAGGGTCCTGCTTTTGCTGCAGAGTAGAATCAGTTTCTTTCATGGTTCAAGTACATTTTTGTTATAGAGTCCCGTGATGCCAACTGCTGATCATAAGTTGTGGTTCTGTTTGTCGTAAAGGACAGTGGCTCTGATAAAGTCTACTTTCTCTATGCCAGAATGGATGTGCAGAGCATTTTTATGGATGTTTTTCTAGTGGCAGCTAGATATGTGCTACGTCATCTCTTCTCCTACTGACCAAGAGTAACGTTTCAAGCTTGGAGAGACAACCACTTCTGGATATGTTAGTAATCACTTTGGCTGCAGAGTTCTGCAAAACAATTCGTTTTTTTCTTGTGCCAAGTAACAGAAGCGATTTGGTTTAGGTCCTTGAAAGGGTTTGGAAATAGTGGCCTATGGACTGCTCAAGGGAATATTAAATCATCTTTAACAGCTTGTTAAAGTGGTTTTAAGGATCTACCACTGCACTGACTTGCAGAAATAGTAGGGTTAAAGAGGACTTCAAACACCGCTTGTGGAAGACATGTATCCTCCTGCAAGGGAAGATTATCCACCACGGCTTCAGGCACTTCATAAATATGCTAGAGGATTACTGAAGTCCAAAGTGTAGGACATTAAATCACCAGTGCCCTTTAAAGTATTACTTTTAAGGAGACGTGGAAATAAACTTCAGTGTAGTCCAAAGCGCAACACATAGTTTCTACATTGCAGATACGACAGGAGCTCCCCTCTGCCAACGTTTCCATCTTGCACAACTGCTTTTAGAAGAACTTGCTGATGAAGGGAAAGTCTAAAGTGAGGAAGATGCGTTTACCTTTCCTCTGCAGCAAGCACCTGGAGTAGGTCATCTGGTTTAATTTGTGGGACAACACAATCACACCTTTCCATAGGAGCACCTGAACCACTGACAAAACTGTTTCACTGACACCCTCTTGGCCTCTGATACACTCAAATAACTTTAGCATACACCAGTTGCTGAAATGCCCATTACTGACATGTCTGAAGTGATTGTGTCTGACATGGAGACTTTTAGGGAAGGAATTCCTCTCTGGCAGATTAGAACCACTTTGTGGCACCAATCATGCTTGCCTCTAGTCTGACCAAATGCTCAGTGATCTATCTCTCCGATGGTGCTCAAGTCCTTTGGCCCTTTTGTGGGTACTGGTGCTGTTAGTCATATAGGGCAGGCTAGAGTAGAATGCAGCAGTAACTTTGGATGGTAAAACCTCCAGGAGTAAATTATCTTGCCTTATTGTCAGCCTCCCATTTAGGTTTCCCCACACCTTCACTGCCTTCACTGTGCTAGGGACAAACTTGATGGACTGATGCACTTTGCTGACCCTTGCCTAAGAGATTGTCACCCACGAAGGACAGGTCTAGCACGCTGGTCTGCATTTCTGGCCTGAAACTGGTTCATTACAGCCATACATGTGGAATCCAGTGGCCGTCTCTGTGGGCACAGAGGGAAGAGAAACAAGACTCTAGGAACAATGGTGTGTGGCTGCTATGAACACCAGTTCTGATAAGAAATAGTGTCAGAACATGGGGGCAGGATCCAGGGTTCTAAATTTCCACCACAATGCCAGGTTCTTGAAGAGCTTCTCCACTTTATTTAGAAGTTGGATCCTTGCAGTGGCTTTCTTCACTCAAATCATAGTCAAGTGCGAGGGAGTTTTTCCTATATTTGTGCTCCCTAAAGAATCCAGGATGGAGGTTACTGGCTCCTCTTCGGAAGTTTCGATGTCCACTGTAGTTTTGCTCAATTAGTGCTCGACCTCCTAAGTGGCAGAAGTCATATACTCCTTATTTTTGCAGGAATCCACAAAGGGAATTAAACATATTCTTTAGACATCCTGGGTCCCTCGGGAGGTTTATCCTTCTGCTCATGTTGTAAACCAGCTGCATAATTACAAAGCCATTACAAACTGCACCACACTTCTCTTGAAGACAAGGTCAACATCACTGGTGGCACTCAGCACACCCGCAGAGAAGACACTATCAAACTGGAGACTAAGGAAGGTAAAAAAAACATAAAACAAGGCATTAAGCCTGTTCCATCTACGGGGCGTGGCCAAGATGCTGGCCAGAGTGGCCGCTTTCTAAAGAGCTCCGCTCGGGCCCGACAATAATCTGCTGAATCTCCTCTCCTGCACCGCCCCGAACGCTGCACTCCTCCTCCCCCCTGATGCGGGGGTGTGCGATTGGCCGGGGGCAGGCTCTTGACTGCGGGCTCGGGTGCGCCTCGAGGTCAGGCCCACAGAGTTCAAGGCCTCGGCCGCGGAGCTGTGGTGTGGCTGCACAAGGGAGGCGCTTCCCGTGAGGACACGGCAGCGCCTTCGTGTTCACTTTTACAAGCCCAGCACACCTGCGGGCCAGAGGGAGAAGGAGCAGGAATTTGCCTGCTAACTATTCTGGGACCGGGCACGCCCGCGGAAGATCACCGGTCGCCTGGAGGCCCAGTTGCCCGTGCACCGGCGGGCGTGCCGCGCCTCCTGCGGCGAGGGGGCCCCACCCCTCTGGCGACCGGATGGCCTCCTGAAGGACAAGCCAGTGCACAGTCGGATGGAGGAGGTTAAGAGGGGTTCTCTAGTTGAGGGGATCCCTGGAGGGAAGGATCAGACTACCCAGTCATGTGGACAGCTCCTCTGGCAGGTGGCGCGATAAGTCCTACTACAGTGTAGGTTGAACCCCCGGGGACCCCTTGCATCTACTACCAGCGCGGGACACTGGAATCACGGCAGCCGGCGGGCTGCGTGGGAGCGGGGCTACATGGGGCTGGAAAGGTCAGAAGAGGGCACAGAGGTGTTCTGACCGCGGTAGGGGCGCCCTCAGGGCAGGATGAACGCGTGGCCTGGACCTGGGCCTAGAGGACAACGGCACGACACAATAGACCCCTCTCTGCTTGAGGAAGGACTGTGCGGCCACTTACACAACACTAAAGGATCCCCAAGTGGCACACATCCGCCGCCAGCATATCCGCGTCTACAGGAGTGACCGAAGTTCCGGTAAGGCCGTCCTGGCAGATGCTTGGTGCGTTGGCCGCCCAGCGTGACGGCCTACCCCAAGGATCGTCGAGGTGGGCTCCAGGGGCATTCTGGCCAAAACCAGCAGAGAGAATTTCTGGGGCAGACTGGGCCTTTGTGGCAGCACATACCATGTTGTGTGACGGGGTGCGAGGCCGATGCTCTGCGTGGTGTTCGATCGGCGCAACTGTTTGCTGTGGATCAGAGCCGCGAGCGATCATGGTCAAGCCAAAACTGCCCACAGCGCAGCAAACTGCGGATGGGGAAATGCCGCCCCCGTGGGGGCTGCTGGAGACCAAGCTGCTGCGCTACACCAGGTGAATGAGACATTGCGAGCTCACTCTGCGCAATTTGATAAGCTCTTACAAGCTGTGCTAGACACTAAAGTGACTTGAGGGGAAAATTGATTCAGTGGCACTGGAAGTGAACCTACTCAGAGTGGTTCACCGTAAACTGGCAGACAGAGTCACCGTTTATGAAACTGCACTCACCACAATTCAACCCGACATCAGAGAACGACGAGACCAACTACAGTGAATGGAATCGGAGGTCCTTCAGCTGCAGCACAGAGCAGAAGACACGGAGGGCCGCTCGTGGAGGAACAATGTCGGATTTATGGGTTTCCCGGATCGAGTGGAAATGCCAAACGCTGAAGCATTCCTAGAAAAGTGGTTAAAAGACACAGTGCTATTACATAATGCGCTTCCGGCGCTCACAGTGGAACGGGCTCACCGGATTCCAGGTAGGCCACTGTGTCCGGGGGCTCCGCCTCAGCCCCTAATCGCACGTCTCCTCAACTTCCGTGACAGAGATCAGATCCTGCAGTGCTTCAGGTCACAGGGCCCCATACCGATGGACAATATTGTTATCACAGCTTATCCTGACTACACAGTTGAGGTACAATGCAAACGGGCCTCTTTCATGAAGGTCAAACAACTTCTACGCGATAGCAACATCACTTACTCTCTGCTGTTCCCGGCACGTCTCCTGGTGATAGATGGAGAGAGGACCTACATCTTCCCATCCCCGGAAGCCACCTAGACTTGGTTGCACGCTAAGGGACTGGTTGACCCAACTAAAGATGACTCCAAACAAGATGCATGGCTCACTCACTGACCCCGTAGGAGGAGGAGACCTGGAGCCGGGACGTACCCCTCTAGATCGCAAGCGGCGGAGAGCCAGGCACAGGCCTTAGAAGATGCTAATTTGCTCACCTCAGCGCAGTATTCTGCCCGCCGTGAGGACAAGACCATGAACTCAAACTTATCGCAGGGCCACTCCACTCCCTCCACCTACCCATCAATATTTGACCCAGAGCTCCCCCGCGCACAGCAGATTATATATAATCTCACCCAATGCCACAGGCTCTGAACAATTCACCTGGATGACCTCCAGAGCAGACATGCGCCTCAGTGGCGCACACAGACAAAAGCACACCTGGCTCAGCGACGGAGGGTGCACTATGTCAGTTCCAGTGTTTCTGCACTATAGTCCTCACTTGCTGGCTTGCCCGGCTGCCCCATCGGGGACGGGCCTCTGTGTCATCACCTATGTGGACAGCGGGATGCCTGGGGCTTTGTGGGAGTGTAGATTATCCTGATCGGGCCGCGGACTACAGAATTTATGCCTTTTACATCTACGCCTCCCCACATCCATATGGGACACCAAAGGGACCTTGTTCGGACAGATTTTACCTGTTGTGCCAACATGTTACAAGTTGGGTGTTGCCCTGTAAGTTCTCTTTTCTAGTACGCACCTCTTTATTATACCTCTCTTTACGTTTATCGGTGGTGTGGGCTGGGGACAACTGGGGAGGGTGAGAGGGGAGTCTGCAGGTGTCGATGTTTTCCACAATGTTCCTACCCCAACGACGAGTCTCACTAATGCCTGTTCCACTTCGCTTTCTCACACTGACATGGGCATGGACACGGATAAAATTTTGACATGGAATGTGAGAGGCATGGCTAGTGCCACCAACCGTTGTAGGGAATACAGGTACCTTAAAAGACATAGAATGCAAATAACTATACTGCAAGAAACGCACCTATCTCCAGAAGTCCTACGCAGCCTCAATAGAAAATGGCCTGGGCTAGTTTATGGTACCACGACCTCAGCATTTGCTAAAGGGGTGCTGGTGTGGATTGCCCCAGGGGTCCCCTACACAGTAGAGCACCATAGGCTTGACGCAGATGGCCGATACGTCCAATTAGAGGGGTCCATGGACAGTAGACCACTAGTCATAGTGGGATTATACGCTCCAAACTCGAAACAAGGGGACTTCTTATTGTCAGTCACCCCCCAACTCCTCCAGGATCCGTCGCTACATAGTATATGGGGCGGCGATCTGAACTGTGTGCCAGACATAGACAGGTCCCACCCCCCATTCGACGGCACCCCTAGCAGGAAAACTTCTCTGGTGCTGCAGACCTGGATGCTAGAAGGGAGACATAGTGATGTGTGGAGATTCCTACACCCACTAGACAGGGAATACTTCTTTTTATTTCCCGGTTCACCGTCTCCATACCTGCATAGACTTGTTACTCAGCTTGGCTGGGCTGACCAACAACTTTACCAAGGCCTCATACCTGTCGAAAACTATATCGGATCACTGCCCTTTGACGACCTCCATTCAATGGGGTAGGACGCGCGCACGCATTCCCTCCTGGCACCTGCAGCCAAACTTGCTACTCAATCCTCCATTTCGCCAAGAGCTGGCGGGGCACATAACTACTTATTTCGCAAATAACGGGGGTGGCGTTGTTGTGGGCAGTGGAATGGGACGATCATAAAGTGTTGGTGAGAGGCCTAAGTCTATCGGCGGTGGGTGGAGTGCGACGCACGCTCATGCATGAGCTGCTGCAGATTGAGTCTGAGCTTCGGGAGGTGGAACACGGGGTGGCGTCAGGCGCCATAGCTCCGGAGGCTTTGCGCGCAACACGCACTGGACCGAGGTCGACTCGCGTTTGCGAAAGTTCGACTACCGTCACTATGTCACCAAGACACGCTCCGAAGGAGACCGCTCCAGCAGGCTGCTGGCACGGTTGGTACGCAGCGAACAACAGCGCACTCACATAGGAGCCATTCGACTGGAATCCAGTGCCGTGGTTAACACACAATCAGAAAACGTTCAGGCAATACTACAGCACTTTGTACGTGGCAAGGTCCCCCCAACATCAGCGCAGCTGGCAGACTTCGTCCACACACTCCCCCTGGCCTGCCTTTCCACATTCCAACAGCTGGAATTGAAAAAACCCATAGACCCTGAAGAAATTCAGCTGGCTTTGCGACAACTGGCCCGCAACAAAGCTCCGGGCAGTGACGGACTCCCAACGGAATACTATCATACATTACTCCACACAGATAATTAAACCATATCTGGAAATGCTGCAAGAGGCTTTCACGAAGGGACAGCTCCCGGACTCGCAGCGCGAGGCAGTAATAGTGGTTCTCCCTAACACAGGTTGTGACCCATTGGATGTCCGATCATACCGTTCCCTATCACTGTTAAATCTAAACTGTAAGCTACTGGGGAAGGTTCTTGCGATCAGTCTTCTGCTGCTGCCGTCTCTGGTTCATGAAGACCAGTCAGGATTTATCTCTGGTTGGAACACCTTCATTAATATACGATGCCTGCTAAGGCTCATCTCTGATGCCCCAGAGTCTGAATATGAACGGGTTGCGGTGTCCCTCGATATAGAGAAGGCGTTTGACACACTGGGCTGGCCCTTTTTAATGGAGGCACTGGGGCGTATGGGGTTCGGGAAAGTATTCATGCAGTGGATCTCAGTGGGGAGAGTGGTGATCGCAAAGATGATTATACATCCATGGCTGCTATATCACTGCTCTGCGCTGCCGATAGTAATCCCCTGAGTATTCTTTAAAACGCTGAACAGTCTGTAGACTGACTTAATATGGGGCTGCGGACGACGGCGAGTGGCACTTGCCGACACACACTTACCGCTCATGCAGGGGGGCCCAGGCACCCCACACTACGAGCTGTATTATGCGGCAGCGCAAATACATTGGACTTCGCGCTGGATGCTGGATTCCCCCAAACTCGGAGGCAAGGATGGTACACTCCTCCTTGGGTCATACTAACATGCTGCGAAGGCTGTTAGACCATAGCAGCCCCTCGCGTCACCACAACATCCTGTTAGACACAGCCTGCAGATGTTGGCGCCAATACATACTGGATGGATACCAGGTTCCACACTACTCGCCCAGGATTCCCCTGCTGTCCATTCCAAGTGCCTGGAAACTGGCTGAACAGCACAGGCTGACCTCAAGGCACACAAACGGCATACAGACAATAGGGGACATATTAGAAGAGGGTCAATTCACAACCTACACCACACTCGCGATCACTCATGACTTGGGTCGGGGATGGTTTATAACACACTGCGCTCTACAGCAGCTCGTACGCAGCACGTGGCATTGCGGGGAACGTGAACCCCGTCCGCCCCATCTTGCATGATTTACTAGCCGGCCTGGGAACTCAGTACAGCACATCTCAGATATATGGTATCCTGCTCAGGAGCCCGGATGTGGCTCAGGCAAGAGCGAAGGCCAGGTGGGATCTGGTTCTCCCCACACCGCTGACACAACAGGCATGGAACACCGCACTCAGTCTGACACACGAAGTACCGCGTAACCCTAGATTCCGTTACACACAATTCAATTATTTACATCAAACCTACCTATCCCGCATCGGCTCCGGCGCATGTTCCCCCAAGCTAGTCAGGAATGCCCAAGGTGTGGCGACCCGGATAATACCTTCTTCCATATGACGTGGGATTGCCCCCCTGTGTTGCAGTCCTGGCACGCCATAACCTCATTAACCGCTGAATTGTTGGGTCACCCATTGTCCCCCACACCGAATCCTGTTCGCTAGGTGTCAGCCCGAGGTCCAAGGGAGGGCAACAGGTGCACAGATGCATCGAACTGGCATCTGTGCTGTTCAAACGCCTCCTGGCGATGCAATGGAAGGCACCGAACGTGCCGGACATGCACCGCTGGACAGGCGACCTGCTGAAATGGGCAAAGGCACAGGTACTGCATTCACTCTGGGATGGAGGGTTGACGATCAAGGGATTGGACACATGGGACTCCCACACTGTCTCAATTGAGAATAAAGACGACACACTCCCCCCATGAAACTACTGGCAATTCTACTCGACACATACATCTCACACATCCATCGCATTGCTAAGGTACGAGGACAATGGGGCACGCACATGGGAAAATGTTCCAACATAAGGCCTCACTCTCCACACGGCGGGGTTTCATATAGCTGATTAAGATACCTGGAGGGATACTCCCTGGGCCCGACAATTGTTGCCTGTAACCATGCCACCCAACACACATGGTGTAGAATGACGGACACCGCGTGCACGCCCTGGCGTTCCTTAGCCGGATCCACAGCACCCACACAAAGTTGGGCACCCTATCACGCGCAATGCTCACAACGACAGACCGGTGCGGCTATCAGCCTCCAACCACTAATCAGCTGTTAACTTCAGTGAAAGACTTAAGTAACTGAGCAAAAATAATATAGTTGAGGGTGCGCCCGCGCCCCCGCTGCCTCCCCTGCCCCCCTTCCCTCTACCCCTCCCACCCGAGGCCAACTGCAAGCAGTCTCTAACTTACTCCTCTGTATGTTTCAACCTTTTAACATCTTTTGATCTTTCAATACCGTTATTTTTTCTCTACTGTGGATCACCAGGTTGGTATTATGGTACAGATTGCGCTGTTGCGCTTGAATGCATATGACTTATGTTATATATCGAATGACAATAACGAGATTTTTTTTATTTTATTTTTATTTTTTTTAAGTCTGTTCCATTTACGCAATCAAGATCTGGAACATCATCTCCACAGACATCAGGACTGCTCCAATATAGGACAGTGTTTACAAAGCACCTCCTTAAAGAACATTACATTACAATACGGTAACAATACACTTCTGCTTCCAGATTCCAGCTACCTCTGTCACTCACTGAGTGTATGATCAAGTTTAACCTTGCACAGCATCCAGCTGCCTTTTTGCTAGGTTTGTGCCATGCAAATACCACACAATTGCATAGAGTTCGATCTCTCTCTCTCTCTCACTAGCACTGGCACTCTTGCTTCTGCCTTGTAATTGTTTCTTTTACCTGAAGGAGCTGTTTCTCATCTGCTTCTCATTTTGCCTCTCCTTTGCCTCCATCCTCCTGGCATCATTCAGCAGCCTTCATTCAACTTTTCAATCCCCAATGTCATAGACAAGAGAGAATACAGTGGTTGACATCAAGGGATGCTACGCCAAAAACGCCAACGTGAAAGGCCTTCATGCTGGACTTGAGAAATGTGTCAGAATGATGTTGGAGGCTCTGCTTTAAATATCTGCACCCTGATGAGGCAGAGGCCACCATGCATCAAGTGTGACTGCATCAGGGACTGCCAGAATTAGGTAAATTTAGAGGGGCATATAGGGTGTGCATGAATTCAGCAGTATTAAGATAAGGCTCCCTGTACTCTGAGGATACTGTGGGGTGTAGCAAGGATAGTTGTGGGGATGCTCAGGATCCAATGGGTTCTCCAGCCTGGTGGAGTTTAGCATTTGGAATTTTGGATGAGGGGGACAGTATTTGAAAACCCTTTGGCCATTTCCTGGATTTTTCACATTCCTGTTTAGACTTGCTTTTGGGGCGATCTTGCATATCTCACAGTTTCTAACACATAGGCTGTACACTACTGCAGGTGTGGGTCATTTCCCTAAATGTCTCTGACAACATGTGCCTACTTCTTCTTAAGCTGCATTTGAAAATCAGAAAGTAAGCTACCTTAAAGAGGATATACTGGTGAATTTCCAGACCACAAACTAGCAAACAAGAGAGTCATTTAACACATATGAAAAGTGAAAATCTCTTTGGGAGGGAAGGTGAAGAACTCTCTTGCATTAGAATGAGTGGTTAAGAATTGCAACCACGAAGGTGCTAGAGGGAAAATTCACTGCGCGACAGGGGCAGAAATGAGCTCAACTGACTACAGAAAATACGTACCATGTTCATTGTTTTTATTAGGGTATTGCCAACTTACAATGGGCGGAATACACAAATAGAAATCTACTGACTACAGTGACGATGCAAGTTTCTTCTTTCCTCTCACTCTCATTATGCTGCTTAGGTCTGCTGTCAAAGATGGACCCTCTAAGCATGGTCCTTTGCAACTGATTCTCTGCACAAAAAAACAGGTAGGTAATTTATACACACATCTATATTCTACGTAATTGCCTGTCCATTAAATTCTAGATCAACGGCTTTTAACATTGTGAGGATCTCTACTAGATCACTACTGGAAGATAAGGATCCCTAAGCCTTTTTCACATTTCATGCATCATCACTTTCTTCTTCTACACCATCTTTTCACTACCTCCTTCTGTATGTACGACCTTGCATCTCACTCACTTCAAACCCTTCTCCCTTCACCCCTCAGCCCCAGCCACACACACACACACACACACACAAACCAGAACAGAACATACCCATTTAACTGTGAACACTTTTGGCCATGTCAATATAGCAGCAGCTTTGTACCGCCATCACACACTTTCACATAGTCACAATTTAGCAGACTGGACAAGGTTATCTACAAGAAGTTATATTGGTCTCGTTATTCAAGTTTGTCTTCAAAACGACACTGGAAGCAGGCACTAATACTCCTATAAATGTGAAAGGTTGAAATATTTAAGGAAAACACCTTAGTGGCCAACAGCACACCAGTCATGCACGTTGGCCGCCATTCCGCAAATTTGGGACTCTTGTATCCCTTATAATTAAGGCAGTCATTTTAATGGTTGGACATTATTTAAATTTCAGCTGAAGGGATTTTGGCAGTTGTAGTCCATGTGGGATATTTGAAATGCTTCAGGAGAGTCATTTCTTGACCTACTTCAGTTTAAAGCTAAGCTACTTTTTTAATCAGCCGATCCCTACTAGTGAACAATTTTATGGTGAAGCAGAGATGTCTGAGGACCAGTTTGATGAGATCCTAGAAGAGGAATCAGAGGGTATGGTAAAAAGAAAACTTGGGAAGTTGATGTGGTCGCTAGATGACACAATAAACAAGAAATCTGATCCACTTTCTAGCAAACAGTGTTTTATGAACTGAACAACCTCAATGCTCAGGATGTATAGGTAAGACCCAAAGACAACTGGCTTCAGGTGACGTGCATAATAGTAAAACCAAGAAAACAAAGGTAATGGGGGAAGATTTGACAGACACTTGATGGTGTTGATGACAGGATTATTGCTTCTAGCCCTGTGGATGGGCAGGATAAAGGCCCGGATGTTCCCACAGGCACTGAAGTGATGGGGCTCTAGAGCCAGAATTCACTTTCTCTTACTGCTCAGAATTTGATTCCGATCACAAGAGTGTCAGAAGAAAAGGAACATCAGAGGAGGCATCTAAGGCCTCAGGATCAAAGATGGGCATAGTTGATCCTTTGAAAGAGGAAATGTTATACCCCTTTTAGTAAAATGCTCTTTATCTCCTGAAAGGGTGCTGTCACAGCATGTAGCTGATTACATTTCTTTTTGGTTAAGAAGGAAGATATCTAAAGAGGTAAGATCTTGGCTGAGATCCAAGTGCCTTGGCCCTTCCTTTCCTGATAAGGTCACTGTGACCCCAGATTTGGATGCCAAGGAGGAGGCATGTATTAATAAAAAAATGGCAAAGACCGAGGAAGGGCCAAGACAGATTATTGAAGTCGTGCCAAGATCATCGTTTGGACGTTACTGGTCCCCTGACCAAGGTGTTTGAGATGGCTGAGGGTGCCTATCTCAATGAAATGCCAGTTGATGCTAAGGAATTGCACCAGTGGGCTCAGAGAGCCATTTGCCTCTTGGGCAATGCTAACACTGCTCTCTCTATCGAGAAAACAAAAGAAAGTATTCTCCCCAAGATCGTTAGGTAGTTGGAAGGGAGTTCCATCTATCAGGGACGCCTCTTCAGAGATTATTTTTATCGAAGACATGACCAAATATATCAGAGTCTTTAGCTCCACACAAAAGTCACAAAAAGATGTCAAAAAATGTTTTTCAGGACAGGGTTTTTAGTAGGGCAGAGAGAACGAATGGTCGGTAGGACAGCTTACATCTAGTCCCTACATGGGATATGGTACCAAGTTCACCCACACAGGTTCAGGGACCTACTAAGGTTTCTACCCCCAGACACAAAGGTTTTGTGTTAGGTCTCTGTTGAAATTGGTACCAGAAGAAAATGAGATCAGTAGTAGCATTCTTTATTGGCGTCTCCACTCTCCGCTTCACTCTCTTCTCCTCAGTTGACAAGACAGAATCTGGCCACCTCAACATTCTAATGCAGACTCCCTCTCACATAAGGAATGTTCTATCAGAGAGTGAAGGGGGAGGTGGAAAGGAACTGTACCATTTTGTCTATTACAATGTTATAACAAGAGGTATAAAATAAAAGATGATAAACACAATAATACTGATTATAACAGTCACCCAGAGGAGATCAGAGGCAAAGAGGAACATCTGCAGGTAAGAATTTCAAAAGGACTTTCAGATATCCCTGTAAAGGTGAGATGCAGGTTGACCCAGTTTTGTGGAAACTGGAAGCTGGCGACTCAGGATCCCTGGGTTTTAGAGACTGTCATAGGATACAAACTGGAGTTTATAGATACGCTAGTTCAATCAAGGACACTTTGAGAAATAAGATTCTCGGTGGCAGACTCAAAGTTAGTGACACAAGGAGTAGATTTAATGGCAAAGGTGGCCGGCCATTCAGGAAGTCACAGATGGTGGTCTAGGTTTCATCAACAATATATTCCTGGTTGAAAAGAAAGTGAAAGGTATGCAGCCAGTGATAAATCTAAAGGAACTAAACAAGTAGGGTGTGTATCACCACTTCAGAATGGAGGGACTATATCTGTTAAGGGGTGTCTTAAGGAAAGGAAATTGCCTAACAAGGCTGGATCTCAAAGATGCGTATTTGACTATACCTTTCTGGTCACCTCACCAAAGATGGCTCCGGTTCAGCTGGATTGGAAGGCTGTGGCAATTCCGCATTCTCCCCTTCGGCCTTTACTCTGCACCTTCGTTTTTTTTACCTAGGTGCTTCGCCTGGTGGCAGCATGTCTCCGGACGAGAGGAGTGAGGCTAATAATTGACTTCGACAACATTCTATTAATGGGTCAGCGCAAGGATGCCGTTTTACAGCATACAGGGATGACTATAGAGTTACTAGAATATCTGGGTTTTGTGATAAACAAAAAAAATGTATCTTTGATTCCAAGTTAGGAAACTCAGTTTCTGGGTTTTGTTGTGGACATGGAACAGGCAAAGTTGAGGTTACCAAGGGAAAAACAAAAGTAGCCAAAAAGAGTTGAGGAAGGTGTTAAGGATGGAGGTGATACCTTTAAGGATTTTGGCAAGGAATCAGGGACTCTTATCCTCGACGGTTCAGGCGATATTCCCTGGACCACTGTACTACAAGGCCCTTCGGAGACTGAAAACAAAATGCTTACAGACCAAATAAGTCATACTCCCAGATGATATCATTAGAACAGGAATCCATATAGGAGCTAGAGTGGTGGCTCAAGAATGTGGAGGCATGCAATGGCAAGACGATTTTCGGTGAGGAGACGGAAATAGTGATAGAGTCAGATGAAAGTCCAGAAGGATGGTGAGCGAGATGTAGGAACTCATCCATGGGTGGACGTTGGGCAGATCAAGAGAAAAAGTTACACATCAATTGTTTAGAATTGTTCCCGTTTGTTTGTAATATGTTGCTTTACACAAGGAATGATGAAATATTGTGTGATGCGCTATATAGACAATGTGTTGGTTGGCTACGAGGTACATCAAGATGGATGGACCACATTCGAAAGGTCTACCAGATCTGGCGAAAGACTTTTGGGGGTATTGTTTGAGGAAGGGATTTTTTGTTGTGGCAGAACATATTCCTGGTCTAAACAATGGTGTGGTGGAATGGTTTTCGAAGAATTTCAAAGATTCGAGCAACTGGCGGTTGACCATGGAGATATTTATGAGCATTCAGGTGAGATGGGGACCTTTTGGTATAGGTCTCTTTGCAGACAAACTCAACTCACAACTGACTAAATGTTTCAGTTGGAGACCAGACCCAGAGGCTTAGGAAATAGATGCTTTTCTGCAGGACTGGAGGGGTGATCAGCTCCTTATGCTTTCGCTCCATTTGCTATGATGCCAAGAGCCGCTGAAGTCATAACCCCAGTTTGAAGGTCAAAAGCTTGGTTTTCAATAACAAAAGAAATTAGTAGTAATAGGTTTTTCTGTCCTGATACCAACTTTTAGAGAGATAATGGTTATGTTGTAGTATCTTAATCCAGGGCTCGAGTGATGTTTATTGGCATGCGGGCCCGTGGGTAGAATGTAGGCAGTGGAATGCGGGCCTCGTGGGGTGGAATGTGGAATGTACGGACGGGGAGGAAAAGCGGGGAAGATGCCGGCGACACGCTTTGAGGTGGCTCTGTATATGTTTGGACTTTTCTGCGAATAAACTTGTTACCGACTCCTGCCTTCAGTGTCAGCGTTCTTGGGACCACAACATAATTTTGGCGACTTGTTTGTGCCTTCCGTCTGGACAAAACTTTACGTCAATCGGCAAACGCCAGCAAGGCACGCACGCGCACTCTTCGCTTTCTGTGTCCACAAGCGGTACACTAGCACCCAGCGCGTACCTTAGCAACCAGCGTGCATTCTATACAGATTTCAACGGTGAAATACGCGTTTCTCTGCTAGCGTGTTGTCGGATCTCATTCTTGTCACTCATTACAGTGTGTTGGTCTTATTCAGACATTTCACAGAAAAGTTAAAAAAAAAAAATTATCTTTTGTTTTTTTTCTGGTGCTTTATTGTGGGACAAATTGTACTATGCAATCTGTTTCTGCCCCTCCTCCTTTTCTTGAAGTACCTGGTGAACCACTTGTGTCGTGGTCTCAGTGGTTTGATGCCTTTGAAACTTATTTAGGGGCTATTGGGGCATCACGTTTCAGACCTGAAAGGAAAAAGTATTTATTGTTACATTCACTGGGATTTGAGAGCCGTGAGACTTTAAAACACCTTCCTGAAATTGAAGCGTTAGAAGATGAAGAATTGGATGAGTATCAGGAGACTGTAAAAAAACTCATTTTAAGATTTGACAAACAGCCTAGTCTGGTGGTACTACGCCACAAATTCTTTAAGAGGGTCCAACTTCAAAGCGAATCCATCGATGAGTTTATCAGTGCACTTCGTAAGTTGTGTGCTCAATGTCAATTTGGCGCTTATCGTGATCAACTCATCAGGGATCAATTTATAGGCAACTGCTTCGACAAACACATCCAACAAAGACTATTAACGATGGGGGATCCTTCCCTTGAGGTTGTAATAAAACAGGCGAAGAGTATTGAGCTTGCTCAAGCTTCTCTTAAGGAACTTTCGTACCAACGCAAGGAGGAAGAGAAAATTAGTGTCAATGTCGTCTCTTCGCATAATTAACTCAAGACAAGCAATAATCAATTTTTCAAACGCAGTAATGTTATGGGGTCCCAGGAAATTGTTTCCACCTGATAGAGCTCCGGTTTCCTATGAGGGAAGGAGGATTGAGCTAGAAGGTTTTATTGAAGATGTAATGGAGTTCAAGGGGCGCAAGATTCGAGGAAAGGTGTATGTTGCTGTCAAGGGTCTTAATATCCTAGGTTGGTTTCATCAAGGTCTTTTTTGGTATGGTACTGAGGCCAGGAACTACTGAGCAAGTGATGGTAGTTTCTGACCATTATGATTTAGATCTGTCTACCCTCCATACGATGTTCCCTAATGTTTTTGAGAAAAAATTAGGATGCATTAAAGGTTTTAAGCATACTATTAAAATTAAAAACAATGCTATTCCTATATAGCACAAATTAAGAGCGATTCCATTCAGTTTGAGGGAGGACCTTAAATCAGAATTGGAGAGATTACAAGTGTCAGGTGTAATTGAACCAATTGAATCTAGTTTATGGTTATCTCCTATTGTGGTTGCTCGCAAACGAAATGGTGAAATCCGCTTATGTGTTGACTTAAGAAGTCTCAACAAAGAAATTTGGGTAGATTCTTTTCCATTACCTAGGATTAATGATTTGCTTGAGAAAATTAGTGGCGCAGTTTGGTTTTCTAAAATTGACTTGGCTTCACCTTATCACCAGGTTGTCCTTGAAAAAGACTCTAAACATTTAACAGCTTTCAACACACCGTTTGGCACTTTCCAATTTCGTTGTATGCCTTTCGGTCTTGCTTCGGCCGCTTCGGTTTTCCCACGTATCATGTCTCATTTGCTGAAAGATTTGGAAGGTGTCCTGGTGTTTCAGGATGATGTATTGATCTTTGCCAAACAGTTACTTGATCACAACACGGTTCTCAAGATGGTATTACAAATTTTTCAGGAGAACGGGGTGGTCGTTAAAGAGGATAAATGTGAATTTTGGAAAAAAGAGATAGAAATTTTGGGACATGTCGTTTCCTCGGAGGGAGTTAAACCGAGACCTGGTTTGGTGGATGCTGTTCACCATTGTCTTCCTCCTAAAAATAAGGATGAGTTGCGCTCTTTTGTAGGATTGTGTGAATTTTATTTGAGGTTTATCCCAAATTATGCATCTAAGATGAAATGTTTGTCTAACATGTTGAAGAAGAGTGTTGAATTCTCATGGGATGAGAATTGTCAGGACACGTTTGAGTTGATAAAATCCGAGATGACGGATGCCAAAGCACTACGCTCTTACGATCCTGCATTAACATGTAAGATTATGGTTGATGCTAGCAAGTATGGTTTGGGTGCGGTTCTAGTCCAGGACACTCAACAAGGTGAAGCCACGATCAGCTATGCTTCTAGAGTATTGAGGGAGGCTGAAGTGAATTATTCTGTAATAGAGAAAGAATTGTTGGCCTGTGTCTGGGCAAGTGAAAGATTTAGGAGTAATGTATGGGGCAGAAGATTTGTCATCGTGACAGATCATAAACCTTTACTCTACATTCTCAGTGGGGATAAGACCAATTATACTACCCCACGTATTGCCCGTCTCACCACTAAGCTATTACAATATAACATGGAAGTTAAGTTTTTGCCGGGGAAGCTCAATGTGAGAGCGGATTTTCTTTCAAGATTACCTATCGATGGGCTAGATGATTTTGACTGTGAGGATGATAGAGAGGATTGTTTTGTTGCTTCTGTGGACCTTCCAAAGTCCAAAGCCTACAACAAAACTGATTGGGAAGAGGCCTTTTTGAGAGATCCCATTCTGGCCCAGGTTAGAGAATTTGTAATTAATGGCTGGCCAAGGGAAAAGAATGTTCCCTTACCAGTACAACCATTCTGTAAAGTGGCGAATGAGATCACAATAGAAGATGATATATTGTTGAGAGGGGACAGGTGTATACCTCCGTATGATTTACATTCGGGCCTAATAAATTTAGCTCATGATGGACATTTTGGTGCGACTATGACAAAGAGAAGGCTGAGGGAGAGTTATTGGTGGCCATCTATGGACAAAGAAGTTGATTTTGTGGTCAAAGGGTGTCTGGTATGCAACTCGGCAGAAAAGGGATTGAAAACATGTACTCCACCTTTACATCCTATTGAGATCCCTGCAAGACCTTGGTCTAAGGTGGGGATAGATATGATTGGACCATTTAATTTTCTCCCTTATAATTTGAGATATGCGTTTGTTCTCATGGATTATCACAGTAGATGGCCTGAAGTTCGTTTTTATGCTGTTCCATCTGCATCTAATGCTGTTAATTTCCTTAGAGATATTTATGAGAGAGGGTTTTCCAGAGACCATTATTTCAGATAATGGGGTACAATTTGTTAATTCGGAAATGGAGAATTTCTTGAAACAATCTGACATTAAGCACTTGAAAAGCTCTCTATATCATCCCCAGACGAATGGGCTTGTTGAAAGAATGAATAGGGTGGTTGGGGATTGCATAAAATGGGCTAGGCACAACAATTATGACATTTTTGAGGCCGTGAGCACCATGTTGTGGGTTTATCGTTCCACACCCCATTCATTGACTAATGTGTCCCCTTTTGAAGCTCTAAAAGGTCGTAAACCAACCACTGTTCTCTTTCCTCCATGGTTAGCTAATTCTTTGAAAACCAAGGGATTGTGTGAAGGGAAAAGGGTGGAGTGGGAAAAGGTGTGGTCAGGCCAACAACGCATGAAAAGAAGATATGATGCTATTAAAGCTATCAAGTCGCATATAGTTTGCCCTGGAGATTTGGTGCGTATTAAGAAAACCGTCCCTGTTAAAAAGGGTGATGATAGTTTTGGTAAACCTGTCAGAGTAAAAAAAAATATGTGGGAGTGCTATTATGGTTGAAGATGGTCGCTGGTGGAACTTATCCAAAGTGGTAAAACTTTCTGAGGGTTCTGTGTTGAGAGCGGATGATGATCGTGACTGTGGGAAGGATGAAAGCTCTTTAACACGTGCCCAAAATTTGTGTGATTTGAATACGCAAAGGTCTGCTCCGAATTGTATGGAGAAATTTCCACGCAGATCCTCTGGCGAAAAGTTTTTGCCATGGAAACTAAGATCTGATCAATAATGTCTTTTTGTTCCGTTTAAAAAAAAAAAAAAATTATGTTTATTGTTTTATAAAAGGGGGGAGATGGTATGTTATGTTGTAGTATCTTAATCCAGGGCTCGAGGGATGTTTATTGGCATGCGGGGCCCGTGGGTAGAATGTGGGCAGTGGAATGCGGGCCTCGTGGGGTGGAATGTGGAATGTACGGGCGGGGAGGAAAAGCGGTTGGGGAAGATGCCGGCGACACGCTTTGAGGTGGCTCTGTATATGTTTGGACGTTTCTGCAAATAAACTTGTTACCTACTCCTGCCTTCAGTGTCAGCGTTCTTGGGACAACAACAATAATCCTAGGACCAGAAGGAGAGTATCATTCTCTGATAGAACAGGAACTTCTAGACTTGACGGCTTGGAAGATTTCAGGAGAAAGTGGGAAATGCCAGGTCTTTCGGCAGAGGCTTTCAAACTCTTATCAGAATCGGGGGCATCAGGAACAAAGAAAGCATAAATGCTGGCTTTGAAGAAATGGGTTTGTTGGTGTATTTTATGGAAATATGATCCGGTTTCAAAGGATATAGTCCACGTGATTACTTAACCAAATTATTTGGTTGTGCCTTATCATACAGAACAGTGAATGTACATAGATCAGTTATGGCAGCTGGCCACTCCTTAGTAGATGGCGTGTCTGTCAGATTATACTGATCAGGAAGATTATGTGTAGTATGCAAGTCTTGAATTCTCCGACAGCAACGTATTCTTCATTATGGGATGTTGGTCAGGTCTTAGTGAGTTGGGGTGATAACACTTCCCTGTCACTGAAGATTATTTCTTACAAACTGACAGTTTTGCTTTTCGTTTAGGAGGACTTCAGATGTGATGGCTCTGGAAGTTACAAGTAGGGCATTTTAACCAGAAGGTGTTTGCGTTTAGAGGGAACAAAAACGTTATCTATATCCATTTTCTACCCTTATTTTGAGCCGTATTAGAGACTTTGCATGGTTAAATGCTTGAAAGAGTATGACAGGAGAACAGAGAGTTTGAGAAACAATGTTGCACAATTATTGGTTTCCTACTGGTGGGCTCATAAGGGGCTTTCACCTTCAACTCAGATAAGATCAACGAAAGAGTTCTTGAGAGAAGCAGGTGTGGGTGATAGTAGGTTGGGAACTCACTCCCTTAGGGGTATGTCAGCTTCGAAAGCATTCATCCCGATGGGCTACTTTTGACCTGTTGTGAATGCAACTGATAATGTTTTAACAGCACTTTAAATATACATAACATTAGCTTTAGTGTGGGCAGAAAATGTGGATTTTATTGAAGACCTGGAGGCTGAGATTATCCCACCACTTTAATGACCCCCACGCTGATTAACTAAATACATGTTGTTCTGATTTTCTTTCAGAACATGAAGGCTTAAGAAAATGAAAACTGGAATGACTCAATAGAGGGTCCTTGGATTTCTAGTTCTGTGTTTTGGGATTTATCCTGTTTGCAGCATTTAAAGAAGGAAAAAGGTTGCATGTTGCTTGACTTTATTGGAATGTTTGAAAAGTTCTAAGTTCTCTCTAAAGAGTTAGCATAATCTCAACCTCTGTGTTTATTAAAATCCTGAATTTCTGCTGACCAGGCTGTGGGAAAATCTACATTTTGTGCTGGGGTTGAGCCAAGAAAGTGACGCAACCCGACACAAAATCTGGACCTCAACTTCTGCATTTATTTTTCAAAACCCTGCCACAAAGAAATTGGCAACAAGGAGAAACATGACAGTAAATCTATTCTGCCTAATTGGTTGCAAAGTCTGTATTTTAAAATATCTTATGAGGTTAAGGCACCTGCTGCAAAGATCTTTGTGTGCCCAGTAAATCTTGGGGAATAATAATAATGGTAAGATAACCCTGGAGGTTAGCATATTTGCTGGGGAGATCTATGGTTTATCTAGTCCCAGTTTTGAATCGACGTAGCAGAGAGGGTTAATGACTCCTGCAAAGCACATCATGTAACATGCAGATGATGTTTTTAATTTATTAAGGTATATAAATGGGGTACTCCTTTTAACACAAAGATTGTTTTGTTACTTGCAGTTAATAAGTTGAAGTCCTAATATAGCACAGTGAGCTACGGACGTGTGACTGCTACCCCTTGTAACTTTCACTGTCTTACTTAACACAGACTGTACCTTGATTTACACACATGATTTACTGTCAATGTATACTGTGTATGTGTGACGTAAATCGCTCTGTCACCCTACACTGGGATGAGTACCGCTATATAAGAAATAAACCAAAATTGCGATATTTAAATTGTTATTACCGTATTTTCCGGCGTATAAGACGACTTTTTAACCCCTGAAAATCTCCTCAAAAGTCAGGGGTCGTCTTATACGCCGGTATACGGTGTGCTGAAACTTCAGGGACAGGCGCCCTGTAGCTGAGCCACCGTGCGCTGCATTTGGAAATCGATTCCAAACGTATGATGGGTTCCACATCCCACAAGATTCAGTTACTTGTGGACACGGAGCTGATCGGTCACGCGTGAGTTGAGCTGTTCTTACCGTGTGCCGCAATCCTCGCTGGCAGTTGTCTGGACAGGCACGTGTTCCTGCGCGTGCCCCAGGCTATTCCACTTGCACTGTTTTATGTTTCCATGTTTGATGACAAACAGCCTTATGTTTATAAGTGACAGTTTTCCTACTAAGTACCTGCATGTCATAAGCATTTGAATTAAAATTACCATGTTAAAATCAAATCTGATGTTTTTAAATTTTTATTTGGTGTGCGTTGGAAGAGAAGTAGTCTTATACGGCGAGTATAGCCCAAACCCTATATTTTAACAGGAAAAGTAGGGGGTCGTCTTATACGCCCAGTCGTCTTATACGCCGACAGGCCAACACATCTGACATTCTTATAGTGCATGCATAGGTATTATATATAGGGACTGAACAAAGTCAAAAGTGTACCTCCCTTGAATACCTGTGAAGTGCTAAGCTGTGTGCCTTTTTTCCCCACAGTCCATTTAGGTCCGAGGCTCGTTTTAGCCCCCAGCCAGGATACTCCAACAAAAGGAGGCCTGATGGCCCCTTAATTTTAGCCTTTGTTATGGGCCCAGGTGGAATGTGATAAGCCCCATCCCTGCATGCACGTTGCTACTCTGAAAGAAATCCGACAACATGAAGGTGCCGATAAATGTGTCCCGGTTTTTGAGAATTCCACTGTGATAAATTTAGATTATTTCTGTGGGGCCCAACCATTGACAGGGTAGATGGCGTCCACCTCGTAAAAAGACTGGGTATACTTGAGTTTTGGTATTCATCTTGGAGGTGCACCGTGATCATCCAATAACCCAGTTGCCTAGCCTTTAGAATCTGAATTTGGGTTATGTCCAATGACTCCTAAAAGAGAAATGGCATCACACTGTAAAAATCCAGAAGAAATGCAACGCCCTCAGCCTTCATGGGTTCAGACTAGTCGGTGACAGCACTTTAGATTTTACCCACACATGCAAGCTCTAGTCAGCAGTCCTTCGTGCAAAGCAAAAGGCACTATAAGGCCAATACAGTGGCAGCAGTGCGACATAAATGAAAGTGACAACTGGTTTGTATATGCTTTTGCCAGGATCTTTAGGCACAAAGGATCATTAAAGACAGGATATGAGAGATAATTAAAGTCTTTTACAATGATCAATGCATGCTTGAAAGAGTCAAGGAAGAATGAATATTTGCTACTGATGTGATGAAGTTTGCAATGATAGGAGGGCGTTCTGAAGAGTGTTCCTTTAACAACTTTGAAGTGCTGGGTTTACCCAAGCTTAAAGTGAATGTATAGTTGCAATAAAAGAAATTACTTCCCTGAGGCACTCATTACGAGTTACGTGTAAATTTTGATGGACCCTGTAAAAGAAATTACTGGGCCCATCGTAATTATGCAGTTGGTGTTTTTAGATGTCTGATGCTCACCGCAACTACGGACGAAAGCAAGCAGGACTCGGTGCGAAAAAATAGATTATTTTAAATTATGACTCAAAACTTCATAATCACGGTTATTCCCTGTCTCCTGAAAGCTACTGAGATCCCCCAGGAACAGTAATTCTGTAGCAGGAAAATAACGCGAATTTAAAGGGGCTAGTGAGGCCTAAGTGACCATCTTAAACAAAAACATAGGGTCAGGAAAAGTTAAGCCTGAGACTGGTCTGATATAAACAACGGGGTGTGAGCCTATGAAGTCCTAGTGGGGAGGGATCAATTATAAACAATAAAAGTTTTACTATTAATTAACCAACTGAAAAAACACAAAGCAGTCCTTCAATCCCATGTGTCGATCTCTCATTCATTTGGCCTCTTTTTATTTTATTTTTTTTAAATATAATTCAAACATTTTACACACAATCTCCTTAAAGCAACAAATAGGATTCCAGCATTTGTTGTTCAATCTGTCATACGTGCCAAAACTTCATATTACAGAGTAAAAGAATATATATATATATATATATATATATATATATATATATATATATACACACACACACACACACACACATATATATATACACATACACACACACACAAATACACACTTGTATGCTACCTCAAAAAAATAACAAAGACCCATCAGCTTCTCAAGATGGTATGCTTTTTATGCATTAGTTCAAAGCATGAAATAGCCCCTTGTATTGGATTCAAGTATTCTTATTTTATGTAGATTCAATTTGGACATTCAGTGCTGGCCCAAGGGGATCATTGGTCCATCCTCTGGTCCTAAATAGTCAACGCATTTCAACCTCTACTTGTGCGCAAGTATATTCTGATGAAGTCATCGTCAGAGCTTGTCATTTCACTTTAGAAGCGGATTCAGCCTTGCAATTACAAACAGGAATTATTCCAGGATGGATGTGCGCGCTTTATTTCAATTTTCTTGACTTCTAAACCCTTCCAACGTTCCGGTCCCGATTAAAGGGTTTGGAAGTCAAGAAAACACATCTTAGGCAGATGCTTGAAACACGTGTCCAGGAGCAGCCACAAAAGCACATCAGAAGTGCTCTCACACACAATGCATGAATTGTCGGACATGGTCACTTCAAGAAAAAGCCATGAACTCCTATCATGATGCATTACACGTAACATACCATGGAGGCCTAAAGGTGTAATCTGTACAAGTACTTCCAGCTATGACTAAATAACGGAGCAATTAAAGAAAGTGCTTACTATTGATTGCAATTTTGTACGTGTGGTTGTACAGGATAGTCGGAGGGTGAATGCAAGAATTAGTAAGTGCATGGAGCTGAATAGGTGCATAATTTAGTGCATTGATCAAGAACGAATTGGTGAGCGATGTTATGCGTGAATAAATAAATGCATTTCATAAACAGACAGGTGAGAACAATAGCATAATACTATTAAGAAAATAGCAAAATATGTGTTATAAGGCACAGGAAAGCGATTGCTCCAAATCTGGTGCAAATACTAGGGGACCAGCTGAAATTGGTTTCTAGTGGAAGCAATTGTGGAATGGAAATTTGTTTGGGCACTGACAGATATATATATATATATATATATATATATATATATATATATATATATATATCGATATATCGACAGATTAAAACCATGTACTGGTTTTATAACATACCAATTGAAATCAATAAATGTTTTAGACACTATTCTAAATAAATATACAAGAAGTAACTCACTCAAAAACAAATTAATTATCAACTGGACCCACAGAAAACGAATTGTGACTTGCCAACTGGAGTTTCCACCAGGAAATCCAGGACACCCTAAATACTTTTAGGATATAAATTTGAGAGTAGATAGGGTACAGGTGGTGCAAATAATAGGAATGAAACTGAACTTTTTATGGGGTGACCTCTTTCACTCCAACTGATGCTTTTGATACCTTTTACTCACTAAATAGGATGGTGAGCTTTTACTTAAATTCAGGAGCAGCTGCGTCTCCCTACACAGCTCTTGTAATAAGTCTCAAATAAAAACGAGAGAGTGATGGTAGCATACGTGTGAGTACCTTTAACCTGACAATCCCAATGAAATCATGTAACGGATCAAAAGGCAATGGAGTGCGAGGGGGAAGGACACAAGGTAACTCTCTCCTATCACAAATTCTATTCTGCGAGTCATCGTTGTGCTTTAAGCATTAGCAAGAGGCATTTCTATTTATCTATTGCTGATTATTAGGTACTTCAAAATAAATCGCTCTCACTGTGTTGCTGCAGGACAAGGTTCCAGAATGTAAGTTTTTTTTGTGGGCAATGCATTTCACATGCAAAGGGGTAAAATAATAGAAATTCTACTAGATAAATAGCATACCCACTGAAAACAACGCTATTAAACAACAACAAAAAATGTACAGGAAGTAAATCAGATTAACAGTAAAAGCCACTTGTTACAATGCATTAAATGACCAAAACCCCATTTAGCACCACCTGTGTTCCCTGGAAAAATATTTGTACTGCTCAACAGGAGAATCTGCGTAGAAAACAGGCCACGTTAAAGTTTCATACTGGTGTAGAGTTTAACTAAAGAGGTTTATCTATGCTGCACTGTCAGCGTTTCCGTTTTCAAGCACTAAAACCTATTTAATCCCAGCTCTCATTGAAATGAAAAAGATCGAACCTGCATCTGGATTCTTGGAGAAGTAGGAATATTTTTTCCAAGAAATAAACAACTTTCAGACAGAAACTAAAAATATTTAGAATGTTCTCTGTACTGGGCACACGGAGATCTTTTCCAAACATTTGAATAATCTAATCTAATAAACGTGTAAATAATCGCAATTGAAAGGAAAGTTTGGGGAAGATGCAATGTGATGCTTTACCTAATACGAATATGAATCTCTCAAAGCAACAACACACACACACACACACACACACACACACACTCACACACACACCACACACACAGCCTTGCTAAGTTTCGAAGGTCCTTGCTGATGTGCTGCTTTATTTCAGGTTTTTACTTCGAGTCTCACACTCGCACACTCGATTGCGTTGCAAAGCAGACAGTGCGCAATCAGACTGTGCTGTGCATGGGCAGTGCAACTCCCCCCTCCCTGTACTAGCTTACCACCTGCCTTTCCACTGCAGTGAAACCATGGAAAGGCTGGCAGTAAGTGGGGTTGTAATCAGCATAGTGGCACTGAGTTCAGCGCCACCGTGGCTGAGCACAACTCCGACTGCCATGAGCCGATTGGGAACATTGTTCCTGGCAGTGACGAGGGTCCCCTGGCGTTCCAACCGCCTGGGTCATAATGTGGCGGCCGAACCACTTGGAGTGTGGCGGTCTGGCTGTTACCTGAAGTTTGGCCATCATTGGACCGCCAGACTTGTTATCAGTCCCTAACTGTACTAAAAGTAATATTTAATTTATAAAAATAGTGCCTGAATAATTTATATTTGATAGTACTGTTTTTTAAATATGCATACACGTTTAAACGTTCATTTTTCAAATGCTAATTTTGCTGTATGTAATGTACCCATACACAGCACAAGTTTTTTTTAAACCTAATGAATAGGAAAAAAAACAAAAAAAAAGAGAGGAGGGATGTATTTTTCAGGTGCCTACATTTATCCAGGAACTGCAAGTGTAAGTAGCAGTGCTGCCAATGCTACAGCCTCTGTAGTTGCAAAGTAGAAGCAAGCGAGCTAACAAATTAACAGGGCCAAACGAGCCAAGGGACAGGGCTTGGTTCTTAAAGACAGTGCACAAGCCCATAAAATGTTTGTCATGAAAATCATACAAACATCACGTAAAATTATAAAGTTCTTTTAAAACTCAATAAATTGCACTTCCTTAGCGTGTGAAAGCTTAAACAATAATATGGCCCTCCAGGTCACCAATCCACCTGTCCCATATGTGTGTCAAAGCACTGGGGGTGTTGTTAATTAACTTACTGTACGTCAGTGATATGGCCTTCCACCGCATAAATTCGTCCAGTAATCAGTCTTCCAAAGGTGAAGATTCAGGGAGCACCACCCCTTCTGGTAGCGCTGTTTTAAGTGTATGCTGTATCTGTAGGTACCTGTAGGCATCAGAAAGGGCAGTTTGTACTCCCACTACAAGTCTGCAAAAGGGATGCTACCCCCTACCTCCAGTCCATAAGTTGCCGACGCAGCAGAGACCAGTGAGGTCCCACCTATCAAATCCTGCTTGTGTTTCTAAGGAGCTCAGTTGTACCGTATTGCAGGGGGGGCGTCACTTGCGTAATTTTGCCCCTGCAGCCTAATGCCTTCGCTGTTGTGTACCAAATGTGTACTACCACAGTTGTTGGGTTATGAATTTTGCGCTCTTGCTTAGTACCATAGTGAGCATGTAGGTGTCCCCTCGGGTGCACTCTAAGTCCGTCCAATTTTCATTTAAAAAAAAAAAAGAAGACTGCAGAATCTGTTCTATTTAAATTCACTCGACATATTGTAATCAAATTAATTTTTTAGCAAGGTTTGGTGTTTATTCCATTAAACCAGCTTTGCCCAAGCTGTGGGTAGCAAGCCCATTTTCAGTGGGTCGGGAAAGTCCGTGCAATGAATAAAGAACCCTTCAAAATACTGTGTTTATCTTGTGGCGCTCCAAAGACAGAGATCAAATGTCAGGCTATACCTCCTGGCAAGTTTCTGCTTACCTTTTTAACATGGAGATTGGTGCTTACCTTTCTTTCTCGGACTGCAAAATGAGCAGAGTTTTTAAAAAGAACTATGTGACAATCTTGCTGGAGTAATAGAGTATGAAAGGAAAGGCCGTAGGATGCCATTTTTTGGAACACAGAACAAAATGTTAATATCTGTAAATGCACTTAACTCTGGAAACAGAGATTTGAATAGGATCAAAACACTACACTTTCCTTAGTGATGCATAAATGATCAATATTTCCACACATTATTGTACCTAATGCTAAGTGTTAAGAGTAAAACTGAACATCTGTTCAGTTAGTGGCCATTTAAATGAAAAATGTGCAGTTCGTAAAAGACAATTTGCTAACACACAATGCTTTGGTTGCCTTCAATAATCACCCCTCCTCATGTCCTTTAAAAGGTAGGTGGCTCACAAAAGTTTGTTCTCTAAAAGGTTTGAAAACCACTGCCCCAGATTCTTTCCATGATCTTTGCACATGGACATGCATGTGGTAGACTGAAGGAGAGAAATAAATTCCTATAGGACTTAAAGAACAAGTTACTTACCGTCTGCAACAAATTATATGGTAGAGACATATTCTAGTTGCAGATTCCTCACCTTAGAATTTCCCACAGGTGAAGACTGGATCTGGAGATTTTTCTTCAAGCAGTAACCTTGCATGCCGTCAGGTGGAGTTGGTCGACTCTGCGTGCGTCGTGTTCGCCGTCTTCACGTTGCGGTCGTATATAGGCGCCTCCACAGTATTCTGATGTCAATTACTTTTCACTACTTTCCAAGCCAGTAGCACAGAGCCATCAAGAACACTGAAATTGATGTGCTAGAACTAGGGCCCTGAAAAGGGAGTCCTTGTCCCTAGTAATCAGTGCGCAAAGCGGGGAGGATGGGTGGTTTCTGTAAGGAATCTGCAAGTAGCATATGTCTCTACCAGATAAACTGTTACAGAAGGTAATTAACTTGTTCATCTGATAGAAATTTCTATTTGCAGATTCCTTACCTCAGAATAGCTTTCCAATTGATACCATCCTCAGCAGTGGGCTGTGAAATCAGACTAAGGGACAGAACGGCCAAAGTAGCTGTCTCTGCAGACCTGATAGTCCAGGCAGTAATGCCTTGTAAACGTGTGCAGAGACGCCCACGTTGCTTCCCTGGCAGATATCCAGGACCGGAACTCCACATACCAACACTGTTGTTGCAGCAGTTGCTCTGGTGGAATGAGCACGCAAACCCTGAGGGGGTTGCTTCTTTGCCAAAGTGGTCTGCTTCTGAACTTATTACAAGAGCTGTGTAGGGAGACGCAGCTGCTCCTGAATTTAAGTAAAAGCTCACCATCCTATTTAGTGAGTAAAAGGTATCAAAAGCATCAGTTGGAGTGAAAGAGGTCACTCCATAAAAAGTTCAGTTTCATTCCTATTATTTGCACCACCTGTACCCTATCTACTCTCAACCGCACCCACATAACCTATAAAGAGTTGATTGTCCACCCGGAAATCTTTTGTACGGTTGAAGTAGAGCGCCAACGTTCTTTTTGGATCCAGGCGGTGAAGTCTCTCCTCTTCATGAGAAGGATGTGGGGGTGCGTAAAAAGTAGGCAAGGTGATGGATTGGTCTACATGAAAGGGAATGATCACTTTAGGCAGGAAGGAGACCTAGGTACAAAGCATCACTGTGTCAGGATGGACAGATAGAAATGGTGGCTTCGGAGAAAGAGCTTGGAGCTCGCTCACTGTGCGAGCAGAGGTGATGACAATAAGGAAATAGGTTTCCAGGGTGAGGAGTCCAAGGGACAATTAGGTAGTGGCTCAAAAGGAGCACACAAGGTATGTAAGTACCAGGTTCAGATCCCACTGAGGCATTAAGAACGGGGTAGGTGGGAACATGTGAGTGAGTCCCTTAAGAAACCTCCCAACAATGGGAGATTTGAACAAGGATGGTTGATGTAGCAGTCTAAGGAAGAGCAGAAAGGGGATGAAAAGATTTGTTGGTACACAATGCCACAAATTTGTACCAATCACAGGCATATACCGTTTTGGTGGAGAGGCACCTGGGCTGCCAAGGTAACATCTCAGACTTCGGGCAGAAGGTCAAAAGCTGTCAACTGCCACCACTCAATCTCCACGCAAGGAGGCAGAGACTGGAGAGGTTCCGGTGGAGAACCGCCCCCTGCTGCTGCAAAAGAAGATCCTCCCAAAAGGGCAGTCTGATCGGGGGATCGCTTGGCCATGCTCAGAAGCTCGAGATACCATACTCTTCGTGCCCAATCCGGAGCTGCAAGGATTACTTGAACCCAGTCGTTCTTGATCTTCTTCAGAACTCTAGGCAGAAATGGTACTGAAGGGGAAGGCATAACGGAGGCTGGAGTTCCACTCAAGACGAAAAGCGTTGCAGAGCGAGTGCCGTCTTGGAAACTCCAACGCGTAAAACAGCTGACAATTTGCATTTTCTGCAGAGGCGAATAGATCTAACCAAGACTCTCCTCAGTGCTAGAAGAGACCTTGAGCCACCTCGAGATGGACACGCCATTCATGATCGACCATGCACCGACTGCTAAGTTTGTCTGCTCTGGCAATCATAGAGCCTGCCAGATGTTGCACCACCAGGGCTATGCCCCAACGTTTCAGCCATGTTCAGAGATGCAGAGCCTATTGACAAAGGATCCACGACCCCACTCCGCCCTGCTTGTTGCAGTACCACATGGCAGTGGTGTTGTCCATGAACCCCTGCACTACTTTCCCTTGGAGAGAGGAAAGGAATGCTTTCAATGCAAGCCTGATCGCCCTAAGTTCCAGAAGCGCCTGGGATTTCCACCTTCCCCATTTGGCCACCCCATCCCAGGAGTGATGGAAATGTCACTACTGTGAGATGGATCTGCCTCCGACTCAATATCAATTCAAAAGCCACCACTGCAGATCTTGTGCAGTTCCCTCTGGGATCTGGACCATGTCAGAGAGATTCTCCATATGCTGCACCTACTGGACCTTCAGATCCCACTGCAGAATCCGCATATGGCATGTGTCACCAGTGGGATGAAGGAGACCATAAGGCCCAGCAGCCTAAGAGTCATTCTCACTGAAACCCATGATAGAGGTTGAAACATCATTATCATAGCCTGAATATCCTGGACTTGCTTTTCGGGAGGATAGGTCTGAAACTGCACTGTGTTCAGAACAGCACCTATAAAAGGGAGCGCCTGAGAGGGAGTCAGGTGTGACTTCAGCATGTTTATAGTGTACCCCAGCAAATAGTCTGGAGGTGGGAGACAACAGCCTGGGGCGAGCTTGCCTTCAACAGCCAGTCATCGTGGAAAGGCAAGACTGAAATCCCTAGCCTGCTCAGATAAGCTGCGGCCAGTCATCAATATCGTGAACACCCAAGGTGTGCTAGTATGGCCAAAGGGAAGCATGGTAAACTAAAAGTGCTCGTGACCTACCACGAACTGCAAGGAACGTCTGAACAGGCAGGACAGGAATATGGAAGTAGGCATCCTGCAAGTCCAGCGCTACCATCCAGTCTTCAGGGTCCAAGGCAGATAGAAAGATGCCCACTCTAGCTCAGGTCCTGAAGAAGAGATTGAAGGCCCGGAGGTCTAGGATCAGGCAAAGACCCTTGTCCTTTTTGGGCACCAGGAAGTAGCAGGACTAACAACCACAACCTACTTCTGGCATAGGGACCCTCTCTATAGCTCCCTTGGCCAAGAGAGCCACAGCTTCCTTGCAGAGAAGTGCCAAGTAATCCCCCGATAGGCGATTGCAAGATGGTGGCATGGCCAGATGGGTAGACTCGAAGGGGAGAGAGGAGCTCCATTTGGACTATTTGCAAAACACACCTGTATTATAATGGATTACCAGTTGAGCAGGTGATGGCGGATCCCGCCTCCAACTTATCCAGGATGGAGCGATGGACTAGGAAGGTTTGGAGGCTGCAACGGGGGCGGTGGTGGACTGGGTGGACCGCTGGCTCCCTATTCACAAGGATGTGGGATCCTATGTCTACAGCCACACACAGGTTGTGGCGCCTGAGCGGCTCAAAAGGCTGGAGGGAAATGGACATGGTTGCGTGCCCCTTCAGTAGCCACGAAAGGGGCGAAAAGCAGACTGTGGCGGGCGAGGAGCGGCTGCTAGGCCAAGAGAGCGAGCCGTAGCCCGGGACTCCTTAAAGCGCTCAAGCTCAGAGCCCACTTTGTCTACGAAGAGACGGGGGCCATTGAAGGGCATGGCCATGAGTGATTGCTGGACATCCCCAGAAAAGCCAGATGTCCTCAACCAAGCATGGTGCCATAAGGCCACAGTCAACACAAGTGATCTGGCAGATGAATCGGTTGTGTCCAGCCCACAACATATGGTGAACTTGGCTGCGTAACTCCTGTCAGATAAGGCTTGGGAAAGAACGGCCCAGGCCTCCTCCGGGACCAGAGGCAGCACCTGCGTGACCGTATCCCATAGGGTATGGGAATAGCGTCCCAAAAGGCATGCTGTGTTCACAGTCAGCAATGCAAGACTGGAGGAAAATAAATTTTTCTTCCCAAGTTGATCCAGTCTATTTGATTCCCTATCCAGAGGTGCGGATGGTAATGCGCCTGATGAAGAAGAAGCCTGGATGACAAGACTCTCGGCATAGGGCAGTGCAGGCCGATGGAGGCAGTCGATTGTGCTTTTCACAGGAGCCCCTGTGCTGGGTCTAGACCAGGTACCCAGTAGGACATACAGTGAGGGATTCATTAAAAAGGTAGGAGGGTGCCGAGGTGGAAGCCCCAGGCTGAAGCAACTCAGTTAGGAGGTTGGTCCTGACTGCCACAGAAGGTAGCTCCAGGTCGAGGACCTCAGTCACCCTTCTCACCAACATATAATACAACTCTCTGTCCTCCGTAGCCATGATAGGGAGAGAAATCATGCCAGCAGCAGGAGAGGTATCCATAACACTAGCTTAACTCAATTCCTGTGCCCAGTCCATTTCAGGGTCTTCCTGTTGGAATTCTAAAGGGTCTAGCGACCCCTCCACACTTTCCCTGTACCCATAAGAATAAGGATTCAAACTGGGGAATGTATCTCCGTCGATCAACATCAGTCTGCCCTCGGGTCGGAGTCGGGTATAAGTATGGGTTCGATGCTGATCGTGGGCCTGACCGAAGTCAGAAGTGTCCACGTCTTTGCCTGGGAGGGTTGCGTTGGCACAAATCCAACAACGGATTCAGAGGAGGCCATCAGAAATTGGGGCTGACGCCAAGGGCACCCCTTCCGACTCCACTGAGCCCAAGGTGTCGCGGAAGGGTTGGCCTGCCCAAAAATGAGGCACATGACCTTACAGAATTCTACGAGTGGGACAAACAAAAGTGGTAGTGACTCCCCAAGAGGTCTCCTGGCCTTCCTCTCAATCGAGACCCGGAGTGACGCAGAGTAGAGCACCAGGCCGCCATGAGCTTTAGGGACCGCTCCCTGAAAGCTTTTGGGTTCATGACCCGGCACCCTGAGCACCACTTCAGGGTCATGGTTGCGCTCTAGGCACCACAAACAACCAAGGTGTGGATCAGTCACCTATATCATGCAGTGACAGGAGTCACACGGCTTGAAACCGAAATCCTTGAAGCACCAAAAAATGTCAAAGAATGACAAAACGGTCGAAGTCAGTCAAAACACTACTGAGGGTAGCTCTCAGGATCTGCGTGTATTCTGGCGCAGAAAGAAAAGAACTGACGTTGGAGCGCTGCAGTGGTGCCTATATACAACTGTGACATCATCACAGCTAACAGGACACCAACGACGCATGCGGAATCGATTAACAGCACGCAAGGGTACTGCTCAAAGAAAAATCTCAGGATCAGGCTGACACCTGGGGAAAATTCCACGGTAAGGAATCTGCAACTAGAAATCTCTGTCAGAATAGGGAAAATCCTATTTTTAGATCGCCACACATAACTTTGTTCCAATTTGACCAATCTGTATGAAATTTGTAACAAGCAACCGGAACTGGATGCATACATCTGCTGCATTTTCTGCATGCAAATTTGTCACAAAGCAAAAACCATATTAGCAAAAAAAAAAATTTTTTTAAATAGTTTACTATGGAATTTTCAACCCAACCATAAGTTACCGACACGCTCAATCGGACCGTTTGCGAAAGGAAAAAAAAAAACATTTTTGTATGTACAGACCCTCTTTTGCGATTAGGTAATCTATTTACCAAATCACAAAATAGGTTTGCGAGTCGCAATTTGGAAGGGGCGTTCCCGTCCTAATTGCGAGTCGCAGCATGATGTAGCATTGTTTTGTGACCGTGAATGCGGTCACAAAACAATCGCAGTTAGCACCAGTTGCAAACTGGTGCTAACCCATTCGCAAACGGGAAGGGGTCCTCTTCCCCTTTGTGAATGGCAGCAAAAATATTTTTTCAGAGCAGGCAGTGGTCCCAAGGACCACTGCCTGCTCTGAAAAAATGAGAAGAAAACTTTTCATTTTTGTTCTTGAAATGCATCTCGTTTTCCTTTAAGGAAAACGGGCTGCATTAAAAAAAAAAAAAAAAAAACACTTTTATTTAAAAGCAGTCACAGACATGGTGGTCTGCTGTCTCCAGCAGGCCAACATCCCTGTGAGGGGGGCCATTCCCAATGGGGTCGCAAATTGCGACCTACCTCATGAGTAATCATGAGGTAGGTCATTTGCGACCCCATTGCGAATTGCAACCAGAGTAAAGTACACTGTTGTACATAAGGTTTGCGGCTCCCAATTTGCAACTCGCAAATGAGTTGCAAATTGCTAGTTGCAACTCTTGGGGTCGTACATCTGGCCCTAGGTTCTTATTACACGGGTGTCCATTTACGCCCATTCTCTAGGTTTCCCTTAGAGGACAGCTGGCTGGCCATTATTTATTGAAGATTTCCAAGATAGAAAACTAGAAATACTCCTCTCCAAAAAAAGAGGGGACATAAACTGGACTTCTACAGAATAACTAAATAATAAGATTCTACCCAAACAGGTCTTGCAGAGACACCTGCTACAGTTTAGCATCTGTTCAGGTGTTAATTTAGGGTCATAATGATTTTCAAACATAGAACGATCTGCAGGTGGCAGCTCGACAGATCTCTGCACTTGTAATTTTTCTTTTTTAGAAGGGAAACACTGCCCCTTCTCTTCTAGCTGAATGAGATCTAGTTTTTGCTGGCAGAAATTATTCAGGCTTTACGTAGGATAATGACTGACAATAGCCACTGTTATGCTATCTGGGATATTTATAGGCTGCCATTCCTACAGGGGTGGGAGCAAAACTGCAAAATATTTGATCGGACTTCATCACTTTTTTTTGGCGGCCTAAATTCCCAACACGCTTGGCATTTCATTTTAAAGAATCTCTGAGATTGAGATGGCACGCCGGGATACTACGCACTAGCTCACAAAAATAGCAGAACAAAAACCCAGAGAGCCCTCATTTTTGTCCCTTATGCCTGGAGCATACAGAATAGATTTGAACTCGTATAAGGTCAGTACAATAGGTCGAGTGGGTAGGTGTCTAGATTGGTATTGCCTAGGACTACGCAAAGGAAACAGTCAAATTCAAACAGTCTTTTCCTCACTGTTGGAAAGCCCCAAAGGCATGAATCTACGATTTGCTGTGCTTGTCCTTCAGGTCTCAGTCTTCTGCATAAAAAGAAAGTCACTCTTTTCAGTCCGCTTGGAAACATTCTTAAATAAAATTTTAGTCGTCTGTTCTACACTTTCAGAACCTTTCCTGACTGACAGACTGACCTGAAGGTGCTAATGGCATCAATGCCATTCATTTTCTAGTACAGTGTCACTACTAAGTTATGTGCATTGTTACATGTATGATACTTCCAAAGTACTTAATAGGTTAGTAACTACCCAATTATTTACACTACACAGCAAATAATGTTTTTCTTGCTATTGTCACAATGGGTTAAGGGAGATATACCCAAAGATGTTGACATATGTTTTTTAATGCTATCCATAAAACAGTTCTAGGTCATTTCATCATTAACTGTTGGAATAAGTTATTCTGTCACTGACACTGATCAGCTAATATATTCAAGATTCTATGGTCACTGAACGCACACTGTACAGGGTCTGAATGTTATAATTGCACAGTCAAAGCTGATAAGACTATCGGACACTGCTTTGTAAGAAATATATATTTTTTTACTAATGTGATACTACTGCTGGTAGTGTGCTGACTCCTAGAGATGTATTTATATTTAGTGCACAGGGATGGTGACAGAGGGAGAAGGGCACCAATATGGTTCGGTTAATTACTAAAGGATTGAATCATCTGGCAAAACCAAGGAAATATTAGACTATACTGTCACAAACTCAAGAGGGATTTGATACTTATGCAGAAAACTAAAAGATATTAGGAAACCAGAAGCACGTGATCCCCTAAGTCAATGACACGACTTGCTCACCCACACCACATAAATGAGATGGTAGCTCTTATTGTGAAGAAATCTAAGTTATGAGAAGTCTCATTTCTGCTGAGACGGATAGGTGAAGGCAGACGGCTAATCACACATATGCAAAAATACATTTATAAGCCCCTGTATCTGATGACCCTAAAGTCTTGAAGTCACTCAGTAAAAAATATAGAATTAGGTCCATCTTATGCAAATATCCTGGGTGTAGATTGCATCCTTCCTGTGGAAGGGATAATAAATGCAGACCTCAAGTTTTAATTCCATCCAACTCCAACAAAGTCTTATGTAAATTTATGAAATGGCAATGAACATAAATGTGGCACAATAATATGTCATTTAGATCAACTGTACTAATAAATGCACATTTACACATACTAGAGTGCAAATCTTAAATTGGAGATTATAGCCACAGTATAGTAAAAATGACACGAGAAACTCTTTTTACTGCCTTACAGACTGCATGTAATAATTGTTTTGGACAGGGAGGTAACTCTCCTAATAGCCACAATGTGTTTACAATGTGGCTTTAAAATACTGCATAAATTAGCTCTCATGCATCATGGCCCCTCTCCCACACTCAGCAAAAATAATAAATATCATACTACTCTCTGTGCATTTGCGTGTGAATCATGCACACATTCATATAAAGCTGACGGCTCCCACCAAGTCAGAGCAAACACTCCGTTTGCAGTGAGGGAGAGCTGCCAAACAGCTCTCCCTCACTGCGAGCGGAGGTTTCCTTTGTTTCCCTGCCCACGGAGATGGAGGCAGAGAAACAGGGGAAACATTGCTCTCACAGAGAGGGAGCAGCTTTAGCAGCTCTCTCTCTCTGTGACAGCAATGCCAGCTCCCAGAGGTGGTAAGGAGCCAGCTTGGAGCACAGGGCCGTCAGGCTCTCCTGTGATCCCCAACATTGTCACTGGGTGGCACCCAGGTCACATGGTAGGGCCCCGGGGCATGGGGTCGCCTGGGCCGAGATCAACCCTGGGGAGGGGAGCCACGCGCCCATGCAGCACGGGGATGGCTGCAGGGCCAGGCCCCCCACTGCGCACGGCCGAAAGCGGTTAGGGTTGGCAGCAGGGCCAAATGCTGCTGTGCACCATGGTGGCTGAATTAATGTATATTAATGAAAATTACTTTACGTTAAAAAAAACATGGAAATTCACTGACAAAAACAAAGGTTACAGGGACATTATAGCTAACCTTAGGGTAACTGTACCTTGCACCATAGCCATGCACTGCTAATTACCCAACATAATCGCTGTAGAACAGATCTTACCCCTTTCTCTCAAATACATAAGTCTCATGCATGCAAAGACAAACCGAAGCAGGAATTGGCTCCAAATATTTATTGAAGCAACTGCGTTCTATGTAAAGAGGCATGACTTGCGATTATTAGGACACATTTATCATAGTGACAAGAAATGAGAAACAAAAAGTCCCAGCATCCTGTCACATTAGTGAATCTAAAATCCCTACCTGCACTACAAAAAATCTACACGAGAGCGATAGCAGTGTTAGCCCTAATCTGCCCATAATAGTCTCTGCAAGGAAGACCCATCCCGTACCTGAATAATAAGCAGGCTGGTTGCCTGTTGGTCTGCTGCAGTCCTCTCTGGTGGTTGGAGCGAGAAGGCCAAGTCCTAGAGTTGCTTAGAGTAAGCAGCGAGTGATCTTTAACCGCAGCAGCAAGTTTGAAGGATCGGGTGTCCATCAGGAACAACCTCCGCCCCCCGTTTTGAGGGTCCATTTGTCTCACGCTTTGGACCATGGCGGTTAGAGGGGAATTAGCGCCCTCAGCGTGGACCATAAGCTACTAATACAATATCCTTACGTTGTTTGAAGAGGCCGTAAGGGAGGAGGCCGAAGGCAATCGACATATTTTGTACAATAGGAGTCCGTAACAAAATCAGCAAAGAGACAATTTAGTAAGAAGACCATCAGCTTGTAGTCCATAAAGTAGGAGTTGGACCAAGGCAAATAGTGTCTTCGCGCTGAACTACCTGGTATGACGGTCCAGAAGAATAGATGGACATTACATTTGGCCGTCACTTGTGAAACATTTGTAAATAAGGACATTGTACAAAGAATTGGATATCACACATTTATGGGTGTTTATTTGTCCGAGATATGGTTGTTCAAGTGAGTCTTGTTGATTTGCAATTGTGGTGTAAACCGGTATATATTCTACAGGATTTGATGATTAAAGTTATTTAAATTAAATGAATTATGTGGAGCAGGTGCAGCATTTACACAATAATAATTGATGTACTATTGTTAAAGTAAATATACTGTATTTATCCCTCAAGCGTCTATGTTGTGTGAAATACTGAGGTGATGTGTCTTTTCTTTGTAGGGTACAGCCTTTGGCTGAGCACAAGATAAAATGTCGAGCAAAAGGACTAATAAATTCAGCATGAAATGAGAACTGATAAAAATAACAAAACATCATTGCTAAAATGAAGCTTTTGCTAAAATAATAAAACACAAATAAATGAAATGAAATAATAAAAAGGGCACAGGCCTAGAGCTAAAACAAATGTGCCCATGCAAAGAGCTAAAATAACCCTACAACATCCTCCCCATTGTTGGTGCTAGAGTGCAGAGGTCAATTCTAAAACTTCTTTACTAAAATCACTACTCCTAAGCTATAATTTAAAAGCACGCTAAAATGTGCATTAAAATGTACATAGAAGAGATAAAATGTTCATGGTGACAAGCATGATGGACTGAAGTCAGGCCGAATTAAAATGGTCAATTCAGAATTTTAACAAAAATAAATGCAAACTAAGGTCAAATGTCAATGTTCCGCAATAGTCATGATCTCGCAAAAAATCACCAATATCATCAATATTGTCAATGGTGATGGAATCCAGGAAAGATCCCACTTCGGCAGGCAATAAGTTAACAAGCTTATTAGCGAAGAAAGCGAGGGAGCACTCTTTTGTTTTGGTGCCTCAGCCATAGGTCCACACCAGCATTCCATGCAGTACCAGGTCTTATAGCACCAGGAGCCACAAGATCCACAAAGGGCGGCTCATAGGAAGTATCTCGCACCAACTGCAATCTCAATGGGCATGTCTGGCAATGAACCCTCATTGAGAACACCAGCAGACTCTCATCCAAGAAAGGTATGAGTTGCAGAGCAAGATACACCTCCGGTACAAGGTCGAATGGCATCACAAGCATCAAGAGACAGGCTGCATACAATTCAGAACCAGTCTGAACGACAGTGACCAGTTCGACTCCAGTTATTCCAGGAGTGGTGCTCCAAAGTGCTACATCATGTGTTCACGACACAGTTGGTCGGTTGGAAGTGCCATAATTCCTCTTTGATGTGATGTTCAACTATTCTGAATAAAAAACAGCAATAGCAGAATACAGCCAATTAATGCCAAGGTTACTGAGCATCCTTCAAAGACACTCAAAAACAGTGAGTGTACGGCTGAAGGTATTACTCCAAAAACAGTATGAAAGGTGCTGACAAAACCAGAACCAACAGTCGCAAAAAAGTATACAATACCAGCGGTGTTACTCATTGAAAACACAAGTCAGTTCACATAGAGCCTTCAGAGTCTTTTCAGCTTGTCAAAATTTACATCAGAAGTAACAATATGAGGCCATATGTCTGCTAATCGTGTGTGGGGGGGAAGCACATTTTCTGCAACAAGCCACAATTTTGGGAGACTGAAACCCTGTAGGCTATGTTGGCCTGCATACCACAACAGCGCTGATTGTTCAGTATAACATAACTCACATTCAAAAGCACATGGAACACTGATCGTATAAAAGGGACAGGCACACCCTTCAGATAACAAGCTAAGTTTGCCACTGAAGCCTTACAATATCCGTGCAAGGACAACTGTTTACAAATCATCAAGTGGCGCACAGAAGTCTCCCATTTACTGCCGCTAAGGAAGACCTCTTTCATACCATTGGAACATTTGTAAATAAATGCTAGCTTCCACATCTCATGAATGTTACTATCTCTTAGATGCTAACTACCCACGGGACTGAGTATTAAACACAAAGTGAACTGAAATGTTGAAATGGGCAGATTAATTCCTCCGTGTATTACCCATACTGCAGATGAAATTTCCATCAAAGTAAAAGGAAGTTTGTATAGCTTTTCAATGTTAGGCATGAAGTAAGTTGCTTCTTTCTTAGCCATTAACTGTTGTTTTTGTGTCAAATTAAATGCAGCAAACAACTCTCTGGTGTTAACGTATCACCAGAGCATGTGGCCATTTTTAAGAACTTGTAATGTCCACTCCAGCTGCATAATGGACCCAAGTTCACTCTGTCCATGGTGTAAAAATGACATGACATTTTCATTTGGAGAAGACACAATGTTGTTTAGGCTGTAAATGTAGTTGGACAATGTGTTTGCACTGGAGCAGCCCTTGACGGGGCGGTGTTTAAACTCTGCATTACAAATTGTATTAAGCATCTATATATTTGTACTAAATGATTATATAATGGCGTGGCGAATGTCCGCTACTTGTAAGTTTCCTACATTAGAGTGTGGTGCATATGTGGCCAATTCTGGCCACATAGTACCTTCATTACTTAAATGGTCCTATTCCAACATTTTGGGGAATGTGTGGCAGGGCGCCATGAAGACAATTGTGGTGTTCTTGGAAGCATAATGGTATTTCTAAATATGCATATGGTCGGTATTGTGCAGGTGTATTTGCTATTGTGTAATGGTGAAATGTGTGTGTGTGTTCCCATCTGCTGCTGGAAAAGCGACATAAGCATAGAAAATTTCAGTTTGAAATGCTTCGTAAGCCCCTACTAGGAATGTGACCTCCCCATCCTCAGCGGTGAGCCCATGATTTAATAAGTGTTGTGAGAGGAAGTCTCATGTTTGCTGCAATTGCTACCCATTGAGGGTTCGCCGTATTTGAAAAATGGTCAGTTGAGAGATAAAAACACCAATTCAGGGAAATCCTTAAGTTTGATAAACCTACAGCCTAAAATAGGTACTACCTATTTAGCTGAGGAAGATATTACAGTAATACCACCGACGTCTGCGTATAAGGGGATTAAGGTGCCTCTAGCATGTAAAGAGACAGAGATACTTGGGAAATCTGTAGTTAGTGCTTAACCAACATTGGTGGTGCCATGTCATAGGACCCTTGTCATGGGGACGAGACTGCTAGATTTGGGCTGCAGCAGCACTGAGTGTGAGGACTGAGTCTTATCTCACACCATCTGATAGCTGTCGGCCTAACCCTTTTGACAAGCTAGTAGCACCTCACCAAAACCTAGAAGTAAAGGTGATTTGTGGCAGCCTTACACATGACACTTTGTGACTTCTCAGGGAAGTCGTGGTAGAACAGATCTTATCCCTTTCTCTCATTTACATAAGTCTCATACATGTAAAGACAAACAGAAGCAGGATTTGGGTCAATATATTTAGTGAAGCAAATGCTTTCTACGTAAAGAGGCATGAGTTGTGATTATTGGGAAAATAAGACCCAACACTTATTGTGACAAGAAATAAGAAACAGATAAAAAGTTCCAGCATCTTGTCACACTGGTGAGTGATAGCAGTGTTAGCCCTAATCTGTCCATACTAGTCTCTGCAAGAAGACCCATCCCCATACCTGAATAATAAGCAGGGTTTGCCTGTTGGTCTGCTGGTAGTGCTCCCAGGTAGTTGAAGCGACAAAGCCAAGTTCAATAGAGCTGTGACAACATAGTACACCATAAAATGGCTGGCTGGAATGTTCCCCTCTAATCTTGTTTGTGGCTGCTTGTTGTTTTATAACAAAACGTGTTGTTGTGTTGAGAACTGCCTTGACGTGATAATGCGCCTTTTCTGTGTAGGGCAGACATTGTACTCTTCGACAGGCAATATTCAGTAAATTATCATGTACAGCCGTGGGCTGAGCACACGATGAAATGTCATGCAAAACAACTGATAAATTCTGCATAGAATGGGAACTGATAAAAATAAAACACCACTGCTAAAATGAAGCTTTTGCTAAAATCATAACAAGCATTTGCAATGCAACAGGTCTTGCATTTTCTTGAGTTAGAGCTACTGGCATTGTAAATTCATAACTGGAATGTCCTTGCCACATAAATTGGTCAACCCTGCCTCATAATTTCATCTTTTCCTGCAATATAATTAGAGTGGCCCAGCCTTTAACTAAACCACTTCTATTTACCTTCTTCCTCTATCTTAAAACATATACAATTATCATATAAACCTTTATCAGAAATCAGCTTTTGGCATTAAGAGTGTAATGCTCAAAACACCTTAACAAAAATATCATTTGGAATGGATTGGAGGGTGAAAGGAAAGAGTGAGTCGGGGGTAAAGATGGAGAGGACAAGTGGCATAGTAACTGTCATGGGCCCTGGAGTAAGAAAGGAAAATGATTGACTGCAATTTCAGTGGGGAAAATACAGCAGTAATTAGAGTTGAGTGAGGTGCATAGGTCTCTGGGCCCTGGTTCCACTGCACCTGTTGCTCCATTGATAACTAAGCCTCAGGAGGGAAAGCGGGTGGAGCAGAGAGGAGCAGCGAAAAGAATACACCAGACAAAAGGAAGAAAGAGAAGGGGTCACAAAGAAATAAAAGAAAGAAGAAATAGAGAGAGAGAATGAGAAAATGAAAACACAACTAACAGAAGAAATAGAGCAAATGTGTGAGGCAAAAGAAAAAGAGAAGGAAGCTAGCGGACGAAAGATAAAGAGGAAAAAAATAAGGAAAAGTGTGAAAAGAAAGAGAAAAATGAACATTAGAGGAAAAAAGAGAGATGGTGAGGGAAACCAGCAGCGAACGAACCAGGGCATGTATGTACTGACATTTCCCACAGACACAGAATGGGAAAACCACTTTGACACTTCGGGTCCCAACAAGTAACTTGTGGCTTCCACATACAGACAGGAAAAATAGGGATTTATAGTAAAACGTGAACTGACAGATAAAGATAAGATAAACACCAAAGAAGGGAAGGAAGAAAAATCTAAAAATAAAAGTGAAAGGACGCATACTGAGTCGAAGGAAAGAGCAAAGAGAAAAAAAGAAAGAAGGGTAGAGAAAAAGTAGTAAAAGAATGAACGCCTGAGGAAGAAAAAAAGAGAGGAACGAAACATGGAAAGAAATAAACAAGTTTTTGCTAGTTTGAAAGAGGAGATAGCAAGAGGAATAGGGAAATAAAAAAAGGGAAAGGAGTAGAAATAAATAGTTGAATGAAAGAGTGAAACTGTTAAAGTGTGGATTTTAAGAGCTGGAAAGAGAAGAGAAAAGTGTGGGAGAAAGAAAACATTGAGAGTAAACAGAGTAAAACAAAGAACAGAGTGAGACGGTTGAAATAGACCCTCCCAAATAAAGATAGCAGCTAAGAATAGATTTAATTGGCTCCCCCACGTCCTGAAACAGAAGTCAATGAAGAACAGCAGGGGGCACTGCAGAACAGCAGGATGTGCATTAGCAGAGTTGTATGTGAACCCCAATACAGCAATATTGGGGTGCTTCAGATCAGGATAGGGGGTATAGAAAGAGCTGTGTCCCGGCCCAGTGCTGGTATAACAAAGGCAGCGGGTGAGGAATGAGAAACGGAGCGCTGTGTAATTCCTGGTACTGGAATAATGGGGCGTTGTAGGTCAGGGTTGAGGCGCACTCACAGAGTTGTATGTGGGTTGCAGTACTGAAATGTTAACTGCCTACAAGGTCAGAAATGAGGTATGTTAATAGAGTTATGTGTGGAACTAGTATTGATGTGTCGGTGTTGCCAAGTGTTAGTCTGGATCTGCCCCAGTAAAGCTGTGAATGGGGCCCAGTATGGCAGTGGCATAGTGTAGGAAGTTGGCCCTGGATGTACTATTTAAAAGTAAGAAATAGCATGCACATTGTCCAAGGGTTCTCCTTAGAGGTAAGATAGTGGCAAAAAGAGATAATTCTAATGCTCTATTTTGTGGTAGTGTGGTCGAGCAGTAGGCTTATCAGAGGGTAGTGTTAAGCATTTGTTGTACACACACAGGCAATAAATGAGGAACACACACTCAAAGACAATTCCAGGCCAATAGGTTTTTACATAGAAAAATATATTTTCTTAGTTTATTTTAAGAACCACAGGTTCAAGATTTACAATCAATACTTCAAATGAAAGGTACTTCACTTAGGTATCATAGGAACTTTGAATCAGAAAAATAGCATGTACAGTTTTGGCAAAAATGGCAATAAGCTATTTTAAAACTAGACTGCAAATTTCAACAGTTCCTGGGGGAGGTAAGTATTTGTTAGTTTTGCAGGTAAGTAAACCACCTACAGGGTTCAAAGTTGGGTCCAAGGTAGCCCACCGTTGGGGGTTCAGGGCAACCCCAAAGTTACCACACCAGCAGCTCAGGGCCGGTCAGGTGCAGAGGTCAAAGTGGTGCCCAAAACGCATAGGCTTCAATGGAGAAGGGGGTGCCCCAGTTCCAGTCTGCCAGCAGGTAAGAACCCGCGACTTCGGAGGGCAGACCAGAGGGGTTTTGTAGGGCACAGGGGGGGACACAAGTCAGCACAAAAAGTACACCCTCAGCGGCACGGGGGCGGCCGGGTGCAGAGTGCAAACAGGCGTCGGGTTGGCAATAGGTTTCAATGGGAGACCCAGGGGTCTCTTCAGCGAAGCAGGCAGGCAAGGGGGGATCCTCGGGGTAGCCACCACCTGGGCAAGGGAGAGGGCCACCTGGGGGTCGCTCCTGCACTGGAGGTCGGATCCTTCAGGTCCTGGGGGCTGCGGGTGCAGTGTCTTTACCAGGCGTCGGGTTCTTGGAAGCAGGCAGTCGCGGTCGGAGGGAGCCTCTGGATTCCCTCTGCAGGCGTCGCTGTGGGGGGTCAGGTGGGTCAACTCTGGCTACTCACGGGCTCGCAGTCGCCGGGGAGTCCTCCCTGTAGTGTTGGTTCTCCGCAGGTCGAGCTGGGGGCGTCGGGTGCAGAGTGGGAAGTCTCACGCTTCCGGCGGGAAACGTGCAGTCCTTTAAAGTTTGTTTCTTTGTTACAAAGATGTTTATTCTTTGGAGCAGAGCCACTGTCCTCAGGAGTTCTTGGTCATTTTAGATGCAGAGTAGTCCACTGAGGCTTCAGAGGTCGCTGGACCCTGGGGAACGCGTCGCTGTTGCAGTTTTGCTTGAAGTGGGGAGACAGGCCGGTAGGGCTGGGGCCAAAGCAGTTGGTGTCTCTGTCTTCTCTGCAGGGCTTTCCGGTCAGCAGTCCTTCTTCGTCTTCAGGTTGCAGGAATCTGTTTTCCTAGGTTCTGGGAGCCCCTAAATACTCAATTTAGGGGTGTGTTTAGGTCTGGGGGGTTAGTAGCCAATGGCTACTAGCCCTGAGGGTGGCTACACCCTCTTTGTGCCTCCTCCCTGAGGGGAGGGGGGGCACATCCCTAATCCTATTGGGGGAATCCTCCATCTGCAAGATGGAGGATTTCTAAAAGTCAGAATCACCTCAGCTCAGGACACCTTAGGGGTTGTCCTGACTGGCAAGTGACTCCTCCATGTTTTTCTCATTATCTCCTCCGGCCTTGCCGCCAAAAGTGGGCCGTGGCCGGAGGGGACGGGCATCTCCACTAGCTGGAGTGCCCTGTGGTGCTGTAACAAAGATGGTGAGCCTTTGAGGCTCACCGCCAGGTGTTACAGTTCCTGCAGGGGGAGGTGAGAAGCAGGCTTTGTTACTAGCCACAGAGTGACAAAGGCACTCTCCCCATGTGGCCAGCAACATGTCTGGTGTGTGTCAGGCTGGCAAAACTAGTCAGCCCACACTGGAAGTCGGGTGTGTTTTCAGGGGGCATCTCTAAGGTGCCCTCAGGGGTGTATTTCACAATAAAATGTACACTGGCATCAGTGTACATTTATTGTGCTGAGAAGTTTGATACCAAACTTCCCAGTTTTCAGTGTAACCATTATGGTGCTGTGGAGTTCGTGTTTGACAGACTCCCAGACCATATACTCTTATGGCTACCCTGCACTTACAATGTCTAAGGTTTTGCTTAGACACTGTAGGGGCATAGTGTTCATGCACCTATGCCCTCACCTATGGTATAGTGCACCCTGCCTTAGGGCTGTAAGGCCTGCTAGAGGGGTGACTTATCTATGCCATAGGCAGTGTGAGGTTGGCATGGCACCCTGAGGGGAGTGCCATGTCGACTTAGTCATTTTCTCCCCACCAGCACACACAAGCGGGCAAGCAGTGAGGGGTCCCCAGGGTGGCATAAGACATGCTGCAGCCCTTAGAGACCTTCCCTGGCATCAGGGCCCTTGGTACCAGGGGTACCAGTTACAAGGGACTTACCTGGATGCCAGGGTTGTGCCAATTGTGGAGACAAAGGTACAGTTTTAGAGAAAGAACACTGGTGCTGGGGCCTGGTTAGCAGGCCTCAGTACACTTTCAAATCATAACTTGGCATCAGCAAAGGCAAAAAGTCAGGGGGTAACCATGCCAAGGAGGCATTTCCTTTCACATAGCCTCTGAACCACAAAAGCAGGGAGTCCTGAAGGGACGGTGTGTGAACCTTAGTACTGAGAAGAAATGTGCGCTGAATTTAAGAATTGATGGATTCTGGGGGAGTTGTGGTGGTTCCCATCAACAGTGGTGTTGGATGTTAGACTTGAGGTGCATTGGCTGAGCTGTGTTTTGCTCTTTTGAGTCTAGTATTAGCTTGGCAGTGGGACTGAACATTAGAATTGAGCTGCTGTAACGGAACTGTTATGTGAGCGGGGTCCCAGTAAAGGGAAACACATTGCCGGGGTAAAACTGGGGTGCACTGATGGAGCTGCACATGAGGTCCTAGTACTGGAAAAGCAGAGTGGCATAGACTGTAAGATCTGAGGTGCTCTGGCAGACAGCATGTGTGTGGTTGTGGTAGGGGAACAGCTAAGTGCATGGAGTGTGTGAACTGAGGTGCACTGATGGAGCTGCACCCGAGGTCCCAATACTGGAACAGCAGAGTGTACTGACTGTAAGAACTAATGTGCTCTGGCAGACAGCGGGTGTGGGGTTCCGACACACAGTCGACGGGCTTGGAGTGTGTGAACTGAGATGCAATGATGGAGCTGTGTGCAAGGTCCCAGTAACGGAGCAGCAGAGTGTACTGACTGCAAGAACTGAGGTTCTCTGGCAGACAGCATGTGTGGGGTTCCTGGCACAGATAAGGGCTTGGAATGTGTGAACTGCAGTGCACTGATGGATGGGTCCCAGTACTGCAGTAGCAGAGTGTACTGACTGCAAGAACTGAAATGCTCTGGCAGACAGTGTGTGTGTGGAGTTCCTGTACTGGCACGGCTGAGGGCTCGGAGTGTCTGAACTGCGTTGCAGTAATGGAGCTGTGCCAGAGGTCCCTGTACTGGAGCAGCAGGGTGTACTGACTGCGAGAACTGAGGTGCTCTGGCAGACACCATGTGTGGGGTTCCTGGCACTGGCATGGCTGGGGTTTGGAGTGTGTGAACTGTGGTGCACTGATGGAGCTGATGCTTATGCTCTACCCAAAAGAAATACATTAAATAAAGTAAAAGGGCACAGGCCACAGGCCTAGAGCTAAAATAAATGTGCCCATAAGCACTAAAATAACCCCACAACAATACCTCACTGATGGGACCTAACAAGTTCGAAACCAGTCTGAGTTTGCTTGTATTCCCTTCTGGAGGGAAGTCGCCTGGCGGTTTGGGATGGACTGTTCCCATGAAGAGCAGGGTCAGTACTGATTTGCACAATGCAGGCCTTTATCTAAGGGCACAGTGGGTAAAACGATTAATTGTGATGCAGCCCAAGTGATTCCTGGGGGCTGAGATTAATTCAATCATTCCATTTATAACCTCGTTGTTATTGAATAGAAGTTTAGCAGCAGATGTCTTTTGCCTGTATAGGTTAATGTTGCAAACCCAAATGATTATCAAGTCACACAGTGGCTACATTTAAACCTTAAACAAAAAGGGACAAAGCTAAGCCTTGTAGAACCCTGCATAGTAATGAAAGGTTGATGGACCGGTAGAAGAAGAATGAAATGGATTGACCGTCGCTGATAAGGAATGAGGCAAATCACTTCAGGGCGTGTCTGACTATCCCATAAAGATTCAAGATGGCTAAATAGGATGTCATGGTTGACCATTTCAAAAGTAGCTAGGAAAGCAAGGTGCAGGACCCTTCACACTGGTTCCACGGGCTGTCACATGTGCAACTGATGTTAAAATGGCTACCAGGCAGATTCTGTACCATGTACTGGGGGATAACCAGCTTGATCATAATCGAGATGATTAGACAATAGGTTTTATCCATGATCTTGGCTATGGCTGGAAGTAGTGTGATAGAGTTTCTGTTCAGCGGGTCCAGCCCCATTTTTTCAGTAAGTGAATAAAAACTCTTTTTTAAATGCATTGACATAATTCCAGTACAAAGTGAGGCACTGCTCACCACGTTAATGTTTACCCACAGCCAACAACAGATATTTAAGGATGGAGATTGAGCAAGATTCATCTGGGTAGGTTGACTAGATGCTAGACTGAGTAGGCTTCAACTGGTAATGCTCATAAAGGAGAGTTCTGAGATAGTGATTGGAGCCACTTGTGCTGGTCAGGTAACAGGGTCAACCTATTCTATAGCCTGTTCTGTAGCTGAAGTCCCATTTTTCCCCTAATAAAAATCAGTAAAAAGTGTTTGAACTAAAAAACATGAATGTGAAGAAAGATGCAAGGTAACGCCATTTTCCATATGCTGTGGCTGAACTTTTAGAGGTGGGAAGCGTAACCCTGATCTAGCCTCATTCAGGACATAGGTTAGGACTATCAGATGGCCATTTGGATTCAAATATCAAAGCTTCAGCGGCTCCCACATACCCCTATCCAGCCAGAAGCAAAATTACAGAATACTTCTCCGGACCACGTTCTTAAGGGCAATGTTAACTTTATGTCACCATGCTGTGTCAACTTTTAAAAAGCAAAAATCACCCCATTTCTAAAAATTACCCAAGGCAGACACAAATGGTCTGTCCAGCTATTGACCTATATTAAATGTATCAATTGAGGCAAATGTACTAGAAAGGAAGACTGCAAGACAGCTGCAACAACACAAAAACAATACTATCCCACCTATATGACCAGCAATGAGGATTTAGACCAGTTAGAAACCCTGGATGAGAACTAATCTACAAATTTAATAATTTTAGGCATCTCAGTAGCTTATGTTGATCACATCATTCTACTCAACCGTCTCGAAAGAAACATTGGGTGTTGTGGGTCTTGCTCTAGCATGGATAAGGGCAATCCTTCAAGATCGTAAGAAGAAAGTAAAAAAGGCTCACTTTACTTCAGTTACCGATAGGATATCATTCTGAGCCCTCCATTTCTATCTCCATGGCTTTTTAAAACATATTTGTACCATTTGACTTGTGGGATTGAGCATCCTCAGATGGATTTTTTCTTTTTTTTTTTAAACAGATTTTTATTATTTTCCAGTTCGACAGAACGATTCCTACATTACGTACACTGCACGTTATTACGGTCTTCAGTAGCCAGCCAAGGCCAGAGCTAAAAGACAAAGTTCACACTTGACTGACAAATTTCAATTGTCCACAGTTATCCTATCATTGACGCTAATTAGGCAATCTGTATTTTCCTATAATACAACCATACAGAATGAGCCGTTGCGTCTCAATAGAGGTGGCAGAATTATAGTCAATAGGATCTAAGCAAAACATACAAGCTACTTACCTTCGGTAACGATATATCTGGTAGACATATTCTAGTTGCAGATTCCTTACCTTTGAATTTCACCAGGCGTCAGTCTGGATCCAGAGAGTTTTCTCCAAGCAGTACCCTCTGCATGCCGTCAGGTGGCGTCAGTCGACTCCGCGTGTGTCATTGTCACCGTGATGGCGTCGCGGTCGAATATAGGCGCCACCCTGGTGCGCTGACGTCAGTTTCTTTTCACAATTGACTGACGCCTGGGGAAATTCAAAGGTAAGGAATCTGCAACTAGAAGTCTCCATGAGATATGTATATAATGAAGTAAACAAAACGCAGTCCTAATCATATTTGTACTAAGGCAGCACAACTGGAGACCACAGTAGGTAAACAAAGAATCCCCATTGCACTGCTAAATGCATTGATGAAAACAAAGTTAAATGAACTATAACAAAACAGAAAAGAAAAAGAGGCAGACCAATGTTGCATAGTATTCCAATCCTGAGAGTACCAACCTCCATAAAATACAACATGATCAAACATTCCAGGTTATCCCTTATAAGAGTTATAATCCATCTTAGTAGTGTGATCCCCATCAGTAGTCCCAAAAGGTAGATGTACTTTGACCTGTATATACGTCGCCATCGGTATGTGCCTAGGGTAATTTTAATTCAGTGTTTCAATGGTATCCTCATCCAAGGTTTTTCCATTTCATATATGAATCATACTTTAGACCACCGTATCTGAATCGATAGGGTAGTTTGGGCCCTCCATTGTCACGCCACGGTCAATAAACTGCAATAGGATGCTGGGTAACAAGCTTTTTCCCAATTGTTGTTACAGGGTAATATGAGTGTTCTCCTGTGTCCCTAAGCACTAAGGTTGTGTTATCGAATCAGAGCAAAACCGGTTATTTCCTTTATTAGCAATATTACAGCTTTCCAAAACAACTGGACCTTAAATCTTAAATTACTAACAGTCAGGGGCAATCCATACACGGCTGCTAAACAGACGGGTATCAGATACCATCTCATACTGATTTTAACACTATATCCTTTGTATATTAAACTTAAGGAGGATGACATAGGTCACGTTCAAATATGTGACTAGGAAGAGTCTTCCAAAGAGATTCCTAACTCTTCCCCCCACTAAAGGGCATACCATGGTTTAGTGTCCAGTGGTGGGGGCTGTAGTAGTCAGTATATGCAGGTGATTAACTTTCTGGCCACACACTCTCTCAAACCTCAGATGAAATTTCAAACCAAGAGGGTAATTGGAGTGTTCTACTGTATCCCTCAAGTTGTGTTGTCCGATCGTAAAGCAAAACCTGTTTTTTCCTTTATAAGCAATATTACAGCTTTCCAAAACAATTGGAACTGCGTGCAAGACCACCACATATGCACCACTGTGCCCCTTTCAATCTTACGATGGCAACAGTCTGGTGCGATCCATGTATGGCCGCCAGACAGATGGGTATCAGATGCCATCTCATACTGATTTTATAACTATATCCCTTGTATATTGAACAGATGGAGGAAGACGTAGGCCACGTTCAAATATGTGGCTAGGAATAGTCTTTCAAAGAGACTCTTCTTCTCACTTAAAGGCATACCATGATTTAACGTCGGGTGGTGGGTGCTCTAGTAGCCAGTATAGGCTTACCCTAGCATTGAAAAAGATAGAATAAATAATTCTGCCCTTTGAAACTTACACTGGCTGCCACTAAATCCTTTTGCATCATTTAAAAACTTGTATTATCTGCAGTGTGTACTGGTCTTTGATTCCGGAACTACAAACCATATTGCAACCCAAAACTGGCATCAGATAACAGGATCAATGTGGAGTCTTTCAACAAAAGGTTTAACAGTGGGAAAACTATGGGAACACATGATCCAAAACCTGCAGCAGCATAATCTCACCCTTTAGACAGAAAGACAACACTAGATCAGAAGAAACCAGAAGACTTTGCTGCTCTGCTCTCCTCCTCTCAGATTAGCTACTGCTCAACTTGCAATTTGAGTAGGACTCACAATGGATACATAGGGGAAACATTAATCTGAGCTAAACCAGCTGGATTAATCTGATTAAAGCATGGGGCAAGAACGTTTTTCTCAGTTTGGACTATTTAAAGGAAATCACACTCCACCTCTAGGTAGCAGGAAGTGGAAAGGAACTGAAATGCAACTGCCTATGGAGTGTGACTTACTGGTTTTATTTTTACCATCTTCTACTCATATATTGTTTCTCATTTACTCTTCCCATGCAACAGGCACACAGCTCATAATACATTCTCAATAAATGATTAAATGGTAAAATATATCTGACAGTATTGGAGTCAACCAACTCATGGCTTTCTGACACTATTCTGTTCTGAGCATCTTCATATTAGTTCTTAGTTCTCAATACAAGGGATGTTGTGGTGATTAGGTTACAAGGAATCAGCACCAAGCAAACTTGGTAAGCTGCAATCAACAGCATTAGTTTGTCTTCCCAGTTACCCAAGTACCTAATTCACACATTTCTAATCCTATGACAAGCCTTAGGGGTATGCATAATGCCCTCAATGTGAGTCTGTCAAGACGTAGGATGCATTTTTCCCCTAATAGATAACAATTCCAGCAGATAAAACATCATCTCATCTTGGACTATAAACGTTTGTTTGCTCCAAAACAGTATATGTTTTGCACTGAACTTACTGAGGTGTCTTCCGTTTGCATACTAGGCACTTTTAAAATCAAGAAGCTCTTGTCTTCCTTCTGGCTTCAGTAGCCAGTTGTCCACATATGTATAAACTAACATGTTCTGTGATATGGCAGCACCACTTCCAAGTACTGACAAAGGTTACAGATAATCTGTACCTTGAGATGATTCATTTGATTAGCGTAGCAGATAACATAGTGGAAACACAGTATTGCCCTGTATACTGTTGATAACACTAGTTGTGAAAGACACTTTATGAATGTTGAACCTGCTCCAGTTGCCTGTACTCCATGAACAAATAACGTGCAGCAGACCTAGAACTGATAGCTTGAGAGGGCTTGAAGGCGGGTGCTAAGCAGTCTCAAAAATAAAAGGTGAAAGATGGATGCTGAAAATAGAGAAACTGTGAGACACACTTACAGTAAAAGTTAATGTAATATAAACACATTTGGTGACCTTTTCATACATATATCAGAGGGAACATTTCTCTCCACCCTGTATCCCTACATTCAAAACTATCAACAGATACTGGTATTTGCTAGGACTTGTGAATAAGATTGCATCTTCTCCTCCATTCTCTGCGATTTCCCTGCACTGCCGCTATATATCATGATCTATGGGATAATCTGCTACATATATGCTGAAAATCATCGAATACATTTAAAAAAAAAAATAATATTAGAAAAGAAATATGCAACTTAGTTGCATCTCTAATCAAGACACCAGAGAAGGCAATAATGTCATCTAACTGAGAGAATCTAGATGGAGCAGTCAATGTAGATGTTTAAGGGATAAACCCTTGAAGACTGAGGCCTTTTCGGAGACCAATACTTCCTCATGGTACAAACTCAGTCACACAGTGGTATACCACCACTCTTTGCTGCATCATCCTTAGTGGATGTGCATGTCCTTTTTGGATATCGTGCTATAGTTATCTTCAAGCCTTAATTGTCATCTCCAGCTAGATGATTTGGCCAGTCTACAATGAGGTAATCCAGTCTCTAGAATCCTAGTGCCCTCTTCAGGAAAGGGTTCGCTAGCCACAGTCAATGTGAACCCCAGGGGCACTGAGGTGGAGGTAGGTCCTTCGTATAACTGGATTCAGAAGAGTCACTCCTTTTTAAGGCTCCCTGCCAACAGAAATTAGGTACAATGGGACAGCTTCTGGCAAAATAGTCAGTCACTTGAAGGCACTATGGCGAGCCCAATAAGCTGCAAAAATTATTTACGGATTAGCAAATAAATAAAGGAAGAGTTCAGGGATCCCCCTATCTCATAGGGGGACAATAATGTGACTTCCAAGAGTCACTGCACTGCCTTATGGAACAATGGGCCATATTTACACGTTAATTCTTAAAAGACATTTTAACATCTTTCAAATCACTGTACCCTTAATTGTACATGCAAAATATAAACTGTCAATTTGTCTGCGAATGCAAGTATAAAAATATATTTTTCGCATGCAGATGACCAACATAAACACTTAGTCACTAATTTGGATAAATTACATATGTTCCAATGTCTATTACACTCTAATTTACTCCCTGACTTATATTAACACTTTGTGATTGTTGATATCTTTGTGACCCATTCCCGTTAGTTTCATCAAACTAAAGTCTGATTTAATAGTATAGGGAATTATAATGACTATAGGTTCTCCACTAATCAAATGTTATTCATATTTAAAAGCAGAATCTCATTCCATTATGAATATGCAAGATGATATGCTCAAATAAAAAAAGGTGACAAACGAAAACAATGCTCAATATCCATGAAGAAAATTTACAATGCCAGTTGTACTCGACCGAAATAATCAATTTTACCTGAATATGTCCTGTAAGAAGGAATTAACCTTTCTCCCCAATTTTCACTTGTGTTTCCTGGATCAGAATCTAATAACAGTTAAGAAAAGAAACAGGGGGTGGGAGGAGAAAACAAAAGGAAATAAAGCACAGTATACAGTACAGTTTAACGTCACTAGGACGATTTATCAAGTGGATTTCCAAGCAGGAGTCAAGGTGACAATTTCTTGAAAAAAAGTATTCTTTCATCACTTGAAGAACTGACAAACCATTTCAAGCTAGTTGGCATAAACAGATTTTGGTGGCTAATACTTTACTTGTAAACATCAATTGCAAAGAAGAAAAAACTATTAAGGTGCATCCATATCATCATTAGTCAGTTCTCACACAAATACTTAGTTTGCAGGGACTATATCTGCCATATAGGCAAAGGCGGGGGCAGCATTTTTATTAAATTTCTGTTTTCTATGAAATCATAAGGCCACAAAGTTATAGCAGTCACAAAGAGTACATGGTCATTACACTCCAGCGTATATGCGTATATTCAATATTTTAGAAACAAACATCTTCTCAAGCAATCATAAAAAGCACTGAAATACGAGAAATTATGCTAAGTGAACAGATTTGTCAATCAAATCACATGAGAAAAGGTTGCCTCTTTACAATCTGTGATCCAGTACTAAACGTTGGCAATGAATGTGTATGCTAAAATCTGAAAATACAATGCAAATGCATCAGCTTCTTCACAGTTCCATTACTTCTTTTGTTTTTTTAGGACAGTAAGATTTGCACAATTAATCAACTAAGTTAATACGAGCAAATTTGGTAGAACAAGTTGGTTTTGTTAATACTTTAACACTGGAGCCCCACAGCTAAGGTCGCCAATTCAGGGTTCCCAAAGAAGAACTTTATCTGTACATCAATACTTTCTTTAAAGATGGTTTTATTCATTTTAAAGACAGATTGTACAAATTACACATTACCAATCTTATTCTAGAAAAATTACTGACAGTCATTGAGATACACATTGGTCTTCCATAATGCTGTGACAATCTTCACGTGTTTTACACACTTATTTTCTAACATTAAATAACATCCACACCTTAGTCCTTCCTCCTCTTATCTGTACATGAATGCTTATTCTGAAACCCAGGTTATAGATTACCGCTTCAATGAACACATTACACTCTACTTACAAATAATACAAAACAAATACAGTATTTATAGTAAAATTATGCACACATACCTAAATAGCTTTTGCACAGTGTAAAACCAACCCAAAATTTTGAAAGATGGGTATTTATTATAAGTGGAATAAAGGCCTTGTTTTTGCTTCTGGCTGGTCAGGTTGGACCAAATCATTCTAAAATGTTGCTTAACACAAGTAACATTTCAAAGTACACCTACAGTGCTACCATTCAGCCTACCAGTAGTGGAATGCTTACATCTGTCCCACCACTGAAATTTTACATTTGATAAAGAAGATTATCCCTACAACTGATGCATGCAAACACAGCTTCAGCTACACAAAAGTCACTTGACAAAAATACCAATCCCATAACGAAAAGCAAACAAATAATCAAGCAATACAAAAAATAAACAACAAATATGTGCCATCACCTGTGGCAGACGATGTAAGTTGTGATTAAAGTATTTTTTCCGAATTATTACAGTAAAACAAGCTGTTGCTACCTGTGTCTGAATCCTGGTCTTCATTTCTGGAAGGACTAATGGTAAAAGGAAGTTTACGCTTCAAAGAACACCCATCCTTCAAATCCTTTCCAACATCACTCCTATCGATTTTTGGAGTCCGACTATAAGTTGTAATCTTTTCCTTGCTCTAAGGAAAAATAAACAAGCCATAATGTGGTAAGCTTTCTAAAGAATTATACAGGGTTCATATTATTCTTTAAATGGGTTACCTAAACGAAGTACTTTATTTTTTATTTATTTTTACAGTGTCTTCCCATTGCTGGTGATGAGAGCAAATCAAACAACAGCTTTAAAACCATGCAAATATGCAGCCTTCAAAATAAAACAGTTTTTAAGAGGAATGCAATATAAACTACAGAAAGTTAATAAACATCTTTCATATAAGTATTTTAGTAGTTCATCCCTATTATATTTGGGTCTGACTTAGAAATGGATTTAACCGTTTTACCAGCTTCATTTAATCAAGAGAAAAATACCAATAGACATGCAGTGGCTTGGAGTCCACCATATTAATTCACTGGTCTTTACAACTGTCATTCACATTATGTTTCCACCACCCACAGCACAGAATGGGGCAACGTGTCAGCCCACTTCAGCAACAGGCTCTCTTACACTGTTAGTGGCATAGCTACACCCACTTAAAAAGTGCACTTCAGGACCAGAGCCATTGACCCAGTACTATTTGTTGCCAATGCTTTTTCTTTCCATTCTTTATCTTATGTTTTTAGTCATGCTCTTTAACTATGCTTAGTTTACAACAAGTCAAAGACAACAGTGCATTTGCAAGAATAAGAAACAAATGTTACTTAGCTGCAATTCTAGTTCTGCATTTCAGGAATCTATCTTCAGTGAAGTCACAGATGTATAAGATTTTCGCCTGTTTATGGGGGTTCCCACAAACACTTCTATGGGAACTACCAAGACACTGGCATGCTGAGGGGTGGAAGCTGCTACATCTTAAAGGAACAGTAATTATTTTCCGTTCTCTATATTTGGCATCTCAAGATATTTTTTTCCGTTGTGTAAATTATTTCATTTATTTTTTTAGGATCTACTTTTGTGGCAGCATAGTGAAATGCTGCCTTATATTATATATGAATTTTTTTTTTTCTTTTTTTTAAAGGATTTAGACAAATTCAGGCCTCTTAAAGCCATAGACGTTTGATCTGCATTTGGGTAACAACAGTTTTCCCCGTCTGTAAATGTATACGGTAAGACTGGAAATGAAGTGTTTAGGGGTCGCTGCATGCATGCAGGAATATATTCTATGCTTATGACTACAAGTAAAGATCCTACAATGTTGCATCGTCTTTCGCTATGATACACAGTAAAAGTAATGAGGATTTTTATACTCATTCTAAGTATGTCTGTTTGCTAGATAGCGTCCTCACTGTTCTTTTAAGATTATACAGAAGGGTTTTTTTTTTTAAATCAAAATTTTTTATTGCCACCATATATCTGCCAGAAATACTTATTGGCACTGATAATACTTAAGCACTGAATCACCACAGCTGAGGGCGCTAATCCAGGGTTAGCAAAGAAACTGGGGTTAGCACACCACCAATTTTCGAGCAAGAGCTCTTGCCTGAACATTTTCAATTTTCTCACTAAACCTGTTGATGTGCATTTACTCAAACTTTTGCTAGAAACACAGGCTCTCTCTGTACAATAAGTAAAAGTCATCAAGTTTTTGCTCAGCATTAAATGGAGGCCTGGATATGTGTGCCTTAGCCTATGCCCAAGTCTTGAATGCATAAGACAACACCAATCATTTCTCATTATTCTGGCTGACAATTTTCACCATGATGGAAAAGACCAACAATATATATTAAACTAAGTTGACTTCTCCATCCATGCTCAGTCAGAATCCAGACCTATCCATTTTAAGACATTAGCAGGTACCATTTTCTAATTAGGTATCTCTTGTAGTGGCAAAGTGAATGGCACAAGTGCTACTCTTTTCCCATTTGTCTTTTTTCTTTGCATCTGTGATTTAATTTTCTTTGGTTTATGTCTTGCCTTGTTTATTTGGTTTCCCTTTTTACTACTACTACTTTCAGCCCACTGCTCCCCAATCGGATCTTTTTGTGCTGCTATCGACACAGAAAGCCTGAAGAAGCCAGATGCTAGCGCTTCCAATGGTAATGGAGGACCTAGCATGTAAGTGCCACTGGTCTCAGCACCAAAGATATTCATGTCAACTCTACAGCCCTCATAGAAGTAGTGACTGATGCCAGTGAGCTAGGTCTCGACTTTGTGGTTACAGATATCTGCAGCCTAAGGAAAATCTATATACACTGTTGGAGGGAAGGGAGAGGCCTACCTAGGAGCTGCTTGGATATCAAAGTGGAAAGGGAAATTATGGAAAGAAATCCTAAATAAACCTGTTTTAAATGTCCTGCTGTTTGGAACAGATAGGGAGATGTCGGACTGGAGTGGGAATTGTCCATGTTACTTTCATTCATGCAAGTGCTCACATCCACAGAATGCACTGTTAAGATCAGTTTTCTTTTGAGAGCGATCAGACATTTAATCACATTATACCTTCATTTTTTCCCTAAGTGGGCTATGCATTTAATTAAAATTACCAAAATGAAGAATTAGAATTAGCAGTAACTTTTCTTAGTCCGTAATGGATTTTCAGTTATACTCAAATGCATAACGGAATAGGTAGCTAGTCTGCTAAGCACTTGAAGGAGAGGAGACCAAGCAGAGACAAATGAAGACGTAGAAGGTCGGAAAGAAGATAACCACTGGCTAAACATAAGTGCGTCAGAGGTCTGAAGCAAATGAGACAGTAGGGTCTGGGGACAACTCCACAAGGGTCATTCTGCTCTTTTCTTATGGCTGTTTTAGTTGTTCATCTTCAGATAAAAAAAGGCCAATACTTACCCAGAACAGGTTGATGATCTTGCGAAAATATAATGCAAAATACAATATAACTGAAAGGGTTACGGACAACTTAGAAAGCCGTGCAAGGTCATGCAAGGGAACCTTAACTGCTAAGAAACAACGGTCCAGTTTGCCTTCTTACAGTTTTTTTTAAAGACTCTACATCTGTGAGGATAGCACCAAAAAGTTCTTGTGTGGGCAGAAATGAGCTTTCTGATGGTGAGGAATGAAAAACAACGGGATGAAAAATATCTGATTGCTACTGAGTATAATAAAGTCTAACCCATGGGTCTCCAATGAGTGGCTCAGGAGTTACTGTTAGCTCACCAGCTCCCTTGAAGTGTTTCCAACTTGAAGCTCAGTCTACTACATTATTCAGAGAGTTCATGCACATTAAGGAACACATCATTGTTTATCTCAAGATCATTGGAGCTGCAGCCAGCCAAACCAGTTAAAGGACTCTGTGCTACAAGACAAACATGCAGTGTGTTGGCAATGGAGCCAGCAACATGGCCATGACCATATGTATCCACTGTCAATCTGGTAAAGGGATAAGGTGATTGGACATGTTAGTGCTGCATTCTACAGTAACACTGTTTGTGAACAATGGCCCAGGAAAGAAGAGTTCCAGCAATAACCAGAGATGGAGCCTGAGCAGAGTCATCTCAGTGTGAGCCAAAACAAGATGAAAGAGAAAGCATGCGAATTGGGTTCATGATCAGCCCAGGAGCAGAAAAAAGCAGGGGCCAATATCCACTTAAGGGCCCGACTGGCATGCACAATTGTGTGGGAATTCATATGTGCACTTTTATGAGTCTGTCAGCATGTGTGTTTGGCATTTTGTATCTCTTTGATAAACTCTGTTTCACCCAGGAAGCTTTGCCTGGTGTCAAGGACCACCAAAGGTATTTGTTGCTTCCCATCACACCAGGTTCATCTCTGTCATAACTCTGTCCACTGGTGGAAAAAAATGTCAGGCAATGCCATGCTAGTAAGTTGTAATCTCTATATTTTGCCACTGTGCCCTCAACGTTATGACTCATATTGATGTTTGCTTGCCTATTCTCACTGCTTAAGAACCGATCCTAGCACAGTGTGCACTACATTCATAAGAAAGTTGCGGGGTGACACACCTCTAACCATTCCTCAGTAAGTTGTACTGCAATCTGTATAACTTGTTTTTGCGGCATCCAATTGGGCAGATTATGTTCATGGTAATGGCTACGCAACATCTTACTCAGACCTAAGCATTGACCCCCCCCCCTGTAAGTGGTTGCAATATGTATTATCCCATGTTTATTAACTGCTTGTTGAAGTCCTTTTGGTTGAAGGTGAGGTTTCCGTTGGACCTTACATTTAAAATTTGTTTTTATGCTTATTCTATGCTCTCACTCACCGCCTTACCAGTCTAGATACAGCGAGGGTCCCTGCCCAAAGGGCCATAGACAGAAACCTAACATGTCAACTACACCTCAACATTATGAGATACTGACTTAGATCGTCAGGGGCATGGGTTCGGTCCACAAACGCCATAGAATCCTGGCATAACTTCATCGCCATAAGGCAAACATAATTTATTACAGGAAACCCATCTCACTGATGCCAATAAACTGTGTAACAAATGGAGTGATCAACTATCCGCCACTACATACTCAGGGTTTGCCCGTGGAGATTGGCTGAGAGTTGTACTCCCCTTTGAAGCCCAAGACACAAAGATTGTTAACGGCTGATATGCTTTTCCCACGGGATCAAAGGAACGTGAATTGTTGGTTCTAGGCAATATATATGCACCCAGTACTGACCAGGATACACAGGATACATGCCTTCACTATATATCCTCAATTTTAGCAGAATGGTTCCATCTCCCCTGGCTGATAAGTGGTGATCTTAATTGGCCATGGATGATATCCTCAACCAATCACATCCCCGAGGACAGGGGCTACCAAACAGTCAAAAGTTCTTTCTAGCTGGGTATCAAATTGGTCTCGAATAGATGTTGGGAGAGAATTTAATAAAGGCATGCATGAATACTCCTTTCTTTCCCCTCCACACCCGGTTAGATTACATCATTTGTCCATCTCGCATGATTCATACACTCGCCAATAGTACCTACCTAGGCAAGACCCTTCCATATCATAAAACACTGGAGTCTGTTCTGACCTGGGGTAAAGTTCCTTCGCCTATTTCTACTTGGTACATGAACCTGACCTAATTAGAAGATGCAGTGTCCCGTGATACCCTAGGCACTGTTATAGATTCTAGTTTTACAGATAATAAAGGCACGACCTCCACGCCACTTATAGAATGGGAATCGTTCAAGGTCGTTCAAGGGCAATAGCTACAGTAACAGGTGCTTGACACTCCATACTTCGTGATTTATGCAGCACGGAATCAAAGTTGGGGCCTCTTGAAAAGGAATCAATACATGATCCGACATGCCTAAAAGACCTCCAGAATACTAGGATATGACATGTGGAAATATTAGAAAATCTGCAACTAATTGATCAAAGTTATATACACAACATATCCACTCAGAGGGTGAAAGGGCTGGCACACTGCTTGCCTGATGATACAACCGCCTCTAGCCCTAACCCCAATCCTGTCCATTACAACAAAGTCCGGAAGGTCATTCACTACACAAGCAGAGATCAACGAGACCTTCCGCTCATAATACACTGACCTCTACAGGGCCAAACCTACTCTTATTCCCTCGAAAAAAAATCCTGAATAGCTTTAGACTCCCCCATATCCCTAGTCGGCCCAAAAATCCTCAGAAGCCCCCTTGATACTGGCCGAATCAAGACAAGCAAAAAAGGAGATGTCCCACAACTAAACACCCAGCATAGATGGATTGCTCAATGAATTCTACTCAACTTTTACATCCTGATTAATTCAGTGACTGGAGAAATTATACACGGCGCCCCTAGAGGCCAGTACTCTGCTCCCAACTACTAAACAGGCCCTAGTCACTCCCTGCTTAAACCGGGTCAATCCCAGGAGGATCTTACCTCATATAGACCACTTTCCCTTTTAACTTCCGAATATAAGATTCTTAGCAAAACGTTAGTGTTACAACGACTTCCTCTACTTCCGGAATTGGTCAGTATTGACCAATGCGGCTTTTTACCACACAGAAGCATCTCCTTAAACATTCGGCAATTACAGAGATGGAGATTGCCCATGACTCATTCCCCAACACTGGTTGCCTCTCACTGGACCTTCAACAGGCTTTCGACTCTTTAGGTTGGGATTATAGGTTTTCAGTCCTAAACATAATTAACATCCCTCCCACCTTCATCAATTGGGTTAATTACGGTACGCCACCCTTACGGCAAGAGCCAAAACAGGTACACACATCTCCGAGAAATATCCAGTCTCTCGAGGTACCCACCAAGAATGTACGTTGTCACACCTACTCTTCAAATTGGCAAAGGAACCTTTTGCATAAAAACTGAGGCAGGAAGCAACCCATTGGTCTACACAGAGAAGACCACAGATTCATGCAGCATCCCTATATGCTGATGAGATGCTGGTATACATAAAGGACCTTAACATAGATCTTACACAGATCGCCTCCATCTTACATTCATTTGGCGCCCTTTCCAGCCTCCAGGTCAACCATAATAAATCATATGCAGTTTCTTTCCGCAACAACATACCCCGAGACAAAATCACTATGGACTCCCAAAATATGCCCATTGCACACAACACATTTCGTTATTTGGAAATCCAGGGCTACAGAATACCTAAAGATTTACTAGATGGGAATTTGCTCAGGGCCACAGCCGCTCTCCGAGCACAGGTGCAGTTTTGGGTTACCTTGCCACTCTCTGGAGCGGGCCGCTTGGCCCTCTCCACGATGGTCATGTCCCCTGAAATTACTATATTACTTTGTTAACTTACCGATAATCAATCCATGTTAAATTTTCGAATTGCTGGACTTCCTTTTTCTTAACCTTATTTGGAGTATGGGCAGACGTTGAGTCAGCCAATCTAAACTGCAATTAACTATGGAGAATGGGGGACTGGGAGCCCCTGATTTCCGATTGTATTGTTATGCAGCTCAACTACATTATCTCTCTTACTGGCTGGCAGGAATACACTTGCAGGAGTTCGGCTACACACAATCCATACTACGAACAGGATCCTTACATATACTTCTATTAGCAGGAGTCGCATACCCCTCTGCCCCACCACAACTCCTGTATTCTGTACTCCTACATAATGCTATAACATATTGGAAACAAGCACTAGGTTATACCCACAACACACCATCCTATGCTTCAACATTTCCCTGTGTGATGTGGTCTACCTACCCCCTAAGGGCACTCTTACCTTAACAAGACTAACTCAGTGGGAAGAGAATGGGGTTCTCATGATAGGAGACCTCTTTAAGGATGGCCCAATACTCTCAGACAAGAACGTCCTGCAAACCCATTCCCTCTCCGGAGCTCATTTCCTGACACACAGCACTATATGAAGATACGTCCAGACACACTGAGCACCAACGGGCACTAAACTTATAACACACACACTGGTTCAAACAATACATGTGATGGGCACTGAAAGACACCTAGCTTGGTGGCTGTAAAAGGATCTAAGCACCCATCTGCACACCGCACTTGTCCCATTAAGGACGCAATGGAAGACAGACATAGGCTGTGCATTACACAACAAGGAACAATGCTTTATTTTGGAATATCCCAGCATTAAACCCTGTAACACCCGCTTCAAATGTATTCAGTTTATGCTCCTACATAGGGCATACCTAACGCCCTTTAAACTTCACAAACCTTTCCCCATGACCCACTCACTACTTGTGTCAGCCTTGTTGGACTGAAGGGCCAGACTTAGTGCACATGCTATGGGCATGCCCCACTTTACTCATGTACTGATGAGATGGTCCGAGAATCTCTTAGATCCGTAACGTATAGTACACCCTAGGACACAATGGAATATTGTCTTTCGGGCCATTGCACAAGACCCAAATCCTCAAAGGTGACTGCATGATTCGCAGATCTAGTGCTTCTCCTCACTAAGAGGCAAATAACAAGATGCTGGAAGTCCCCCACAGCACCTCTGGTGGCCGAATGGCATGAGTAAGAAGGCCGCTGGGGTGCTGCCGAGAGCCTAGTGCTTCGCAGATAAGAGTCCTGTGGCCTACATAGACAACCCATAGCCATGGCCTGTGATACCATGCTTGAACACTTTAAAACTCTAGAAGAGGACATAGATAGTTCTCATAATCCTAATTATGGCAGATTTGTACGAGCTCACAGCCACTGAAACTCTGTCCTTTCACTGTACATTGACATGATCAACAAATTCTTACAATTAATCCACTGCGGCAGCCCCTCCCCTGTCACTCACAGTACACAAACTTCTGCGCAGGCTTTTCGTTTTGTTGTTGCCATATGTATCTTTATTATATTACATCACTAATTATATTAACATGTCCTCCAGTCAGTGAAGATGACATGGGATTTTCTCCCTGTACTGAGCTCCTCTTTTTTCCGAAACTTCTTAACCGGATACACCAGACTTGTAACTCTGCAGATTTGTATTGACTTGATAATGTTGTAAGATGCTTCCTTGTTGTAATCTTAATGTTCCTATACTTAAACTGCAATAAAATCTGTTTAAAAAAAAAAAAAAAAAAAAAATGTATCCATTGGTGGGATAGTAGTGGCCCTCGAAAAATGTCTGTCACTCTTGACATTCTAGGAACTGTTGGTCTAGTTGTGTACTGAAATCACATTCACACATTGATTGAGCAAGGCACGGCTTACCTAATTGTTGACACCTCTGACATAATGGTGGTCTCCATTGGTATAAAAAAGGCCACAATTGATGTTTTGTGAGCTTCCTAGCTATTATGGTGCCCAACCTTGGCACAGTATATAATGGTGAGCATTACTGGCACATTATAGAAATCCTTGGGATTATGTTAAGAATCCATGGCATGTGATCATACAGAGTAAATATATGAAGCAGATTCGGTCCATGTGAAGCATTTGTACATGTGAAAACCTTAAGAAAATGATTTGCTAAAAATGCAAACTTGTATATTGAAGGCAAAAAGTATGTTTCTTTGAGAAAAGAAATTCCTAAACAAGCATTTGCAATGCAATTGGCATTGCATTTATGAGAGTTAGAGCTATTGGTGTTGTAAATGATAATGTCTTAAACCTACGTGTTTTGGTTTGGAGTGTAATGGATGTATGCCAGGTGCCACAGCAACCCTCGAAGGCCTCTCACTGCAGGAGAGAAGACACATTCCTACAGACTGGCTGTGATACCCTAGAGATGCAACCCTTCTAGAAAAGGGGGCAGCCATTTACCTCTCTGTGTTACACTTTTAAAGGAATTATTCCTCTACTTTGGCAATACCAGTCTAACTTTTAAAAAGCACTGACTGTATAGAAAGAGAATCACAGAAGACGCAGCTTAACTGCAAATTAATTATAGCGATTTTGTTAGGAATGTAACCTGCTTTGAAGTGTTATGAAATGGCAGAACGTGTATTACCAAGCGCTATGTTAATAAAAATGAGTTATTACCACACTGCCCCAACACGCACCAGACAAAGAACCCTAGGGGAGAGGACGTGGCGTAAGGGACAGAGCTGCTGACCTTGGGGCTGGGGAACATGGTTTGAGTTTCGGCACCAGCTCAATATCCTGTGATTCAGGGCAACTCACTTAATCTCCCATTCCTACCAAAAATGAATGTGTTCTTGTGGAATGTAACCGGTGCTCATGTAAAGTGTTGTAATGTCTTTCGAGTTCGCGCTAACTGAACTCTATTAGAAGAGGCCCAATTTACATCCAAAGGCTAGATGTTCTTGCTAACATGCTTGAGCCCATGAATTGCTTGGGTCTGGAGTCACATCTCCTTTTCCACCATTTTGGAAACAAAATCTTTCACCATCTTCTTGCCTAGAACTAACCTATGTGCCTGGCTGGTGACCCTCCAGAGGTTATCAAGAGCACGTGCTATTGCCTAGTGTTAAGCTATACTCAAGTCAGTTGGTTAATGAACCCATTGCCGAGGTCTTGACAGAACGAGAATGTCACAGATTACAATTCTGACATAGCTCTTTCACCTCATTATCTCTGCAAGGTCCATGCAAATGAATTATAGCCATTTTGTTAAGAACGTCACTTGCTTTGCAGTGCTATGAAATGGCAGAACCTGAATTACCAAGCATAATATTATAAAAAACGAGTTATTCCCACACTGACTCAACACGCACACAAAGAACCCTAGTGGAGAGGACGTGGCGTAAGGGCCAGAGCTCCTGAACTTGGAGCTGGGGAACACGTTCAAGTCTTGGCGCCAGCTCAACATCCTGTGATTCAGGGCAAATCACTTAATCTTCCCTTGCTACAAAAATGAATGTGTTCTTGTGTAATGTAACCAATGCTCACGTAAAGCGCTGTAATACCTTTGCATTGAGCTCACGCTATATAAAACTGCAAAAAAAAATTAAAGCGCTCCAATACCTTTGTGTCGAGTTCGGGCTACATAAAATTGCAAACAAATACATATCCCTTGCATAGCTTTTTCACTTCTTAATCTCTGCAAGGTCAATGCAAATGAATTATAGCGATTTTGTTAAGAATGGCACCTGCTCTGCAGCTCTGTGAAATGGTAGAACCTGTATTACCAGGCGCTATATGTATTGCCAGACTGCCCCAACATGCAAAAGACAAAGAAACCTGGGGGAGAGGATGTGGTATAAGGGCCAGTGCTGATGACTTTGGAGCTGCCAGCTCAACATCCTGTGCTTCTGGGTAAATCACTTAATCTCCCCTTGCTGCCAAAAATGAATGTGTTCTTGTGTAATGTAACCGCTGATAATGTAAAGCGATGTAATACCTCTGTATCGAGTTCATGCTATTCAAAACTGAAAAAAAGCACTCCAATACCTTTGTGCTGAGTTTGCACTATATAAAACTGCAAAAACATATATAGATAAAAAAGCCCCCACAGACATTGCAAAGAAACAGCAAAATGCCCAAAATCAAGGAAGACGAAGAAACAGCATACCGCTAAGAGTGAGGTGACGAGGCAAAAGGAAAAATACTGCGTCACACTAAGGTACATTCCGGATCGTGCAAGAATCCGTGTAACAGGGTCAGTCTCAAAGGTGGTAAAAAAAAAAATCCTCAAGGTGGGACAAACGTAAAGCATTTACCAACGACATCAAGGGATTTTTGAAAGACAGGCCAGGGAACGAATCAAAGTGATGGGCGTGGTTAAAGCCCACAAAATAGATTACATGTTGAGAAGAGCAGTGCTTGCGCGCTTCTATGCTCGACTTAAACATTTGCTGAAAATGGAAGAGGCATTTGACAGAACAAGCATTGGCATAGCCAATAGGTCTGGCCTCTGTGACCTTATAAGTATTTAGACATGCAATACATTACATTGGCAGTTGGAACATATAATAGCTGACAAGAGTCACCCTAACATATCAATATTGTTCAAACAGCAATAGTGTAATAAGGATGTTATGCTGGCATGAATCATGGTCATAACTGCGATAAGAAGAGCTCAATAAAACATATACAATCATCATGTAAACCCAATAAACCCCTTTATCAGAAATAAACTTTGTGTTTGTGCATTCCTTCATACACTTGACATTAGACTGTAATGCTCAGAACAGCCCCTAGAGGGCACCACAATACAAAATAGCATTTGAAAGAAATGTGGTCATGCAACCATATAGTCAGCCCATGGAGGGCATAACCACAAGAAAAGAAAATGGCAGAAATCAAAGCAGTGTAACCATATATTCAGCCCCTAGAGGACGTAGTGCATTACATATTTTCAGGCCTAGCCGGACTACTAGAATATTATCACACACGAGGCCCTTAAAACGCAAACTGCTCCCAGCTGTAAAAAAAAGTTCCAGCCTTGAGAGAGCTTAAAAAGACATAGAATGGTGAGAGAGGTTAATATTTTGGGGACACCACCCAACCTAGCGTGGGCCCTGAGATCACCTAGACAGAAAGAGCACATAGCGCTGAACATTTTGACAGCAAGTGCAGCAAATATTTTACTATCCGACTGTAATGCTCAGAACAGCCCCTAGAGGGCACCACAATACAAAATAGCATTTGAAAGAAATGTGGTCATGCAACCATATAGTCAGCCCATGGAGGGCATAACCACAAGAAAAGAAAATGGCAGAAATCAAAGCAGTGTAACCATATATTCAGCCCCTAGAGGATGTAGTGCATTACATATTTTCAGGCCTAGCCGGACTACTAGAATATTATCACACACGAGGCCCTTAAAACGCAAACTGCTCCCAGCTGTAAAACAAAAGTTCCAGCCTTGAGAGAGCTTAAAAAGACATAGAATGGTGAGAGAGGTTAATATTTTGGGGACACCACCCAACCTAGCGTGGGCCCTGAGATCACCTAGACAGAAAGAGCACATAGCGCTGAACATTTTGACAGCAAGTGCAGCAAATATTTTACTATCCGACTGTAATGCTTAGAACAGGCCCCAGAAAGCACCACAATAAAAATAGCATTTGTAAGAAACATGGTCATGTAACCATATAGTCAGCCTCTAGAGAGTATAACCACATGAAAACAGAATGGTAGAATGTAATGGAGTGTGACCATATATTTAACAACTAGAGGGCTTAATCCATTACAGATATTCAGGCCTAGCAGGCCACCTAGAATAATATTACAGATAAGGCCCTTAACACACAAACTACTCCCAGCTGTAAAACAAAAGTTCCAGCCATGTAAGAACTTAAAATGACACAGAAAGGTGGGCGAGGTTATTATTTTGCCCTCTAACCTAGTGTTGGGACCCAGAGATGACCTAGACAGAAAGAGCACGTCATGCTGAACATTTTGATGGTGGCCCCATTGTCCTTAGGACCACTAAACAGTGAGTTCTGGGCAAAATGTTTTGTAAAAGGAATGCCCCGCAAATCATTATGGGGCGAGTTCCCGAGTGCACTGAATACTGCAGTATCTTGACTGTAATGTTCAGAACAGCCCCTGGAGGGCACCACAATAAAAACAGCATTTGTAAGAAACATGGTCATTTAGCCATATAATCAGCCCCTACAGAACATAACCACGTGAAAACAGAATGGCAGAATGTAATGCAGTATAACCATATATTTAGCCCCTAGAGGGCGTAGTGCATTACACATTTTCAGGCCTATTAGAATAATATCACAACCAAGGCCCTTAAAACACAAACTATTCCCAACTGTAAAACAAAAGTTCCAGCCATGAGAGAGCTTAAAAAGAAACTGAATGGTGGAAGGCCATCCTGCACCAAAGAAGTTAATGGCTGAACTGAATAGGACAGAAGACATATGAATTTAGAACAAAAAAGTGTAATTAATATTGCATCAAAGGAGACATCTTTTCTACATAGGACACTCCAATTATTATGCTTACCAATTAAATAATAAAATACAAACTGAGAAGGAAGTAGCCTATGAAATGTAAAAGTAGCTAAAAGTTTAGCAGAGGCAAACATATTTATTTGGGCCACTCAAAAGTCAGCTGAACTGCTCCATTCTAGACTTTCATTAGGACAAGCCTCTTCCCCATAACGTTTGGAGAGACCTTAGTCCTCATTTCTTTTTTCAATGAGCTTTGGTGAAGAGAGAGGCCTTGGTTGACCACCTGTTGGGCAACTCAGATTCTAAAGGAAAACTGGAAGCTTTTCCTGTTCACTGAGAACACAATGGAGGTCTTGAACACTGTATGTGCATAGCCTGTTTCTTATATAAAAAGAAGAGTAGAAGATTACACACACTGACTTCTGATACATCTTGCTGAAGAGGAAACACTTTTTTTTGCCTCAGACCTCTCATTGTTGACTTAAGGGAACTCCCACATTTTGCAGAGAAGCATAACAGAAAAGGTTGCAAGAGGATCAGAACTCTACAAATGTCACTTCAATATCCTTTTTCATATGTTAATATATTTTGCTCGGAGTTTACTAGTTTTAAGCAATGCTGGGCTTTCAAAGGTTTTATGTAAGGCACACATGAAAAATGGAGGTGGCATTGATGAAGAGCTTAGTGAATATCGAATAATAAAAGAAGTAGATGAAGGATCGGTCGTCAAAGCTGAACTCCTTTGTTGTGAAAACAAGTTTGTACTCCGATGGAACTCTTGCAAACCCCATATGTAAAGCAGCCAAGAAGCACTAAAATGTCTACTAGGGGCAGCAGTGGACTTTTTGAATTTTACACAGAACTGCAGAATTTTATAACTGCATAGTACTAAACAATGTAAGCATCAAAACCTGCATAACTGACAAAAAAGGGATAGATGCATATTTTCATTCACTGAAAAAAGATAGTGGTGAAATCTTGTAGAAAATCTTAGAAAACTTCTTAACATGCAAGAAACACCTATTAACACCAACCAAATCTGTAAAGAATAATGGTGAAACTCTGGATTAATATTAAGTGGACGTATTGTGAGGTGAGCTAAAGAGATAGCTCACCCCTAAAGAAAACAAAGTTTGTAAAGCCAGAAAATACACCCAATATGAAGCCAAGTATGTGGAACATTTTAAGACAGATGAAATGGTCTAACACTCATTGCCTTAAACGTTTGTATTGATTAGATCAGTTAGAAAAAAAAATACATCTTTTATATTCGGATGAGTTTCTAAGAGTTGCCTCTCTAGGGTACTTGTAGAGAGAGGCCAGGTGGCACTGAGGACAGAACCAGTAGCTATAAGAACTATGGAATTTAGAAAGGTGGGGGTTGAAATCAGCAAGTCTAATGAAAGTGGATGGGCCCAAGCACTATAAAATTACTGTTGATAGAATGTACTAAGCTTAATTCTTAAGAACGTTCCAGGAATTGAGAATCAATCCACAAACAGGAAAACTCCCAAAATTAAATTGTAAAGAATCTAATAGGCAAATCCTAATACAGGTATTATTAAAACAATACAGCCTGACAGATAAATGAGGCAGGTGGCCAAATGCAAAGATAGGGTGTATTTCTATCCTTACCAGCAGGGAGCAATGATACACCACTGATTAGACCATTTCAACGACCTAATGAAATGAAAGTAGGTAAGAGACTTGTTTACCACATATGCCTTCCATAAAAGTCAAAGGGAGGGGTGGGCAGAGGGGGTGGCGGGCCCTGGAGCAGCAGCCCTCCCAGACATCCATCTGTTGCATGGTGGATTTGATTTTTCCCTAGATATTAACAACCTTTCACTTGCAAATGCCCACTTCATTAAATAAAGTCTCTACAGTTCTTAAATGCTCTGAGGTCCTTCATATGCTATATGAAGCAGTCACCTTCAAGGCATCAATATTCTTGGGACTAAGGCAAAACATAAGTCAAGCATTTTTCTCAAGGTCAAAGAACCATCAATATCAAGGTTTTCTCAGCAAGACCAACATGCTAAGGAGGAGAGCGCAGCATTTTCCAGATCCCTCCCCAGGGGAATAAAGGACTGGGAAGCACAGAATAATGTGGAAGCAAATAGCCGAATGGCGCATTTGCGGTCTTGTTCTCTCTGTACTGAGGCAAGGAGCTCAGATGGTTTGGTTCATGAAATTAAAACACCCATTAATGACAATGAGCACTTAACCCTCATAATCCACATTTCTAAAAAAAACACTATTTCCAAAAGGAAAATTCCATTGACCGCAAGGAAGAGAAATGATATGCAAAACATTTTCCACTGACCTTCTAAAAAATGCGATAACAGGTCTGAAGAGACTGCTCAGAGAGCCAAGGAGAAAAAGAAATGATGGTAATAGGGTTAAAAAAAAAAAAAAAAAAAAGTAAGCCTTACTTCTAAATCCACCCAATACAAAAGCAATTATTACAACTAATGGTACTATATCTGCGCTAAAAAATTAACGTTAGTATCTTGGCTCCACAGGGCAGGAAAATAATGGAGCTGAACCCAGAGAACACTGACATTAAAAAACATGTGTTAAGAAACCTACCTTGAAGTGACTAATGATTCCTTCAGTGAAGCTTGTGCCCATGTGCTCCCATTTCTTTATTTTGCAAGGAATGTAGGAACTTAAAAAGGGTACAAGGCAACTGGTTATTTAGGCTGTCATTTATATCATAATGGAAATAGTGTTTCCAGGTAGGTAATCCTGAAAGATGCTTTTTGTATTCAAATTTATTTCAAAAGTCAAAAAGGTAGACCTCAATGTGATTACTTCGCTTACACGTGTCACTGAGCATGCACAAGTATGCATTAAGATTCTATAGCACCCATTTTTTTGTTTTAATTTACTGTTGAAAGATTGCAGACGTCCATCTTCGAGAAGTAGATAAAACATTTGAAAAAGTATGCCAAAGTGCATTCTCAAGAAAGGAGAGGCTGATAGCCAATTGCAACTGCCAGGACCCTTTTAAATTAAAAGAAAGAAAAAAAAAGCGTGTGTGTCTGCCGTCTTGCCAGGTGAAACAGACACCACAATCATGAACCATGAGCTGCACATTTATTAAAAATCCCCCCTAGTGTTGAAGTATAACAAGATTACGATTAACACACTTCCACTGTCAACAACTTTAAGGTGGATCATTAAGGTTTGTGTCCAATCGATTCCTTTTAAAAAAAACACAGTGCCAACGTTTCAAAATAAAGTCCTTTATTTCTATCTATTAAATAACAACTACACTGCTAAGCTGTTTATGAAACTGATCTCATCAGCTGGATCCTTCAGAAGTTCCTCATAATGATCTGGCAAATTTATTTATCTGTCTACCTCTCATGCATTTGTTTGTGTCCATTATTACATTTCCACCTCTTGTCTGAGCATTTCATAATTACTGATGGATCATTTCTCAGTTGGTTTTAGCGCTTCCCATTCCTACTGATTTACAGTAAGACTTCTCTTATAGCCTCTTTGTCATTTATTTGATTAAATTCCTCTATCATTGTTGGACCTGGCATATTTTGGTGAGTTTCCACTGTCTTTTTGCCTTCTTACCGCCTGTTTTTATGGTATGCTGGACTCTGCTTTTGCTGGTTCATTTTTTCTGCGCACTTTTCCACGGCTGATCCCTGCTAAAGTGCAAGTGCACCCTATGTAAATTGTATTGGTGATTGGTTTATCCATGATTGGCATATCTGTTTTACTAATAAGTCCCTAATGGAGTGCACTATGTGTGCCCAGGGCCTGTAAATTAAATGCTACTAGTGGGCCTGCAGCCCAGATTGTGCCACCCACACATGAAAAGCCATGTAAACATGTCTCAGACCTGCAACTGCAGGGTCTGTGTGTGCAGTCTTGCACTGCCAATTCGACCTGGCACGTGTACCTACTTGCCAGTTCCTAACCTTCCCTTTTACTACACGTAATGCACCCCTAAAGTAGGCCCTATGCAGCCCTATTGGCAGGGTGCAGTGTATGTTAAAGGTAGGACATGTACTGAAGTGTTTTACATGTCCTGACAGTGAAATACTGCCAAATGTGGTTTTCTCTGTTGCAAGGTCTATCCCTCTCATAGCTTAACATGGGGATTCCTCTTAATATCTTTATAAGTGCGGTTTGCCATTGGGTGCAGATAGAGATCTGAAGTTTGGGGTCTCTGAACTCACAATTTAAAAATACACCTTTTGGTAAAGTTAGCTTTTAGATTGTCAATTTGAAAATGCCACTTTTATAAAGGGGACATTTCTTGCTGAAACCGATCTGTGCCTCTGCCTGCTTGTGTACTCCACGTCTAGGTCAGACTGACGGTTGGGCTGTTGTGAATTCCCTCTAGACAACGACACAAAGGGAGCTGGGGTGTAGACTACATAACCTGATGAGTGTCCTGGGCTAGAGTGGGGAGGGAGGAGTTGACACACCTTAAAAGGCTGTGCCTGTCCTCACACAATGCAATCTCTGGCCCCCTGGAGTGTGCCTGGAACCACGCTTGGGCAAGGCAGCACTTTGTGAACAAAATAAACTTTCCTTTGATGTTTGCCTACTTCAAAGGCCAGAACTGGTATAAGTAGTAGTCCCAAGACCCCAGACTTTTACATCACTCTGACACAGATGCCGCTGCCTGCACCATGGCCTGAGGACACCTCTTGCGAGGTACACAACGCACCGTCACGTACCGACGCCAGCGTCATCAACTCTAGTGTCGTAAGACGTCCCTGTCTGCCCTGCGAGCAGTGAGTGCTGCACAGAGCCCACCCTGTGCCACACCGCTGCCTTGGGCCTACCAACGACAGAGCTCCAACAACGATGGCGATGCTGCCTGCACGGTTACCTGGAGGCACTGCACGTCACACCGCTCCGCTTCATACCGCAGCCCTGGTCTCACCGACACTGCAGCATGCTGTCACCAAGCTGCTGCCTGCATCGTGACCTGTAGGGCACCGCACGTCACATCGTCCCGCTTTGCACTGCAGCCCCGACGCCATCCACTCCAGCGCTCCTGACTTTGTCAGCAGCCCAGATTTGATCAGCAACGTGTGCGACTTCAAGGTCCCGACAGTCGCCCATTCCCACCCCCCACACAGACCTCCAGAACCAACGCCTGCAACGCCGCACTCCAGATCTCATCGTAGGAATCACAACGCCCTACATTTCCAAGGTACTATTTGTGGGTCTTCCTGACACCGCAGCTGGCCTACGACACCGCGGCTGGCCTCAACCGTTGGATTTGTTGTTCACTACACCGTGATAGCCCCACACTGTGCTAACTCCTTCAAACAACTGCATTTTGAAGTTAATTCTTGCAAAATTCATATCTTTATTACTGTATGTTGGATTTTTCTCGTTTTGGTCTTGTTTTACACAGATAAATATTGGCTATTTCTCCAAAACTGGTGTGGTGTCCTTTTGTAGTTTTTTCACTGTATTACTGTGTGCTATGTGAAAATGCTTTACACATTGCTTCTGAGATAAGCCTGACTGCTCATGCCAAGCTACCAAGGGGGTGAGCAGCGGTTATCGGAGCTGGGTATCTTTCTTATCCTGAGTAGAGCGAGAGTCCCTACTTGGACAAGGTGCAAACCAACTGCCAACTAAAGACCCCATTTCTAACAATCATCATCATCTCATGGAACAAAACAATTTTATTTCCTGCTGGAAGATCTGTGAAAAATTCAGTACAATTTTTCAAACGTGTTGGTTCATTCATGTCAATCTCCAGTCCTAAAGCCTGAGCAGGACCAGGCTTTGTTCAGCCAAGTTTAGTTTTATCTCTTCATTTTATATGTCTGATAAGATTCTTAATCTCATCAAGTCAGGGCATTTAATTACATGTGTTTTTTTTTATCATCAAGCTATCTTGTTTTATTTTTGGTGAAGGATTTGGGAAATGCTTATAACCGTTCTTCACAAAAGTGAATTCTCCTGTTAGCATAATTTATTTTTTCATCTGGGTAGAAGAGGCCATGCCTTGAAATGCTTCTTTGGGTCCTCTATTTGCTCAGATGAAATATTGATCACTATTTCCAGGCCTTCCTCTTTATTCACAATATTTTTTCTGCTTCTTTCTTTATCTGTTGGTCCTTGTTGTGGGTCACAATTGCTTCCTCTTATTACTCTCTGTTTTTTCAAGTTAATCTTTCTCATTCTCTTTGTTTTGTATTTAAGATCACCAAACTCTTTGCTTCTCAAAACAAAAATGTAACCTTGACACATGGCATTATGTTTCAATGATTTAGGGTCTGAGGTTTATTCCAATTCCATTGTTATCTTTGCTTTTGTTGGTTTTATGCACATAGTTCTGGGTTCTAAGTAGCTCAATTTCTTTCAGCAAAAGTATAGATTTTATTGTTCAAATAATTCTATAAATCCCAAGTAGATTTGTGTCCTTTTCTCACCTATATTTCCCCTTCATAATTATCTAATTCTTCTCGAAATAGAGTGAGGGGGGCACATTTATTCCTTGCCTTCTGATGTGTGAGTATTCTGTCAGGGGGGAAAGCATCCTCCCACAATATCCCTTTTGCAGTGCCAAGAGTAACACCCCACACCTCCATGTGAGTGCTCCCCACCTCAGGCTGGAGGGAGTATGTTCCTCCTCCAATTCCACTCTGGAGCAGGGATGTGGAATTCCTATCGCCCGACGCCCGGGACATCTTGTTTGGGGTCAAGGGCAACAAGTTTTTATGTTTACTTTGTCCTTGGGACAAGTAGGACCAACCCTCTGCAGCACAAACCCTTTGGCTGCCTGTTTACAGAGAGTGGAACTCTCTGCAGTTGAGGTAATGTGTTTCCAAAAGATAATGCTGTTCGAACTTGTATTTATGGTTCATTATTTGAAAGCCTTCATTATTAGGGTGAGTGCTGTAAATAAATGTTTTAAGGTCACACTTCACTACTGACGTTGATTCCAGTACCAAAAAAAAAAAAAAACGTGTATACACATGTTTGAAAAGTTTAGGCTATGAGGCTAAGTATAATGCTCCCAGAATGCTCTCTGATTAGATGCAAATGAAGTGTCATTTAGTAAAATGTGTTGATGCATGCTAGTATTTCCCAAAAATATTTCTAATGGAAAATCAGTGTAACCATTTTCAACACGATTATGGGAAGCATGAAAATAAACAAACACTGACAAAGCCAACTGATCTGACATATTTTTATAAGTCTTTTAGTTTCATCAATGTGTGTCTTGTTTTGACATGGCTTTTGTAACACTTTTTATTGTTGTGGGAGCTACCAGGCCTTCAACATTGTAACAAACCCTGGCAAAAAAAAAAAAAAAAGTTTTTGAACTCCAAAAGCACACGTTGCCACCAGTGGCATAGCAAAGGCTCAGCAGCCACCATCCAGGGGGCCACTTCAGCACAGCATCTGCCCTGAGTGAGTCTGGAGAGGGGGCTCCTCCATGTTCTTTGCAAAGGGGCACCCTCCAGTTTTGTTACGTCACTGATTGCCACTGTAGTTCCTGACACTGAACAAAACTACTTTGTGTGCCAATATGCTCCTTGTGGAAGAGCAGAATGCGATCACTCACAGTAAAGCCAGCCGAAAGAGAGAGAAATAGAAGTTTAATAAAAACAAAATGTCTTTGTTAACACCAGACCTAATTAGGGACCAAGACCCACATGTAGGTCGCTTTTTGCATGTCGCAAACAGCGACTTTCGCTGTTTGCGACGTGCAAAAAGCACATTGCGATGCACAAACCCAGTTTTGCGATTCGGTAACCTGGTTACAGAATCGCGAAACGGGTTTGCGACTCGGAATTAGGAAGCAGTGCAATGTAGGATTGTTTCGTGACCACGAACGCGGGCGCAAACCAATCGCAGTTTGCACCCATTTCAAATGGGTGCTAGCACTTTTGCAAAAGGGAAGGGGTCCCCATGGGACCCCTTCCCCATTTTGAATCTCACTGTAAAAAAAAATTCAGGGTAGGCAGTGGTCCTGTGGACCACTGCCTGCCCTGAAAAAATGAAACGATAACGTTTCATTTTTCGTTTTTGTAATGCATCTCGTTTGCCTTTAAGGAAAACGGGCTCCATTACAAAAAAAAACTGCTTTATTGAAAAGCAGTCACAGACACAGTGGTCTGCTGTCTCCAGCAGGCCACCATCCCTGTGAGGGCTGCCATTCGCAAAGGGGTTGCAAAGTGCGACCCACCTCATGATTATTCATGAGGTGGGCATTTGTGAAGCCCTTGCGAATCACAGATGGTGTCAGGGACACCATCCTACATTCGGATTTGCGACTCGCAAATTAAGAGTCACTCTGACTCACAATTTGCGGGTCGCAAATCTGAACCTACCTACATGTTGCCCCAAATTCTTTAAGAAAGTCACAAAAGTGCACCCATGGTATATGTCGTACCCCTATAAAATATTTGTGAACTGTATTTTAGCATGGGTAAATACGATGTGTAGATTTGCTCATGTGAAAATCTATTGAGCATTTGCAAGTTCATTTTCCCTCCAGCCACTTTCTTCCCAACACTGGAAGAAGTTCTAATTCTGCCATTGTCAGGAGTAAATGTCCAACCTTTCTTATTATGGGAAAATATTAGAGAGAAGCTGGTGAAAATCTTTAAAACATGCAGGTTAGTAGGTTTGCAGACTCAAAGGCATTCCAGCCCTGGAACTATTGCTTACTGCTTCCTCCAGCACCAGTATGCAGATCTGCAGAAAGGTGGAAAAATAAGGAAATTGCTACAGTAGGGATTGAAACTGCAAGTATTCAAGCCCTACTATGGTAGTAGCCCTGGCATAATCAGAGAGGCTATTATCAGCTCTTACATAATGAGACTGCTGCCATAATTTGTCGCCACATTACATGGCACCAAAGGGACAAGTAGATCTTTTTACAGGACAAGTAGATTTGAGAAGCAACCTGTCCCCTGGACAAGTAGATATTTTAATAAATTCCACACCCCTGCTGGAGTGCCAGAACCAAACCTTAACATCCAAACAAGCCATATAACTGACAACATTTTGTTCCTATTGATAAAGCGACTGAAGGCAATTGCCCCACAAGATGCCTGTTTTCATCTGAGGTGTTTGCTTATATTTATGTGAGACAGCACATAATGATAATATTACTTACCCTGTAAGCATCTGTTTGTGGGATGAGGTGCTGTAGATTCACATGCTCTGCATACTCCTGCCATCTAGTGTTGGGTCTGTATGTGCTCAAGTTGTTTTTCTTCCAAGCAGTCCCTTGAGTCATGGGGTAAAGAGACTCCTCTTCTCTGTGATATTGCACATGAGCATCAACTCCATCGTTGGACTGTTTTCCTGCAGTTGGTGAGAATGGAGTATGATTAAGTTTTAGTAAAGAGATGTCCATGCATATGAGATTATAAAATCAGTACTGAAACGGCCACCGGTGCCTAGGGAGGAGGGTGAGCGCATCCGAATCTACAGCACTACATGCCATGAACGGATGCTTACAGGATAACAATCTGTTCGATGGCATGTGTGGCTGTATATACACATGCTCAGCAGTGACTATAAAGCAGTGCCCTCCAGAAAACAGTGGAGGCTAACCTGTGGGTGTTGACCATATAGCTGCTGCTTGGATGGAGTAGGCGCTGCCTGCAGTGCCTTTGCCAAGATCCGACTGATAGATGGCTGAATGTGGATCTTCTTTTGTTTCAAATTGAGTCTTTTGGTCACAGTCTCTAGAATGGGTTCCAGTGCCAGTGCCAAAATGGAAGGTTTTGGTGCCAAACTTGGTCTGTTTCAGAGCCGAAGTGATGGAAGCCGGGATACTCGGAGATTATGAGGTAGAAGGTCAGCTCAGCACCGAAATGGAGTTTGTTCCAGTAGCAGCAAATTGTTGATCAAATCTGATGAGATGAAAAGGGAAGCCCAAACAGGCAAGGCCCTAAGGCCACAAGTGGAAAACGTCGAATCAACAGGTGACAGATTTCTTCTTCTGCTTTCGAAGGGCAAGAGTGAAATGCAAACAAAAACAATATCGACGGGTATAGAGGTTTACAATGGTCGAAATGGAGCCCAAAAAAGGTCTCAAGCCGGAGCACCAAAGTACACGTCCGAACCCGATGGTGGAAAGAAAACAATCTAACAATGGAGTCAATGCCTATGCGCAATATCACCGAGAGGAGGTGTCACTTTACCTGGTGACTCAAGAGATTTCTTCAAAGAAAAACAACTTACACACATCTGGACCCAGCACTAAATAGAAGGAGTATGCAGAGCATGTGTATCTATAGCCACACATGCCATGGAACCATTATTTTTGCATGAGGGTCCACAGTTACATAGGTAAAAAACAGACTGGACATGATTATGATCTATGATCTGCAAATGTATTAAAATTCATCCCAGTTCTATTACAAGAAAGCAATCAGTATATTTCAGCTGTCAGAAGTCATAGAATGGATCATTAATCTTTGTGCAAAACCAATTTGAAAAATAGTGCCTAAGATTTAAAGTGGTGATGGAAGCAATTTGAAAGCTAGTGGGGTGCCAAACAGAGTGCTGGGTGGAAGGGGAGAACGGGATGTGAAGTGGGAGGCAGCACATGGTAGACAGAGCAAGAAAACAATGAATAAAAAAAGAACAAAAGTAGTTTCCTCATGTCAGTCATGTAAGGATTATTAAAAGTTAGCCACTCAAAAGGATTGTAATGAAGCTCTGCTCCAGGGGCGGCATAAACCAAAGAAAGCAAAAAAGGCTGACAAAAAAAAATTAAAATTAAAAGATTAACAATCAACCAACTATGTGCAATAGGTTGCCCAAAGCCCAATCTGTTTATGGTTACTGTGCGCAATACCACTTGAACAACAGGCCACTATAAGTGGCATTTAGGCAAAATACAAAAAAAATATATACTGGGAATCCTGACATGTAAATATTCTAAAGCTTATGAATAGTTATGAAGATCCCTTGAGGGGCAGTCAGATTTACCATTTTAAAATACCAAATACCTGAAAGACTTTAATTAGTTTTTTGATATGCCTTCAGATAATTCATTCAATATTGTATCACAAGGTGGGACAGAGTCCCAGGACTCCTTTTATAGGGCTTCTAATGTTCAACTCATTTTAATCTTTGAGAAGAAGTGTGCAGATTAGTGCTTGTTAGTATGTGCAGTCACACAAGTCTGGAAGAAAGGCTACTTGATCTTGGTGTACATAGTGTTACTTAGAGGAGCTATACAACTACCATGAATATATTCCCATGTGGGTTCCTCATTTACGGCTAATTACCTTTCGACCTGTAGGCTTCTCAACCATGTTGCTGTCACTGTCTGAATGCTCACTTGAAATTGTTTTTGTGGCTCCAGATCTTGGCATCTTATAGCTGGTCAGCAAGCTGTTTTCTTATCAGTTTGCTCATCATGAGTCTGCAAAATGAAGGCATTGTATATTAGAATACACACTCTTAGGAAATCATTTTTTTTTACCTGTTAACATTATTGTAATACTGTAGCCACCACAGTTCTATATGTGTGTGTACTTCAATGGGGTGTATCGTCTCAAAATGGCTATGAAACACAACTTTTCTCCAAACCCTAAAAATAGTCACTGTTAAAAGAAGGAAAAAATGCATATCCCATGACCAATTTAAGGCCAACAACTTTTAGGCTGCTTATGACAGTGAAAATGTTACAGTATGCGTTTGAAAAAAAACTAGTTCCTAGGCTTATTTGACTTCACTGGTGACTGTAATATTCACTGGAAAACAATATCAGTAGATTTACAAAGCAATTATTTTCGGGACATTAGAGTTTGAAGATTCTAGACACGGCAGCTCACTCAAAGATCATGTTCTAACAACCAAAATAAAAGTGGTGAGCAGAGACAAAAAGTAGTAACGATTTATCAGCAGCACCAAGATATAAAAAAACTAAAGCAGTAAAAAAATAGGAAATCAGTCCTCTAATGAAAGGGGAAAAAAAGGCTTAAAAGTAATAACATGAATACACAAGTAGACTTCTCTAACTTAACTGAACATTCAGGGTATCCCGATTTCTGAAACTAAACAAGCATTGGCAAAGCCAATACGTCTCAGCTACACAAGAGCTACTGGCATTGCCAATTTGTTTTAGTCATTTTATACAGTATGGTTGCTGTTCAGCATGGCTAAACTTTAGCGGAATGCAGGAGAGTGGTGTGGAGTGGAGTGTTACGGAGTGGCATACAGCGGCATGGAGTGAGTAGGGTCTCAGAAAGTGGAGTAGAGTGCCAGAGCAGAGTGGCCGAGAGTGGAGTACACTGTTGTGGTGTGAGCAGAGTGGAGAAGAGAAGAGTACAGTAGAGTAGAGTAGAGAGGATGTGGTCTAACGGCCAGAACTACCAACTTTGGAGCTGGGGAACCATGTTTGAGTCTCGGCATCGGCTCAACATCCTGTGATTCTGGGCAAATCTCCCTGTGCCTCCCAAAAATGAATGTGCCCTTTTGTAACGTAACTGGTGCTCATATATAGCGCTCCAATACCTTTGGGTCGAGTTTGCGCTATGTAAAACTGCAACAACAAAAAAAAAGACAGAAGAGTAGAGTGGATGGGTACGGAGTAGAATAAAGGATCAGAGTAAAGTGGCAGAGTGGAGTAGTGTGTCATGGAGTGTCCTATACAGCATCAGAGTAAAGGGTCACAGAGTGGAGTAGAGTGTTGAAGAGGGAAGTGGCATAGACTGGAGTACAGTGGTGTGTCGTAGAGTGGAGAAGAGTGTCGTAGAGTGGAGAAGAGTGATGTAGAGTGGAGAAGAGTGTCGTAGGGGGGATAGGAGTGTTACAGGGTGGAGAAGAATGTTGCAGGGCGGAGAAGTGTCGTAGTGTGGAGAAGTGTCGTAGTGCGAAGAAGAGTGTCGTAGGGTGGAGAAGAGTGTTGTACAGTAGACAAGAGTGTTGTATAGTGAATGAGCTTGTTGTAGAGTGGGGTTTCATAGAGTGGAGTGGCAGGGTGAAGCAGCGTACAGTGGAGAAGTCTCAGAGTGGAGTAGCATGGAAAGTCAGAGTGCAGTAGCAAAGAGTGGCATAGAGTGAGTAGCATCGAGTGGCATAAAGTGAGTAGCACAGAGTGGTGTAGAGTGGCGGGGCATAGAGAGGCATGTTGTAGTTTTGTGAATTGGAGGGGCAAAGGTGGTGCGGCTAAAATCTGCACAGCTAAAATCAGCATGGCTAAAAGTGCAGTGCCATGCTGTAGAGTGGAGAGGTGTGTCAGAGTGGCTTGATGTGGAGTGTTGTAGAGTGAGTGCCATACAGTGAAGTAAAGTAGAGTGGAATAAAGTGTCGGAGTAGAAAGTCACAGAGTAGAGTATAGGAGAGTCAGAGTGGAGTAGAGAGTCACAGAGAGGAGTACAGTTAAGAGTGGGGTGGAGGGGCATCAAGTAGAGTACTGTCAGAGCGGGGTAGTGTCAGAGTGCGGTACAGGTAGGAGCACACTTGAACACAGAGTTTCAAGTGGCGCAGCAAAGAATACAGTGGCGGGTTGCAGAGTGGAGTGTCTTAGAGTGGAGTGACGTGTAAGAGTGGAATGGCATGTGAGAGTGGAGTGTCATGTCGTGGAGAGGTGTAGAGTATGCATGGTGTGGATTTTCAAATGAATTCCCCATTACATTTGTACAGACATTCAGTTTTACAGCGCACAAATGACAATGTGGAAATGGCATCAACTATTGTACTGATTACTTGTGTTCGCATTAAAATATTTGCTTCCACCACACTTCAGAATTACAAAAAATGTGCTTCATTTGTGCTTTCCTAATTCTGATATATTTCAAAATATCTGCACAGTTAATTTACAGACATTTAAATGTTGTTGTGTGCTAGAAAACAAGAATTTCCTTTCACAACCCCAGCAAGACTGTCACATAAATCTTCTCACTTTGAAGTCATAGAAAGAAAGGTAAAACCCAAGCTCCATTGGAAGACAAAGCCTGACATTTGACCTCTGTCCTGGAATGTACAGCAAATGTGACAAGGTAAGAACAAAATGTAAAGGCCCGTTTACAGCAAGTGAGCACTTGTGGAAGAAAACAAGGAGCCAGGTGAAGAGGCTATGCTCCACGGATGGGACCAACCCAAGCTGGACAGACTAAAACAAGTAAAGCCAGCAAATAGAAAGCTAGCAACTGCGAGTAACAAAATACAAGGGTAAGCAATGGGCAGAATGCATTCTGAAGGAAGCTTTCAAAATGTTCCCAAGATGTCTTTACAAACCACACATCTCTGCTGTCTGGTAGCTTCAGCCTAAAAGCAAAGTTCAATTATAATATTAAGACCATTTTCTACAGGGAAGTAAAATCATACAGTCAGCTGGGAAATACTACAAGTTTTTTTTTTTTTTTTACACTAGAGCAATCCAAATTTAATCCTTCAACATTAACTGGCTAAGAGGATGTATACCCTTCTGTCCATTCATGGCATTAACAAACTCTTGAGATCACAGTAACATAAAGTACCAGTTTTTATACGGTTGATCCAGCTACCCACTTGAGGCCCACTAAATCAAATCTTAAAATAGGACAGGATCACAGGTTGGTAAAGAACACAAGAAAGAAATGATGCACGTCCCTGTATTAGGCTGTGGACCTATCTGCTCACCAATGCAGACCGCGTCAGGAGCCCCTTTAAAAGATAGTTCCAGGAATCTGCTGGCTCTCAATTCTGCAGTGGTTCTAATACAAAGGAGCAGCTCCAGCCGTACATAACTCTGTATTCCTCCAGATAAATATAATCCTAGTCTAGACTTGGCAATAATGAAGACACTGAGGATCAGATTATGAGAGACAACTGTACCATGTACACAAATGTTCTTCGTTCTCATGTTCAGTTGAGGCTTTGAAAGGTAGTGCAGCTAGTCAGAGAAAGAGTCTGTGAGAACAAACCATTATCAATCACCAGTCACGTACAAAACATGTCTCAGGAAGCATTTAGCATCCTTTTGCCAATCCACAACACTGTTCAGTATCTCAATAATGCTTTCAGTTTAATACACTAGAGATTGGACTGAAGGAAAAATAATTTTCACAGTGAGTTCCATACAGAGGAGGAAGCAAGTTCTGTCAAAATTGATTGGAAAACCTGCTTTTTATAAACAACTCAAACCCTAGAACATGCAACAAGGTCCCTAACTGTGGGAGGAGACTAGATTTTAGCGGCTAATGGACTGCAAGACAGGACAAGCAGATGCTACAGGCGCATGTTGTGCACTGAGGCAGGTAAAAAAAAAAAATGCTGAAAATAGGATTGGCAGAATCTTAGTGAGAATTTAACCCAAATGATACTGACTATACCCAGTATTCCATGGCCCAGAAGTCTTAAGCAAGAACAGACATGTTACTGGTCGGTCATACCCTCACACACTAACAGAAGTTGAACACGTAGTGATCCCTCCATCTGACCATGTCATGAGAATTTCCAAATGGGTAGCAAATAGGCCATCGACCTCATAGACATAGCAGCTAAATGAGACTCAACCTAAGAGACACAAGAGCTAAACCAGCAACCAAAGAACAAATTAAATAATGCCTTCATTTTAAAGGCTCAGATGGGACCAACCTAACTATTGTTTGGGATTCTCTCAAAGATTTTGTGAGAGGCAAGATCCTTGCACAGGGAGCATCTCTAAATGTATTTAGAGGAACTTTTGGGCCAATATCAAAGATGAATAGAAAACAGCTGAAACCGAACATAAACCCAGACAATCGCAAAAATTATGGCAGCAGTTCCTTTCATCCAGGGCATTTAATGATGGTGGGCCTGAATAAAGCTAAAAAACACACAGGAAAATTATGGTACAAATGTGTATGAGGTGTTAATAAGGCTGAGGAAATCTTAGCAGAGAAGGTAAAAGCGAAAAAAGTGCACAGACATAGTTATCCTATCAAAAGTGACAAGAACATCAAATTATACAACAACATGGTCAAAGTTAATAGATTTTGTGAATTCTACCAACACCTGTACACATCATCCCCACTGGAATTGTACCTGATAAAAGACAATATAAAATCAGCACACTTAAACTGACAGACCTGAAAAAAAGTAGAAGAGTTTGACCAACCTATCACTAAAGAAGAAATCCGAACAGTAATTAATACACTGAAACTCCCAAAACTCCTAGGCCCAATCCTTTCCCCCCAGATTCTACCAAACATTCTCGTCGAGCCTGCTAAGCTTCCTAGAACGCCTATAATTCTTTCACAGAAAGTGGAGAGGGGGGCAATGTCCAAGACTGTATCTGAATCTATAATAACAGGAATCCCCAAACCAGGAAAGATACAAGAAGAGTCAGTTAAACCAATATATCTGCTTAACATAAATCTTACTATGTATACCAAAATACTAGCGAATAGAATGAACCCAGTACCGCCCCAGCTGGTACACCAGGATCTATCAAGTTTTATAGCGAATTGAAAAGAAAGCAATGGCACAAAGAAGGTATTACATCTAACAGACGCAGCCCCCACACTCGAGGCAGAATGTCTCTTTCTTGAAGTCAAAATGGAATTTGAGCGGTTGAGTGGTGGTTTCGCAAGAAACCATGAAAGACTTTGGTGTTAGCCCAAGGTACATGAAGATGGTATGGACATGCTACGCAGACTTAAAGCCAAAAGAATAATTATTCAGATGTCCCAAGTGATTAAAATACAGAGGCCGAAGAGACAAGATTGCCCAATTCACCCCTTTCATTTGCCCTAGGAATGGAACCGGGACACAAAGAAAACATCCAATAATCAGTGGGATGCCACTGGACCCAGATAATTTTAAACTTCGCTGATAATGTGCTAGTTTCAGTGGAATCCCTAAGAACTCTATCCTGATTCTCCTAAGAGAGCTTGGCTAGTATCACAAATTAGCATAATTTTAAATAATTATGTCCAAATTACAAGCATTAAATCTTTTAGGGTTGTTCAACACTCTTGTGAGGCTGAAAGGAATGGTTTGATTTTGCTGGAAAGAGGAAACAATCTAGTACCTAGGCTTAAATATTACTGACAAAAAGGGAATACCTCGATGACAACTAAATATGTTCAGTGGTTAATTTTATTTGTTTTGTTTAAAAAGTTAACCTGATGTTGTAAGTTGCAAGTATCCTGGCTGGGCAACATATCCTCAGTAAAAACTGTACTACTTTACAAGACTATTTCTCTTCCAAGCTCTGCCAGTAAAGGTTCCCATTTGGGAGACAGAGAGAGCATGTACATAATTTACTGTCAGGGAAAAAAACTCAAGTTTGGTTAAGACAAAGCTTTCAGCACCCACAATTGCGGGGGTTGAAAATACTGACCTCCTGATATGTTATAGAGCAGCACAACTCAAAATCATGTCAGTGTTTTTGAGCAGTGTCTGAAAAACAATGGTGTCACGTAGATCACATGATAGCAGGACGTTTCTGAAGGGAACTACCATGGTTGAATGTTTCAGCAACAAAATCAACAGCCAAGAGTGGGACACTAAGAGTATGAGATGAAATAGGGACGACACAGACTCACAAGCTATCCCAGGCCCATTATCTCGCTTGGCAATCCAGATTTTCACCCAGGTGTATTAAAGAATGGGAAAGGACATACACATTAAAAACAAAGGCTAATTTGATAAAGGAAAAGTCACAACATTAAAACAATAAAAGTGGAGCTTGGTCTATTCGAAACCAAATACTTCAGGTACACACAAATATAGTGGGTACCAGTCCAAGTGATGTGTGGAGTACAGTCAGTCTCCTGGCCAGGCCTTCCGCACTACACCAGCAAGATCGGGTAAGATTGATCACTGGGCTGCAGAGCCTTTGAAAGAACTTGCTCTGACTGTAGCGTTAGTGCTGAGAACTTTAGACTTTTACAAAGTTATTGCAGAACTTCTAAGTCTCGTACTCACTAGTGGTGCCCAGACTCAATGTCAGCTCATGTAATCTGGGAATAACCATAGTCCTTAGACAGCGAAGTGAGACTAAGGCCCAGATTTGCATCAAACAGTATAGCGCCGGCTTGTGCCATTCCAGGACTCCAGCCAGGCGCCAAACCTATGGAATGGTGCAATCCAGTGCAAAGGGTGGGCTAACGTCATGGAAAATGTTAGCCGGGTAGGGGCGGTATGGGAGAATAATGTTTTGCGCCACAAAATGGCGTTAGGCTGGTTAGAGTAAAAAAAAGATGACTAACCAGCCTAGCATCATTTCCCAACGCAAATTACAATGCTATTTTGTTAATGAAAGCAAGTATCTGGCTGGACATTCATTTCACTCCACTTAGAAGTCTTGGACAGCTAAACCAGCCCTATGTCTGACAGTCAAGTGCTGCAGGGGTAGTACTCAAAGCCCATATTAGGCCGGCTCTTGAGATATCAGGAGTAAAAGACCTCAATCTCCAAGGTTGGTCACAGTAGCTCCTGCTTTCCTAGAACCTTCTGTTAGGGGTGCCGGCAGCCATCTAAGGTGTGAAAATATGAGCAGAGATGGCATACTGAATGAGGCTGTGCAGATGGCCTGCATTCACTGCATTTTCTGTGCTGCTTCCCACAGTCCTTCTGAAAGGGTCAAAAAAGTAAGAGCTCACAAAGAAGTAATTTAAAATAGTGCTCATAGTTTTAAATAATTGCTTTACGCTTAAAAAAAAAAAAAAAAAAATGCAAGATCAACAACTTGACACTGATGTGCAGAAAGAATCTTAATTTAGGTACTGTTTCTGGTTTTATATAGCGCAAAATCTGCCGGAGGACACTCGCGTAGTTTTATATGATCACTGTTTTGCGTTACACAAGAACAGATTTGTTTATTTATTTTTAGGTCGAGCACGCAATCGCTTTGACTTGTAAGCGTTGTGGGCTTTTAACCACGCCCATCACTTTCACTCGTTCCTGGGCTTGCCTTTCAAAAAACTCACTTGACATCATTGGTAAATGCTTTATGTTTGTCCCGCCTTAAGGCTGTTTTTGTCACACCTTGCAGACTGCCCCTGTTAAGTGGATTATTGCACAATCGCCGATATACTTCAGTGTGGGCGAACTATTTTTTTCTTTTGACTCTCCCCTTCCTGCTGTATGACTGCTATTGTGCTCACATCGCAACAGGCACAACAGCAAGAACTCGATCAGGGGTACTGAAGCGCTGGTCACATTGTTCACAGTTACCTAATCAGGGTCATTTCGTGTGTCTCTCCCCTTTAAACACTTCAGATTGGTAGATGCTTTACACAAAACAGACATCCTCAAAGCAAAAGCAGCTCTCCCGGTACAGCGGGAGAGCTGCTACACCAGTATTCACTGCACTTGGGAAAATCTCCCAATAATGCTTTGCAGGGCATTACTTGTACACAACATTTTTGGCCATAACTCAGCCTGTGGTTGTCCTGGGACAATGGGACCACCATCAAAACGTTCAGCACAATGTGCTCTGTCTACATCATCTCTTGGTCCCCACACTAATTTAGTGGGGACCCCAAAATAATAATCCCTCCCATCATTCAGTGTCTTTTTAAGTGCTCTCATGGCTGAAACTTTTTTTTTTTTTAACAGCTGAGAGTAGTTTATGTTTTAAGGGCCTTGTTTGTAATAATATTGCTATAGGCCTACTATCCCTGAAAATGTGTAATGTACTATGCACTCTAGGGGCTAAATATGTGGTTACATTGCATTATTTAATGCCATTTTCCTTTTGTGTGGTTATGCCCTCTAGGGGTTAACTATATAGTTGCATGACCATGTGTCTTACAAATCCTATTTTCATTGTTGTGTCCTCTAGGGGCTGTTCTAAGTATCACAGTCATATCAACATACTGAAATATTCGTGACACACGGAAACTGACTGCATAATGATTGCAGTGCATTACTTTTACAAAACATTTGTGCTCATAACTCAGCCTGTGGTGGTCCTAGGACAATGGGACCACCACCAAAACATTCAGCATGATGTAATATCATTAATCAGACCTGCTAGCCTTGAAAATGTGTAATGTACTATGCTTATTACTTTCACCTGTTTTTTTCACAGTGTTATGCCCTTTAGGGGCCAACAATAAGGTTACATGACCATGTTTCTTTCAAATGATATTTTTGTTATAATGTTCTAAGCATTACTTTCTAATGCCAAATGTTTATTTCTGATAAAAGGTTTATATGATAAGGAGAGATTATTAAAACGTATAATTATTACAATTATGACCATGATTCAGGCCAACTTAACATCCTTATTACACTAAGACTGTTTGAACACTCTTGATATGTTTGAAAGACCCTTCTAGTTTATTTCTTTTCTGGGGCTGCTTTGTGTCTTTTTGGGGGGAACTGTGTTAGCCAGCCAGCAAATCTGATAGTGGGGTGGTGAAAGTGGTATTCTATTGGAACTAGCATGCCAGATTTAAATTAGGATGCTAAATAGCAACATTTTCATTTTTTGCTGCAGGTAGAGGAAGCAGATAAATGGAAGTGATTCAGGTATATGCAGGGCCCCTGGAATTATATGGCAGGAAAAGACAAAATTATAAGGCAGGGTTGACCAATTTATGTGGCAAGAAAAGTCCTGTTGTTGCTTTTAATTTGCCCACCACGATCGTTCCCTCATTGCTTTTTATTCCCAAAAACCATCCCACCATTGATTTCAGCCATTCCACCTCCCCAGGAAAAAAAAGCATTGGCAAAGCTTTGCCAATGCTTTTATTTTTTTGCAGCGTTATAAAGCACCAATTCGAGCAAAAGTATTTCACTGCTTTACATGAGCACCTGTTACGATGAACACGGTCCCACCTACCCAGCGCTTGTGGTGAGTTTATTGCGCGCTCAGTTTCTTTCATTGCAGATTTGCATGCTGATAGAGTGAGCCTGTATGGTGCAGAGTGAGCAATGGCGTTTAGCCAATTCCCTAAATAGTTAAATTGTTGAGCAGGGCTGTCCCATGTCATTATTACCAATACCGGCTGTTAGTGCTGGCACAAAGAGGCATTGCAATATTATCTCTTCCACCTAAAAAGCATTTTGAAGCACTGGCCGCTTCATAGCACTTTTTAAAGCTTCCTCTTATCCACCAACCTCTGAGCACCAACCCCCATATGCCCCCACCCTACTGCCAAATACCATAGCTCACCCATGGAGGAGATCTATTGGCTTTGCCAATGCTTGTTTTGTTGGCTTGCCTGTTTCTGCTCACATACTTACATACTTCTGCCCTTAGCTTGCGACACACCCATTCACACCTAACCATGTGTTCGTATTTCTTGCACCCTCCCTCCTTATTGTTTGTTTCTCATTTCCACAAAAATGTTTTGAATGTTGTTGGCGGCATAAACTGTGCATTTTATATTTTAAATTGAATGGAGGCGTTGAACCTATATAGCTACAAGGCTCAGTGTTATATCTTTGGTTTACTTAATTTGTTTTGTTGCTGTTCCTCCTGGCTCAGCTCAAACTGCTGTTTATGTTGGGATGAACAAGACTTTTAAAAATAAAAGTGTGTTTTATGTTATGTTTCGAGTTGTAAATTATCTTCTGCAACAAGATGCTATGCAAAATAGTCAGCTTATTATACTAAGTGCGGATGCATCAAGCAACTCTGATTTTTAAATCAAAGACTATAAACAATGGTAGGCTTGATGCACTGGTTAAGGAGTAACTATAAAGAGAGGAAGGAAGGAAATCCTTACTCAACAGTATGCCAGTACCCAGGGGGCAGCCAATGCGGTGTGAAGCGACTGCCAGCTCCGGACTGGCGATGCCCTATCCCCGGCTATCCTGACAGCTATGTAGCCCCAACAGTGCCCCTGAGCCACCTATTACATTCCCCCTGACTGCGTGCCGCCCCGCCCCCCCCCCCTATGGCTGTTCCCAAGTACCTAAGGAGGTGTGAATCTGTCTCTCTGGCCGCCACGAACCACTCAGAAAAGCGACACAAGATGGCGACCTCCAGGGCAGCGGACTGCATGGGCCCACGGAGACACAACTGGGGAGGTATGGTGCGAGTGGCTACACCGTCCTTCTCATGTCTGAAGAAACTGAGGCTCCCAGCAGACTCTGCAAAATTTACGGCCCTACTTCGGACAGTAGAGGCGAGCATATGGCCGTGCGGCATCTCCGGAGCCTACTAGGGGAGATGCGCCACAGCAAAATGTGGGACAGCACTGTCGTAGTTTGGACTCTTGCTCTGGGCAAGACTGCTGGTCTCAGGATGACAGTACTTTCGTTTGTAGGAGACTAAGGGGGTTATTCAAACTTTGGAGGAGGTGGTAATCCGTCCCAAATGTGACGGATTTACCACCAGCCGTATTACGAGTTCCATAGGATATAATGGACTCGTAATACGGCTGGTGGTATATCCGTCACTTTACCGTCACTTTTGGGACGGATTACCACTTCCTCCAAAGTTGGAATAACCCCCTAAGTCTCTTCCTACAACTATTTGTAACTGTTGTCCAAACCTTACCGGCTTACTAGCAGTACCTCACCAAAAACACAATAGTAAAAGGTGATTTGTAGCAGTCGCTTACGCATGGACTCAAAATACAATATCTCAGGGTTGTCGTGGTTAAACGGAAATTACCCTTTTCTCACAGATTTATTATGTCTCATACAGACAAAGGCAATAACACAGATGCAGTAAAGTTATAATAGTTTTTATTCAACATAACTGCAATTTGTGATAAGTTGCATGAACTGCAATGATTAGGATAATGAATATACCAAGCAACAGTATTGTAAAGAGGAGAGTCATTGTTATATTGCATAATGGTGGGGTCTTTATATGAAAGAAATATATGTATATGTAAAAGATGGAATAAGCCCTAATACCCTAAGGAGAGTAGGTCTAACCTCCTACCTAAAAAGGAAGAGCTGGGTTCGTTAAACCTAATCTGCCAAAACCGTGTCCATGAGAGGAGTCCCCAACCCTCGTTACCTTGGAATGAGGTCTCTATCTCAGACTCCGCAGGGACACGAAGACTGGATCAGTGTCAAGATGACTGCAGCATCGGTATCAGCGATGGTGGCGATGCCCTCTGGTCGGAATCCCTCTGATTATCTGTCTAAAAGTGTGTTGTATTTATACAGATCTACAAGGTCCCCTGACATAAGTGTTATTCATAACAATAGATAACAGGCATACTTGGGACAGCAATTAATATCAACAATCCCTCGAAAGTATAGAGAGGGAAAATCCCTAAGTGTGAATGCCTACTGTATGTTTGTCTTTCGTGCTTGATCTTGACGCCTTGGCGCAGTGACACTGATAATAGAACCCATAACAAGTGGCATAACTATAAACAAGGCCGCCATTTTAAAGGAAATAAATAATTAAATGGACTAAGCCAGAGCAAGCTAAGTAGGTTAAAAGTTACTGGGTGACGGGGGCACAAGTTTACAAGCCTACGGCTAAGCTAACTCCTGTTAACCCGTTAAAACAAACTAGGATTCACTACAGCACCTTCGAGGCCAACAATGTTGCACAAGTGAGCGGACATGCTGCACTCATATGGCTGGGGGCAGAACATAAAGCAAATATAGCAGAGAGGAGGAAAACAACCCGCATACTCACTGGGGAATATAATAAACAGCACCCTGGCATACAATCCCCGTTGGCGGCTCCTATCCCCGTGCTCCAGAACCCCAGCATCAGCGATGTGGCCAAGGGCGTAATGAGGCTGGCTCCATCCACCCAAGCTCAGTCCCACTGAATGAACCGCCAGCCCTCTCACAGCCAGAGTCTCTGAATGCTGGAAGAAGGGAGAATCATTACAGCGGGGGCGATTCAGAGCAACGTCCCCTATGTGAACTCCTTGATGCCCTCCATGAGTGAGCTGAGACGTGGAGGACCGTTGTCCAGGCTGCAGCACCTGGGAGCCTCCTGCAATACCGGGTACTGTGTCCAAGTAGTCCTGCAGGGAAGTACTTCTCCCTGGTACACAGACGGCAGGGCACTGCAAGACGTTTCGATCAGCTTCCGCTGTGGGGCCTGCACCACAGTGAGGTCATGAAGGTGTCCCTTTGTGGATGAAGGAGGAGACCTACGAGAATAATAGCGACACCAGGGACTGACATGGGAAAACTCTAAGGTTGCCCCCCACTGACTGGGGGAGGAGGAGTGAATATACCCCCACACAAGTGAGTGACCTAGCACTGAGAGCTTAACTACACCTCGGATCCCTTTGTGAGGGCTACTGAAAACAGAGATCACCAACGAGCTTGGTGACAGAGAGCCCCACCACTGACTACCGGAAACCTGATGGTTGCCAGATACTGACAATGGGAAAGGTGGCAAGAAAGCAAGACACAGAAGCGGATACCCCAGCAAGAGGAGGGCCCTCTGTGGAGAAGCTGGTGGTGCCTCTGGGGCAGCCCAGCCCGGGACAAGCACTCCAACACATCCTCCAAGCCATAACTGCCACTAGAGAAGCTCTCGAAACCAAGATAGATACGTTGTTGGCAGAGCTCAGTATCTTAAAAGATTACCACAGGCACTTAGCCAGGAGTGTCAGAACAATGGAATACACCTTAGCGGAGCTCAACCTGGAGGTCACTGCAGTGTGGGACAGACTGATGAGGATGGAGAATAAAGTACAGACCCTGGAGCTCCGAGCAGAGGGCAGTAAAAACAGATCACGAAGGAACAAAATAGGCATTGTTTGTCTTCTGGAGCGCACAGAGGAGAGGGATGTCCAGACCTTTCTGGAGAGGTGGCTTCGAGAGGAGGTGGCCAGGGAGGGCCTATCCCTCTTCTATGAATTGGAAGGAGCCCAAAGGGTCCCTGGTCGCTCACCACCTCCAGGAGCACCACCTTCTCTATTACAGGGACCGTGTACTGTAATGTGCCAGGGAAAAAGGAGACATCCAGTTAGACAACCAGAAAGTAATGATATTCCCGGACTTCACGAAAGCCATTGTGTAACTTTCACAGACACTAAGAAACGCCTTAGTCAATAAGCCCTACAAAATGCCATGCTGTTTCCTGCTCGACTACAGGTGGCAATCCCGAAGGGTGTGCACTTCTTTCAAATACCCTAGGAAGTATGAAACTGGCTAGGTATGCAAGAGCATGCTGGTCCCAGCTGTGAATCCCTTCAGGGGGATAGACCACAAGAGAAGTGCCAGAGGTGAGCCCCTGGAAGTCGCACCCTATCAGACGTCGAAGACCACAGGTCAGTGGCGACAGTAGCAGCCATGAGAGGGCGAGGCAGGGTGTGGGGGGACAACACCTATATCAATGGAAGCAGAAGATGGTCAAGACTGAGCATATCTGAGCTATCAGAGGAAGAACTCCCTATAATCACACCACGTACGGTAGATGACATGTTTTAGACTGAAAGGTTACATCGTAATGTTCTCTCATTCACCCTGAATGAGGGGGGGCTCCTTTACTACCTTCACCTTTGCCTGGTGTGGTGATGGACATGTGATAAATGTTGGGGATGTATATCAATATAGTTGATTTCACTGCTGCCAATTGGAGGGGGTGGGCCAGACGGGACATGACTTGCTGGCCACCGACACCCTCAGACACTCTGTGGATACTCCCACTGCCTTTTTTTGTGGCTGTGATAGGTCTGTGTGGATGGCGGAGGGGAGAAACCTGCTTGTCCAAGGGAGGGGGAGTTGTGGTAATGTTTGTTCTTCTTCAACATGTTGGGAATTGTTGGATGTCCTCTGGGGCCGCCCTTTCCTTTCATTACATTGACAGGGTCCAGATCCTGATATGTGTTCTCCTATTTTGAAGGAAGGCCCCAGGTCCTATTGGATAGTCACTACAGGGCAACCTCCATGACACATACAATTCTCACTTGGAAAATCGGAAGGATGCACTCTATGACCAGGAGGTACAAGGTCTACTCATATCTGTAGCCCCGAGGGGTACAGATTGCTCTTCTTCAAAAAATACACCTCATAGCTAAAGAAGGATTGGCATTGCAGAGAAGGTGGAGGGGGCAAGCTTACTACACAATATATTCAGCTTATGCACGGGGGTGTTGGTTTGGGCGGGAGCCCCCTTCCAACATACTGGCCACCTGATTCATCCGGCTGGCCAACATGTGATTGTCACGAGGCGTCTTGACGGCCGAGACATTGCCCTGGGTAGTATATATGGTCCCAACGTGGATCACGCACATTTCTTAGTGGATGTGCCTCACGTGTTAGACCCTTATTTAGTGGGGGTCTGTCATTCTGGGTGGGGACTAGAACTGTGCAGCAGACTCGGACCCATCTCACCCACCCCTTTGGGACGCACCAATTGCACACGTGAGTAGGATATTTGCAAGTCAGCAAGATGAAGGTGGGGTAATGGACTCCTGGCAGCTACACCACCCACGAGACAGTGATTACTCCTCATTTTCCAGCTTGCCCTATCTTCACGTGCGGTTGGACGCCTTCCTCTGCACCGCAGGTGTCCATGCGCAGGTACACTCGGCTAAATATCTCTCCTGCACCATTTCTGATCATAGTTCCCTTCCTATGGGGCTAAAGTGGGAGAGGATGTGCCCCTGTACACCGACGTGGCGACTACACCCAGAGGCATTGGAGGACTCTGTCTTCTGAGATACAGCTGGCGCAGGCATTAACCAATACTTCGAGAACAATACCGGTATTGCTACATCCCACCTATTGGAATGGGATGCATTTAAGGTGGTACTTCGGGAGGCGCATCTCGGAGGTAGTGGGCATCAGTGGAACCTTACTGAGGGAAACCTGGATGCTGAAGAAATGCTGTGAATATACGAGAAGCGCCGACAAGGCCATCATGAGTTGCAACCTGAACTTCTAGACGCGAAAGAAAGTAGCTGAAAAGGCTAAACGGTTACGTTGCATTGATTACCAAAATTACATGGTGCGTGCTCATGCAGAGAGGGATCGCACCAGCCACCTGCCTGCATAGCTAGCGAACCAGGCAAGGAGAGGATCGGTGATTGCAGAGCTTGCTGCAAACGACGGCTCAAGGAAATACGCCAAGGAAGACATTAATGACAAATTTTATACTAATTACCCTCAACTCTATAGTAAAAGTGCTGAACTTCCCCTGAAGCTCATAGAAGCCTTCCTGGCCCCTTTGCAGCTCCTAGAACAAATTTGGGATAGTGCCTGGAACCGACGGCTTCCCACAGCATTCTATGCCACATATGCGGAGACATTAGCCCTCAAATTAGTTGATATGTTTAATGCTGCCCAAGCAACAGGACTCCTCTCTCAGTCCACCTGCAAAGCTTTTATAGCACCCCTATTAAAGTTGGGGACTCTGATGTGGGAACCTAGATCCCTCCAATACATCGAAATCCACATATACCATGACTCACTAGATCTGCTTGAGCGGAATGTGGGGAGGGCTGTTAAGACCCTGTGTGCTCGTGTTGCTTTTTGGGAGACACTGCCGCTGTATACAGCGGGCAGGATGGCATTGTTGAAGGTGGTGGCACTCCCCCGGCTACTATACTACTTTACAACACTCCCAAACTGAATCCCTAGATCATATTTTCAAGATATAGACAAGATAGTCATGAGTTTCCTTTGAGGCACGGGCCAGAGAAGAGTAGCCTCAGTCACACTTCTACAACCAACAACTGAAGAGGCAGCATCTATGGAGGAGTATCCTCCCCCTGCCCCGCACCCACGACCACCTGCAGCAGCAGCTGCAAATTGAAAAATAAAAACAATAATAAACCATGTTTATTATCGTTTTTATTTTTCATGGGGCACAATTACAGTGGCTCCAGCAAATGGTGGTGTAGCAAGGTAAAGGTATTATATGGTATGAAAAGGTAGTCTTACCATGGAATACCAACACAATACCCAGTAGTGGACCACGGATTCACTAGCTCTTTCCTGGTAGTGTGGCATAGTGTGGCATAGTGTGGAAAAGAGCAGTCAGGCTACTTAGAGTAAAGCATTTCACAATACCAACATGGACGATAAATAACTGATACAACTTGATAGAAATCTGACATCATTTTAGAAAAATATATTCGATTTTAATCTTAATTTAGAAACAAAAATGAACTTTGTAGCTTTTCTACAACCGGAGTTGTGAATTGTTAAGTCTTTAGAAAATACAGCACTTTAAAGGTTTAAAGGGCTTCCATTCAAGTCAATAGGGAAAATAGCAGTGTGCACTCAGGCACTTGTGGGGTGAGTTCCAACGAACCCACAGGAACTTAAGGTTCTGCAGGGACCAAGATTCAACAGTCAGACCTTTGTTAAGTTGCCCAATTAGTCCGGTTGGAGAGGTGATTTGGCTGTCCTTGTGATGAACCGCCCGCAGTGGCTGGTGCATTTTGCACTCTGTTGCAAAACTGGACTTGGGGGTGGACTGAGACTCTACCCTTCAGAAAGAGGTTGGTTGTGCTAAAGATGCTTGGCTGTTCCAGGCGAAGTCACTTCCTTCAGGCGGTAAACCCACCAACTCCAGGCACCCCCCCCCCCAGCCCACAGCATAGAGAGATGTCACTAGGGACCCCGATTTCTATGCTGGGGGAGGGCAGGGGAGCTGGATTCTGTGAAAGTCGTGTGGCAGTTGATTTACGGGCAGGCGAAAGACAAGCCTTGGTAGCTGCAAGAGTGGACCACAGGCTTTCTGGCTGCTGGTGTTCATTTGGTGGGAAGTAGAGGCTTGAAATTTGGCACAAGGCCTCACTTCCACTCTTTAGATACTGGGCACTGAATTTCTTTAGGCTCAGACATGCGGAGCCTGTCGGGTCGCAGTTCTTCGACCTCCTTCCACCTTTACTCCTGCAGTTTACAGGGGACTGGTACCATCAGTCAGGGGAGTCTTCCTGGGATTCTCGGTGTCCATTTGGGATCCTCTTGCTGGGACCAACGAGTCTTCACCTCGGGCACTCGGTTCCAGTACTGGTCTCCTTGGGTCACTCTGTGTCCTCTTCTTTGCGCCGGGGCTGCAGTCCAGGTCTTGTTAGTGCAGGCGTATCCTTGTGCCTCTTTCTTCTTTTCCAGGCAAGATCTGAGTTCTGGTGCCAGGGGAGCCCCTTAAATCATGGTTTAAGATGTGTTTAAGGGTAAAAGTGACAGTGGCCAATGAGCTACTAGTCCCTGCAGCAAATCCGTCCCTGAAGTGACATCTTTCTGTGGGAGTACTTCACTTTTCTACCCAGAACCTACTATTCTTAGTGTCTGCAAAGATGGTATATCCCTTCCTCGGGCGTGCAGACCTCCTAGCCTGCCTCATGGTATGGCTAATCCTTTGCAGGTGCATGCCTCCTGTATAGCTAATTTCCCACCTGCCTCACCAGGCAGGATAGGAAGGGCTTTGTCCTCCACTGGGGGGACAGCTACTTTGAGCCTTTGAGGCTCACCGCCCTGATGCATTTCTCAGCCCGGAAGGGAGGAGGGGTGAACTCCTTCCTGCTCAGGCACTTTGTATTTTGTCCTGCCAAGGTGCTGGCAGGAGGTCAGTTTCTTGACTGTGGTGGCAGAGGCTCAGGAGAACACGCCAAAGCAGTACAGGACTAGATAACTTGGTGGGCAACCTCTAAGGGTGCTACCTGGGCACCTGCTTTTTAATCCTGAATCATGTTCAGGGTTAAAAAGCACAGTTTGATACCAAACACGATGGAATTCCACAGGGCCATTGCAGAGTTGGACATATAAGCAGTGGTCAGAATCAAGCCCATGTTATCCAATGGACCACCGGTTACTCGGGTCGCCATTGCGCTTTAAATGCCGGCACAGGGACATATGTGCTCCTTCACATACACCCTCACTTGTGGAACAGTGCACACTGCCTCCTGGGCTTAGGGGTGACTGGCCTGTCCATGGGCAGTAACAAGTACTCTGCCTGCACCTGGTGTGGGCAGAGTCTCACTCAGACTGCAAAGTTGCCATGCCAGCCTGCATGAGCAGCCTGCTGTTCCTCTTTTACTTGGGGTACTCAGGGTGGCACTATCAGTGCTGCAGCCCTGGTGTCCCCCCTGTACTTCCCTTGCCTAGTTACCCCGGGTACCATTTACTAGTGACTTGCAGGGGTGACAAGGTCTTTACCAATAGGCCTATGCAGTTCGGCTTACAATTTAAGGGAAAGAGTATTGGTATTAGGGCCTGGTTAGCAGGCCTTGGTACAATGACAGGTCAAAAACAACAACGTCTGACAACAAAAAGTGGGGGCGGGGGTAACCATCCAAAAAGGGCACTTTACAACACGTGGCAAGTAGATTGATGACAGGCAGGGACATACCCCTTGCAGCGCCTGAGACGACTAGGCTCGCTAAAACTCTGCTTAGGCTTCCAAGCTCTGGAGCTGATGACACGACTGAATTCCAGGTAAGGAAGCACTGTTGGGCGAGAAGCCTTTGTAAAGCGCAGACACGCACTCTATATTCCCCAGATATTCCAACAGATTTCCTCAAGGAACTACCCCACGGTGGAGATTGGAGTGGACTTAAGAGATGATGGGAAGCGGGCGTGACCACAATGGGAACACTTTACGAGAAGAAAATGCTCTACCCTTGGAGGAGTTTCACCTTTGATACGATCTCCCCATGGGTTATTTTTTGTTGCATCATAATCTGGAGTGGCGGAGCCATGACAGGCAGCATGCTTTCAATATGTGTTAACTGTCTTTAGAACATATAAAGTGGTCACCTGCCTATATACCTGGTTAGGGGGAGACATTAGTGCGTTCAGTGGAACTGTAAAGCCGCAAGGGAGACAGACTTGGTGTAGATATAAGAGACGGGGAACAGGATAATATTCTCTGTAAAACGACAGAAGCATCAAAGAATGCCAGGTTTAAACGTATCTATCTGTATGTGCTGCATAGGGCATACCATACCCCATGGAAGATAAACAATGTTGAGAGGTAGGCACGTAGTTTTATCACATGTTCTGGGAGTGTCCGGAGTTATCCAACCTCAGGTGGACATCACAGGAACCTGGTCTACTGTTATTGAAAAGGAATTCCCATGCACAGCATAGTGCTGTCTCTTGGGTGTGGTTTCACCACATGGCTAAAAAATAGTCACTAGTTGGTTTCAAGATCTAGCCTTTGTTCTAGTCAAGAGGGACATAAACTGCAATTGGAAGTGCCCGAGAGGCCCTAGCACAGCTGCATGGAGAAGGGGGTTTGTCAAATGGATGTGATATGAGGCAGAAGTGCGGCTTTGAGATGCCAAGAGGGGGTGAGGCTCTACTGAGGTGGCTCGGGCATAGGAGACCTTGGTAGATTCCCTGAGGGATCCAGATGATCAGATACCCGCCGACAGCTAGCGTGTCCCCCCCATGCCATTACTACAATTTCCATCGCAGAGATAGCCACTTACATTGCACTGACAGTCCAGTAAGGGGGGAATACTTTGGACTTGTACATACCGGGAACCACACTTCACCATACATTGCTGCACGATTTCCCTTTTGAATGCCACATCCATGGATGCAATAATCATAGCAGTAGGACACACCACAGAGGGATGAGTTCTGGGGATTGTTGTTTGATTCCGTACAAAAGATACTTGACACCTCTGCCAGTAAATTAAATCTGCATTATTGCATAAACTACCACCAATATCGAACCTACGATGATAATGCTCTGGACACTTGTCAGTAGATATTGTGCATGCAGATACTGTATATGTACAGAAGGGAAGAGTCCATTCCAGATAAATGGTGTGTTTGTATTATTTGAAGAACGCAAAACAAAAAAATCAGTCTAAACAAAAAAACAAAGAAAAAAAAACATATGCCAGTACCCACTGGCATTACGGTATTACAATAGTCACAGGTCAAGGACATCCAGTATCCAATCAGTAGCAGCTTAATAAATCAATGGTTAAGAGGCTGGGAAACAGGTAAAACACATTTCTTGAAATGAACACAAAATCTATTCTGTCTTCAGAGTGTTCCAAGAAGAACTCACCTGCCAAAATTAAACTCCACTGCACTGCCAGACCGGGTGGGGATGAGAGAAGTACCTCAAGCAGCAAGGAACCACCTGAACCTTTTGCTAATGGTCGATGTGCAGTCTGTATAGGCTAGGCTTAGAAACCTTCTTGGACGCACACATCAAATCAGTAACTTACAAGCTATCTGGGTTTGTGCAGGTACTGTTACAACTTCTGAAGAAGTATATCACCAGTTATAGATGAGTTGGAGGCACAATAAGATGTAACTGTGGCAACAGGCCAAAAATAAAAAAGCCGGAAGCCACATGGTGCCCATCAACAGCAAGGTAGATGCAAGGGCATAGCATGTGTGCTTTGGCCCCTAATGCAAGGAAGAAAAACATGGGTTCCTTGCCGTCTCTAATGGTAGTATAATATATTAAAAACAAGCACTGGCACAGCCAATAGATCGCGTCTATGCAAGAGCTATTGGCTTTGCCATTTTCTTTTAGCCATGTTGTACACCAGCATAGCTTTTATTCAGCATGGCTAAAAGTTAGTGGTGTAGAGGAAAGTCATGTGGAGTGTCATAGAGCGGAATGGCAGAGTGGACTGGTGTAGAATGCATTGGCGTAGAGTGTTGCAGAGTATAGTGGCACAGTGGCATTGAATTCAGCGGCATCGTAGAATGCAGTGGTGTAGAATAGAGTGGTGCATTGAAGAGTGCAGTAGCACAGAGTAGAGGGTGCAGAGTATGGGGGCACATTTGAGGGAGCAGAGTAGAGGGGACAGAGTAAAGGGGGGACAGAATGCAGGGACGTTGAGTGATGCAGAGGGCAGTGGCACAGAGTAGAGTCAAGTGGCATAAAGTGCAGTGGCTTAGAGTGGAGCAGCATGTAGTGGAGTAGTGAAGAGCAGAGTAGCATAGAGTTCAGTGGCTGAGTGCATTGTTGCAGAGTAGAGTGTCAGAGTGCAGAGGAGGAGAGTGACGCAGAGAGCAGTGGTGTAGAGTACAGAAGAGTGCAGTGGCATAAAGTGGAGTGGCCGAAGTGCAGTTGTGTACAGTGCACTAGCATAGGGTGCAGCAGTAAAGAGGAAAGTGGCGTATAGTAAACCGGCGCAGAGTAGAGAATAGCGGTGCACAGTGCAATCAATGGCATAGAGTACACTATTTCAGAGTAGAGTCAAGTAGTGTGGAGTGGTGCAGGGTTAAGTTAAGTTGTGTAGAGTGGCATAGAGTGTAATCGTCAAGTAAAGTGGTATAGAGTGCAATTGTGCAGAGTAGATTAGAGTGCCGTACAGTGGATTGTTGTAGAGTGCAGGGGCAAAGAGTTGAGTGTTACTGAGTAAAGTGTATGGGCATAGTGTGTATTGGCATAGAGTGCAGTGGCGTAGACTGCAGTGATGTAGAGTGCAGAGGTGTACAGTGCAGTGCAGTGCAGCGTTGCAGAGTAGTACAGAGTACAGTGACGTAGAGTGGAGTTGTGCAGTCCCGACTGGTGTGGCCTAGACTGGAGTAGTACAGAGTGCAGAGGCGAAGAGTGCAGTGGTGTAGAATAGAGTGGCAAAGAGTACATTGGCATAGTAGAGTGGTAGGATGAGTGCTCCAAAGAAATGTTGTAAGCTCGGACTGCACTACTGAGAGTGATTCCATTAGAAAAATGTGTACAGACTTTTGGAAAGTTCAACAATATGAAGCTATGTATAATGCTTCCAGAATGCTCTCTAATCAGATGCAAATATTTGAAGAAACTTGAAAGCAAGTTCGATTCTTTGCTTTCAAACTAACATGTACACAGATAAATGCAACTAGGAAAAAAATGTTTTGCTATACTACTGTGACATTTTAGGTACCATTTCTTTGAAGGGTCATTTAGTACAATGTGTTGCTGCACGCTAAAACATTCAGTGTAACCATTTTTAACAAGATATAGGGAAACATGAAAATAAACAAACTTCGGTAAAGCCAATATGTCCAACACTGGTAGTCAGTCTTTTGGTTTTGTTAAAGTGTGTCTTGTTTTGACATTGTTTTTGTAAAACTTTATTGTTGTGGGAGCTGCCGGCCCGCACCATTATAACAAGCATTTGCAATGCAACGGGTCTCGTATTTCTGAGTAAGAGCCATTAGCAGTTGTAAACTCCCAATTGGACTTTTCTTGCCACATTAAACGGAAAAAAAGAGCGCTGCTACAGTTCACTCAAAGTGAAACCTATTGGCAAAAGTGCAATTATCTACGTAACCGGCAAAAGTGCAATTAACTATGTAATAGCGTCTATGTCATGCAAAGCGCTCGACGTCTGCCAAGCGAGATCGCGCTGCAAAAAAAGATAAAAAGTAGTCCACAATTGGACAGAAAACAGTGAGCCTCGTACGTTTTCAGTACTTGGTTTTTGCACTCGAGGAGGGCTAGCCACTGGAAAAGGCATGACATATGCATGCCTTCCACTAACTAAAGCAAGCAGATTTTAAAAGGCAAGCCTACGCCCCAATTAAAGACACTGACGTGACATGGACGGGGCTCTGAGCCCTTTTCTAACTACTACAGCATCTCGCAAGCGATACGCATGCGCAAGTGCATGCTAGACCATAAAAATTGCCAAAAACAAAAATTCTTTTTGGGCCTCAAGAAGCACACATTGCTCAGTAGTCTTTGGCACTAAACAAAACTACTTTGTGTGCAGAATTTGCTTCTTTTGAAAGAGCAGAATGCTATCACTCACAGTGAAGCCAGCCGATCGACATACAGATAGATAGCTAGACTTTTAATAAAAAGAAAAAGTCTTGGTTAACAAGCAAATATGCAGGCGTAGATTTGCTCATGCCAATATCTGAGCGTTTACAAGTCACCTTCCTCCAGCCACATTTTTCCCCAACCCTGGAAGAAGTTTTACTTCTCCCCTTGTCAGGAGTAAATTTCCAACCTTTTTCAGTATGGGAAAAGATAAGAGAAGAGCTGGTGAAAACCCCCAAAACATGCAAGTTGACAGGTTTGCACAGATTCAAAATGGCATTCCATCGCTGGAACTATTGCTCACCACTACTTCCAGCCCCAGTATGTGATCTGTGGAATGATGGTAAAAGAAATTGCTAGTATTCAAACCGTACTATAGTATGATACCTGGCATATTCAGAGAGGCTATTATCAGAGCTCTTATATAATGAACTTGCTGCCATAATTTGTCCCCGTACTAATTAGCACCAAAAGGAACAAGTAGATTTTTATTTACAGGAAAAGTAGATTTATGACGCAGCCTGTCCAATGGACAAGTAGATACTTTGTTAAATTCCACACCCCTGCAGATCCATGCCACATTTACAGTAAGAAATTACAAAATTATAATAAAATGCTTGCCTTCATCTCAGCCACTGATAATATCTTAGGCCGCAATTAGGTTCATAGTTTTTCACCGACTGCCCCCTCTAGACAGAAGCCAGCCATCTGCAAATCATTCTTGGTGTTACTCCAGTGACCGGCTGGGTCCCCTCCAGATGAGAAAGCCAGCAAACCCAGACTTGTTTTGGCCCATTAAGACTTCAGTGAGTTATATTGAGAACTGTATGGCACACAGAGCACAGGACACACATCTCAGAACACCTAGCATATTTGGGAGACTACTGCAACAAACACCACCAAATCAATGAAGAAGCACTCAACATTGCTGACCTATAGCAACACAGCGATGGTTGGGAATGCGTCAACCCAGTATGCAACTGTGGATACAGGACACACTGAAGCAGTCCCTGGCAGAAGAAATACAAATAAAACTGACTAGGAGGGATTATTTAATTATTTGGGTCCCCTCTTAGCTGGTTTTGCAGAGAAAGGGAATGTTGTCAAGCACAAGAACACAACTTGAACACACTGAAGAGGTAGAAAACGTTTGTGGTGTGTATATATTTCACATGTGGCCTGCAAATGAAGGACTTCCTTGCTATACATGCACCATCTATGGTTGAGGTAATCTGGGAATGTTAAAGGATAGCTGAGGATGAAGGATTGAAGGTGGAGGCAGCAGGAGACATGACACCTTGTGATATTATAATCTCAATTTGTGCAACAAGGGCATACCCCCAAAAATGGAGAATGTGCAAAAACCAAATTATTGATTATAGTGGACCTTGAAAAAATAAAGAAAACAAAAATGCTGACTTGAAGAGACTCATGAGTGGACTAGATGGTTTAAATTACTACCAGACAATTAAGTGCTGTATTTTGTTAGATCTAAATACAACTTTAGGTGTCTACTATCTGTTCACACTTCTAATACTCACTTATGTAACGTTTCACTTATTTTTACTCTAATACCATTGCATCTTTTATTGTTTCAGTTAATATCAAATAAAGACATATAAAACATAATTGTGACTGTCTTTACTTTCTAAGAACAGTGGAAAATTCCACATTTCTAAGTATACCCTACAGCTCAGATGTAGTCTCCATACTGATTAACCATTCTGAACTGTGCTGTGCCCAAGGAAGAGCTGACCAGACCAAGGTCGGTTTTTACAGCTTTGCAGATCCACGGGCTATGCATATGGATATGATGGTCATGAAAAATCTAACTTGGAGGCGTTAGGCCAAAAAAATCTTCTGGCTCACATCAAGAAGAGTTTTAGCCCCAGGGGTCACCTGGTAATGTGAATAGACTATATCGGCATTAGCTCTGTTCTGACTGCAGTTCATAGCCTCAAGTAGCAAAGGGCAGCCTGCCCACAGGATCACTCTCAACACTATTCTTTCAGTAACAAACACCATCTTCTCTGCTTACAAATCTGTTCTTCAGAAGATTAATATTCCTCCTAATAGAAAAAGTAACATCTATTTCACTGGAGAGCAGCAAGCAAGAAACTGAAAAGAATACAGATACCTCTCCAACTCAGTACCACCTCACCCCATACTCTGCGCTCAGCTAGGATGGCTATTCATGACCATCATAGGGTTTCATCATAGTTTATGTATGTCAGGCACTTGGTAAATCCAGCACCAGTCAATGAGGAGTTTGTATTGTTTTATACACATCCATTAGCTTTCATTGATGTCTTTTCAGTTTCACTACAGCTCTTGCTTTCAGCCTACCCGTGAATAATCGGATATTAATCTGGACTAACCAAAACCCAGCTCTTCAAAATGAAGGTTTAGTACTAATGTAATCATACCCAACTATAATTTATTGAAATGGAAACGAAATAGACAGAAACATGAAAATGTCTTCCCAAAGAACTGAGAAGTAAAAATCTAGGTCTAGAGTGCAAGGAACCTGACAAGATGATGGTTTTATTCCTTTAAGACCACTAACAGCATCCACCAACAGATGAGCCAGCACATCAAGTTCTTGCCTACTTCCTTCACCGCTCTCTCCAACTGTCTCCCAGTGGAATTCTCACAATGAAGAATTCCATTTACAGCATCACCACTTAAAGGACCCTTTGCCCACATAAGATCATAACACATCTTCCCCCTTCATAACCTAACCAATATAACAAAACAACATTATAAAGATAACAGAACAACATAATATAAACAGAAAAATAATGACAATTATGCAGATAATATAAATATCACAAAATAGCCTACTACAAAATATGTACTTAATATTAACCATTTGCGTAAATATGACATTCCATTGCTTACTTCAAAGTCTGTAAGATGTTTAGGATAGATTCTGTTCCTCACACTTCTCATCAAATCCTCACTCTCACCCAAATTGGGCAATATACCTTTCTTTCCCCCCTCATTGGTACATATGGCTAGGCGAGACATACTCTAAACTTCACCACCTTCAAGTATCACCACATTCTTCTTCACCTTTATAATCTTCCTCGGTCCCATGTATTTGGATTCCCCTTTGGGACACCAGACTGGCTTCTTGACAAACACCAAATCTTCCTCTGTCTCACACATTGTCCTTCATCAAACCTCTTCTTGTATTTAGCTTGATTCACAATCACTCTGGCATGAACAGATTTAAAGGTATCTGACTCTACATCATCTCTGGTTTTAAAATGTAACCATGAAGGATTCAATTTAGAACCTGCCAGCCTACCCTTCAAAATACGGAAAGGGGACATCCTTGTAACAGCATTGGGTGCATTCCTATGCGCCCATAACTTCTCTATCACCTTTAAAGGCACTTTGTTCCCGATAGCTACCTGAACACTAGCTTTCACCAACTGATTCTCTTCTCCACTAATCCATTAGCTTGAGGAGCATATAGTGCAGTACAGTAATGGGAGATTGCTAAACCCCTACGGAAATTCTTCATTTCTAATGAAGTGATAGGACCCCATTATCAGTCACTATCACCTTAGGAATGCCCTCACAAGCAAATACCTCAGTCAAAAACTCTATTACAGTTCTAGTGGTAATAGAATATACACAACCAGCAGTGGCCCACTTAGAAGTGTAATCAACTAGAACAATCACAAACCTTTCATTGGGTGGTAAAGTTTCAAAAGGTCGAACTAAATCCAAACCCAATCTGACCCATGGTTCATCTGGAACAGAAACTGGAGACAAAGGGGCAGTCTGTCCAACTTTAGCCTTGTCATTCCCAGCACATTGTAAACAATCGTCTCTACATGTTTGTCTAACCCTGGCCACCAATACTATTCTCTAATACTAGCTTTGGTAAGGTTCCTACCTAAATGCCCCTCGTTGGCCAAATTAATTAATTTCTCATATAAGCCGGTAGGTGGAACCAATCTGCTGTCCCTATACAAATTGCCATCTATGATGCTTAAATCGTCCTTAACACTCCAAAATGCTTCAGCACCTTCCTGACATTTATTCAAACACGGCCACCCCTGCACAACATAATTCATGACTATTCTGCGAACTGTATCTTTACTGCATTCTTCATTCCATTCTGCCTTGTCAAAAGCAGATTCCTTAACCCATAATATAGGAACCTGCTCATCCTTACTGCAATCAATTAATGACATCCTAGAAAGGAAATCCGTGGGAATATTATTTTTTACTGGATAATACTCCAAGAAGTTAAAAGTTAAACTTTCTGCCCAACATTTGATCCTTGGTGTGGTACTCTCAATATTCTGGCAGGCAAACATCTGCACTAGGGGCCTGTGATCACTCCTGAGTATAAATGGCAAACCCCACAGATAATATTTAAAATGGTTTCTAGCCTGCACCTTGGCCAGTGCTTCACGCTCTATCACTGAATATCGTTCTTCTTGCCCTTTAAGGGAACGCAAAGCAAAGGCCACCACCTTCTCCTCGCCATTCACCAATTGAGAGAGTACACCACCAAGGCCCTTAAGACTAGCATCAGTAGACAAAATTTTTGGCGTCTGACATCAAAATGGTCCAATGTGGGCATTTTTCCAATTTCATCCTTCACTGCATTAAACACTTCCTCACATTCTGGGGACAATTCAAACTTCACACCTTTCTTCAGAATTACTCTCAAAGGTTGAACTATGCTCACAATTGTTTTTAACAAACTTTGAGTAATATTCAGCAAGATCAAGAAATTACCGCACTTGGTCCTTGTCAACAGGTGTCGGTACCGACACGATCGACTTAGCCAACTCTAGTTTGGGTTTAAAACCATCCCTAGATATTATGTGACCGAGAAATGAAACAGTACCAACTCAGAGCTAACACTTTTCTCTTTTCAAGGTCAAAACATTTTCTTTCAATCTCCTAAGCACAGCTCTTAAGATAGCATCATGCTTGTCAGTGTCCTTACCATAAACCAATATGTCATCTTGAAAAAATAAAACCGAATCAAGACCCTTGAGTACTTCTCTCTTCACCCTTTGGAAACAGGCAGAAACTAACCCAAAAGTCATCCTAACAAACCTGAATGCCCCCAAAGGAGTAACAAAGGAGGTAAGATGTCTCGAATCCTCATGAAGTAAGATCTGATGGTATGGTGCTGATAAGTCCATAACACTGAACACATTAGCTCCAGTCAGCATAGTCAGAGTCATTAAATATTTGGTAACGGTTGTCGGTCTACACATACACATTGATTGAGGCCTCTAATGTCAACACACAACCTTATCTTTGATCCATTATCCCTGGGAGCCAAAACTATAGGTGCCAACCACTCGGAGGCTTCAATCTCCTCTATGAACCATAACTTTAATAACCTGTTGAGTTCTGCCTGTAATGGCTGCAACATCAAATGCAGTACCTTCCTTACTTTGTATCCAACTGGTTTAGCACTGGATTTCAAAATGATCATGTGTATGAAATTTTTCAGCAGTCCCAGCTCATCGCTAAAAATGTCTGGAAACTCATTTGCGATCTCCGGATCATCACTCAAACTGGAGATGGCAAGAACTTAATCAGGGGCATTCGGGTTCAAAATGATTCCCAAATCTCTCCGATGACGCCATCCTAAGAGATTGTCACCACGTTTGGCTACATAAACTTTTCTCACTGTCTCACGCCCTTTAAATTTTATTGACATTACAGAGTATCCAAATAAATCAATTTTCTGTCCACCATAGCCAACAGGATCAATGTCAGGTGGGATTAACTCAATGTTATCACCTCCAAAAATTCTCTCCAAATTTGTATCTCCTATTAATGTAAAAGGAGACCCTGAGTCAGCAAGTACCAGAACAATTTCCCCCCAATTCCAATGTCACATTTTGGCATGACTAATTTATCTTCCTTACTCTAAATTGGGGTGTAGGTTTCCAGTACTTGTACAGTCAATATGTAATATCATCTGTTGATTACTAGCTGACTCATCAACCATATTCAATTTAAAACTTTTGCAAACCTTTGCTAAGTGCCCCTTTTTTCCACAATTCCTACAATTGACATTCCTGGCAAAACATTTAGGATTGTTTGCCAGATGACCAATATTTCCACACTTGAAACATCTGATCTTGGATTCTGCATCACTACTAATTTTCATTTTCCCAGTAACGTTCTGCACAAGATCATTTTCTTGAGCACAATCACAAGTTGAAATCCTCACTAACATAGATGCAGATCCAGAGTCTATGTGAGTACCAGGATTGGGACCCACATCTTTCATTTCTTTCACCCAGAGAATGGCATGTTCCATGCTTTCAGCAATAATTATTGCCTCCTGTAATGATGGATTCTTCGCCAATAATTTCTCCTGGACTCTAGGATTGTTGGTGCAACGCACGAGTTGGTCACATATTAAAGACTCAGATCAGCAAAATCGAATGGCTGAGCCAATGTCTTGAGCGATGTGATATAGTTACCAACTTTCTCATCTCTTGCTTGTGTTCTCATGGAAAATGCATGTTGTAGGAAGTTGGCTCTGTATGTGCTATTTCAAAGTAAGGAATAGCATGCACAGAGTCCAAGGGTTCCCCTTAGAGGTAAGATAGTGGCAAAAAGAGATAATACTAATGCTCTATTTTGTGGTAGTGTGGTCGAGCAGTAGGCTTATCCAAGGAGTAGTGTTAAGCATTTGTTGTACATACACATAGACAATAAATGAGGTACACACACTCAGAGACAAATCCAGCCAATAGGTTTTTATATAGAAAAATATATTTTCTTAGTTTATTTTAAGAACCACAGGTTCAAATTCTACATGTAATATCTCCTTCGAAAGGTATTGCAGGTAAGTACTTTAGGAACTTCAAATCATCAAAATTGCATGTATACTTTTCAAGTTATTCACAAATAGCTGTTTTAAAAGTGGACACAGTGCAATTTTCACAGTTCCTGGGGGAGGTAAGTTTTTGTTAGTTTTACCAGGTAAGTACGACACTTACAGGGTTCAGTTCTTGGTTCAAGGTAGCCCACCGTTGGGGGTTCAGAGCAACCCCAAAGTCACCACACCAGCAGCTCAGGGCCGGTCAGGTGCAGAGTTCAAAGTGGTGCCCAAAACACATAGGCTAGAATGGAGAGAAGGGGGTGCCCCGGTTCCGGTCTGCTTGCAGGTAAGTACCCGCGTCTTTGGAGGGCAGACCAGGGGGGTTTTGTAGGGCACCGGGGGGGACACAAGTCCACACAGAAATTTCACCCTCAGCAGCGCGGGGGCGGCCGGGTGCAGTGTAGGAACAGGCGTCGGGTTCGCAATGTTAGTCTATGAGAGATCTCGGGATCTCTTCAGCGCTGCAGGCAGGCAAGGGGGGGATTCCTCGGGGAAACCTCCACTTGGGTAAGGGAGAGGGACTCCTGGGGGTCACTTCTCCAGTGAAAGTCCGGTCCTTCAGGTCCTGGGGGCTGCGGGTGCAGGGTCTCTCCCAGGCGTCGGGACTTAGGATTCAAAGAGTCGCGGTCAGGGGAAGCCTCGGGATTCCCTCTGCAGGCGGCGCTGTGGGGGCTCAGGGGGGACAGGTTTTTGTACTCACAGTCTTAGAGTAGTCCTGGGGTCCCTCCTGAGGTGTTGGATCGCCACCAGCCGAGTCGGGGTCGCCGGGTGCAGTGTTGCAAGTCTCACGCTTCTTGCGGGGAGCTTGCAGGGTTCTTTAAAGCTGCTGGAAACAAAGTTGCAGCTTTTCTTGGAGCAGGTCCGCTGTCCTCGGGAGTTTCTTGTCTTTTCGAAGCAGGGGCAGTCCTCAGAGGATGTCGAGGTCGCTGGTCCCTTTGGAAGGCGTCGCTGGAGCAGGATCTTTGGAAGGCAGGAGACAGGCCGGTGAGTTTCTGGAGCCAAGGCAGTTGTCGTCTTCTGGTCTTCCTCTGCAGGGGTTTTCAGCTAGGCAGTCCTTCTTCTTGTAGTTGCAGGAATCTAATTTTCTAGGGTTCAGGGTAGCCCTTAAATACTAAATTTAAGGGCGTGTTTAGGTCTGGGGGGTTAGTAGCCAATGGCTACTAGCCCTGAGGGTGGGTACACCCTCTTTGTGCCTCCTCCCAAGGGGAGGGGGTCACAATCCTAACCCTATTGGGGGAATCCTCCATCTGCAAGATGGAGGATTTCTAAAAGTCAGAGTCACCTCAGCTCAGGACACCTTAGGGGCTGTCCTGACTGGCCAGTGACTCCTCCTTGTTGCTTTCTTTGTTCCCTCCAGCCTTGCCGCCAAAAGTGGGGGCCGTGGCCGGAGGGGGCGGGCAACTCCACTAAGCTGGAGTGCCCTGCTGGGCTGTGACAAAGGGGTGAGCCTTTGAGGCTCACCGCCAGGTGTCACAGCTCCTGCCTGGGGGAGGTGTTAGCATCTCCACCCAGTGCAGGCTTTGTTACTGGCCTCAGAGTGACAAAGGCACTCTCCCCATGGGGCCAGCAACATGTCTCTGGTGTGGCAGGCTGCTGGAACTAGTCAGCCTACACAGACAGTCGGTTAAGTTTCAGGGGGCACCTCTAAGGTGCCCTCTGGGGTGTATTTTACAATAAACTGTACACTGGCATCAGTGTGCATTTATTGTGCTGAGAAGTTTGATACCAAACTTCCCTGTTTTCAGTGTAGCCATTATGGTGCTGTGGAGTTCGTGTTTGACAAACTCCCAGACCATATACTCTTATGGCTACCCTGCACTTACAATGTCTAAGGTTTTGTTTAGACACTGTAGGGGTACCATGCTCATGCACTGGTACCCTCACCTATGGTATAGTGCACCCTGCCTTAGGGCTGTAAGGCCTGCTAGAGGGGTGTCTTACCTATACTGCATAGGCAGTGAGAGGCTGGCATGGCACCCTGAGGGGAGTGCCATGTCGACTTACTCGTTTTGTCCTCACTAGCACACACAAGCTGGCAAGCAGTGTGTCTGTGCTGAGTGAGAGGTCTCCAGGGTGGCATAAGACATGCTGCAGCCCTTAGAGACCTTCCTTGGCATCAGGGCCCTTGGTACTAGAAGTACCAGTTACAAGGGACTTATCTGGCTGCCAGGGTCTGCCAATTGTGGATACAAAAGTACAGGTTAGGGAAAGAACACTGGTGCTGGGGCCTGGTTAGCAGGCCTCAGCACACTTTCAATTGTAAACATAGCATCAGCAAAGGCAAAAAGTCAGGGGGCAACCATGCCAAGGAGGCATTTCCTTACACATGTCTTTCCATAACGACATCTATGCGACCACCAAAATGTTTTTTAAGTATCATGAGTGACATCTCATAAACATCTCTAGGTTCAGCCTGAGCAGTGCCAATGATTATTAAATCAAGGCTATCATAAATATTCTGTCCCTCAATCCCTAAATTGTGCAAGAGGATGCCTTGTTTCCTTGCTGGGGAGGTTTTTTCACCACCATTACCAATTAAATAAGAATCAAACAAGTTTATCCATTTCTTCCACGGTAATATCGGTTCACCCTGTTCAGACAAGAATTGTGTTGGTTGAGACATGCTGAGAGGAGATTAATGAGACCTCTTATAAGGTCGGTATAATTTAAACATAAAAAAATAAAAAAATTAAGAATACATTTTGTAACATCAATACTTCCTTTTAGTTGCGTTTCTATTATTTCCTAGAGATGGAGTCCCAATTTTGTATTTCACTTCCTGAATGTTCCAGAGTTTAAACAGGAAATTACACTATAATAGTGTCAGCATACTAGTCTTTTCTTATTTCCTGTAGGCAGTGCTCAGTTTGGCACAAAAAATGCTAGAAAACAGCGTAGAACAGGTGAAGAATCCAAGAGAGGTATTTACCATTGAAATCGAAATGTTCGCATTAAAACACGCAATCCATAAATGTGCGCAACTTTAATAAAGAATCAGCCATTTCACATGTAGTGCATTAAAACACACTGTAGAATTCCACTCACAGTATCACCATTTAAAGAACCCTCTGCCCACATAAGATCATAACAGAACTACACAAAAAGTGGTTTCTTCTTGTTATGGGAGTACAATCGGACCGTTACTCCAAAATGTGACTGAAGTTTCTTATCAAACATTTTTAAGAGAAAACTTACTTTTACATCATCGATGTTGACTAGCAACAGAGTCAGTCACAGAAACAACACTAATCCATTTCTACTCTTTGGTAAAGATAATTCCACATTACAGACGTTGTTAGATGGCTTTGTGTAAGAAGAAGCAAAATTGATGTAGTTCAAATAGCTACAGAGGTCACTTGTGTAGAGGGCACTGATTTACTAATTCGCCGGGGATATGGACAAGTATGATAAAGTTTGTCCATCCAAGGCTCCCTGCGGAGCATGCCAACTATGTACATTACATCCAAATGTATTCAAGTGAGAACATCAATGGACACTTATAAATCAGACTACTGGGAATCAGGCATATTTGACAAAGATTCCATTCTTCACCGTCCAACAATCGCTAGGTGCTACAGATTTAATGTCTTATGCTCTCTGAAGCTATGATCAGTATTCTAAATCCCTATAGAAAACAGAACTAAGGCACACAATGGACAGCTATAATCTCAGACTAGATCTTCACTCCAGAAGGTAAGAGAGGCTGATCACCGGGTGAGGCCCATTAGTATTGCAGCAGTTGAAAGGCACATCCCAGGAAACAGGAGGCTGCTCCCATAAAGACTATATGATTATAAGGACATACTCAAAGCAGACTTATGTGAGACCTAGACAGGCTATTGACCAGAGAGGTAAGGATATCAAAACATCACAAGGTCAAAATTGTCACAGTGCAGCCTATTAAGTTGAATAGGGACTGTAAGTGAACAGTATGAAGAATTATTACTTACTGTCCCAGATTCAGCTCATCATTAGATGGTTTGGCGATGGTGCTAGCCTGAATAACACAATATTAAAAATGTTAAAAAGGAACAAATCTTTGCGAAACTCTAAATTTTAGTGCCCTGGGACAGTGTGTTGACTCTTCCTCTCCTGATTAAATTGTCAAGTGAGCAGCAAACACATGGAAAGGTTTAGGAAAGCAGCTGTGAACTTTATGTTTAAGTGTGGGTGTACTGATTTGTGCAATCTGTTCCAGAATGGTAAATTCTTGACATCTGAGGACGAACAAACGCTCTGTGCAATCGTACAATCATAAATGCTTAAAGCAGCTAAAGATATATTTAACATTCGTGAGCCTCTGGAAAAGTCACAGATATTCACCACAGTAGTAGGTCTGACAGTAGAAAGTAGAGAAATACCACACTCGTACAAGCACTGCATATTAATGCAAAGAAACAAAGTGCCTACAAAACCTAAATGTGAAAAGGACTTCAGGTGAGCCTTTACTGCACAAGAGTCATGAGAATTATCTGGCAATGTCCATGTCATGTTCAAATGCCAGTAGTTAACTCTCACAATTTCACATCCTACCATAGTGGTCTTTCATAAAATGGACTCTAAAAGCGATGATTGCCCTAAATGTGGAGCACAAGGTACTACTTTTTCATCAATTTTGGGATGGCCTTAGGACTGTGCAAGTTTGGAATGAGATCTCGGTTAAGAGTCCTGTTGCTGTCTGCAACTAGTGGAATGTTGATGCTGCTCTGAGGATGTCATATGGAATGTTGTCTCAGCATTCTAGTGGGATCAGTTGGAGGCTGGCGAGGGAGCACCATCTATGGAAATTGTTCCTGAGAATAAATACAACTTTGATAATCTAGTATGCTCTAGATACTATTTCAATTTAGAGAGAAGCTGCCAGTCAATATGTGGCAAATCTCCTCATGAATGGTCATAAAGAACCCTGCTGCACCCGAGAAGGCAGTTCAGGCATATTCCAGGTAGCAACAGATCAACATGTGGACTCCAGCTAATGTGTGGCGACAAGTTATATTACAAGAGTACAAATAGCTTCATCACAGAAAATTTACAACTTCTATTTTCAGTTGGTACTTGAGGAACATAGAGCATTCCTGACCGCACACTCACTGCCAGGAGGTGAATCAGATACAAAAGTCAGAGTGACTACAACTCACACAAGGAACACACACCAAACACACACACACTGCAAAAAAGAACAAAGTGGAGCCTGTTTTGTGGAGAGATGCAGTCACAGGAGCATGCTCTGTTGTCTCTGAATCATTCACCAGTATTCAAGAAGGCTACCAAAAAATGGATGGTGCCTAGCCGACACAGCATCAGCATGTTTCGGCAGTGGTGGTGGTTTGTGACAGACTCAAGATACCGCTGCATGTTCTCTCTGGAAAGAACCATAGTATGTGCAGCAACGGGTGGTTTACTCAGTTCTTGACTATCCCTCCTGTACATTTGTTTTTTTCAGCTGGCATTTCACTTCTAAATTTAGATAGTCCAATACTACATGTTGTGTCAAAGAAATTCATGGTGATGCCTAGCTGTTTATGGGTGGTTCTAAAAAAATTCAGCCACAGCATATTGAAAGCATTGTCCAAGGACAAACATTCGTTTATGAGAGCCCTATTAAAACAGTTTTTTTTGTTGGACCAGTTAATGCGCCATATCATCACACACACTCTTATAAGACCTTCCAAAAAAGGAAGCCCCAGTTCCGTATGGCAAATAAAGAATGAGCTGCTCCTCGGGACTGCATGCGACCTTCTAGTGAAATAACTCTCTGCAGTTGTTTACACAAGAGATTACCCCACATCCTAGCACCATTAATAGAAACTATGACATACTATTATATATATTCAACATGTTCTCGACAAGCCAATGTCCCAATTTGGTGGCAAATGGAAATACTGTTTCAGTTGTTCTATTATATTGCTGAATTGTTGTCCTCTCCAAATGATTCCACTTACCAGTATTATCAAAATGTACTCCAGATACGAGAAGCAATTAAAGATATAGTAAGACATTAATTCTGATTATACATGTACACCATTTACTGTGGTCATAGATTTGTTAAAATCCACCTTCAGGTTAGGTTAACCCACATACTCTCTAAAAGAATCCAGCAATCTTTGTAGACCATTTGCTGTTCTGGTCAAGAGAATAGCGTTGATGGCATACAATAGGGTGGGGATTGGGGGAGTGCCTATTCTGGGCAGATCCAAATTATTTTTGGCCAGGGTTTGCTCATGACTATCTATATATATTGGGAACAGGAAGGGGGCTAGAATACACTTGTCTTACTCCCCTTTAGACTCTAAAGGGTTTAGAACATTCTCCACTAGGGCCATACCAGATCCTAGCAGTGGCATTCTGATGTATGTGACTTAACCCCAAGCGGTTTCACGATTTGTCAAACTGGCATGGTCAGCAAAATCCAATACACTGATAAGGTCCATGAACCCCAAATTTGTGAAAAAGAATCTCTTCTTTGCCCTTGTGTATTTCCCAATTGGGAGTTCAGGCAGTGGTCTACTGTGCCTACTCATTTTCTAAACCCAAACTGAATTGCACCCAAGATGGAATTAACCTTTACCCAAAATTCCAGTTTCTACAAAATAACTTTACCTAATGCCTTAATGGTAGATTTAAGTAACAAAACTGGGCGATAAAACTTAGGGTCCATGTTATTATAATTTTTAAAGTAGGTACGATCACTGATTCATATCACGTAATGGGTAAAAGCGTCCTACCCTGCTGCTTTAAAAGTAATTAACAGGGGGAGCAACAGATTCAAGTTAAACTTACAGATACCATTAGGGACCCCGTCTTGCCCAACTACATTACCTTAACAGCTCTTATTTCCTTTCTGACCTCCTCAACTGCAATCTGGAGCAGGCTACTCTGTAAATATGTTGTTATATGTTGCAGCATTTGTGCATAAAACTCGTCTTTCGTCAGACTGAAAATGGTCATATAATCAACCATACCACCTCAGTTTGGACCCAGCCATATTTAAATCAGCCTTGGCCTTGCTCAAATTGGAACAGTCTAGTCAAGCTACCAGGCCAAGTCCTCCCTGAACCAGAACACCAGAACACAAGCAATTAAAGACTGGTTTTGCCCTTATTAGGGCTCATCAGTCAGCTATAGCTTTGTTCCGGTGGCACAGCGTGTACAGGAACAATGTCTGGTCACACCTGTCCCACTTAGGGTATCATAATGAAGTATATAAAAGAGATGGATAGAATACCTGAATTGATCCCAGACACTGGTAATTACTAAGGCCGTGTGCATACCAGTCCAAAGTTATCTAATCTAGTTCGGGATGGACTGTTCCCACTGTAGCAGGGTCATTACTAATTTGTATATATCTAAACTGAAGTGGCATGTTGTGCAAAAAAACTATTGACCGGGTTGTGGACCCAGGTAATTACCAGCAGCTGAGATTAATTCAAGCATTATACTCAACATTTTTTGTATACTCCACTGTGGGTAACAGAATGAATGAAAGAATGTAATTTTATAAAGTGTGCTGAGGACGATAGAACATGAAATCGAGTGGCAAAGAGAGACAGCTATCATTGAGACCAATAAACGTGGTGCTAAACAATTGGGAGACTGGTGAGCATACAGGAGAGAACATTGTCAGAGAAGGTGGAGAAGGGCAAACAGACTGAAGAAAACTGGCTAAATATGCAGAGGGAAGTGTGGAAAAAATGTAGATTTATGGAGTGAAAAGGAACACGAGAACTGAGGAATTGAAAGGAGAGCAATGAGCATGCTCCAGTGAGGAAAGGCACATGATGGGAGCATATAGATCCTGATGAGCAACTCAAAAAGCAAGCATGATACCCAACATTTAGCGAGGAAACATGGTTCTTAATAGGCTGGAGGAGGGCGAGTTTAATCGGATAGAATAAAGCGGGAAAGAGAAGGGGACACGGTGGTGGGGTGGAAGAAAACAGAAGAGCTTAATGACATAAATGTAAAATGTTCACGCCCTATAACCTACTTACTTGCAACAACATAAAGCATCAGAGCGTGTGGTTTAAGCAAAGCTACCCCATCAGAAATAAGAAAGTGACCACATGTACTTCTTCAAAAGACAGAAACAAAATCCTATTTATCAAAATTACACAAAGTAAAAGACTTGTACTTTGCTATTACCCAACATTAATGACAGTGCCTTGGAGACTCTTAATCATATCGTATGTGTTTTTGGAAAGGGTTCAACTTTCTTTAGGCTGATATAGCAATTACTCTATTAGTTTTAAGAAAATCCATGCTCACTCTGAATAGACGTACAAGAGTCTTTCAACTCGAACGTGCGCTCCAAAATTAGGTCTGCTGTATTTTGTTTTTTTTTGTTTGCAGACTGCCTAGGGATAGCTACTGAATGAAAATCATGGATGGCCAGCGAGCAAAAATGTGCGATTGCGTGGTTGGAGTTAGCTGGAAAGCAGAGTCCAGTGAAATGCTTTGAGTTCCAGCCATTCCCATCCCACATTCTCTGCACATTTGTTACAGGATAGAGAACAGCTTCTCTGAGCCCAGCTCAGAGAAGGGTGTTTCTATAGCAACAAGGTTCAGGGCCGATATCAGGACGCAGGCCGATCGTTCATTTGCCTTATAATAGTAGCTGATCTGTTTACAGACGTGCTCATACTCCCAAGCCGATCAGAGCTGGGTCGCCACCAAAATAGAGCAGCAGGCCTTATTTTTCCTTGTAGAGTCCTGTACACTAAACTGGAAAACAGAAAAAGCTAAATATATATATATATAGTGCGGCATAAGCCAAAACTGTGCTATTGTGAAAGAAAAAAAAATATTAAAGTGTACTTCTGCAATAATTCATTTTGCAAGTCTTTCATACAATATACTTCATCAGTGAAATGATGTGTTAGACTGCAAATTCAAAAAGTATCAAAGATTGAGACTAATTTTAAACCTGCCACTGTTGTAATACACATCAAATTAAGACTGCGGCAATCAACAGAAAATATGTTTTACTTTCAACAACACGTAAAAAGCAATGCTAAGTTCCTTCCTGCTAAAGTGAGTGATGTCACACATTTGTCAAGAATAAAGGCTCACTAGAGGTAAACAACTACTGTCCCAAAATGTCAATGTAAAAGGCACGCATGTTATAAACAAAATGCTGAATGGCATAGCCTTACAATCAAGCAATGATCAACTACTCAGCAATTTTTCATCTATGGCTACACTAAATAGAGCTTCACAACATTAGGTACATGAAAAAAGAGGCTTTAAATATTCAAATGCATTGCCCAAGACGTTACATATCTGGTCAGTTCAGTTCTCCACAGCAACTGCCACTGTTCCATATATGTGCGAGTCAATGTGTTGTAATCAATGATGGATGCTCATAGGCTATAAAAGAAGTAGGTTTATTAGCTTAGTTGTAGGTTACAGGTAAAGCCCCACCAGGAGCAGCATCCTGCCGCTCAGCCCTTCTCACTCCAACTGTCCACTCATCCAAGCACAAACACTGTCAACATTCCACCCATACAATGACCTCACTCACTGGCTGAGCAGCAGGAACATTAAGGTAGTGGGGAGAATGCATACGATAGAAAGAAGCCACAACACATCTCCCCCTTATGAAAACAATGAAATATTAAACAGAACGGAAAACAGATAAACACCCCCCCCTCCCACCTCCACCCACCATCAACCGTCCTCCAAAATTGAGTACCATCCCACTGAAATAAACAGAACAGGTTAACAAACACTCTCTGCAATAAACAGAAAAGGTTAACAAACACTCACTCTGCATAACTTCAATACTCCAATGGGATGTAAGATGGTAAAACACAGTTAATCAATACATTCCACAAATGTACAATACAAGTGTACAAATAACACAAAATGTCTCTGCTCACCCAACAAAGAACACTAACTACCTGTTCCCCTCCACATCATGCACACTATAACAGGACTAGCCTGTTGCCTTCCACAACTCAACACGACTAGAGTTTCTTCCGCCTCTACTGCATTGGGGTGAAACCACGCACCCCCATCACCATTCACTTAAAGAGAACCAGGGTTTCACCTACCCTCTACTGCATTAGGGTGTAATCACATTCTCCCATCACCCTGTACTCGAACAGGACCAGGATTTCCCCCACCCTCTACTTCATTGGGATGCAACTACTTAACCCCTTAATATTGGGCCTAAAACACTGCCCCCACATCCTTAACCCCCTAGACAGAAAGAGGTCACAACACAATGCTTAAAAGCATAACATGTAACTGTACACTTACATCGCAACTGGTGAAACTTACATCACATTAAATCACCTTCCCCCTTATAAACCAAACAAAAACACAAAACTGTAAATAAAAGGTTAATACCTCACAAAATCATTACATTCCTTAGGCCATTTTGTAACAGGTTTCCTGACTTCACACATATGAACTTGACTATCTGGTGCTGCAGAGGACGGGCACTGATCAACAGAATCATTGACTTCAGCAAAAAATGTTCATCACTGTTTGTATTTTATCCACAGCTTATAACCAATGTACCCAATCAAACCTTTGCCTACGATCAATGAGGCACCCGTACTGACTTTACATACTTGCAAAGGGAGCAAGCATTTGGATTCAACTTTTCTGTCTGACTGGACTCTTGATCAAAACCCAGTCCTCAGACATTATGTTTTGCTCATACACACTGTGTCTTCTGTCAAAATCATATTTCATTTTAGCTTGCTTCAAAGCCACAGTTGAAGCAACATTATTCATGTTTACTTTCATATTGCTATTGTCCTTTGCCCCTTGTGCTTCCAGCCAGGGAGGAACCAATGCTGTGCGAACTTCCCTCCCCCTTAAAGAAAAAGGAGTAACCCCAGTTGTACAATGCGGAGACGTATTATAGTTCCACAATTTTTGTTTGTGGAAGTCACATACATCCAAACCTGATGGAATGGCAGCTTGCGCACATGCCTTGATAAGTGTTTCCTCGCTCAACGAAACCATTCGATGACGGTGAATACAGAGCTACGTTCAAGTGTTTAATGTCATGGTGTGATAAAAATTCACATACGCATTTTTTAAAACAAAATGATCACCATGGTCAGTAATGACAGCTTTAGGTGAACCCTCTAGTAAAAATATTTGGTCAGAGAAATTCTATGGCTGTATCAGTACTGGGTGATTAAACAAAAGAAAAGTACATCAACTTAGGAAAGTAGTCAACTGCAAGTATCAGATAGCTCACATCACATGCTAGAGTATCGTACGGACCAGAACAATCTAAATCTAGTTCTTCCCACACTGTCTCAAGTAAGGGAACTGGATGCAAGGATGTTTGGATGTTCTTGAAGTGTTCATCAGATAGCAAACACTTGGGGCTTTTGTCTATCATGATGCTCGCTTGGCTGTCTATTGCAGGCCATGATAAGGTTTAATTTTCATTCAGGTTATTCTTGAATCCAATTGGCGTGCCTTGGATGTTACGCAACATTGTAGGTGGAACATATTGATCCCCTCTTAAGACTGTATAGTTCCACTGCAACTTGGGAGGCCTTCAGTTCAACAGCTAAACACCTGCTCTCAGGCCAATCATGTGCGATATGCTCAATGACATTACCTAAAGTTTGATCACTTTGATAAGTTTCTATCCAGTCTTTTTCACTCAACACCGAATCGTATTCATCAACAGCATCCACTAGAGCCACAAAATCAACGTCACCCATATAATATCACTGGTGTCTTCTAAGGTCATAAGAGATAAACAATCTTTGCAGAAACGTTTTCCGCCCGCCAGGTGTTTTATTAAGAAATTGTATTCTTGTAATTTGGAAACCAATCTGGTTAGTCTGTCTGAAATGTTGTTCCAATTGCAGCTGTTGAATATGTGCACGGTTTGTGATCATTGTGCAACCTGAACTTACAACCCCAAACATCCACCCAGAATTGCATGCCCACACACAAGGGCCTCACACTCTATGGTAGTATACTGGCTTGATGATAATGCAAATGCTATAGTTTGTTTTTTACCAGCCACATTTTGACTCCACACTGCACCCAAACCATGGAGACTTGCATCCAAAGTTATGAAGGAAGTTCAATCTTCACGAAAAGTACTCAAGGCTGGTGTCATCTCAATCAGATTTTTGACATTATTGAATGTAGTCTTCAAGACAGCAGACCCCAAAATGTTCTGACCTTTTCAGAGTAACATTCTTAATGGTTCTAACGCATGAGCATAGTCGGGTCAATGCTTAACTAGGCCCAAGAACAAGGGTAAATCAATTATCAATAGATGCCCTGGCTTCCTTGAGGGCCCCAATAAGGGAAAATGTAGGGTTTATACCAGACACAGATATGGTGTGACCTAAGAACTCTAGCTCGTTGGTAGCAAATTTGTACTTGTCTTGCATAATTGTCATGCCTCTGTGTGATAAAATAGCCAACTCTTTCCGCAGAATTTGATTATGCTCCTGCATACTTTCAGTGAGGACAAAGGTGTCTTCCTGATATGTGTGCACTCTGCTGATTTCCCCAAATAGACTGTCCACCAGCTTTTGAAAGACGCTGGTAGCTGAGAATCAGTGGTCAAAGAAACTTGGTGGTAGGCAGATGTTATATCTATGATGGATACAAATGTGCCTTCTCTAGGTTGGCTAAGAGCTCATGTATCTTGGGCAAAGGACGGCATTCCACCACAATATTCATATTCAGAGAGCATAGGTCGGCACACAATCTGATTTCCCCAGGTCCTTTCCAAGCTACTACTACAGGTGCCACCCACTCTGAGAAATCACTGGACTCAATGATCCTTAAGGGTTTGTTTTAGTTCTTCTTAATGGGGCCAGGTAAACTTTGTGTGCTACAGGTTGTGCGTGGGATTTAGTCCAACACCAACCTGTTCACGAAATAGGCCACTAAACTAAGATAAAATCTTCGAGGGGGGCGTGGCCAGCCATCAAGGCCGAGTGTAAGTGATCCACATTCGCTCTGGCAAACACCCCGCGTCTGCCTGCATAGGGTTGTATTTACCGGAATCCCACTCCTAGAGCAGGGAGCATAGACTGATGACAACTACGCTCATTTCGGGCGAGTGGGGACCTTGGGAATGATCGAGCGGCGAAGGACCTGACCACAACTCAGGGCTACAAGCAAGATAGCAGGCCGGCAGACAAGCCCCTGAGAGACGCACAATGAGGGTCTGATCAATCTACCAGTAGGCTGAAGCAAATTGAGGGGGCCAAAGGAGAGAGGTATGGGGCTACGCCTCTCCCCTCCGAATTTGAATGTACCCATGCATGGGGTCGTGCCACAGCGGCTTCTAGGCAAGGTGGCAGCCCCCACCTGACCACAAAGGAACCCAGGGGTGACAGGACAATGGTGTGTGGGTGGTGGGTGTGTCAGTCCCAGAGATCGTTAACAGACCACATACCGTGCCTGACTCCAATATGGTACCTGCCTGACCTATGAAACACGTGCTGTGAAGCAGACACGGCAGCCGCCCGCCTCATCACTACAATAGCCAAGGACTGGCACTGCCTAATTCAGGGTAGAGTAAGCTACCAGTTGAATTAGCCCAAACGTGTAAGGAGAACTATTTTTTTACACTAGCTTAGCTGGAAACACATCAATGATTCAAGCCTAGACCTGCTGTATAACTAAATAAAGCTCTGTGCCACCCAAGAAGATCCAGCAAAATCGAATGTCCAACTACTAACACAGCATCTCCAGAGACTCTAGCTCTTACTAAAGATGACCTGTTGGCCTTCCTTTGCCAATTTAAGGCCGAGCTCTGGGAGGAACTGAGGGCCGACATAACAGCGACCTTTGACTCTTAAGAAAGAAGTTAACATCCATTTGATAGCAATTCAGGCAGATGTTGACTCTGTAGGGACGGACATTCTTGACTTGGAAAAGAAAGTACAAGATTTAGAACAACAAACGCAACCACTGAATTGTACGTTCTCAGCTATGTGTAGCGCTCAAGTGTGAGGCCTTAGAAAATCGGTCTCAGAGGGGCAATATTTGTGTGAAGGGCCTGGAGGAGGGAATCGAGAGACCAGATCTAGAGGCCTTCATTGTGGGACTATTCTCGAAGCTCCTGGGGGAGGATCGCCCAGAAGTGAGAGTGGAACAAGTTCATAGAGTGGGGCCCTTGATGGAGACGACCCAAAGACATTGTGGCAAAGCTAAGCTTCTACAAAATTAAGGAAATGATTCTGCATGCAGCAAGTCTAAAGGACAATATCACCTTCCAGGGGGCAATGTGCTTGCTGTTAAAAGACATAGCTCCGATGACTTTGGTGAGGCGTTTGCAGTTTTGACCCGTTACAGGTGCACTTCATAAAGGAAAGGTTAAATATCGCTGGTCCTACCCATTTGGGATTTCCTTTGAATATCATAATAAGCAACACCACTTTACTGAACTGACTGTTGTGGCTGCTTTATTAGACCTTAAAGAAACTACTTCTACAGATACTGTGGACCCAGAAATGGGGACGGAGGAATGAGCCCAGTGGGGTCTCCTGTGAGACTTGGCAAACACAAAGGAAAGTGAAACAAAATGGCAAAAGTAAATCTTGACTCTACACCAACTCAATATACATGGATATCCCTCAGGTGGTAGAGTGCGGAATTAAGACAAGAACAGCCCAGAGATTGGATCTCAAACAGAGTTGATTAACGGACTACATGGGCCTGACATAATAAGCCCTAAACTATAAACTAGATTTAGAAGCAGACTGCTATAGCCGATTACACTGACCAGAGATGATAAACCTCACAAGGCAACTCTATGTATATGTGGGATAGCTTGGTGGCTTTCGGTCCACTACACCCAGAGTTTTTGCTCGCCAATGAGTTTGGCAAACATTGGAGAAGGCTTTGCTCCCAGGTTCAATATTCATATTGTTTGTTTGTTGACTGTTTATTGCATGATGGGACTGTATTTTAGGACGAATGTGGTGCTGGGAGGGATTGAAGGGGCAACAGGGGAGAGGAGACTGAGTCCAGTTTAGATACTACACATCCAAATAGAACCCTCACCAAACTTTTCCCCAAAACTATCTAAGCAACACTACGCCAACTGGGATTGATAGATGCATGGAGATTACTGAACACCAACATGCAGGATTAAGTTTTTTTCACATTCCAATACAACCTACTCTAGGATCGACCACACTTTTGTTAGCTAACAGTTAGAATATGCAGTCTTCGCTACTACGATACACATCAACAATATCTCTGACCATGCTCCACTGGAGACAGTTTTTGACTGGTGTCCCCAGGACTCCTCCTTTCAGAGATGGTACTTCCTGAATGTGTTGTTAAAAGACTCCATTCTCCGCACTGACCTTAGGAAAGCGATTAGGGAATATTTCCAGCTCAATCACACTGGACAGGTAAATCCCTCTCTGCTATGGGACGTTTTTAAGGCTCTCATTTGGGGGAAGTGCTTGTCCTTGATAACCACATTAACCAGACAGAAGACGAAGAAGAGAGCTGCTGGAGGCAGAGTTAGCCGTAGACGAAACTGAGCACAAGAGGACCTCCACACTACACCTTCAAAGAAAAGTGACGGCCCTTCGAGGGAAATTTAAGGCCATGTAGGCTTTCGAGCTAACCTCAGTAAATAATTTCTACTCAATCTTGCAGTTTCTCCAGAGGTGCTGATACAGCCGACCTCAGTCTCCCCATTTCAAGTAGCAATGAAAGAGATCACATACCTGTGAATTAAACTGACACCCACCATAAATGATCTTTACAAAGCAAACTACCCCACTCTACTGCAGCAACTTAAGCTTGACCTGAAGCACTGGGGTCTGATATACTTGACCTAGTTGGGTTGTATAAATGTATGTAGTTCTCCCCAGAATATTGTACCCATTTCAAGGGCTCCCAAGAGCGTTTGACTAGGAATTCTTTATCAGCATTCGCTCATTGATCACAAAATGTATATGGCAAGCTTGTCGAGCCTGCATGGCGTACTGCCTTCTGACACTTCCCGGGGGGGGGGGGGGGGCCTCCGTGACCTATTATAGGGCAGCTCAGCTCCGAGTTCTCTCTGAATGGTCCATGAAGATGTCTGATAAACATTGGTTACATATTGATCGGGCGATAGTGGGGAGAATCATCTGAGTCATACTACGGAAACCTAAAACGGACAGACTGCGTAATGCTTATTTGAGCACTCCAACAGCACGCACGTTGAAAACATGGGACAGTCATTAGAATTCATAAGTGGACGACATTCCCCTCGCCCCGTACACTGATACACTTCAACCCAGCACTGACACCTGGCCCCTTTGATAAATGGGAACAAGGGGGCTGCCTTACAATAGCAGATCTATTCCACAACTGGAGCATATTAACATTCAATAACTGCTGGCGAGAATTCAATCTCCCTAAATCTGAGGCCTATCCCCATACCCAGCTGAAACACTGAGTTCTCACAGCAGAAATTCAACAGGCGACCACTAGGGACTTTCTCCCCATACAGAAATATGTTTAAAGGGCCGGATCAGCCAAAGGCTGCATATCCTTTTTATATACACTCATGAGAACGTCCACATTTTCCCCCCACCCTTCCGAAGAACATGACACTCTGAGAACAAGTATTGGGCTCACCAATAGAGGGCCATCAATGGAACAATTTATGGTGTGATATTTCCAGATTTAATCATTTCCTCAGCCTGCATGAAGCCACTATAAAGTTATCCATGATTTGTATTTGTGCCCGGTGAAACTACGGACTATTTTCCCCAATACTTCAGACAGATTTTGAAGGGGATGTGGTCTACTGGGGGATTTGTATCTTATTTGGTGGGTCTGTCCAACTATCCGCCCCTACTGGGAAGAAATACTAGCACAAATTAGGGAAAGATTGGGCTACCCCTTAAATCTGACACCAGGACATGTGTTACTAGGCCTTCAGAACCCCGGCCCTTAAACATCAGATGTCTAGAGCTATGTCTATTCTATGGCTCTGCCTCAGAGCTGCCAATATGACCTTGGCGGCAGGCTGGAAGAAACCTGAGGCCCCATCATTGTCACATCGGTATGCACGCATGTGGAACACACTTACCATGGAACATTTAACTGATATTAAGACTGACTCCAGGAAAAACTTTAGTTACATATGGGGACCTCTGGTGCAGTATCTGTCGAGGGGCCTTCCTCTATTTACATGCCCTACCCATACAAGAATCCTTCACCTTTTTCAGGTATGATCCCCCTTTCTTGGTCCCCAGAGACATTCCCTGAGACGCAGGCAGGGATGCATCCCTTGTGACTCAATTGGATCCACCCTTCACTGAGCATTTTCTAACTATACCCTAATCATGCAAATTGTTACTGTTAACCTTTTTCGGTTGTAATGTGTTTTCTAAATGTGCATATGACGTCTAGAGCCATATATGGCGAAGTGCAGTCATTAAAGGGCTTTTCTATTAGAAAGTTAAATACAAGGCTACTTGGTGAATATTACACTGTTTAAGTCATTAGCTATACTTATGATGTAAGGCACAGGCTGGACATGTCATAACTGCATCTGTGTTGATTGAAAACCAACAACAAAAAATAATTAAAAACAAAAAAATCTACTTGCCTGTCTCATTGACAAAACCCACATAGGCGAAGGGTATTTTTCTCACAGCTACTGGATTGCCAGACACTGGTACTAAATACAAACCCATTTTGGTCAGATCCTACCATCCAATAAGGTCTTTCCTTTTTATGACCACATAATCTTTTGTATGGGTCCCTCTTCCAAGACGCACTACTGGATGTGAAGTAACCCAGCATTTCAATGTCCAGGGATGTGAAATACCCATTGCAAGATGCCCCCAGGACATATTGTTTGGGGTTAAGGACAAAAAGATTTCATGTTTATTTTTTTCTAGGGACAAGTAGGCCCACCCCCCTGCAGCACAAACCCTTTGGCTGCCAGTTTACAGAGAAGGGACTGTCTGCTTTGGAGGTAATGTATGCCCATGTGTTAATGGTGTTCAAACTTGTATTTATGGTTCATTAATGGAAAGCCTTTATTATTAGGGTGAGCAGTGTAAATAAACGTTTTAAGGTTACACTGCGCTAGTGACAATGGTTCCAGGAAAAAAAAAAAAAAAGTGTACACACACATTTCAAAAGTTTAACAATCTGAGGCTCTCTGATTTGATGCAAATGTTTGCAGAAGCTTGTAAGCAAGAGTGATTATTCTTTGCTTTCAAAATAAAATGTTCAGAAAAAAATGCAAGTAGAAAAAAACGTGTTGCTATGAAATTTTAGTTGCCATTTCTTGGAAGCGTCATTTAGCAAAATGTGTTGATGTATGCTAGTATTTCCCAAAAATATTCCTAATGGAAAATCAGTGTAACCATTTTCAACAAGATTATGGAACACATGAAAATGAACAAGCACTGGCAAAGCCAACCGAGCCAACACTGTGTCTTTTGGGCTTGTCAATGCATGGCTTGTTTAGAAATGGCTTTTGTAACACTTTATTGTTGTGGGAGCGGCCAGGCCCTCACCATAGCAACAAACACTGGCAAAAAGCAAAAAAAAGGTCTTTTGGTCTCAAAATAAACACATTGCCACAGTGGTGTAACAAAGGCCCCACAGCCCCTGTGGTGTGGGGGGCCTCTCCAGGGGATCAGCTCAGCACAGCACCTGCCCTGAATGAGTCGGTGGAGGAAAGATGGACCTACCGTGTCATTACCCCACCAATTGCCACAGTAGTTCCTGGCACTGAACAAAACTACTTTGTGTGCTAACATGCTCCTTGCGGAACAACAAAATGCAATCACTCACAGTAAAGCTAATAGATAGATATAGAATATTAATACAAATAAAATGTCTTGGTCAATGCCAGTCCTAATGAGGGACCCAATTATTTAAAAAGTCACAAAAGTACACCCATGCTATTTGTCTTTGAATTGGTGTCTTTCCTGAATTCACAAAAACTTATAGAAGTAAACAACATTTGTGAACTCTATTTTAGCACAAGCAAATATGCATGTGATTTGCTCATGCGAAAGTCTCTTGAGCGTTTACAAGTTGATGTTGACTCCAACCACTTTTTTCCCCAATCCTGAAAGAACTTCTACTTCTGTCACTGTCACGAGTAAATTTTCAACTTTTCTCAGTGTGGGAAAAGATTAAAGAAGAGCTAGTGAACATCCTTTAAACATACTAGTAAGTTTGCAGACTCAAACGCATTCCAGCCCTGGAACTATTGCTTACTGATTCCTCCAGTTCCAGTACCTAGATCTGTGGAAAGGTAGAAAAAGAAAGAAATTGCTATAGTAGGGATTCAAATTGCAGGTATTCAAGCCCTACCATAGTATTAGCCTTTGCATGATTAAAGAGGTTATTATCAGAGGTCTTACATAATGAGATTGTTGCCATGAGTTGTCGTCTCACTACATGGCACCAAAGGAACCAGTTGATTCTTTTTACAGGACAAGTAGATGTAAGAAGCAACCTGTCCCATGGACAAGTAGATATTTTAATAAATGGCACACCCCTAAATGGCTTTCTCCCCAAATGCCTCTGTCTCTACGTCTGAAGGTTTTAGTGACATATTCCTGCCCCATTTTGCATAAAAGGTTGTATCTCTAAGAATGGTGATGGGAGAACCTGAATCTGCCATAATCTGTAGGAACACATTTTCAATTATCACATTACAAAGCGGACCTCAACAGGAGTGCATACAGAATTGTATTCTAATGTACTACATTGTTGAGAGATTCAGCACAAGAATCACCATCCACATCACAACTTCCTATTCTCACAGGGTTTTTCCTCTCCTACATAAGATTTGGAAATGGCCAATATTCTTAATAACTAGACAACATTTGAGGGACACCCTATAAAATTAATAAGATGGTTTCTAGAACCACACCTGTAACATGAGCTCAATGGTCTTCTATTAGTGTTTTTTGTTGTTTTTCCTTTTGTGTTTACCATACGCAAAAACTCAGTTTTTTCCAAATCAGTAGAGGATACTGTGTTGATAGCAGTCTCTGCATGCAAAACCTTTAAAGAAATTAAGGACCTTTCTATACTTTTGGTTAAATTAATAATCTCTGCTTTTGTAGTGTTTTTGCAATTTAGCAACCATTCTTGAAATTTTCTAGAAGCATAGTTAAATACGAACTGGTCCCAAAAATACGTATCGAAATTTAGACCAAAGTTACAAGTTGCAGTCAACATCCTGAGAGCAGATACATACTCTTCTACACCTTCCTCAGTAGAGTGCTTATGCTTGAAGGTTTTGAGTCTTTTGAGCATGATACTCGGCTCATCAAAACACTGTTTGCATGGCCTCTGAACAGCTTCTATATACATGTTTCACTGAACATCTCCAGACTGACCTAGTGGAGTGAGCACAGATGGTAAACGGTAAAAGATTTGTTGGCAAGTTTGACTAAGACTGCCAAACAACAGTGCAAATTTATATACAGGGCTATAACCACTTACATCAATTGCCTACGCCAGTGGTTTTCAATTTTACTAAGCCACTGGGACCATTTCACCGTTGGTTTACCAGGACAAGCTTAAAATGGCAGTGGCTGCGTGATTTGATGAGGAGTGGCCATGACAAAAGAGAACTAAAGAAGAGAACTAAACTCAGTCGCAAGAATTTAGAAGTATTAAATGAGCTAGGAGTTGCCAAACCAAGCCATAGCTCTGTGTCTGGATTTATGATTACAAAATACTGTGCAAAGTTGACTATAATCTTGAAATACACAAGTAGGTTGCTGATAATTTATTTGCAGTGTCCAATTGTTGTTCTCCGCTGCAGACTTCTTAAAAATTAGTGAAAACGACAGCACTCGTAAATGCGGTAAAATGCTCCAATACCAGATTAAAAATGGTCGCCACAAAGCATCATGAGCTTGCTTGAGTCAGCTGATGCATGGCGGGAGGGGCAGAAGTTTGAGCGTGCTCAGATCAGCTGACGTGTAATGTGGTATGCAGCGGCATAGTTACAACTCGAAAAGGGGAGCGCAAAAGCGCTGTTAAAAATATCACAAGGTACCTTAAAGTTAGACTACACCTTATGGAGGCCTTGTCCTACAAGTGGGATACAAACTCTGAACTTCCTCAAGCAAGGTGTAATTCCGGTGCAAATTTCAATTATTTACCAACAACTACATCAGGGCTGCGATAAAGTAGCCAAAATGATGAAGGAGGATACGTTGCTGGGCGATAGTGGAGATTCCTGGTGCTAAATGTAGTAAATGGAGCCTCACAACACAAGGTATGTGGAAAAGGGGTTTTAATTATTCAAATGCATCCCTACAATGTGACACATCCGGTCAGCTCAGATCTCCACAGCAACTGCCAGTTGCCACTGGAATCCTTACCCACCCTTCCACATACATGAGTCAATGCTTAAAGCATAATATGTAATGAAACCCTTACATCACAATGCATGGAACTTAAATCATATTACAATGGCAAAGCTCAGTATATTATGTAAATAAAACATCTATCTCCTTCTCTAGGAAAAACAAAGTAAAATCTCCCCACTATAGTAATAGGTGGTTTAGATTCTACTCAAGACACAGAGGAGAAGATTAGGATAACCATTCTTTAGTGAAAATCCCTGGGAGAAAATTTGAAACAATACAAACTTAACAAGAAAAAACATTGAGGCTGGGCTTGTAATAGAGTCACAAATAAACCTAAGAAGCAATTATGAAGAAACACTGACCATATACTTCTCACGTCTTGCAAGACATTTGTGTTTTCACACCAAACACCAATTTCTAACTTCATTTGCTTCCAATACCATTAACATTGCCTCCTCTACCACCTGTGCCATCAGTATTTACCTCAAGACATCTCCTCCTTTCGCATGTGCCCCTATATTTCTGTCATCTACACACTCCTCCTTAGTAGCACATTCACAATACCTAACCTACTAGGTAATTTCCCATAAGGTAGTTTTCTTATTTTTGCCCAATCTTTTAGGTTTACTTGTACTGTTTTAGCATGTTTGCACATCTGGAAATTATAGAGAGGATGACAAGAGGAATCCAAATTAGATGCATCTGTACCAATCCTGCTTGCCTAGCCATGGTGATTTGACTGCCTTTTTACCTCTCATTACAGGGAGATAAAAGGCTATGGTCTACCAGTTAGGACTGGGCTCTCATTAACGGGGCAGAACCAAGGCATCTGACTTGTCCCGGTCTGCAGTGGCACAACAAGCAAAAAACAATGGACTGAATACACCCCAGGGACTGACTTAATCCAAGCATCCCAACCATTACTTTTTGGTAGGTCTTTCCAATGGCACACTAACAGGGGTCAATAAAGATATCAGTAGCTTAAACGTCCTATCACTTACTACATACAACATGTTCCTTCACTAATGATTCTATTTCCCTAACTTCCGCAGCCTACACAATGACTAATTCCCTTCGTTTTGGTTGCATTCCCTGTGCTAAGCTCTCCTCCTCTTGATTATGCACTTGAAGATAATACTACCTGGCCAGTTTCACTGTCTAAAACCAATCATGTAGGAATAATTGATCCCTTATATCCCAACATGGCACAGATTCCTCCTCCTCTTTCTCTGCATTTTGTACATATTTCCCCATTAACCACATTCAGTCCTAGACACTGGGTGTTTTCTTGTTTTATCTTCTAAAACAAGTACCGAAGGCCAATGGCCCTTAATTTAAAAGGTGTTCCCCCAAATATATGCACACTAATTCTCCATTATGCACATAAATTCCAACGCCTCTTTTTCTCTAATAAACAGCATTTCTTTACTGCTTCCCTTTAAGTCACTGATGCAAATGCTAGAACTCGATTTTCACCTTTTAGAAAACATGTACATATTCCTAACATAACCATACTTGCATATGAATTGGTTCTCAGAAAAACCTAAGTAGAAATGATAACTCCATTTTACTTTGTCTTCACAAATGTGTCAATTTATATTCCACATCTTTTTTTCCAAGTTGCATTGTGTGCAATATTCTTTACATTTGCTATTATATTCACACAGCCAAAAACTGGATAATGTGATAAAGGTATATGGTTTCGCCAGCCTTAAACAGCAAATAGTCATTTAAGAACAAGGCAGAGGTGACATGTTTCTGTTTGGTGATAGACTTAGCTGGGTTTGGGGAAGGCAAATCGTGGGTTAAAATAAAAACAACCTTGCTTTCCCAGGCAAAGCAAGTTAGCTTTCAGGATAACAAACCACTAAGCACAAATTCCACTTTGGTGGCTATAGTCCAGAATGTTAGACACGTTGCAGTTTCAGTGCAAGACATCTTATAGTTAATTGCACTCTCTCTAAATCCTCACACAAAATAGCATAACCATGCTAATTGGCACAGATAGGAATACTGGAAGATAGACAATCCAGATCCATTTCTTAACAATGTTTGATCATGATAAGAAATTCCATTAATAAATCAGGTTTTATTCCTAAGCACAGGATAAGGGACAAGATTTAACTTTTGTAGCAAAACAATGGCAATATGTATTCTGCAAGAAATGGTTTACGTCAGAAATCAGAAGTTTTCAAAGTTTACTTACAAGCTTTTGTTGAACAGATGAAATTAGTTTTAGCGAAGGGCTGGGGGTGTAGAGATTTGGAGTTTGTGTTTTAAATACAGTAGTGTAAATCTATATTGGACAGAGTTGTGAAAATTATTCTCACAGCACAGATCTGCACAACCTTTTTGCAACTAATCCGAAACCACTTTTAATAAAAAGTTTTATCATACTTCGTACTCCATTACCAGATACAGCAAGTCCCACTTCAGTCAATTTTTCTTAGTTAATCTGCACTGTTTTATTTAATACTAACCTTGTTCTTTAAGAATTTGCAGGTAACTTGCTTCTATGCCCTGAAGTAAATGTCTGTTGAAACAAGAATGGCTGAAACAGATGCCCAAACAAAAGGCAAGCATTTAAATCAATAAGTATCTTCACTCATCAGTTTTGATTACTGTACACAGAGTGCAAATAATACCAGTATGAATCCAGCATTGAAAATATCTCTGCTTCGTTCAGTGTAAATAGCATTTCTGTTTTACTTGTGAATGGGTGTTAATACATACCAGGTCTTTTTTTTTTAACAACCTCAAAACACACAGCTGTATACAGAAATCTGCTTTAAGTGAAATCACAAATTGAGCAAACCAAACTATCCATGGCATAGCTCCTACTGCCTTCAAATTTAAATATATTGTTTACTAATATTTCCTCTCGATTAACAGGGCCCAAAGATGGGTTTTGTAGTTTTTCTCCAAAAATATTTGATACTGAAAGCCTTCTAATTCTCCTACTTTTTCTTGAGACAAATCTTGCTATTCTTGATATGTACTCTTCTCAGTGCGATTTTCCAATACAACACCTACCATATATTTCATTTTTGGATTTACTACTATTTGTATGTCTCTCTGATAGCTTCTTTAAAAACAATATTCGTTTTTCCCTCTCACACATTTTAAAACCTCCTTGCATTTCTGCAATTTGTAACCCTTAGCAATTCCACATTGTTGTCATATGATGTCATTGTGTATGGTGAACCACTGTCCATAAATATTCCTAAATCAATCCCATACATATCCAAATCACACTGTGGTTCATCTCTCTTCATGGGTTCAATTATGCATATCAACTATTCCTGCTCACCTGTATCCTGCATTATATTCCACTTTTCATCTTCCCACTGCATGTCTTTGGATACAGTGTCTGTCATAGCACCACAATCTCATATCTAATGCAGGACACTAATCCAACATTTTTTAAATGACTTGTGCTTCCACATCTGTAGCATTTCAGTTTTCCACTATCATTCAGTTATTGTAATGTTGCCCCCCCATTTGTAACGTGTATTCATGCACCTCAAAATTAGCTTTCACCTCACTTTGTCTGAAAAAACTATTTGCTTTTGTTACTTTCTCTAAACGTTTGTTTCATTCTCATTTACATCTCTTACACATTTCACAGCTGTTTCCACTTGAAGGATAACTTTATTGCTTCAGCTGGTTTGGGATATCTGCCAGTCCATAATCTTTTCTATGCTTTTTATGATTTACCCACATACTTAACTGACCTAACAATATTTCATCCATATAAAAAATATTTAATCATTAAAGCACCAAAGTTACATACTTATGCTAAACCGCTCAAACTTAACTGTGTTCTCATCAATATTCTCATTCTCACATTGGACTTTTACATAAAATAAGTATCTTTCTATTTCTAGTACATCACTTTCTTGTGAAGAAAAATATTAACTTAATATTGCCAAAATTAACAGCCATCAGGGAAGTAATTGGCTGCACACTGTTACTCTAAAACTAACTTCCACAGTGAACAATTAACAACGAGCTGGATAGGCAGTCTTCTATTGCTCTACCATAACTATAAATCAAACCTATGTATTTTAAGAGCAGAAGTACAATATTTTGGTCTTAAATTAAAACAATTTTCTCAGTAGAATAGGATACTAAAAACGTATGTTATCATGAGAGTTGGAAATAATAAAGAATGTGCTCCTCAATAGTATAAGATTCTACAGAAATGTGCTTCTTCTATAGAAACCACTTGACTCATTTAGCCCAGGCTCGCATTATGGCAGGGTTTGGATTGTAGCAATTGTCCAGTAATGTCAGTTTTCCGGTTGTATCCGACTATATCTGAACTTTGCAGTGGCTCTCCTCACCTATGGGCTCTGTGGCCTGCATTTGATCGTGAATCGTCTCTGTATACACCAGCCCTTTTGCCATGCCAGTGATCCCCTCACTATGCACCGATTTCCTCATTTGTCAACATTTTTAAGATTTACCAGTTGCTTTAATGATAAATGTGCATTTACACTTTACTCACAGATGAACTTTGCAAGGTTTTGCCAAATACAAAACATTATTTTTCTAAATGTTACATAACCTTTTACACTAATAATGCAGTATAGAAGTTTTCATAATATTCGTATGCTTCATCCAGATTTTACCCTATGTCCGACGAATATATAAAGTTGTCTTCAAAAGTTGCAGGAGAGATTAGCAAAAGCATCTGAAACCATTGACGTTTTAGATTGAAAATATTTGATAGATTTTTTTTTTTTTTTTTTAGTTTTTAATGCGCATTTGAAAGTGCAGCAAATGATAATCAGATTGTAATATGATGATAAATTTTATTTCAATAGTATTCACCGACTTCTTGGTATTACTTTGGAGACAGTGCTGGGAGAAAAGTTGCAAACTGATAAATACATTTTTCATAGAACATGGGTTGCTGGGCAATCTAGCTAGCAGATTACTTAAAAGGAAAGCTGCACTTGATACAAGCAAACAGTAAAGGGTTCAGAAGAAGTAATTATTGTTTAACATTGTTTCACAGCAATGCCAGTGTAACAACATTATACTAACGAAGGGCAGCAGTCAGCAGGCCACAGTTCTGATTCTAATTGGCTTTTTTTGTGGACAATCAACACCCCAACTAGAAGATTATCTTGAAGCTTTGGAAGCCATCCTACAACGGACGAAAATGTGCTCAACTGCACAGAAAAAGTCTCCCTTAGAACAAGAAAGGTTTTCATTTTTCGAAAGATGAGAAAATGAGCTATTTGCCTTAGTTCCAACAAAGGCAGGTTCTAGAAAATGAAACCTTGATATGAAATAGACTGTTTTATGCATCAAGCCTACTGAAGGACAGAAACAGAAGCTAGAACTCTGACAATTAGCTCTAGAACAAAACTTCCTAAATGTGTTGGCAAAAAGGAACGTACTGCCAAGATACAAACTCTGGTGCATTGCAGAGGTGGTTTTAAAAGCTATCCTTTTGTGTAATGGAAGCCACTGAAATCCCTACAGACATCCAGAAACAGACTCAGACTACAGCAGGCCTCATCTCTGTGCAGATGACAAAAACAGTACTACCCAGTGTTTTCTTTTTTGGTTCTGCCTGCCTTCAGCTTTTCAAATGGAGAGGCAAAGGACATTTGATTTTTAGAGTCTACATCTGGAGGTAGGAGATTACTCCTGTATGTCAATAAGAATGTTTCTGCCATCGTCACTGATGAGCACCAATTTACCACCCTGTGACTCAACTACTTCTATAACAAGCACATTATTTAATCAATCAAGTGTGTGGATCGTTGATGGGTATATTTTTGTGTTACAGAAAGCATTAATCTCCAAATCCTTTGATTAAAAAAATGTTCCTGAAAAGGGACACCTGAAGTAACCTTCACTTGCTTACTTTTATAGTCTGTATCGCTATAAATTTACTTTTCTCAGGCCAGAAGAACAGTCACCAATTCACCTATGTCGCTTCAACTTAAGTGTGCACTGTTGGACACTAGCATGCAATACAAAATTCAGCTTCATCTAACAGAGAATGCAACCTGTACAGTACTATACGATGACCCAAGATGATTCTCGACTGAACACGGATTCTAAAGACCATCACTAACTCCACCATCTTCCAACTTTGAGCCAAAGGTCCACGTCATGAGTGTTTGGTGGTACAAACACATACACATCTTGTAAAGTTCACATCAAAATAAATGTCGGTTTTAGGTTCAGGAAATCACTCTCTGAAGCTGGAAACAATTATCAAAGTAGACAACTCAACAGTGTTTATCGTTTAGGATCTGCATTACTTTCAACAACTCCAATTACCAGATACGGCTCATCTGCTAGGGCAGAGGTGCATCGCCCCCCCCCCCCCACCAGCAGCAGCAGCTTAATTCCTTTTACTAAAAAACGATAAACCGTGTTTATTATCGTTCTTTTAGTAAAAGGGGCAGGGCCACAGGCTGTGACAAGCACTAAGGACTGTGCATGTATATTTGGCCGGTTGTCTCGGGCTGGCCAAACACATGTACAGTAGGGTTTCTCCAGCCGGCACATTTTGTCTGGCTGGAGAGAGCATGCACAGGCTCCCAGTATGCCTCGGAGCGCCCTGGCTGGGCGCTCCCATCCAATCCTAACGCTGCTCTGAGCAGGGTCAGTATTGGCCGCCTCTGCAGGAGAGGAGCGGTGGTGATGACGGCGGTGGCGAAAATACAGGTAAGTTTTTTGTGTGTGTGTTTTTTTTTTTTTTTTTTTTTAACCCCCTCCCCCCCGCACCTCCATCTTCGTGCGCTGCCCCACTTCTATTTAGCACCGTGAGCCACTCCTCCCAATTACAATGTACAAGTAAATGGCTGGCCAAATCACACAAATGGAACTGTTGGATTCTAAGGAGATATCAAACGACCGGCCAAAAACCTTCAGAGTTGCAGAGGACCCAGACACCTCTCTTGCCCTCAATGTGGACACAATAAACTTACAACTTAATTCTTGTTCTGAGGGCACACATCTTTTCATTTGTTATCTTACCCTAGGGTGATGTGTCCCACTGAAATAGAGAAGCCAAAGTCCACGTACACTTTACTGGGTGCTTCTTTCTCCATCTTCGTCAGGTTTTTTTTTAACCAGACATTGGGCAGGGTAGGAGACAGTAAAATACACTGAATCAGTAAGCCAAACACGTACCCACCTTTAAGAACAACGATAAATTAAACAATAGTTGCAAATTCAGACTGGCAAATAGCCCAAGTCTGGACTCAAAACTACCACAGACAAAAGAGCAAGTCCATGTCCACCGTATGACATAGTAAGCATTTACGTGCATTAGAAAATGCACATGCAGAAGTTATTCCTGATGTAAGCACGTCGTTAATCTTTAAAGAGTTTCCACAATTTTAGCACAGTGTATTAAAATACGGCTATTCAAGGTGCACTTCAATTATATCAATTATGGCAGCACATGGCTAAAATATACGTGCCAGACAATACCAGATGTTCCAACAAAATAAGAAACCAACAGGTAACAAAACAAAATAGTAAATACAAGAAAATTCCTCATCACAGCTCTTCTAAACAAAAGATTAAAAACAAATTGGGACGGTTGACGTAGAAGCTGTTAGATGAAACGAACGTGGAAGATTTTAGAAAAAAAAGGCGGAACCAGACTGCACACGGCTCTGAAATGTTTTACAAATCTTTGTGAGCAGTATTGAGCCTATTCCAGATGGTGAAACCCAGATTAGCATGAATATCTGCCTGCTCCTGACGCACAGCTCTCGTTCTGCAACAGATGAGCTCCGAGAAAGGGCGTGTAGCCCTGTGTTTTCCTTGATCTGCAAACACATTTGGTGGCAAGGAGGCAGGACATAATTGATAAAACATTTGCCAGTGAAGCTTCAACATAACGACATATGGTTAGCTTTTGAAATGCAGTGGAAATGATATGCAGTTCGTTCACACACTGCTTTATAAAAAGATGAAGACTGAAATATTTTCAGAACATAATTATTTGTATTCTGTATGCATACAGAAACTGAAAGCAAATGCTGTTTATTACCTCGACAAATAGTCATGCCACGGAAGTGAAAATAAATATGGCCGAATTAAACGGGTTACTAGCAATAAGCCTAGAAATAAGCAGTACATTCATCAATGTATTACTGCTCTACAACCGTCAAATTACACGTTATTTTTCAGAAGAGAACGACTGTAATACTTACAAGGCACATTTACCTCATGTGCCCAGTTTCTAGTTAAGCACTTTTTCTACTACTACTACACATGAAAAATAATACAAGGCATAAGCCATATTTTTCTGATCAATCGAGTAACGCGTTTATTCCTGTTGCTGTGGGAATGTAATCATATACGTTTCCACAGTCAACAGAATCGAAGATTTAAAAATAGTCTGTCTTAGTGACTTCTTTACCTTACACTTGGTAATAAAGTAGGCATTTTACACAGCCCAAGAAATGCTGCTGTAATGAAACAATTGTGGGTAAAAAAAAAAATATATATATATATATATACACACACACACACACACACACACACACACACACACACACATATATATATACACACACACACATTTATCTATATATTTTGTGAGAGACACACACACACACAGATCTATATCTATATTCACTGGTTAGTTGAACTGCCATTCATCTTTTGAAAACCGCACATCACACCATACAGCATGGGGTAGTGAAGTTGGTAGGCTTTCCGTGCTCTACATTCTTGCTTGCGCACGGCGTCCTCCAAACAGCACGTTAGTTGCTTTCTAGTATCTCCTCATGGGTCCTTTTCCAATCATGTGTTGGTGCAGACCTTTCACACGGCCCTGGCAGCTTCATCCTTTGGGTGCAGAGGCCGTGCAACCTACAGGTGTGAGTGCATCACCCTGTTATGCAGCATCTACCAAATTATACTGATGAATATGTAATGGTCGATAAGTAATACATGTATTTTATCCAAGTGGTGGTGTATCCATTGGTGTGCCTTATCGTCCAAAACCTATGTTTCTCTTCCTCCCCCCCCCCTTATTACCTTTCACCCGGGATCTAGTCACTTACTACATTATATGCCACAAACGTAATAGGATCCTAACCTTTAAAGAGGCATGATAAGACGGCTACAGTTCATTATAGTTCTCCAGTGAGGGCAGCGAGGGGGTGTTTATAGTACTAAGTGAAATTACCTCGAGGAGGACTCCCAAAAAAGGTACACATTAGAATGGACATCCTACATGCTTGTTAATTAAGTTGGACATGCGAGTAGCATTGGAAACCCTGGGAGAGTGGTGGGAATCATCGACACTCCCAAACCTCCCCTCTAACTTATATATTCTACAATTAACTTTCTCACTCATTGCAGAGTTTCAGAAACCACATTCAGTGCTTTACTTTTTCTTTACTTTGTCTTACACTATTTATCTGGCATTAGACAAGCAGGAGCACGTCCAACTATGAGATGAACTTAGGGAAGAGGAAGGCTCTAACTCTACAATAACATACTTCTCAATTAAAATGGGACAGAGGACAAAGTAATTGAGTTAGTTCGATATCGTTGTGCTTTGAAATGCATTTGAAAACGTAAAAGGTTTAATAAAAATATTACAAAAATATGCACGTTAGTGAAATTCTTAAACTTGCATTCTTACATTACATTCCCAACAACTGCATTACAGATGTGAAGGCAAAATTAGGTATCGAAAAATCAGACCATGTCAGTCTACTATGTGTAGAGTCCACGGTAACCGAATCAATCGCCTGCAACCCCCCCCCACCCCATCAAAATTAGGATCCCTGCAGGTACTGGCACAGCATCTTGTCTACAAACCAGCCCTTCCCTTTTAAAAAATCTGGATTGGGTGCCAGTTTGGTCCAGAACGTAACTTGAGGTGGACTGCATGTTGTTTAAAAGTGTAACTGGACAGACTTCAGAACACCTTCAAAATAAGGCTGACTAATATTCTCAGTCAAGAATATTTATATATGGAGTAAACTGTTTTTTGGTGGTCCCTCTTTCACAGAACAGATGCAATATTTTCAGATTCTGCATCAGAACTCTGAAGTCGCATTCCGTGCTACATCAATACCAACTTAATTTCGATATTTTAGAAACCCTTATTATTTTCCATGTTTCATACACTGGTATTTAAGAAGCTGTTTTGATTTTGTTAATATACCGGTGCCTGTGGTTTAGTTCTCGTTTTGAGGTTTTTTTTTTTTTTGTTAACTTTATCAACTTTTTATACGGTACTTACTATTCATTATCTGTATTATTTTGGATGATATATTTGGATTCTAGTGGATTCTGTGGCTAAGCGCCTAAAATCGATTTACTTTGCCTATGAGGAGTTTGCAAACAAGCCCAACAAAAAAAACTGAACAGTCAATGCAGATACTCCCACATGCGCTGGAAGTATGGGTGCAGAGGTGGTATACCACTCACAAAAATAACAAAAGGGTGAATGAGCAATAAAGATGCCTTTATAATTTGCTTTCATCTTGTCACATTTGCTGTGTATTCAAAGGCTGAGATCAAATGTCAGGCTATTTTTTCTGACAAACTGCTACTTTTTCTTTTAACATGGAAAATTATTTTTACTTTTCCTTCTCGGACTTCAAAATGAGAGCAGCACTGCTGGTGAGAAAGGAAATACTTCAGATGTCATTATTTAGGTCAATGCCTACCAAAACATGTGGCAGTTTGCTCTGCAGAGACATCTGGAGGACAGTCTGAAACCTACTCTGGGGATGCATTTCGCCATTGCTTACCATTAGCTTTATGGTTTGCAACTCACATTTGCTTGCTTTATATTTGCTGTTTTTTTTTTGTTTTAGGTTCCCCAGCATGTCTTTGTCCCTCTCTTGGAGCACAGCCTGGTAACCACTGCTCCTTGTGTTCTTCCACGAGTGCTCGTTTTCTGTAAACAGGCCTATACATTTGTTTTCATCTTGTCAAATTAGCTGTGCATTCAAAGACAGGGGTTAAATGTCAGGATCTGTCTTACGAGGGAGGTAAGTGTCTACTTTTCTTTCCCTAACTTCAAAGTGAGAGCATTTATGTGACAATCCTGGTGGGTATCCATGTGAGAGAAACAACTGTAGGATGGTTTTTTCTAACACACAATACAATGGAAGTGTATGTCTGTAAATGAACTGCACAAATATTGCAGAGGCAAACACAAATGTAGCACTTTTTGTAATTCTGAAGAATGGTGGAAACACAATTTATTACGATTATAACTACTGAATACACTTGGTGATGACATTTCCACACATTATTGTGTGCTATATAGTATAATAATTAGTAAAACTAAATTTCTTGGCAAATGTAATGGACATTTAAACTCAAAATGTGTTCTCTGTAATGGCAGTGCTCTACCACACCATGCATACTCCATTCCAAGACATTCTACGCCACAACACGCCACTCCACAACACGCCACAAACTTTCAGCCAAGATGAACAGCTGACACCCTGGTGTACTGCATGGATAAAACACATTGGCAAAGACAATAGCTCTTTCACATGTGAGACCTATTGGCTTTGTCAACGTTTGTTCTAACGCACAACAACATTTAAATACCTAATGTACCTACTGCACATATATTTCTAAATATATTAGCACAGTTAGTAAATCACAAATAAAGTTTTTTTGTAATTCTGAAGTGTGATGATTTTAACAGGATCAAAACATATCAAAACACTTTACTTGGTGATGTGCAATTAACAAATATTCGTTGAGACTCGATTTCCACACATTGTTTATGCATTATCTAATGTTAGCAGGAAAACTAGTTCTTTGCAAATGTAGTGGCCACATCATTCATGTTAATATATTTGCGACAGTGTGCTCCACCCTTACCATGAATGGACGTGGCTCATTTGCTACACTTCTTTGTATGATGCAGCACCCCCACTTTAAATATTATTCCAGAACCACTAGATACCCCACACTGTCACTGTAAAATCTACTCCACTCCCACTGCTACAATTATGGAACATTTCTGGAACACTCGCAACCTTCTCTCATGATTTGTGGCGGTGGGCAAAGAATTCTGTTGTGTCAGCGGAGCTCGCAGAGTTTTCTCTAATCCACGAGGAGTTACGAAAAACTCCACAAAATGTTGGTTAGCTGAGTTTTTTCTCTCACACAGCTCACAAACGTTATGTTGGCGAGCAAGAGAAATTGCTAAATTCACGAGCGAGATTTCTGAACGCAAAATGACGCGACAGGTCACACACAGCTTGTGTTGAGAAAGCTGCCACTTCCGTTAAGGAAGCTGTCACTTAAGTAGAAAATCTACTCGAGAAGCAAAAAGAAGTTAGCGCCTTCTGACGTTCCGTCTGATGCCGTTCTCGCTTTTACAGCACTGGAGAAACTCCTACCACTGAAAATCGGCATCAACAGCACAACTTACTCAAACACCGCTGCTCGCAGAACTCCGCAGAGCAGAACTCCGCCCATGCCTAATGATTTAAAAGTTACCCTTCAAGATTATAGAAGCTATATGATGTTTGTATGAATACTCCAAATGATCACTTCAGGTTAAAAGTGATGCCAATAACATCTAATAAAACAATAATGCAGAACGCAATCACAAAAGTGATCTAGTGCACCAGATTGAGTAGCAGTGACCTCCTCATCAAAACTCCAAGGCATTCTTCCCATACTCAAGACATAAACCGAACAGAATACTGCTCCTGGTGAGATGTTTATGCGGGGCATTTTACTCAATATTATACACATGTTCTTCAAAAAAACATAAAAATTGTGTTAAATGCATTAAATATAAACATTTAAAACTGTGCATACATAATATAAGAAACAAAAAAACAAGAGTTGCATGCCAATGGTATGGCTTCATAAATAGTGACAATATCAATAAATCAACTCAACAGACTAATCTCCAAGCTTGTCCAAAGATGCTGTGAAGGCAAAGTCATATACAAGAGAATGATTAGGAGGTGGGAACAGGGTTCCCAGTGATTGGAGGCATACATAAGAGGACAATGCTAAAGCAATTTGAGAACAAGCACTTGCAAAGCCAGTAGGGCTCGCCTATACAAGAGCTATGGGCTTGGCAATGTGTTTATGCCATGTTGTACTCCAGTGTGGCTGCCATTCAGTATGGCTAAAAGTTAGTGGCGTGGAGTTTCAGAGTTGAGTAGGGAAGTAGTGTTGCAGAATGGATTTGTTGGAGTAGTGTCAAAGTTGAGTGGGAGAGTATAGTTCACTGGAAGAGTGTCGTACAGTGGATGGGTGTAGAATGGTGTAGGGTGGAGTGGATGGATATTGTCTGGTGGACTGGGCTAGGGTGGGGTGAATTGGAGTGGGTGGATTGGATGGGGTAGATTGGAGTGGGGTGAACTGAAATGGGGGTGAGGTGGATTGGATTGCGTGGATCGCAGTGGGGCAAATTAGATTGGGGTAGGTGAACTGAAGTGGAGTTGAGTGACAAGTGGATTAGATTGAAAAGAGGTAGATTGGATTCACTTGGCTAGAGTGGAGATGGACTGGGCTAGAGTGGAATGGAGTAGACTGTCTTAAATGAAGTGGAGTGTATTGGAGTGCTGTAGAGTAGAGTGGAGACGATTGGAGTGAGGTGGACTGGATGGTGTGGACTGGATTAGAGTAGGGTGGACTGAACTGGGGTAGGGTGGACAGGAGTAGCCTACTGGAGTGGTGTGGAATGAGTGTTGTAGGGTAGACTGGAGTGGAGGTGATTGTAGGGGGTGGACTAGGAGCGGGTGGGTTTGATAGGGTGAATTGGATTGGTGGAGGGTGGACTAGAATGGGGTGGGGTGGAATGGACTGCAGTGGGGTGGATTGAGGTGGGGTGCACTTGGGTGGATTTGCTTAGGGTGGATTGGATTTGGGTGTATTTTTGGGTGGGGTGGGGTGGCTTGGATTGGGGTGGGGCAGACTGGACTGGGGCAGATTGTTTTGGATTGGAATGGGGTGGACTGGATTTAGATGGGTGCATTGGGGTGGGGTGGATTTGATATCTGGAGTGGGGTGCAGAGGACTGAATCTGAGTGGGGTGAATTGGGCTAGAGTGGTGTGGATTAGAGTGGGTGAATTGGATTGGAGTGGGGTGCATTGGATTCACTGGACTTGATTGGTGGACTGGACTAGAGTGGGGTGGACTGGACTAGGCAGGATTGTAGTGAGGTGACCTGGATGGATTGCAGTGGAGTGGACTGATCTGGGGGTAGGTTGGGTTGGGCAGGGGTAGAGTGGGGTGAATTGGCATAGACTAGAATGAATTATGGTGGATTGGAGTGGGGTGGGGTGGATTGAAATTGGGTAAGGTGGATTCGACTGGGGTAGGTTTGATTTCGGTAGATTCGATTGAGGTGGGGTGGATTCGAGCAGGGTAGAATGGCTTGAAGTGTGGAGGAATGGACTCGACTGCAGCGGGGTTGGATTGGAGTGGTGCTTATTTTTGGAGTGGGGTGGATTGGAGAGCCATGGATATTCGGAGAGGGGTGGATTGCAATAGGGTGGAGAGGACTGGATTTGAGTGGGGTCGATTGTGGCGGATTGGCGTGGGGTGATTTGACTGATTGGACTAGAGTGGGATGGAATAGATTGGAGTGGGGTGGGTTAGGCTATATGAATTGGAGTGAAGTGGGCTGGATTAGATTGACCTGGGTGGATTGTATTTAGAGTGGATTGGATTGAGGTGGGGTGCTCTAGGGTGGATTTTTTTTTATGTGGGGTGGACTGGATTTGAGTGTACTGGATGATGGTGGATTGGAATGGAGCGGGCAGAGTGGATTGGAGGGGTGTAGATTGCATTAAGGTTGTGCAGACTGGACTGGATTGAAGTGGGGCAGATTGTTTTGGATAGAAGTAAGACAGACTGGGGAAGATTGTTTTGGATTGGGGTGGGGAAGACTGTTTTGGATTGGAACAGGGCAAACTGTTTTAGATTGGAGTGGGGCAGATGGAAGGGAGGCAGACTGTTTTGGACTGGCATGTGGCAGATTATAGTAGGGAAGATTGTTTTGGACTGGAGTAGGGAAGACAGGAGTGGGGTAGATTGCTTTGGTTTGGAGTGTTTGCAGATTGGAACTGGGCAGATTGTTTTAGATCGGCGTGGGGCAAATTGTTTTGGACTGGAGTGGGGCAGACTGGTATTGGGCAGACTGTTTTAGATTGTCATGGGGCAGATGGGAGTGAGGCAGATTGTTTTGGATTGTCGTGGGGCAGATTCTTTTGGATTGACATGTGGCAGATGTTTTGGGTATGGGGTGGAGGAGATTGTTTGGGTTTGGAATGGGGAACATTGTTTTGGATTGGAGTGAGGAAGATTGTTTTGGGGTGGTGAAGATTGTTTTGGATTGGAGCAGACTGGAGTGGGGCAGATTGTTTGGAACTGGAGTGGGGGAGACTGGAATGGGGAGGGTTGGAAGGATTGGAATGGATTGCGGTGAGTGGTTCAGTGTGTGGTGAATTTGATTAATCTGGGGTCAACTGGATTGACTGGGGTGAATTGGATTGAGTGGGGCTGTACTGCACAATAATGTGTTAGAAACAAATTTGCTTTGCAATATTTAGAACAAGATAATCGTCATCTTTTAAGAACAGCGCCTACCAGCTAAAACAAAACAAAGCAAAACATAAGTGCAAAGTGAGAAAAGAAGACTTAGTTAGGATGCAATATTGGTTGTGCAGCTGGGCACGTTTTAGCCAGACATCCGCCTTCTGTTTGCAGGGCCCTGGAAGTTAAAAAGTACCACCACGATCAACCACGTCGGGAGAGCACACAGGCACTGATTAATTTTAATCAATCAGTGCTTCGTCCCTACTACACAGACAGGAATGGAAATTATGGTTGGCCAGTAGTGACAAATTATGCATGCCAACCAGTGGTAAGCAACGGGCAGGCTCCAAGTCCTTTTATAGTTAACACCAGTCTTGCAAGTGAGACACATGCGATAGCGCATGCTCTTGTGGACTATACCCTAAAAAGTGAAGAAAATAAGGTAAGAATGTTAAAAACTAAAAAAGAATAATGCAACAGGAACAGAAGTGAAGCAAAGGTGGAAGGGTACTAAGATGTCCCCCACCTTGGCACCAAAATATGGTAGACTTAAACAATAAGCACTACAATTGTTCATTAATTTTCACTATAGTGGCTGCACACTTATAATGTGCCTACATTCGGTTTTTTTTGGGGGGGGGAGGAGGGGGAATCTCTGCCAAGTTGTTGGCATGTACATGATTAATGGGCAACATACTTGGTGGATTCCACTACTTTTCACTGAAGTCTGAATGCTACTTAATTCCAGCTGAATAACCAAGGTACTCCCTTTGAACATTTGATTCTCCCAGGTATCTAGGCTAAAGCCAGGAGGAAGTCACGGGACTGAAACTCAGTCATTACCTGTGATAAACTAAACATCTGGTGATATTTATATCTATTATTATATATATATATATATATATATAAAAAGTTAGCAGTCTTATTTAGAGGAGGCGGTATAGAATGAAACCCCAAAAATGTGCTCTATGACTCACACTTCTTATATGATGCCAGCAGCAATGTGACCCTCGGGCATACCCTAGACTGTACGTTTGGTCCCTGAGAAAATGTTTCTGAGTGTCAATGAAAGAGGGAGGTCTAATAACTAAGGGTGGATATCATCCAATGCCCAACGGGTAACTAGCCACTGCCCTTCAGCTCCACTTAATAAGTCACCTTCACCAAGAGGAAATTATGTTTGGCTGGCTTCAGGACATGTGTACTCAGAAAGGGGTAGGTTAAAAGGTAAGCACATTTTTTTTTACAACACTGTCAGTTGCAGCATGTAGGAAATGAGATTACTGGGTGAGGTGGGTAAAACCCTTCTTTAAGCAGCAATCATAACTCTTGTGAGCGTGAAGTCACAAGCTAACCTTAAAGTAACCATTGATTTCCATGTGAAGTCAATAGGCATCCTGCCTTCCCTGTCCTGGCTTCAGACTAACTACAGGGGGGTATGCAGCCATTTGTGTGGAGGCAGTACAGTCTATTCAAGTGCAAGTATGACTCTGCCCAGCTCCGCCCTCCCAACCTGCCAGTGATGGCCCATCCAGGCACACAAGTTCTCTATTATGTGTGGCTGTCTGGGAGGAATACACAAAGCCCAAATGTCAGCTACACCCAATCATGTGACCAAGGGACAGGCTACAGGCACCAAATGGCTAAGGTAGAAAAATGCTAACTTTCCAAAAGTGGCCTTTTCAGAACTGTAATTTAGAATATGGCTTTACCATAAGAGAGGATTTTTCATTACAACTCCAAAGACAACAAACATGAACTAGTTATCTGCTCTCATTTGGAAATGAAGTGTTATCCTAGGGGAGGTGCAGGCCTTGCAGTAGTGAAAACCAAAGGAAAGTTTTTCACTACCAGGACATGTAAAACTTAAAACTGCATGTCCTACTGTTTTTAATGCATTGCATCTTGCCCTGTGGGCTGTTTAGTGCCTATCCTAAGGGTGATAGATGTATTTAAAAGGATGGTTGGTTAAAAGGCTGATTTTGTCAGGTCAAAATATCAGTTTACAATTGCACACATATGCTGCAAAGGCAGCCTGAGACATGTTTAATGGGCTACGTAAGTGGGTGGCACAAACACTGCTGGAGGCCCTATAGTAGCATTTAATGTACAGGCCTTGGAAACCTGAAGTGCCACTTTACTAGGGACTGAAAAGTAAATTAAATATGCCAATTGGGGATAAGCCAATGTTACCACGTATTAAGGAGTGAGTACCTGCATATTGACACTGGCATGCAGTTGCAAAACGTGCAGAGTCCCACGGCCAGCACAAACAAGATGAGCAAAACACAGAGCAGGAAGGCAAATGGTTTGGGGCAAGATCACCTTAAAGCCGACAGGTCTAACACAGCAAAATTAGATTTCTGACAGGAGAGGAGCACGACACTGACACCTAGGGTACAGTGAGCCTTTCTACGTCTGGGCACTTGCTCCAATAATAATTCACCAGCTACACCTATACAAGCTATCCCCATGCTGGCTCCTCTGAAACAAACATAAATTATATGCATGTAAAATAGGCATATTTATATTATTTCTCTTCACAAATAAGGCACACTGATTATATGAAGGCATACATACTTTCGTGCTGAGCCAGGATACAAACATCTAATTAATTAATGGCAAAAGGAACCTTATTTGAGCTTAATATCAGAGGCTTTCATCAGAAAGCAGACCCTCTAGCACAACCTACCTGCATACCTGCCTCTTAAGTAGGTCTTGCTGAAACAGACCTCAGCTGCCATTACCGATAAAAAATGAACCTAAGCCTATGCTCTGCCCAACTTTTTGTGGCGCTCTGGTTTAACTGAATGCTTCTTCCAACAACCAATGAATTCCTTCAAGGAATCACAGGATCTTACAAGCGGTTTGCCTTTTTGCAAAAAAAAGAAATATACTCCCTGCTAGGGTAAACATTTGGTTACTAGTTAAGCCACAGAGGCAACTAAAGCACCAGCGTATGTCCTTTCCATTATATCATGTGAAGGAGCAGCCACACTGAGAAGAGCACATAAAAATGAAGGAATTAAAGTCAGAGTAAATATATTACTGCCAAAAGGACAGTGGGAAGGCATGTCTTTTTACTTGCATGTCTCTATCTAGTTCTGAAGGATCCAAAGAGCATATGAAATTGAAGATGCATGCATACAAGGGTGTGGAATTCCTATAGCCCGACGCCCAGGACATAAAGGTTTGGGTCAATGACAACAGGTTTTCATGTTTATTTTGTCCTTGGGACAAGTAGGCCCAACTCCCTGCAGCACACACCCTTTGGCTGCCAGTTTACGTTATAGAGCAGGGAAGGGAATTGTCTGCAGCTGAGGCACTGTTTTGGTGTATATGTTAATGCTGTTCAATCTTGTATTTATGGATCACTAATGCAAAGCCGTTATCATTAGGGTGAGTGCTCTAAATAAATGATGTAAGCTTGGACTACACTACTGAAAGTGGTTCGAGTAACAATAATGTGTACACGTTTGCAAAGTTTAACATTGTAAGGCTACGTATAATATTCCCAGAATGCTCTGATGGATGCAAATATCTTTAGAACTTGAAAGCAAGATTGATGATTATTTGCTTTCAATATACAATGTTCACAACAAAAAAATGCAACTAGGAAAACAAAAGGTTTTCTGTTAAATTTTAGGTACCATTTGTTTGAAACATAATTCAGTAAAATGTAATGGAAAATCAGTGTAACTACTGTCAACAAGATTATGGAAAACATTCAAATAAACAAGCATTGGCAAATGTAGTATGTCTGGTATTGCTGGTCAGTTGTTTGGTTTTGGCAATGCATGTGTTGTTTTGACATGGCATTTGTAAAACTTTATTGTTGCGGGAAGGGCCGGACCCTCACCACTGTAACAGACATTGGCAAAAAGCCCAAAATATTATTTGGTCTCCAAAAGCATACACTGCCACAATAGCCCTGGCACTGAACAAAACTACTGAACAAAACTACTTTGTGTGCTAATATGCTTCTTGTGAAAGAGAAGAATGCTATCACTCACTGCGAAGTCAGCCGATAGATGGCGTGAGAGAGAGAGAATCTTAATAAAAACAAAAGGTCTTGGTTAATGCCATACCTAAATAAGGGCCCCGTTCTTAATGAATTCACAAAGGTGCATCCATAATATGTCTCTGCATTAGTGTAGATTTACGCATTTCATTAATTCACAAGACTATACAGACGCAGACCAAGAAATAGTACTCATAGAAAATGTTTGTGAACTGCATTTAACATGAGCAAATGTGCATATGTAGATTTGCTCATGCAAAAATCTGTTGAGCGTTTACAAGTTCACTTTCCCTTCAACCACTTTTTTCCCCAACCCTGGAAGAAGTTTTACTTCTGCCCTTGTCAGGAATAAATGTTCAGCCTTTCTTAGTATAGGGAAAAAAAATAGAGAAGAGCTGGTGAAAACCTTTAAAACATGCAAATTAATAGGTTTGTACAGACTCAAAAGGGCATTCAAACCCTGGAATTATTGTTTACCGCTACCGTCAGTCCCAGTGTGTAGACCTGCAGAAAGGTGGCAAAATAAATAAATTGCAAGTACTTAAGCCCTACTATAATATTAGCCCTGGCATAATCACAGAGTCTGTTATCAGTACTCTTCTATAATGAGATTGCAGCCATTTGTTGCAGCACTACATGGCATCAAATAACAAGTAGATTTTTTCTACAGGTCAAGTAGACTTATGAAGAAATCTGTCCCATGGACAAGCAGATATTTTATTAAATTCCACACCGCTGATACTTTGCTATTTACAGTGTTCACAGTACAGAAATTTTGTTTTGGGCAGAATGCATTTTTCTATCAAAAGAAAAGTCCCCTATAATAATATAACCCATAGCAGGGGCACCCCCTCACCCCTGGTGGGGCCTCATGTGATCTCGGGGGGGGGGAGGAGGGGGGAGAGTGCCGGGCTCTGGCCAAAAGAAGCATTGTCCTGATGACAATGCTTTGTTTTAAGTGGGGAAATAATGTGCAGCAGTAAACGCTCTGTAATAGGCCATCATAAACATATTTTTGTCATGTGTATCCAAGTTAGGTGTTTGTGTCAAAAGGGAAGGGACTCCAAATATTCTTTAAAAAAAACCCAACCACATTTCTAATAATTACGCTGTGGATACGGTTACAAGTTAGTAAGGCCTGCCTGTCCAGAATGTCAAACATGGCAAATATGTTTTTAATTGCATTTACAAAAAGATAACAGATCTGAACTGCTATGTTTAAATAAGCCAAGACATATTTAAACATTGCCAACTTAATAGAATAATTCTGAGGGGGGTGCCCCGATAGGTTATTTTTTTTTTCACTAGGGGGGACCGTGACATAAAAAAGTTTGACGACCACTGACCTATCAGTTTCAGTTTCAGTTTCAGTTTCATCTTGTGTGTTTCTATGGCCAGTAAAAAGCATCTCTTTATTTCAGGTGTGTGACTTCACTGCACAAAAATACTTATATTTTCTCAGGGAAAGTAAATCCAGACCAAACCAACAGTCATTCCCTTATTGATTATTACAGTACACCTGTCAACTTCCAAATTGTTATCCAAGAACACACTAAATAATGTGAAAGTGTGCAATGCGTCATAAATTGCACACTGCAGTGACTTTGCAGAGGAAAAAGGCTCTGCTCATTTTAGCAAGGCATATTCACAGTGACTTCATCTTACTGCAGATGTAATACCTTTCTTTATATCCACTATGTACTAAATATATCGACCTGACCTAAACCATACCTGAAGATCTGAGACTGATTACTATTTATTACTGGTTTTGATGGAAGGGTTGACCAGCCTGCCCCACTTGAGTTAGTGCCATGGTCACTGCCCCGCCATACTCGACAATGGTAATAAAAAGCACAAAATATGCCTGTATAGAAATTATCTAAGGTATCAGGTCTATTTCTAAACTTTCCTAAATTTAGCAGGTGAACGGACGTTTACAGGGGAGCACAATAATTTATCTAGGCTTGCACAATTTAGTTACATGCACAAACCAGGATTAGAGCCCATACAGTGAGATCACAAATGCTTAGTTACTAAAGCAACATGTTCCCAAGAGGCTTGTTGAAAACAGCAGAAACATACTTGCACGACATATGACTGGGTGTGCCTAAAGAGTAAGAGACCGTCATTACAATCTAGAAGAACACGTGTTAGCACATATGTTCCATGAGGCATACACGTATGGGTGCTTTTATTAAATAGAATGCAGTGGATAAAATTCATATTTCTCAGTTTTGTATCATCAGAGTGAGAGTCCACAAGCCACAATGAAGTGTTTTCCCTTTCCTAGGACCAATACGATTATGCAGCAACGAAGGACAAAATTATGCTAGATTCAAGAAAAGGCAAATTATGCAGCATTATATGGCTTATTCTCCGACAGCATTATTTTCACCCCTTGGAACTAAACATTGTTTTGGTGAAAATCTATAAATAACGGCCAAAATATGTGGCAGGTGCAGTTGATCCATAATTATGCAGTCAATACCACAGCCACAGTATCACATTTCCACAGGCCTTGACCATCATTCCCTGTGTTATTACCAAAAAAATTATAAAAGGTAAACATAAAGAAAATATTTGAATTCCAAACAGTGCCCATTGGTAGCTGCACACTGATGAAATAACACAATCCAACGTGGGAGGGTGATGGTCTGTAGCTGCCAAGGTTTCAGATTGCTATGTGTGACATTTTCATAATTTCAGTGTAATTATGAGCGACTTTTCAACGACTATGAGCGGCACTTCCTCACAACTAAAACCATGCAATGGAGTCCGTGGAAACAGATAAATATCAGAAATTACACTCACTCGAGCAACAATAAAATTGAACTCTGCAGCAGGTGCTTTTAAAGTTATTGATTCTAAATAATGGTCACCCTCCACCCCAACCTCGGCGTCAGGTGCGGCTGAACCACAAGTAACAAAGGGACCTCTGTGACAAAAGCTGAAGCACACTGAGCTATCTACATACAATACAGTCCTGTAATATTCTGGTGGACTGTCTTTGAAGCTGGCACAGTAACTCTCTACACTACTTTATAGTGAGTCAAACCCGCCTCTCTCCAGCAGACACATTCATCACCAGTCTTATCTTTCCAGTGCTGGTCAAATAAAGCCTGCTGCTACGTACTGCCACTGACGCTGAGATGTGTGTGGAGTCACACTCAAAAGCTGCAGACAGCTGCAATTCATAAAAGCTACAATGGCTGTTGTCAGGTTCCATTCCCACAAACACTTCAACTCACCCCGGTGAGGAGGGAGCTCGCCACTGTTCACGCCCGTGGTCCTTACCTACCACTTGTTAGTAGTGGACCACCTATGAAACCCGATTACAGTTGCTTTCGTTTTCGCTGCAAAGGCCTTCTAAAGTGAAAGAACAGGCACAGCTATTAGCTAGTTGAAGGGGTTTTTCAGGATATTAGAGACCCGAGAGTGACTGTGAGCCAAGGCCGTCGAAATTCCGGCAGCCGGTCCCAGATAGTCACTGTCAGATCAGAGCTTTTACCAGTGTTCCTATGCAATGCTGGGATTTTTCGGGGCAAATTTATGCCTTACGTAAAAATTACGAGTTCAATAATGTACTGCAGACTTGAAAGTTGAAGCTGACCAGAATTGGCAAACGAATTGTAGGATGCGACTCTAACAGTAAGTGCAGTAATATTCCAGTGTAATACCACTGAGATGTGAATACGGCTGAGCGAGAGCTGGCCAGCCCGCCGCGACTTGACTGTGCAGCCTGAGGAGAGGAGTGGGCTGTAGCAAGTTCAGGCAGTGACGCTGTAAATTAAATAAATTTTCAAGGATTACAGACCTCAGTGTGACTTCGACAGTGAACCACAGCAGCGACAAGACTCGGACAGCCAAGGTCCGGTCATGCGGCATCATAAAGAGTGGCACCAAATACTGGCGGCAGGGGCAGCGGCGGCCACGGGCTGCCTAGCTTAACAAAGAAACATAACTGCAGCCTGCCTAGTAACGAAATCCTGTTTCAACAAATAGCCACATTGTTACACTCTGTGAGCCGTACTACGAGAATGCTGCGGTGAATGCTAAGCCCCCAGGCCTGGCCAGCACGATCTGACCCACCTAGCAGATTATCATTCATGTAACTTTTCTCAGCAAACTTAAGACCAGAGCAGCAGTGCACTGCACAGTGTGCAGTAGTGCTGTCAGTCACACACTCCGCGCAGCTTTGTTCAAATAGTGCTAATTATAGTGGCGCTCCCGTCTCCTGCTTTTCAGCTTCAGGAGGTGTTATAAATGCGTGACTTTGCATTTTAGTGGGGTGATGCGGACCGCCACACTAAAATGCGTTAGCCTAACCCCTGATGCGTGGTACTGGCCAGGCTTGTGGTCATCTTGGTCCCTCTGAAAACTATGAAACAGTGTTACGAGCACCTGTGCATAAATATATGGCTAACATTGGAGACTAGTCATATCTTCAGCTTGCCAGATCGCTGCTTGCACTTTGATGGCAATTACAAAGGAATCGAATGTAAGCGTTGTTGGTGGTGACAACATTTGTGGTTAAAATGAAAATATGTTTTTGTGGAAGAAAATAGCTTCCTCAGTCTGAGTGAAAACAAGTCTTTTCTAGATGGTATGGACAAAGAGGAGAATTGATCTCGGGGAAGAAACATATTTATTTCTTTGTCTTTGTTGCAGATTCATCAGAGGTTGGCAACGGTGTGTGTATCCAGAATACAAGACGTGGCATGCTCCTGTGGCGAGGGAGGAATATGGACTACAGGAGCTGAATCTTTGATTTATGCTATGGTTTTTCATTTGTGTTAATGCTATGTCTTTCTGCTGCCCTTTCTACAAAAGTGCCTTTAGAGAACTCGGAGTGTTTACTTAGATGGGGTCGTACTTGTCATTTGCAACATTTTAAAAGTAGACAGTGATTTAATCAGCACAGACTTGGTAGGAATTCTGCGTGCAGATGTGTTTTTGGAATATGTGATCAAGCATATGTCTTAAAAGGTTTGTGTCTTACAAATACATTTAAACATAATACTCCTCACACAAATAGTTCATCCCTGGCCTTCGAAAAAGGCAAACGCAGAGTGCAATGTTTTCTCCATGTGGTATGAGCTTTGTGAGTAGGGGACTGATACATTTAAGGGTTTTACTCATTCTGTGTTTAAAAGGAAATGTGTTGCAAGAAAAGGACCTAAATTCCTTAACTTTATTTGTACAAAAATCACTTCACGAATTGCGCACACTAGTCGCCAAGGAAACAGCGTGCCATGGTGCATATAAAGCATTAACTACAACTATCATAATGTCAATATCAGAACTCTTGAATTTCACAACAGGAAATTACATTCAAGTTTAAAAAAAAAAAAGTCAGCTCTAGCATCGTTTCCACCAGCAACAAATATGTCAAAACAAAAAACATAATGCTGACTCAAACCACACAAGCCCTGCTGAAGCTTTTTCCGTGCCAGCATCCAAAACATGCGCTAAAGGTCGATGGACTGTATGTATAAGAAATGTGGTTCACCAAAAGGAGGAGTTGAAAAAGTTACACAGACCCAAACAGAGCCCAGTACTTCCAGGTCAAGTGTACAACTGCGTTCAGTGCACCGTTAAGTCCGAGAAGCACAGAAAACTGATTTTCTGCCCATCCCAAAAGTGAGACAAAACGGGCCAAAGCACAGTAAACTGCAAACATAATAATAACACACCTCACCCAGATACGAAGGTTTCTGAGCAGGAGCCTGGATGATGTGCTTAATTTCTGAAAAAGTACATTCTTGCTACCGACTTCACAGAAACGTGAAAGCTCTTAAATTCTTAATGGGTTGCGGTAGTGGAGAAAAATCAACAAATTCTAACAAACTGCAGTCCACTAGGGAGGACTGATTTTGGCTTTACAACTTCATAGATCATTAAATGTCCTAGATGTCTAACAGCAATTGCTAAGAATCCATATTTTTCTCTGAGGACGTTCAACACTCGATCAACAATGGCCTTACGTTCATCCTCACTTTCAGTATGTATCAAAATATTACCCTGAAAAACACGGACATCAAAAATTAATAGAACAGCACATACAACAGTCCCTGAAGTCTACACAAAACGTAGCCTTACTTACTAGAATGCACTCTGAGAAGGGAAAAAGATGGCATACTGTCTAGAGTCTGGTATCCATTCAATTTGGTGGAATGCAGCCCATATACTAAAAGTGGAAAACACTTTGGCATGTCCCATTTCAGCTGTTATTTCCTGCAATTTGTGAAAATTATGACACACAACCTGTATATATTTGCCGAGTGATCACAAGTCAACAAATAATTGCAAGACTTTTACTATTTTACTTTGGCTATAACTAGATACTAACCAGTGAAAAGGGTCTACAAGATCAATAATGATATCTTTGGGTGTCTGTGATAAAGTTTCTGCTTCCCTGGAGTAGATATCCAATGTGAACTTCAAGCGTTTTCTGGTTTAGGTCATCCTTCAAAGCAATTTCAGAATAAATACTTTAACATGTCTAATTTGTCGGAGAAAATTTCGTCATATTGGGCAGCAGCTTCTTACACAGTGGACTCGCACAACAGAGACTTCTTGGGCTGATCCAGGGTCTACCTGGATTTTCAAGCCACGCCAGTCCCTTAGGCCAATAATTTTCCGTCACATAACAATTAAATTTTCACAACAGTACTCCCTTCCTTTAAAGTAAAACAGACCTATAAAATTATTACTCCGCCACAGAAATTCTTTAGAGAAAATGGCATTAACAGTTTCACCTGAGTTGTAACTTACCATAAGCAGCTTCGGAAACTGGCAAACAAGATGACAGCAAAACAACCAACACTTTATACTTACTCCATTAGTCTTAAACAATGAAGCCTCCCCAGCATTCTTGTCATCAAGAGTTGGTTAATCAATTTTACCCTCCAATTTACAAAGGTCACAGTTCTTTTCCACATAACTAGTATGCACTGTGTTGACACTCACAATCCTCAATCCACTTATACATACCTTGACAAAATGCCTAAACTTTCTATACCCAACACATTCTTTGAACCTGAACACGTCCTCATGTGAGAACTATGTAGCCTTGATCTGAATCAATTGCAGTAATTTCTAAACTTCTAAAGTAGTGCAAAATCGGGCTATTCTGATCTAGAAAGCACCCCGTTCCTAAAGGGAGAAACATTCCTACTCATACAAACTCAGATTAAATCTCCATAAAAACAATCTAAGATTCCGCTGGCCTATTCAACCCCTTAACCAATATCAAGGATAGTTTGATTTCCTAGGCAATAGTAAGAGTCTCTCCTATAGTAGGGTTTTTGCAATACAACAGATGTTCCTCATTTTTTTTTAACTATAAACAACTGATTGGTCTCTGATGTATTCAGCCGCTGAATCTCAGAGGATGCTGTTGACATTTTTAAAATTTTCATTTAACTTTCAAGAGTTTCATGAGAATGCTGAAAAAGAGGGAAAAATGTATGGAGTTCCACCACATTGCCTTTTTTCACTTAAATATTTGTTCCTAATCTCTCAAATGCCGTTTCAAATTCAGTTGAGTCATCAGCAAAGAGCCCTAGGGTCAGCCAATAACAGGTAGTATCTGTTGACCAGTCCATCCTACAGCATGCGTTTGCAAAGCTTTTTGCTCTAGGTCAAAGTCTGTGATTAACAGCTACTATATAATTTTGAAGGCCCTGAATCACTGTTCACATTTTATGGATGGGGGTCGGAATTGTAGAACCCAATGCAATTCTACTTCATGGTACATATAGGACTGCGTACAGCTACAATGCAGAACAATTTCACAAAATACAAAACAATAAATCAACTACAGCAGATACATAAAAACAGTATACTCTGACTGAGAGGGTTGTTAGGTAATCCTCATATAGCCAACTTGTTTTTAACCATGTTTGGTGGTCAACAATAAAGAACACACTCCAAAACCTCTAACACATTTTTACTCGGGTCCTTATTACAAAACTCACAATGTTGGGGTATAGGTGCTATCTCCAAGTGCCATAGAGTTCCACAATGCAACTCCAGAGTGTTATGACAAAAATATTACTGACAAACTAAAGAAAAAAACCTGCACAAAGGGCATCGTTGGAGCCCAACATAGGCCAAAACTAAGCAAACTACAGCCCGGAGGAACCAGATAATGAAGCATGCCACAAGATGTGGCTGAGGGATATCGACCTTTTTAGGTCGAGTGTAAGCATACACCATTTGTATACTTCAGTATACTTACTATGGGTTTAAAGCAAATTCATTGGCACGTTTCAGTGTCATTTAAAAGTCCTTCCATGCTAGTGTCCAGTCATGCTTCTTTGTCCGCCTTTTTCTCTTTGGGAACAGGGATCAACTACTGTATTATTATGCTATGTCCTGTTTAAATCTTCCCTAGGGGACTTTTTTTTCGTCCCATCATGCTCGTGTTTTGCTAATCTTCAGTTTTCCTTCACTTCAAACAAGGTTGTAAATCAGGCTATCTTGGTAACATTTACTCTTCGAGCAGAGTGTGCCTGTGTGTGGTCCCCAATGGTGGCATGATTGTTTATTTAATTATTTGTTTTACAGTTTCGGCTTTACATGACTACCAGCTACATTAGACAAGGACGTCTTTTTTTATAGGCAGGGTAGATTAGGTGATGTTGAGCCGACGTTGTGGCTCGAACCCGGGTCCTCGGTTACAAAGTCGGCAGCTCTAATCCTTGCACCACACCATCTACCTGTTGGAGCGCAGGAGGCATTCCAGCTCCTTTAATTGTTGCAACACAGCACACCGTGCATTATGTTTACATATGGCGGACCGCGGCTATGCACAAAAAGAAGAAAAAAAAAAAGCATGGCATCTACAACGCCAGGAACTTTTTTTTAGCTATACCAATTGCATTACAAATGCTTGTATTGAAATTGTGTTCCTTCCTGTGTACACCTTAGGGGTGTGTGTTGGATTAGTCCCATCCCTTTGTTTGTACTTACCTAAAGGTGGGAGGGGACGGTGTAACGCTCCTATACTGATTTTGCTGCTGGCTGAACCCTTTACTTTCCTGCGGCCCCTTTCCACCGATGTGCAGCTGGGCGGTGATGATGAACTCAACCGATAACAAACCGGGCCTATTTTATTTTGTGGCACTCAGAGCTAAAATGACGGTTGGTTCCAGCACCCCTCTCCTTCTGCTGCTTTTTCTGTTGCCCCTACGCACTCCTGCCTTTCTGCGGCTCCTGTGGGCCACAACACATCGAATGTAGTCGATGGCAAACTCTCTCAGATTCCTGGACAAATTCCCACAGGCACTACCGCCCCGTAAGTAATTTACAGAAGGGGCTAAATTATGCTGGTACTAAGTGGCACGGGGAGGGTAGTCTTGTTTCTTATGTCCAGTTTGCATGTCAAATTTTAAATGCAGAACAAATACGGACATCGCAGGATAGTCGTCTTTATGCCCTTCAGAATTGCTGTGACATAAAAGCTAGTAGCTAGGCCTTAGAGAAAACAGGCCATGCAGGAAACGTTTTGGATTTTATTATGGTTTAAAAAAAAAATGGTAGGCACTTCCTTTGAACACGAGAACCCTAAAAAGAACTGGTGTTGTCAACTTACAATCTAAACTGTTTTTGAGACCTCGCTGTCCAGGAAAGAGTTAGCCATATCAAAGAAATCTAAGCCGGGTCCCTCACGACCAGTGTGATGATACGCATTGGAAAGGTGAATGCGGATGTCGCGCCTTCACTGCGTCTCCAAAAACAAGCAGTAGAATTATGTGTCCTAGTGATCCACTGGCGTTCTCAATCCACCTTCCACAGGCTGAACATTAACCTGAGAGGAATTATTTATTTGAGATTGTGCTTAGCACAGATCAAGTCGACTTCCAGGGCTTCAGCATGGAGTGAGGATGTGATGGGAACCTCTAGATAGAACATACATAAATACAAAAGTTAATAGCAGGGTACGGATACTGGTTTGCACAGAGAATTGGTTGAAACACCACAGTAGCAAAGATTTGGCACACGTTCAAAATAAATATTCCTATACAAATATTGTAATGGTATAGTGTTGTAGGATGATATCGGACTAGTTGAGGATTGGGCATGTCCAAACAGTGGAATGGTTGTACTTGGTAATTTAGCGTTGTGATAGGAATTTTTGGTCCTCTCTTGAACACGATCAATGATATTCTCAGTTACAGTGGTGTGCTTCTGCCATTGAATACTTTTTGGGAAGTTGGTAACATGATTTGTTAACGAGCATGTTTCTGAAAATAAAACAAAAGAAATTGACTCTTCTGACTTTTGTTGGTTTAATTCCTTAAGGGGGTTTGTTTGTGCGTGCGATCAATTTGTGTGATTGTTAATGACCTGAGGAGGAATTCATTTTTGTCTAGATTAAGCTTTAGCAAGTGCTTATATTGGATTGCACCAAAGTGATTACTACCTCTATGTGGAGCGCTTGATTACATGAGTAGCGCTCTACACCATGTAGGGTGTGTGGTTGGAAGTGGTGCTGTAATAGGCTTTAATATAATCCAAGTTCTGATTGCCGTTGTACGATGTCAAGAGATGGTCAAATAATTTAGCTTGCTGGAACCTGCAGTAGTGGACTAAATTAAAGACCTCTGTTGGACAGCCTAGTCAGTTGGTAATGGGTGGATTATTGCTGTGTACTGGTACACTACTGTTCAATGGACAAGACCCACTGCAGTTTTGTCTTATGTAAAAGTAAAAGTGCCAAGCATAAGGGACTTATTATGCACCCTGTATGAACTATTATTGACTGCCTTACTGCTGAGTGTTCTGGTATTGCTGTGGGCAAGGTGGCGAGGCATTGAGGAGTTTTACACTGGCAGAATGCTGCTTTGGAACCCAGTTTTTTTTTGGGGGGACAGGAGGTTTCCCAGTACACTTTTTTTTTATTGGGATTAGCCTTGTGTTCAAACTCGCAGAAACTTGTCCTGGCTTGATGAGGTGAGTTCTACAAAGTCACTCTAGAGTTGTCAGAATGTTTACTCATGCTTACAGGGAGTGCAGAATTATTAGGCAAGTTGTATTTTTGAGGATTAATTTTATTATTGAACAACAACCATGTTCTCAATGAACCCAAAAAACTCATTAATATCAAAGCTGAATATTTTTGGAAGTAGTTTTTAGTTTGTTTTTAGTTTTAGCTATGTTAGGGGGATATCTGTGTGTGCAGGTGACTATTACTGTGCATAATTATTAGGCAACTTAACAAAAAACAAATATATACCCATTTCAATTATTTATTATTACCAGTGAAACCAATATAACATCTCAACATTCACAAATATACATTTCTGACATTCAAAAACAAAACAAAAACAAATCAGTGACCAATATAGCCACCTTTCTTTGCAAGGACACTCAAAAGCCTGCCATCCATGGATTCTGTCAGTGTTTTGATCTGTTCACCATCAACATTGCGTGCAGCAGAAACCACAGCCTCCCAGACACTGTTCAGAGAGGTGTACTGTTTTCCCTCCTTGTAAATCTCACATTTGATGATGGACCACAGGTTCTCAATGGGGTTCAGATCAGGTGAACAAGGAGGCCATGTCATTAGATTTCCTTCTTTTATACCCTTTCTTGCCAGCCACGCTGTGGAGTACTTGGACGCGTGTGATGGAGCATTGTCCTGCATGAAAATCATGTTTTTCTTGAAGGATGCAGACTTCTTCCTGTACCACTGCTTGAAGAAGGTGTCTACCAGGAACTGGCAGTAGGACTGGGAGTTGAGCTTGACTCCATCCTCAACCCGAAAAGGCCCCACAAGCTCGTCTTTGATGATACCAGCCCAAACCAGTACTCCACCTCCACCTTGCTGGCGTCTGAGTCGGACTGGAGCTCTCTGCCCTTTACCAATCCAGCCACGGGCCCATCCATCTGGCCCATCAAGACTCACTCTCATTTCATCAGTCCATAAAACCTTAGAAAATCAGTCTTGAGATATTTCTTGGCCCAGTCTTGATGTTTCAGCTTGTGTGTCTTGTTCAGTGGTGGTCGTCTTTCAACCTTTCTTACCTTGGCCATGTCTCTGAGTATTGCACACCTTGTGCTTTTGGGCACTCCAGTGATGTTGCAGCTCTGAAATATGGCCAAACTGGTGGCAAGTGGCATCGTGGCAGCTGCACACTTGACTTTTCTCAGTTCATGGGCAGTTATTTTGCACCTTGGTTTTTCCACACGCTTCTTGCGACCCTGTTGACTATTTTGAATGAAACGCTTGATTGTTCGATGATCACGCTTCAGAAGCTTTGCAATTTTAAGAGTGCTGCATCCCTCTGCAAGATATCTCACTATTTTTGACTTTTCTGAGCCTGTCAAGTCCTTCTTTTGACCCATTTTGCCAAAGGAAAGGAAGTTGCCTAATAATTATGCACACCTGATATAGGATGTTGATGTCATTAGACCACACCCCTTCTCATTACAGAGATGCACATCACCTAATATGCTTAATTGGTAGTAGGCTTTCGAGCCTATACAGCTTGGAGTAAGACAACATGCATAAAGAGGATGATGTGGTCAAAATACTCATTTGCCTAATAATTCTGCACTCCCTGTATTAATTGCAGACAAAATACTGTTCACGCTTTCCTCGCCTCAGTTGAATCACTCCATTTATTTAACTAGTTTAGGTCATTTTTGGGCTTTCAAAGTAACTTAACTATGCCCATAATGATTAAATGGGTATTAACCTAGTTGATAGAATGGGAAACAAAAGCAACTGATACATTAAAGGATGATAACACCCAGAATCAAAACATATAGTAAAAATAAAATTGACAAACTTGTGTACATGTCTCGGTCTGAGTTATTTCAAGGCCTTTATGTTAGCAACCGTTCTAAGACAACCTGAAGTAGAGCTGAATCTTTTCAGTGTATTGATGTATGTTGAGACCAGTTTCTTTGGTTGCTTTATCGATTAGTTCAACATTTTTGCAACTTTATTTGTTGAAAGATCCTTATTACAATAATGACCATGATTCAGACCAACTTAACATCCTTACTACACTATAACTGTTGAATACTCTTGATGTGTTTGGGTGACCCTTCTAGTTTATTTCTCCTCTGTAGCTGTTTTGTGTCTTTTTTGGGGAATTGTGATTGCCAAGCAGCAACTCTGATGGTGAAGTGGTGAAAGTGCTATTCTATTGGAATTAGCATGGCAGATTTAAATTAGGATGCTCAATGGCAACACTTTCATTTTTTGCTGCAGATAGAGGAAGAAGGTAAATGGAAGAGTTTTAGTGATATGCACAACCACTGGAATTATATGGCAGGAAAAGACAATGATGAGGCTGGGATGCCCAATTTGTGTGTCAAGAAAAGTCCAGTTATGAATTCACAATGCCAGTAGCTCTAACCCAAGCAAATGTGAGACATAATGGATTGCAAATGCTTGTTTAAGAAGTTGCTAGGATTGGTTTGATTGAAGAGCAACAGTTGTAGATTGTGCAATTGTTGCTGCTGGACTAATTGAGGCAGGCTCGCCCGTTGTTACTGTCTGGAAGCTGTCAGTCTGTTCTGGAAGAAGGAATATTCAGGAAAGGACCATTCACTAAGAGGTGGGGAGACTGCTGGGAGTAAAAACAGAGTACCATGCGAATATGTGGAAGTGGAGAGTAGGGTACAGCTCTTTAATTCGTGCTCTTGGGAAAACAGGTACCAACAGATAAGAATGGCTAGGAGGGTAAAAAGGGTATCCAAGTTTGGAGTGAACATCCAAAGAATGCACCAAGTGTTGAGAATATAAAGTTGGGCAATGTTTATAGCAGTGGGAGAAGGCAAAAGGCAGGTTTAAATAATTTTGTATTTGTTGAGATAAGGTACGTGACAGGGTGAGTTAGTAAACAATTGCTTGCAAAGGATGGTTCCAAGATCACCTTTTTTTTTTTTAGCAGACCAGGATAGTGGGTGAAAGGGAGTGGGAGAGAGTCTTTCAGGGGGATTCAAGTTTCAGTTAGAGAAATAAAGAGACCATCAGGGCGTTTAATGATGAAGGTATGTAGCATAGCACAAACCTAGTCAAAACGCAGGTGTACTGTACAGGGTGAAAGGATACAGTTGACTAGTGATTTGAGAAGTTTGTGGAATGTTACTACATCATGGTGTAATGTTTTTAAGAGGTATGTCTTCAAACATTTCGGGAACTGGGGCCTGGTTGGAGTGTTTCTTGTGGAAGCAGGGCGGAGGCGGTCCTCATGAGGATAGTCTTGTTAAATTTAACCTACACTCCATGAACAGAAACAGATCTTCTGTGGAGAGCAATAAAGTCATCAAAAAACAAATGTTTGAAAAACAGTCATGAATATTAGTTAGAAAGACTTTTAGTGATAAGGAGGGATGACACAATGAAGAGGGAGATCTAAAAGAAGGATGTGATTTAAGGGAAGGAGAAGCCAGCAAGTGACCTCAGGGGCTGGCTACAATATTACATTTAAGGGAGAGAAGGGCAGAATGCATGCACTGGTTATCATGAAGAAGAACTACAGCAATCTGCTGGGGCTCGGGAAAGGCAATGCGTTACTAAATCTGCATTACTCTGGAAGCAAGAAGACAGCACCTAGTGGCTTGAATACTATGTCAAAAAGTTATGTCAGTACCTGGCAGTATGGTGCAGAGGATTATTTCCAAAACTAGGCCCAAACTATGGCTATGACCTCTGGTTAAAGTGTAGAAAAGTATTCCTAAGCCCAATTCCAGTGCTAAGGATCACACTTGGGCAGTTAGTGTGGAAGTAACTTCTCAAGCCAGTATCAGGACTAATGACACCACGGGTGAGTAAGGCCTTCTAAGATTTTGAGTGCATGCTAATTGCTGTGCTTGTGTCAGAAAGTTGAACAGTGAGTTGTTCTCATGGTGTACAAGTCAATTTCCAAACCATTCTCGGCAAATTAGCCAGCACCCGGTGGTATAGCGTACAGGTTTGTTACCAAGACAGAGGGCAGTGCCTGTGTGCATGATGTACAGGATGATTCTCTATCTCTGCCCAGCACTTTAGGCCACAGTTAAGGAACGGTTTACAGAATGATTTCCATGCAATGTCAGCACTAACAACAACAACAGGGAAACGGTGCAAATCTTCCTACTAAAATTCAAAATGCATGCAAATTAGCATGACAGAGCCATTATTTGCAAGAAATTATAGGTACTGTTTGAAAGACAATTCCGGTGATTATGTTAGAACGGTGGACAGCACCTGAAAACACATCATAAAGAACTCCAACTAAGCATACGTCAGAATTACTGATAATACTTTGGACACGACAAGCATGCAGATTACAAAATCTTTACCAGCACACACTGGGATGATAATTAGGTTGACTATTTAACCTATGCCAACAATACAGGCAGTATCAGGGCCCAGGTGTACACCACAAGCAAGAAGAAGGGTGGACACCACAACCGCGATATGGTTATTTACAGTATGTGAAGTAAGTAAATATGTTTACGAAATAATTAATGAAAAAAAATAAAGCTGTGTTGAGCAGGTAGCCTGGGGATTTAAGGCTAGCATTAAACACAGTCAAATTGAAATAATCCCAGCAGTATGGCATTACTGAAAATACATACAACTATCAACAATCTTGCTTCAGGAATATGGGGACTTCTTAGCTGCAACAAGCACTGGCAAAGGCAATGGGTCTGGCTTTAATATGCTAACGCATGCAAACTGCATTTGTGCATGCCTCTTTTAGCAAGCCTTACCAAGTTAAAGCCAGACCTATTAGTTTTGCCAATGTTCGTTTACTTTTAAGCAGCTGGACCGAGTGTCATTAAGCGTACAATTGGGTGTACATGTAAACCATGTGTGTGCCCTTCACACACGATTCCTGACAAACATTTAAAAACGCTTGCTGCAGTGAAAACCACACAAAAAAAATAGGACTGCTTTATATATACACAATATATGAGATGATGAATGTGTAATTAATCAGTAGTCTTTAAAGATCTAAAATAGTGCCTCATGCATTTCAAAGTAGGCACTTCAATGCAAGCAGAATGGTGCATCAAACAACCAACAGCATGGTGAGAATACTCTTTTGGAGAGAGTACGTCCATTCCATGTACATTTTTTAAAAATGGTAAAAGTACAGCTGTGCTGACAGGGCACAACTAAAGAAATGGGGAGACTAAGTGGAAAATGGAGGTAAGCTGTTAATGTTCAACATTTTGTCTTGCACCAATATATAACCGTTTGATAGAGCATTTAGAGGGCTTGCGAAAATACAACGGGACATTTAAGAATGAAGTGGGCAAGTTTATGTTGTACGATGTGCTTATGTTTTTTGTTTTCTTTAATTTTATAAAACAGATATCAGACTGCTTTAAAACAAAAAAACAACCGCCCCGAATGGTTAATGTCAATCTTGAGGTTCCCACATCTAAAAGCGAGGAAGAGAGGAGAAATGGAAGTAAAGAAGAAACGAGGCTTCTCGCCATGATGCATGTTAGCTGAAAGAAATGTAAATGTGTGTGACTGGTTAATCACCAAATGAAAAATCTGCTTGGGAACCAGTATAGACTATTTGCTGAAGCCACTTGAAGCTTCGCGGTGACAAAGATGTATTACTTTTGAGAAATAACAAAGGTGTTGGCAGCCGAGTTCTAGAGTGCATACTTTTAATGGACACTTCCAAAATAACGATTGCACTTTGTACAGTCTGATTGTGTATTATTAAAATATATTTTTTTAAAGTGCTTGTTTTATATTAAACACTAAATCTGTTTGCACACTTTGCAGTAGCCTTATACTGTATGTAATAAAATGTTAAAATAATGATTTACATATGCACAGTGCTTTCTGCACAAGCTAGTATCTCAAAGCACCATAAATGCACAAGTCACCACTCCCCAATGCGCCACCAAGGACTCAGTTCTGAGATGCTTTGGTTACACACACAGACTTCAGCAATTGCCGAATTAACGGGTTGAAATTTCATAGTGTAAAGAGTGCATTTACCACTGATTAGTTGACCTTGAATTTATTTTTAATTTAACGTGTGTGCGCGCGTTATTTTATAAGCCGTTACTGGAATGTAAAAAACAAAAAACGTTACAGAATATTTTATTGTTTTAGCCATTTAGTTGGCTTCATTCCCACACTCACTGAGAACCGGACCTCATGGGATCAGTTTCCATTCTTTTTTAGGCATTTCAACTTTTCAAGACATGTGAAAAATAAAGCTCTCTCAAAATCCACCAGCCATTAAACACTTCATTTAGAATAGAATGGCACTTGAGCTGAACCGCCTGACATTAAAGTCACCGTGGGTTGAGGACAAGGCCATTTTGAAACATTTGACAAGCAATAATCGGAAAAAAGTGGGGTGGTTAAAAAATCCACATATTGGCAGCAACTATAAATAAATACCACTCTAGTTGGATGAGAAATCCAAAATTTGGACAGGAAAGACAGCGATTTCAAGTATTTTGGAGTTTATGATTGGGTATTTCCAGATGCCATGCACACAGTTCCATGTGGCCTTATTTTTTAATGATTTAACTTAAAGGTGAGTGGCATTCAGAATCACAGCGGAGCGCTCCTCTAAGGCATATTTAGTCATCGCCACACCTTTATGTATGGCATACATACCAATAAACGTGATCCAGGAGGGAGACTCCGTTTTTTAAAGGCGAAAATTACCTATTTTCCATTGCCTCGGCTTTAACATAATTCAATGGAGAAAATACATCTCCCTGATTATTTCTCAAAATGGCCTTCTTTCCTGTTCTAAAAGGTTGGTAGGTATGTATGGTGCTTCCAAATTCATTTTAAACTGCGAGACGGGGAACACCTAATATGTTATTAATAATGTAAACAATAAATTTTATTATGTATAGTACAAAATTAGAACATTCAAACATCTACATAAAAACATGAGCAACGAAATAGGGTATGAATGATCCTTTTCACGTTTATAAGAGTTAAACATTACATATAGGTCTCGTTTTTCACGTTTGCATGTTTAGTTGTTTGCAGAGGGCTAACCTAACTAGAGAAACTGCGCACTGAAAGGGAGGAACGGAAGAATGTAGAAGAGCGGGAACCATTACAAGCGATTCAGAATCGTTTACAATTATAGGGATTTTGTATTTTGCTTTTTTTCTTTCTAAGCCAGCCAACAAAGTAAACAACGCTAATATAAAACACCTGCAAAGGTGCCGTCGCACTGAGAGGGAAAATGGCAGTTCCGACTCCACGTTAAAAAAAAAAGTAAACATAAGAAGGCCATACAGAGAAAGCACTTCAGAAAAAACGCAGTTCTGGGATCTGTTGCTTTTGCCTGTTCGTGAAGGGGAGGAGCTCCTTTTCCGACGACAAGGGATACAAACATTCCAAGGGGACCCATGTAATACACAACAGCTCACGCTCCCGCCACCACTGTCATATCCTGGCGTACAAAAACACAGTCTGTAACTATGAGAATAGTTGCAGGCTCTAACGTATCACGCTGGTCTACTGCATTCACAAGCAGCCCAAGTGGCCGTTCTCCCCTCCCGATCGAGCCGTGACACATAAAGACCCTAAGGCTGTGCAAATGTACTGAGAGGAGACAACCCCACCCCCTTCACACTTTGCGAAAAAGAGCCTCGCCCCCACAGAAACTGCCGAAAATGAATAATTAAACACGCTTCCTGTCACAAGTGACGACTGTAGAAGCCCTTTTCTATAGCTTCCAACCTACATGACACCTGGCACGGAGAAGCAAACAATGCAGTCAGATCTATTCAATGTGTGTGAAAGCGGTGCAAGATGGAGGGAGCATCACCTCAGCAGGACCGGACAGGGTACCGTGTCCAGGCACACCGACACCCCCATGCACCGCTCTTTAACGCGCCTCTCGAAGCACAGACCGCGCCAGGCACCCCGCCCCCTCCATTAACAAAAACAACAGTAAGCGCCGTCCAAGCGTCCAGGGCCCGTACAATGGCACTGACATTCCCTCTCGGTGTCACACCCCCGCCCCTCGGCTGCCGTCTCAGTGCTTGGCTCCGATCCAGAAAGCTGGGCTTAGCGCCTCCAGTCTGCGTGCACGATTTTGGCAAAATGATTACTATATGGCTCCGCGGTAGTCACGTGCGAATTTTCATAACAACCTGGATAACTTCCTCCAACCCCAGACACCCGTCCAGTAAGACCTGCCGGGTCTGTTCCGACACTGCGGACTCGGTGCCGCCTGCCCAGGCCTGGCGGTGCAGGAGCGGCTGCATTGCTGGTTTCTGATTACGGGGGGCGTGTGCCACCCCAGAAGGGGCGACCTCGGGGGCTCCCAGGGAGAAGCTACCCGTAGAGATAGATGGTAAACACAGAATTAGGTGGGAGAGGAAGCATACCACACCAAGCCTCTGCTGCTACAGCAGCACAACCCGTGTCACCCTCTGACATCCCCGCTCCGCCAACCCCACAGCAGCCACCGAGCCGCTACTCACCCTGAGCCTGGAGACTCTCGCTCTCGTCCAGCAGCGCGGGCGCCTCCCCCTGCCAGACCCACGCAGCTGGCCTCCGGGACTGACAGCTCCAGGCCTAGGGCGCAGACTGTTTCCACTCCAGTGTCAGCGGCAGCGTTCCTGGGCGGGACCCTCGCTGACTCAGGCCGAGGGCGCATGCGCACGTGCCCTGGCGGTGCCGTTCTCTCGGTTGACTTCATTACACCCCAGAAAATACCCCCGGGGGACTGCAATAGGCTGGTTCATTAAGAGGCGCAAAATTACGCCCCAGGGGTACCAGGAAAAAAAAAAGCAGCCTGGACGTTAGTCAAGTTTTTATTATAGTGTCTGCGACTTTTCTAAAGATATGCCCTTTTCGTTTGAGTTTGTACAAATTTAGTCAACTTAAACCCGTCTGGCGGAGAAACGTTATTATGCTCTTGGTACTACGAGACAATAGAAGAACTGGAATGCTGATCCGTTTTTACAAACTTTGGCAAAGAAAAAAGTTCTGGCTTGTATTTTGACCATGCTTAAAAGTATTAGACAAGCATTAGCAAAGCAACGCAGGAGAACAAGATAACACATGCACTCGACTAAGGGACCTCATGGTTGTGGTTACAAACGCTGCTGCTGTGGCAGTCCTACTGCCATATGAAGACCCTGGCAGTCACAATCGCTATTAGCGCATTGGTACTTAATAAGTAAACTTACAAGGGGACGCGTATAGGTCGATGAACTTTTTGACTCGTTTAGGATGTTCTTACCATGGACCCAGAACAGAAAACACACTGACCAATAATCAATAGTCAATTCAGTAATCAATGGAGTCAGTAAATTTCACACACCACAGCTTTACAGCCATGAATGACCACACCTTTAATTAAAAGTTTAGTAAGTTTATTTCCCTTATATTAACAATACTAAAGTCATGTAGATTAATCTGCAAATCCATTAACGCAATTAATAATATTTGTTAACTGAAAAGACGCAAGAACAATGATCTAATCAAAGCTTGAATCAAAAGGTATTCTAAAGCATCAGCACAAATCATTAGTAAAACCAATTTCAATATTATTACGACATCCATAAAGTTCAGCAAAATAGTTCGTCAACCATTTGTCCCTGCAATTTGTCAGTCGTCATGTGAATAGCTTTAACTAACTCAAATTAGCATCAGCATGTGGGGTTTCGTGCAAAAACAATTTAGAACACAAATGTGGAAAACATCTATCTAAAGAAAACTAAGACAGTGCAGATAGTACCTAGAATGGAAAGGCATAAAAATGCAAATCAGTCACATTGTCATATCTGCTTATTCATGGTGTGGGTCAGCAAGCAGAATCAGTCTTCGTTCTTAGGTCATCAACCGTTCAGCAATAGATCAGGCTCTCGGACAGAGAGTATGAGCTCAATGACAGAATCTCAAGTCTCTTCTTAAGTTAATATTGCATCTCATAATGGGGTAGGATCAATCTAATCTGTCTGTGTTCTCCTCTGTCACGTTGTTATATCAAAGTCACCCAAACTATCCACTAATTTCCAATTGGTCAATTAATCGTACGTTATTACTCTGTCCAATGATTTTCTTATATCATATCTATGAATTCTAATATTTCACACTTCACATGTCGTTGATTGGTCCGCTTTACGATGTTCTCATCATCCGGTTCGTCAGGTATCTAATTTGTTGCATCTTCGTCTCCAGTCAGTGTCTTCATTGTTTGCGTCCTGGGAAAGAATCTCTTGTACGTTTTACACACATTTTGTTACTTTACTAGAGACCTCATCTCCTGTCCATTGGTTCCCATAGAAAGTTTCTGCTAAGCATTTTAACAGGACAATGAGCATTTCACAGTTAGTTCACTCCGTCAGCATTTTTCATTAACCGCTAAGAAATACAGCTTCTGCATGAGGCCTGGCAAATCTAGGCCAAGACACTCGCTAGGGTTGATGGAAGGGGAGGTGGTAATCCGTCAGGGCAGTGCTGCATGCAGCACTGCTATGCGGATTCCGACCTCGTTCTCCACCAGCCTTTCCACAGTGATTTGACCACCATGAAAAGGCTGGCGGAGAACAGGTGCATGGGGCAACGGGGGGGGGCTGCACTGCCCAGGCACTTGGCATGGGCGATGAAGGGCTCCCCCTGCCCAGCACCATCGCAATGTTTCTTAATGCTGAATTCACTAATGATTATTCATATATTCTGAGTGTTGAATTTGTGTAGAAAATGTATTAACTTAGAGAAAAATAGTGCACACATTTGAAGATAATTCCACCAGAGTGGCTGCCACTGTTCACAAAGTGTAGTTATCAATAGCTTATCAATATGAATTGATGAGCATATGTTTGATTAATGTAGTAATATGTCATATGTATTAGCTTTATTAATCATAGGTTTTAACTGAGCAAGGTCTTGGCCTAGCTGCACGACCCCATGTCAAGCTGCATTTCTTAATTGACTTATAAAATGCCTGTCTAAAGAATTAAATTGTGATTTTCCACTGTGCTGACGAAGTGCTCGTAGCTAAAAGTCTTTCTCATGAGAACTGCTTGCTAGGAGATGATGTTCTTGTCGGTGAAACAATGTTGAATGTAATGTGTGTAAGCCTGACCTTCCCAGGAGAAGACAATGGATGCTCCGACTGGGGCATAAGCTGCAACAATATTGATACCTGACAAGCCAAGCGATGAGAACGGAAGAAAAGGAGCCAATCATCGACATGTAAACCATGTGCTAGTAAAAGTGTAGATTTAGGGTTTTATTTTCATTGGACTAAATGCGAACATGCGATTCTTTAACCAATAGGGACATGGGAAGTAGTTTTAGGAAATCTAACTTAGCCAGACTGCACTAAGAGGAGACACCCCATTTTTGCCCATTTTTCTGAGAAGAGACATGCTTATCCTTGTTGTCTAAAGAGACTTTGCTTTTCTGAACTTTGATGCCGAACCTGATGTTTTGCTGACCAGACTGATGTCCTATTGAGGAAGACTGTCACAGCTTGCTGAACCATATTGAGGACAGGTATACCATGTTATTGATTGCTATGTCTATTTGCTTTTGTTTCTAGGTAGCAACTGGTAATTTTGACAGAGCCGTAGCTAGATGTTTTTCCAAATTTGTGTTGACTAAATTCTTTTGCATGAAGTCCATTCATGCGATCCTAATCTGAAGTTAGAGACGGGCCTCACTGATTATGCTCGCTACATGTAATACAAGTTGATGTCTTTTCTTTGCTGAATCTTAAATATATGTTATATTGTTTGCACAGTTATTCTTGCTATTAATTTGTACTGTAATCTTAGAATGTGTAGTGGCTCAAGCTTTGATTAGATTGCAATTCTTTTGTCGATTTGGTCAGCCAGTGTTGTTTCTATATGTTTATAATTTGATTTTGAGACTCACTTACATGACCTTAGCATTGTTAATATAGGGAAGTAAACATTCCAACTTTTACATAAAGGTGTGGTTATTCATGGCCGCAAGGTCACGGTGTGTGGAAATTACTAACTCTTATTGATTATTGATGTAATTGATTTTTACGGTTATTGATATGTATTGGTACAGGGTTCATGGTGGGAAAAACTCAAAGCGCAGTCAAAAGGTCCATCAGCCTATTCGCGTCTCCCTTGTAAGTTTACTTAATAAGGTCTGACGCGCTAATAGAGATGGTAGCAGATTGATAGTTAGTCTCCTTAAGAGCCCGTCATAGAGGCCCAGTACATGGTTTGTCTCCTTAAAACAGTCCAGAGATAGGTGGTAGAGTGTTTGGTCCCAGAGATTTCGGATTTTTCAGATTCAATGATATAAGGTGGAAAGAAAAAGTCCCTAAGTACTTAAAAGGACTCTCCCAGGATCTTGGAGCTAGCCAATGATTGTTTGAGGGTGTTCTCGGCATTCTAGTGACAGTGTAAATGAAGCAGGTATTGCGCTTGCACATCTTATGCGAATCACAGGTGAACTGAGATGTTTGTGAGGGTTTAGGGATCTTGCGTACCCCAAATGAGGTTGTAGAAGGAATGTGCGTACTCCGAAGTGTGAGAGTAGGGAAGTTATTGAACTTCACACGTGTGTGGCGTTTTGTGTTCAAAAATTGTCCACGTGGTTGTTGGTATACGGACCCTGCGTGGTCCAAGACTCCAGAGTATGTTGAAACGTGTTTGAGACACTTGGTTTTTGTTGTAATTTGTCTTGTTTAATAGGTCGATCGGGTGTGTTCGACAAGTCAGAGTGTGAGTCAAAGCGAGTGAAAGAAGTTTTCGACTGAGATCTGGCAAGTTCTATGTGCACCAAGACAGAGTCAATCAGTTGAGAGTGAAATTTGCAGGTCGAATTTTGCTTGCGAATCAGGGAAACTGAGAAAGAAGGAGTAGCTGTTCGAGCGAAATGCCGTCAGTGAAAAATCCGCAAAGTTTCGGAAGCGATTGTGTTACCTTACCTGTAGTAAACTGACAAATTCGGTTTTGATTTTGTTTAGTGCTCGCAATAATTTTGCATTAGTTTTGTGTGAATCTGAGTTTGGGTGGACAAGCCGCAAGACTTTGTCAGCCGCAGTACTTGTGAGTGTGATGTCATTGGAGCCGCGCTGGGATAGGTTGGTTAGTGAGAAGGGTCGCGCACAGATTGGCATCCGTCCGTTAAGCGCAATTGGTGGAGAAGTGGGTGAAGAGAATTCTGGGATTAAAAGTCACTTCTTAATTTGATTTAGAATAAAATAAAGGTCGGGAAATGAAAATTTTCAAACCTCTAAAGAGTGCTTTAAGGGGAGATACATACATTACAATGAGTATAGGGGATATTGCACCGCCAGAAGGTATACCAGCTTATATTGTAATCAAAGAAAAGGGTGCTGCGCCATGCCTTTGGCTGAAGCAATGGTGCAAAGTAACAGAGAAGGATGAGAGTTTAGTGTTTTCTGCCCATAGAACATTTAATTTGAGGATCTTAGAGAATCTGAAGAGAATGCTGTATGATCTGAAACCCCCTCCGAGACCAGCACAATTTGAGGCATTAGTAATCTGTGAGTCAGTAGCCAGACAGCAACAGCAACAGAAGTTTGAGAGGAGGATGAGAAAAGCAGAAAATACACTAGCGGAGGCTAGATGGGACATTGATCAGAGATTTCGGAGAACTGAGACTTTACAGGGAATTAAGCTGTTTCCTGCAATTACACAGGACAACGAGAGAGAAGGAAGGAAAGCCACTAGAAAGACTAACAGAAGCCCTTCAGAGTGGGGAGGCTAGAAAATCTTTGACATTGGAGGAAGAGTCAGACGATGATGGGTTTATTTAGCAGTTTTTGAGAAATCAACCCTCACCATATGAAGCACAAGAGAGTGGTCCGAGCACCAGTGTAAACCCTTTAGGTCCAACTCCGGTTAATGTGACGAGTCCAGTGCAGGTCAATCCTAGCCCAACACAGAGCCCAACGCAGAGCAGTCTTAATGCACCTACTACTCCAGTAGTACGAAATCAGGTGCCACAGTCGAATGTCCCGAGAATTTACCCTGATGTTCCCATTGTGGAAACTGCCACAAACCTAACAGTGCCAACAGGACAGGCTTTTTCAAAACCGATATAGGTTCAGACAGAACCAACTCCACTTTTACTGCCTCAACTGCAGTCACAAGGACTGCCAAAGTACACTCCGCTAACAGGGAAACAGACAGATATGTCTGTACTGATAAGCCAGAATATGGGGACTACACATCTGCAGAATGTGAGTGTCAGACCAAGCCCAGATGCTGTGTCTGTACCAGTCACCATTGGTCCAATTGTACCTTTGTTTGCACAGGAGAATAGCAGTGCAAGTGGACAGGGAGTCCTGAGCCAGAATGCAATGAGGGGAGGACCTAATGAGAATATCCGAGTAGTCTCTCCTATGGGACAGACCTTTGACGGATCAAGATCTTTGCTGGACCTTAGTCCATTCGGAGTTCCTCCGGATACTGTCATAGAGTCGAATGTTAGCCAGAGCCTGAAATTACTGACACCACAGACTCCAAATACAGTTGTACAACAGACACCACAGGCCCAAGCCATCAAGATTTCGTTGCAAGGTTTGACAGCCCAGCAACTGACTGAATGGTTAGACAAGCTGAATACCCCGCAGAGTGCTCCTAAGGGAGAGGGGTACTTGAACTACACAAGACTAGGAATGGAAGTGGGTGAGCTCACTGAAGGGATTGTGGGTGTGAACAGATTAGAGTCCTACACAGAAGCAGAGTTGAGATATCAGTGCCAAAAAAGTATGAGGGAAGTAAGCAATGTACATCAAAAGCTAGCAGACCTGGCAAGTATGGCATAGAAATAGAGAAAACAAAACATATGGAAAGGAGTTCCAAATTAGATTTTGGCGTGAACGACTTTGAGCACATGAGATCTACCCGAGTGAAGGCACATCTTAGGGAGTTACTTCATAATGCCCAGACCTCGAAGGCATTAGACAAATGGTAAGGCAGATGGGTAAAGAAGAGAGATAAAAGGAAAAGGGATTCTGCTGAGCTTTCTGCAAATGTGCAGCAAAGTAAGGATCCGGTAAACATTTTACCAATGAGAGAGATTCCAGGAGGGAATTTTGTTCATGTTCCTTGGAGTAGAGGTGATATTCTGGCCCTCATTACAACCCTGGCAGTAATTGCCGCCGACCGTCATGCTGACAGCCGCCAACATACCGTGGCTGCGGCGGTATTCCGTTAGGGGTATTATGACCCACACAGAGAAATCCGCAACTATACAGACACCCACACAATTCCACCAGCCTAAAGGTCAGTGATAAACTGGTAGTACCAAAACCCACACCGTTATGCCAACAGAAATATGCCCAAAGCATCATGACCCACGAATCACCGCAGCGGTCATTCAACCACAGTAAACCATTGGCGGTACACACCGCCACACTCAAAATATGCACACACTAACAAAACTACACCACATTGGACAATTAAAACTACACACACCTGACACACATACACACACCACACCCACACACCCAATCCAATATAAAACACACAACCACAATACCCACAACCCCTTACAACGAAAAAAAATATTGCCAACTGAGAGAGAGACAAGCCAGGAGCAACCACGGAATCAGAGCCACATAACATCATCACCCATACACCATCCACGCACCTCACAGCACACACCCCAACATATCACCCCACATACCCTCACATATACCACTCACACTACACTCATGGCACCACAAAGACACCCCAGGTTCTCAGAGGAGGAGCTATGGGTCATGGGGAGGAAATCATCAGGGTAGAGCCACAGCTATTCGGATCACTGGTGCAGCAGACGTCCATTGCTAGGAAGATGGAGCTATGGCGGAGAGTCGTGGACAGGGTCAACGCCGTGGAACAGCACCCCAGAACAAGGGATGACATCAGGAAGAGGTGGAACGACCTATGGGGGAAGGTGCGTTCCGTGGAAGCAAGACACCAGGTAGCCGTACAGAGGACTGATGGTGGACCCTCACCTCCTCCCCCACAACTAACAACATGGGAGGAGCAAGTCTTGGCGATCATGCATCCTGAGGGCCTCGCAGGAGTAGCAGGAGGACTGGATTTTATTAAGTCAAATCTTTACTACTATGTCCCCCACCCTACCTGCATGCCATCACAAACTCCTACCCCTACCCTCACCCTCACCCCCATCACTCCACCACCTCACAGATACCCCACTATCACAACCCACGCATCCCAATACCAAGCCCTGCATGCAACACCAATGCATGGACACCCATCACAGACCTGCATTGACACCCATCACCACAGCATGCACACTAGTGACAATCACTTAGCCACACCAATAACATCTCACACAACCCAAAGGTGCCTTGCTAATAAGAACCATAGAGGGAAACATATCCATGCGCAAGATGGCACACGCCAATACAATAACACTGCATTTACATCCCCACAGGACCCCCACCCAATGTCACCGGAGAGGAGGTGCCACCAACATCCAGTCCCCCCCAGAAGAGGCCCACAGTGATGACAGCAGCTCTGCACGCCTGGATCGCGATAACCAACCTAGCCCATCAGGGAACTCTGGACAGTCGGTTACCCTGCCACAGTCCCAACCCACCACAGAGCCTCGCCCCTCAGGAAACACCAGCACAGCACCCACCCAGTGGGCCCATACCTCTGTCCCCAGGACACGCAATCAGCAGTGTTTCCACCACTACAGGGACCCCAGGCAACCCCACAAACTCAAGACAATCAGAGACCCGGGGTCAGTGGGCACATGGTTCAGAGGACAGAGGCACAGGACAACAGGGAAGCTGGGAGGACTGCTGTGCGACAGGGGGAGGACAGGCCCAGAGAACCCACTCTCCACGGGGCACTTGCAGGGATCCTGGGAGCATACCACCATTCCCAGGAGACCATGGGCCAGATACTGTACAAGTTGCAGGAGATCCAGCGGCTGGAGGGGGGACAGTACCTGGGGATCAGGGAGGACCTGAAAGACATCCACACCACCCTGGTCACCATTGCAGGGTGCTGGCAGACATGACCAACACCATGAGGGAGGCAGTGGCCCCTGACACTAGCCACACCGATCAACAGGCCACCACCTCCGCCGGCACTAAGGGACAGGAGGACCCGCCACAGGTCCAACAGGCCACCAGCACCCCTCCCCCTGCAGAAGGAGAACAACCCCGCAAACCGTCCCTGCGATCCAGGCAGAAGCCAGAGAACATTGCCAAGAGCCCCACCAGGAAATAAGACTCTCCTGATTGTCACCCTTGTGTCCCACTCTGTCACCCTGTCCACCTTCAACTGCCATTGCTCCCCTTCCTATGCCCCCTTGGACAATGCACCTGTGATACAAATAGACTGGACTCTATCCCGGACTTTCCTCCATCAGCAACCCAGCCCATTGCAATACCCCCTCCACTTATTAGCACATAAATAAACACCCTTGGAACAAATACAAGAATGGAGTCTGTCAATTGATTGAAATATGTATTAGTTTAACAAGCTGTAAACATTGCAATTCAAATGTACAGTTATATATACATAGGTATGATCTGTAGTGGGCAGCAGTAAACACACCAGGAGCCAGAGTGGGGCATAGAGATATGAAAATAGAGATGCCAAAGGGTATACAGTAAGTGGCCATAGACATAGGGAAATCAGGCTGCCATGTTCAATGTCTAACACAAAACTGCAATGGAAAGTGAAGTTAGTGTCTTACCTGTGTGACACTGGAAGTACAGTTGAATGAGTGAACTTCTGTTGTCAACATCTTCTTCCTCTGCCTCCTCTTCCTCACTGTCCACAGGCTCCACCACTGCCACAAGACCATCTCCAGGCTCATCCTCCTGCAGAAAAGGAACCTGGCATCTCAAAGACAGGTTGTTGAACATGCAACGATGATCTGGCACACCTTCTTGGGTGAGTAGTACAGGGATCCACCTGTCAGATGGAGGCACCGGAATCTGGCCTTCAGGAGGCCAAAGGTTCTCTCAATTCTCCTCCTTGATCGCCCATGTGCCTCATTGTAACATTCCTCTACCTTTGTCTTGGCATTTCGCACTGGGGTCAGTAGCCATGAGAGGCTGGGGTAACCAGAGTCACCTGCAAATATCGAGGGATACCTGTTAGCCACACACTCACCCTTAGGGCCAAACCCACACCCATGTACCTACATCAACTGGGTGGGGATCATGGGCTCACCTATTAGCCACACCCGGTGCCTCTGGAGTTGAGACATTACATATGGAATGCTGCTATTCCTCAAGATAAAGGCATCATGCACAGAGCCAGGATACTTGGCATTCACACAGGAGATGTACTGGTCAGCCAAACACACCATCTGCACAATCAGAGAGTGAAAGCTTTTTCTATTCCTGAACACCTCTTCATTCCTCCGGGGTAATGGGGAACAAATGCTATATGTGTAACATCAAAGGCACCAATGATTTTGGGGATATGTCCCAGGGCATAAATGTCAGCCTTCACTGTGGCCAAATCCTCCACCTGGGGGAATATGATGTAGCTGCGCATGTGTTTCAGCAGGGCAGACAACACTCTGGTCAACACGTTGGAGAACATTGGCTGAGACATCCCTGATGCCATGGCCACTGTTGCTTGGAAGGAACCTCTTACCAGGAAATAGAGCACTGACAGGACCTGCACAAGAGGGGGGATACCTGTTGGCTGGCGGACGGCTGAAATCAGGTCTGACTCCAATTGGGCACACAGTTCTTAGATTGTGGCCCTATCAAGTCTGTAGGTAAGGATAATGTGTCTGTCCTCCATTGTTGCCAGGTCCACCAGGGGTCTGTACACGGGGGGATGTCTCCATCTCCTATTCATCCTCAGCGGTTGAACTCTAGAGTGGAAAACGGTGAGCAGAGGGTCATATTCACACATATGTGAAATTTAAAATGCATTTTTTCCTTTACAGAAACAGTATGTGAATTCGAGGGTCAGTTGATCTGCTAATGCCTGCTGTGACACAGTTAGGTGCCATGGCCTGCGCCCCCCTGAAATGGCGGCTGCCTGACCTGTGAGGAGAGGCAAGTGGAAATGAGGTAATTCCGCTGGTGTTGTGTGCCGTTGCGGTCTGCTGTCAACGACCGCAGCGCAAATTCGCACTGGTTATCATTGTGCCCTATGGGTTCCAAGAGCCACTGGCGATGTACGCTGGTGGTGACGGTACGCACCGCTGCGGACGTGACCGCCATTTTCTATCTGTTCACTCACTTGCTACCTGACCTTCAACAGGAGAGGACCTACACTGCAAGTGCTGCAGTGACCTGTGTCTGGAAGCGACAATGGCTCGAGTGTCTTGGGAAAGGGCCCCCCCCTTCACTTCGGAGGAGTTGGAGAGACTGGTGGATGGGGTCCTACCCCAGTACACTTTACTCTATGGTCCTCCAGAAAAGCAGGTGAGTACACTGTGAGCATGATGCGTGGACCATTAATGCATGGATTGCTGTGTGTGTTAGCCTGGTGTAGGGGGGGGCTGAGGGGTCCTGGCCAAAGTTCTGCATGTCTGGTGGTCAATGTCTGTGCGTAAGGGGATGGGAGGGATATTGTGGGCCATGAGTGTAACAGTCCGGATGGTATGACTAATCCCTTTTTTCTATGCATATTTTCCTGCAGGACAGCGCCCATCAGAAAAAGGGTATTTGGCTTGCCATCGCCAAAGAGGTGCGGACCCTGGGGGACTTTGACAGGCGGAGCACCCACTGCCGCAAACGGTGGGAGGACCTGCGCCGCTGGGCAAGGAAGATGGCGGAAGCCCAGATGGGGCTGGCCTCCCAATGAGGAAGGGGTGCCCATCGTACCCTGACCCCACTGATGTTCCGCATCCTGGCGGTGACCTATCCAGAGTTGGATGGGCGCTTGAAGGCATCACAGTAGCCACAAGGGGGTGAATACAGATTCAGAATCATGACTTTGCACGCGTTAAGGTTTTACCTGGGTGGGGGATGTGGGCTGTGGGTGCCCCTAGACCAGGGCGAACTGGCAGGGTAGGTCCCTTCTTGGGCAGGCTCTGAAACACTCCAAACCCAATAGTGTTAGTGGGCATCTACTACTGGGCAGGGTCCTGTTGGTTTCAGGTATGCAGCTAATGGCGTTAGGCAATGTACCCCATGGGCTGGTAGTGCATGGCTTAGTGCATAGGGCTGATCCCTTTGTGTTGTGTACTCCAACGGTAGTGTTGTTGCTGGCATTGACCAAGTGTATCCTCTGTCTCTCCCCCCTTTTTGATTTGTCACCCTGTCCTTGTGTGTATTAGCATCATCTGGTGGAGGAGCAGAGGCACCGGCGACGGAGGGAGCTGCATCCTACATGGGCCTGGAGGCCGAATCCACAGACGGTGAGGGCACCAGTGGGACGGAGGGTGAGGGGAGCACCACAACGGAGACAGGAGGGGACACTACCAACAGCGACTCCTCCTCCGATGGAAGCTCCCTGGTGGTGGCGGACACCTCTGTGCCCACCCCAACAACAGGTACAGCCGCCACCCTCCGTACCAGCACAGCACAGCACTCCCAGCAGCCCCTCAGTGTGTTTCCCGTGCCCACTCACCCAGGAGGGTGGTCATCCCCTTCGCCCCAGGCACCACATGCCCTGCCCCAGTCAGCCTTGCTGCCCTCAGTGAGGAGGCTATTGACCTCCTGAGATCCCTCACTGTTGGGTAGTCAACCATACTGAATGCCATTCAGGGTGTTGAAAGGCATTTGCAACAAATGCATACCTGGAGGGCAGTCACTCCGGTGTGGCGGCCCAACAGAGAGCATTTCAGGCTCTGGCCTCCGCACTGATGGCAGCCATTGTCCCTGTCTCCAGCCTCCCCCCTCCAACGTCCTCTACCCAGTCCCAATCCCCTCAACCTCAACCTATCCCAAGCACACCCTCAGAGAAGCAATCTCCCAAATAAACACACAGAAGTGGCTCAGGCAAACACAAGCACCACACTTCATCTCACAGGCACTCAAACAAGCACCATCCCCATGCAGACACACCAACATCCACTGTCTCCACTGTGTCCCCCTCCTCCTCCTCCTCCACCTCCCTCCCAGTAGCGTCTCCACTCACACCTACACGCACTACATCCTCATCCACTACCTCCAGCACGCCTATCACTACACACCCCTCACTAGCAGTCACCACCCCCACATCCATGCACACGTTCCCCGTGTCCTCGCCCACTGTGTCTGTGAGCTCTCCTCCCAAAGTACACATACTCAAGCACACACCCACCCAACAGCCATCCACCTCACAACAGCATCCAGCTCATGCACCTGTACCCAAACACAGCAGACTGACACCTCCTACAAGCACTCCCTCTTCCTCCACTCCCACACCTTCACCCTCTTCCCACCCCAATGTCCCTAAGAAGCTTTTCCTCGCCACCATTGACATCTTCCCTACCACTCCCCGCCCTCGTCCTTCACCTTGGGCCAGGGTGGCCAGAACCCAGCCCAGCACCTCAGCCACCGAGTCCACGTCTGCTGTGGTTTCTGCAGCTGTGAGAGGCTCCAAGGAGGCACCCGTCAGCCCAGCCAGTGTGCCACCAACACCTGCCAAGGCCAATAAGGTTCCGCACCTGGCAAGGGCAAGGAGACAGCATCCAGCAAGGAGAAGGAGGCACAACCAGCCAGCTGGCAGAAGCAAGGAGGCACCACCATCTGCCAGGGGCAGGAAGGGGCACAGAACACGAGCCAGAGCACTTTAGCCTTCCGAGGCTGCAGGTGAAGGCCTGGAGGGTACCACCACAACCGCCAGCACCGCCACCTGCACTGCGGCCAGCACCGCCACCTGCACTGCCGCAAGCACCGCCACCTGCACTGCCGCAAGCAGCACCACTGCCAGCAGCAGCAGCCTCAGTGGGCAGCCCTCTGAGGCTGCAGGTGAAGGCCTGGAGGCTACCACCACAACCGCCACCTACAGTGCGGCCAGCACCGCCACCTGCACCGCCGCAAGCAGCACCACTGCCAGCAGCAGCAGCCCCAGTGGGCAGCCATCCGAGGCCTGAAGGCTACCACCACTGCCAGCACCGCCACCAGCAGCGCAACTGCGATTCAAAGAGCAGCAGTCACTGCCGGAGAGCAGTGTGTAGTGGTGACTACATGGTCTGCAGTGCGTCCTGGCCCCTGCAAAAGCTGTCGTTGTGACACCCAAGTGAGAGACTGTGACCTTGCACTCCAAACATCTGCATCACAGGGTACTAAGCCCCCTCCAGAACCAGTGGAAGAAGGCATCCACTCAGCCCCTCCTTACCAGGATGAAGCACACTGGGCTCAAAGCCCCCTCCAGAACCAGTGGAAGAAGGCATCCACTTATACCCTCCTTGCCAGGATGAAGCACACTGGGCACAAAGCCCCCTCCAGAACCAGTGTAAGAAGGCATCCACTCAGCCCCTCCTTGCCAGGATGAAGCACACTGGGCACAAAGCCCCCTCCAGAACTAGTGGAAGAAGCTATACACTAGAGAGACTGTGGCCCTGCACTCCCCAGGAGCAAGCAGTGGGCAAACCACCCACTTGAGAGACTGTGGCCCTGCACTCCCCAGGAGCAAGCAGTGGGCAAACCACCCACTTGAGAGACTGTGGCCTTGCACTCCCCAGGACCAAGCAGTGGACATGGAGCCCCCTCCAGGAGCAGTGGCGTTGTACCATCTTCCTGCTGAGGTGCCCCCCAATTCCCTGCTGTCTACCCTGAGGTGCTTGTGTGTTTTCGAGCTGATGCCCCTGCAGTGTTCTCTCCGTATTGAGGCAGGAGTCAAGTGTGGGCTTGGCCTATGTGTTTTGGCCCAGTGGGCCACAGACATTTTTGAGTGGGCATTGTCCTGCATTTTGTATATATTGTATATATTGTAAATACTGTTTTTGATTTATGACCGTATTTCTAAGTATTTCTAATACAAGACTCATTTGACTCCATTTATTTTGTCCTTGCGTTATTCCTGAGGGTTCTGAGGTGTATATGTAATGTTGTTACATGTGTTTGTGTGTATGGTGTTGAGGGTGAGGGTGGGGGTGTTATGTGTTGCGTGTGTGTGTCACTCTCTTTTTCCTCCCCCCCCCTTGTGTGCTAGATGCAGTACTCACTGTGGTCGTCACCACCGGCGTTGGTGCTCCTGGTGCAGGGTTCTGCGAAGTCGGTCATGGAGAGCCGGGTCCATGCCAGATTTTTTGCATATCCATATTTAGAAAAAAGATGTTTCAGAAATCTACATTTTTCTAAATGTGGCTATGCTAAAACTCTGGCATGGACACGGCTATCCAGGACTGACTTTGCACTGGTGTATGAGAAGATACACCAGCATGGGGAAGACCTGTAGCTCGGGCTCCGTGGCGTCCTGGTTCTTCCTTGAGTGTTGAGAGGTGAGTCGTTTCCCTTCAGAACACTGTTTCCGCCGTACTTTTGATGGCGTTGGTACCGCCCCGGAAAAGCTGGCAGATGGGCGGCTTGTAATGCTATGGGCGGTACATTGTCTTCCGCCTGACTGTCGGCGGTTACTGCCGCGGTGTTTGTTGCTACTGCCATGGCGGTCAGAGTGTTAAGGTGGCTGAATGTGTTGTCAGTTTCCGCCACGGTCATGATTCCATTTTTTTTTACTGCCGACCTGTTGGCGGTGTTACCGCCGCTTTAACACCGACCGCCAGGGTTGTAATGAGGGCCTCTGTCTTTTACAAATGACTACCCAAGATTGAGAGAGAAGCCAGTAGAATGCTACCAGCAGACAGACAGGTTGCTGAAACTGGCAAAATGCCTGTAGGAGGACTTGAACACTCTATTAGAGATAGTAGTTCCAGCTGATTTGTGGATAGAGTGTAAGAAGAGCATAGATTGGCCGACAAAAGAACCAGAGAGAGATCAGGTTACAGGTGCACCATCTCCTGAGATAATGAAATATTATTACAAAGTGATTGAATTCCTGAAGATGAGAATTTCGCCCAAAAACACTGACTGGCAGGAGGCAAAGGAGTCAATGCATGCGTATTATGAGAGATTGTTGCAGCCATTCAAGCGTTACAGTCGTACAGAGAAAATTGAGCCATTTTGTATTCAGATTTTTGGAAGGACTGAGACCCGAAATTAGCCAGATGATTGATAGTCATTTTATTTGCTGGCAAGCAAAGCCGATTGATGAGGTGTTGCAGTATGCAACGTACTATAGTGACGAGATTGAGTTGAAGCAGAGAAAGCTGAAAGAAAAGGTGATGGTGATGCAGATTAAAGTGGCACAAACAGGCATGCAGGGAACATTTCCACAGCAGCAGCAGGGAAACGTGGTATTTCAGAATCAGGTGCGAGGTAGAGGTCACTGAAGAATTGGTAATGGAAGCCGTGGTCCCGATTTGGGTACTGTAGTGGTTCTGAATGATGTGCAGGGAATGAAGAAATTGTTACCTTGTCAGGTTTGCGGAGCGGTCGTACATTGGAAGCAGGAGTGTCCGTTGATGGTGCAGGAGGGTTCTGTTAAGCAAACAGGTGACATCAATTTGTTCCAAAGCATGAGAGGACCGAGAATGAGAGGTCATAATCCGAATTTTCATAACAATGTGAATCAAATGCTAAATTTCCAACCCATGCATCAGGTGCAAATGCCACGTGTACAAATGAAACAGCTGCACTGCAGCCAATGCAACAGCAGGTTCCAATGGTACCTAGACAGCAAATTCAAATACCTCCAGCCCCAATGGAACAGCAACAGGTGAAGCTTCTTCAACAGGTCACAAGTTTAACCAGAGTAATAACACAGTACACCAATTCCCGTTACACAGTGAGAACAGAATAAATAATGATTGAATATGAGCAAGAGTTTGGATGGGGAGGAATTTGTGCTTGCAGCTTACTTAGAAATAGGTCAGAAAGGCCCCTATGTGAAGGGAAAAAGTGATCGGTCACAGAGTTTCATTTCTGGTGGACAGAGCAGCTATACGCTCTACAGTGAGAACTGCAGAAGTTCCAAATTTGCCCCTTTCAGGAAAGACAGTCCTGATTGTAGGAGTAGCGAATCAGTATTTGACCAACCCAATTACAGAACCAGTTCAGGTTAAAATTGGCAACTTTCAAGGATTACACACATTTGTAATCTGTGATTCAAGTCCGGTATCCCTATTGGGAAGAGACTTGCTGTATAAAACCAGGTGCTCGATTACTTGTTCAAATGATGGAATCGAGATACAGACGAATAGTGATGATGAGGATGACTCAGCTCCAGAGACCGAGTGTGGGACAATAAATGAGGAGTACCCACTGATTGATTTCTTTCCAGTGTTCAGAGTGGAGGAGCTTCCTCCTGATTTACAGGGAACAGTTGAAGAAAAGGTGTGGGATCTGACAAGGAAAAAGTTTGGTCTGATAAAGGGAGTTCAGCCAGTTAAGGTTCCTGTAAAACCGAATGCAATTTTTCCTCAGATTCCCCAGTACCACACGCCACGGGATATCCTTATAAAGGTTGCTCAAATAATTGCAGAATTCTTGGACCAAGGTGTCTTGAAGGAAGTGTTGAGCAGCCCATGTAATTCACCGATAATGGGATTGAAAAAGCCCTGTGGGAAAGTTTGAGTTGTCCAGGATTTAAGAAAAATAAATGACATTGTGATCAAATGTTTCCCCGTGGTGCCAAATCAAGCTGTGATAATGTTTCAGATTCCATGTGATGCTGAATGGTCCACTGTCATAGACTTGTCACAAGCCTTCTTTTCTGTGACTCTTCATGAGGATAGCCAATTTCTTTTTTGTTTAAAATTTTTGGATTGTGTTTACTGTTGGTGTAGAATTCCTCAAAAGTTTTCAGAGTCACCTTCCATATTCAATCAGATCTTGAAAAATAATTTGGAGTTGTTGGAATTGCTTTTCCAATCAACATTGGTACAGTACATTGACGATTTGCTGATTGCATCCAAAATGAGGGAAGAGTGTGAATATGACACGATTGCCTTACTGAACCATTTGGGAAAAATGGTCACAAAGTATCTCCACTTAAACTGCAATACTGTCAGAAAGAGGTGAAAAACTTGGGTCACCAGATTGAGAAGGGATCACGGAGAAAGGGTCACAATCATATTGCAGATGAGTCCCCCAGATACACAGAGAGATGTCAGGATATTTTTAGGGATGGTAGGCTACTGTCGCCAATGGATTCCCAATTTTTCAGTCATTTACAAGCCCTTACAGAAGCTGACCCACAAAGAGGTTACCGATCCCCTAGTGTTAGATCAGGCTTGCATGAAAGCATTTACTGATTCGAGAGAGAGTCTGTGCAAAGCTCCGGCTTTGGGTATGCCTGACTACACAAAGTCTTTCACATTGTTTTGTCATGAGCATGTTCTTTGTCTGTCTTGATGTAGGTCCATGGAGGTGTAAACCGCCCAGTAGCATATTTTTCAGCTACTTTCGACCCAGTTGCAGCAGCTTTACCAGGCTGTCTGCATGCAGTTGCAGCGGTTGGACAGAGCCTCACACAGTCTCCCTTGTAATTTTACTTAATAAGGCCTGATGCGCTATCATGTTCACTGTCCGCTGTGCAGACAATGAACATTGCGAAGGTGCCTGTGCACCCTGCAGGCAACAGCATTGCAGCAGGCTCTATTTCGAGCTGGAGACAATGCGGTCACCTGTTTCCCGATAGGCTGACGAGCTGAAACCTCAGTTTCGGCCTGTCAGCCTTTTGGGAAACACACAATAGGTCCGGCGGTGTGGTTGCCACTACAGCGGCAGCCACTCTGTCTGGAGTTTGGCGGGTGGGCTATCCCGTCCGCCAAACTCAAAATGAAACCCTATGTGCTTAAACACAAAAAGAAACAAGCATTGGCAAAGCCAACAGGTTTCGTGTATGTGGAAGCTTTTTATAACTGTACAATTTTGGGTGACAAATTCATACGTGCCAAAAGACCTGATTCAGATAAGAGACGCCTGATTTTTTTAAGCAAATACATTTGTTTATTTTGGCTGTCTCCCTCAAACCTGAAATTCCCTCTACTTGAATAGAAGTAAATGGGGGAGATACATTATTCAGTTTTTTTCATCTTTATCTTTACTCTTGTAAAATGCTGGCATGTATGCAGATTTTGTTTGGATACTAATGACTTTTAGGCTGAATACAATTGTAACCGAAACATTATTAATGTTGCACTTGAAGCTATTTTATTTAGAGGTTTAGAAAAGTGTTTATTAATGTAGTTCAGTTGTGCCACACTTTCATGAGGCACTATTTTATTAAACTGGATGTTATTACTGATGTTCTGTTCAAAGTGCTCCTGCTCATTCCCCCTCCCAATCACTGTGGTCCTGTGTGTGATCTCTTCCGAGGGAGCAGATTTTATATTAAACAAAATAAAGCATTTAATAGTAACAAGCAGCACTTGCCGTGACATACCACTTTTTTTAAGCAACACTGGCCAAAGTACATAACGAAAAATATGGGAACTGTGATCTTGAGTGCAATGTGGGCACGGCCACCAAGTGTGGTCTGGGGTCAGAGACGTGGCTCAAAGAACTAAATATTGTGTAAATATTTTCTTAGTCTTTGACCTACTGGTAACTGCATCTAAATCTAATGCAGTCACCTCAAATGAAAAATAAATGCAACTTAAATTCATCTGTGGGAAATGCATTTTTTCTGGCAGAACAGTTTGGTTAATGTGATTACTTCAGATATCTACAGGTGTATATGGAAGGTCATTGATTTGAATCCTGGTTGGTTTCCTGGGAAAATAGTGATGTATTTTTATAGTGCTAAAAATTACAAGCCTGTGACAGAAAGTATTGTGAATAAGTAAGTCATTAGTTTAAAAAATGTATTTCGCATACTATAAAATAGATTGAACAAGGTGTAAATGAGCTGTGTCAAATTGTGCAAAAATATTTTGTTTAAATGTTTACGGTGCTTTTAAAAGTTATAGTTTTAGTAATGTGCTATTTGTAGTTAGTGCAAAATCCTTTTTTTAATGGGTTTTCTTAAAGAAAACAAATTCCAGATGCTATCAGTCAGTTAACCCTATACTGGCTCACAATCAGCCTTCAGATTTACTAATTGGCCGATTGCACACATTTATATTTCTTTCAGGTGGCAGGGACTCATTCTCTCACTTCGCGGGAAAAGAGATCCCTTTTCAACTTGCAGCAGCTCAGGCATTCAGGAAACTGTTTTTTTATTTTTATTTAAAGTATGGAAACTGTTTTGTTTAAACTGATAAAGCTTGGGAACGTTGTTTCGCTGCTCACTTCAACCTCTGGCAAGTAACAATGGAAGGAGGTGGTCAGAGAAACAGGGTAAGCAACTGCGGGGCAGGTAACAGCAGGGGAAAGGATTCATGGGCGATGTGGAAAGCAAGGACAAGGGGACAGAGGGCAATGGGGTTTGCGGAACAACTGAAGCAAAAACATAGGAGGGAGGAGAGAGAGACAGGGCACGTAATGAGAACAAAGCACCAATTCTGGAGGAGGACTGGGCAAGCAATGACAGGGTGAGTGGGAGCGCAGAACAGGTAAAGCAACACCACAGGAGGTGGATGGGGCAAGCAATGACAGCAGGGCAACAACGTGAGAGTGGGATGATGAGATGGAACACATGTGCTCTTATGGAGTTGTGTTAGTTAAATGAAAAAAGTACTTTCAGATTCACGTGAGCAGTGGAAGGACACTGACCGCCGACGGCTAGCAGTACACTTGGGCCATGCTCCACAGAAGGGACAAACAAACAGAGAAAATAAAACTGGCAGATACCGACCAATGAGTAGCAAGGAAATTAAAACGATGATGTAGACACAATGGTAGGTAATGGGTGGGCTCTAAGCGCCTTATATGTAAACAAAATGTCCTAAAAGTGACAGCGCATGCGCTATCTCAGACAAGACCTAAAAAGTATTTCCTCAAATGTCAACAGTGAAAGTGTACAGATCAGTCAATGAAAAGGATGGTAAGAAAGGCTATGCTCCAAAGGAGGGACAAACACAAGAAAATCAATTTATGGAATTAGAAGGAAGCAAATGAGAATGTAAAATTTCCCGGCTACTGTAAAGAAAAGTTTTGATTCTTTTAAGGATACTGAGATGAGGACTATCCATCAGCTTTCTTCACTTTTCCTAATTAGCAGCAGTTCTCAAATTTACTTTTCTAATAATGAATTACATTTCCCAAGAATAGGAGGAAAAAGACACACAAACTCAATACACCAGTCATCTTAGTCCATGGTCAACAAAAGGTTGTATGACAGAATGTCGTTCACAACAATATTAACTGACATGAACACTGTAAAAAATATTGTTTAGAAAAATTGCACATGACTACACTTCTAATCCAAAGTAGAAAAATACTGTTATAAATATCGCTGTAAAGAGTATTGTTAAAATAAAAGCAAAATATAGTTTTTAAATAAATACTGACTTGTAAGTAATATATTTAAAATATAAACGTAATAACATTATAGCATAAAATAAATATTAAAGTTAAACAATATACATACATATATATATTTATATATGTATAAATATACACATAATAGCAATAAAAAAATACAACTTTTTTTAAAATCATTACATTTGAAATATATACAATAACAAAATGTTAAAATAAATATGGCTAAATAAAATATCAATAGTATTGAAAACATACTTTAAATTAAAACGTTAAATCATTCAAAATATATGTGTACATGTATATATTTTGAAACAATTTAAAAATGAAATAAAGTATGCATTCAAGCACATTTGAAAGAAAACGACTTGAATAGTAGTAATCTAATAAATAAATAATATAAAAAATAAATACAAATGAATGAAATTTGTTAAATTATAACATTAATATCAAAAGACATTTTAAAACATCATAAACCATTTAAAAACAACATCAACAACAATAATTAATATAAATTATACTAACAAATTAAAAACAGAAAAATATATTTAGTTTAAATAAATTCCCACCCTAGTATTCGCTTGGAACCCGCAGAGTGGACTCCTCTTGCAGGACCTCATTCCTGATGTAGTGACGGGCCTCCCCTGCTACACAGCATCTGACAGCACGCTCCTTCTGGAGTCAACGGGGAATCAGTCATGGTATCTTGTACCTGATCAAGGCCCCTCTGTCTCTCTCAAGGCCTCCAACGCCCCACCAGCAACGGAAGCCTAACCTGTGGGCTCAGTGCACCCTGCTTCTTCCCCATGTTCTCCATGCAATCCATCAACTCAGGCACTGGAACTGCACCCCTAAAGACTATCCCATGAGGTACTGGGTGAATAAGAGGGTACATCGGGTGCTGAGGGTGGCGGCTGCAGCAATCACTATCCAGCACCAACACAATTGCTGGTCGCGCCTCTGAGGACCCAGAAGCCTTCACCAGCAGGCCTTGTCGGCCCCATCCAACTCTCAAAACTACAGGCCATCTAACCACTGAAGTGTGACCTTTTCATGTAGACTGGAGTGGAGCAGACCGCCATTCCCCTGTGACTGATAGTACAAAATCTGCACTGCAAGAAAGCCAGGATCAAGGGGGGTCACCGTGGAAGCACGCCTCGATGACCTGATATAGCTGCAGTCGTCAGGCACCCAGTAAAGCCTTCAGGGTACGCAGATCGAGAACACTGTAATTCCATCATTTGGCTACAACTGGCAGTAAGATGCACAGTGAATTCACAGTAACTGCAGACACATATGGCTGGAAACCCTGCACACCCAGTTGAAAGAGGCCCCTCAAATGTACCACTGCACCAACTGGATCTTAAGATCCCTCTTACTGTTGTACAGCCCTAGACTTTAAATGCCTTCACAAGTGCTCTGCCTTCAACTGGTTGAATTCACTGGCCCTGTGATCTGCTGCCCCCTCCCATCCACTAGAACGAGAAGAAATTTGCAACTAAGTCCAACTTGGCGAACTGTACGAGAAATAGCCACAGGCTGTGCACAAGCAGCAACGGCCTCTAACACAGCGAAGGAAGCTATCATTTCCCATTTACAAGCCTGAAGCAGGAACCCCTGCAGCTGGCTCCTGATAACCCATAGCAAGTTCACAGGTTTCTACTGTCTCCGACCTCCTACATCATATGCATGACGCTCAACGGGAACTCTGGGATGTTGCCGCTTCTCAACGTAAGGCTTACGCCCCGGTGCTAGAAATACCAACCAAGACTTTACGTTTGCATAACTTTGCTGAAATCTCCCATTCCTTCCCACCCTTGTGGTGGGTCCACACCCAACTTCATGGGACAACCTCTAATGGGAATGACACCCCAACAAGGCCTGGCTCTTCCCCCCGCCAGGCCTTTGATGAAAACCCCAACTGTGTCTGGCCCTGTTGGCCATGTTGTAACCCCTTTACCCTCTCCTCATATAGGCATATCTGCTCCTCGCCATTTCTCTCACAGGTATACACTCCTCACACTGCTTTTTATCAGGCATTCAGTTAGAGGGGCACACATTTCCATTCCATTTATGCACCCACAGCTGACATTTGAGACTTGCAATGGAGGTTAACCCCCCCCTACCAAACGTATCTTCCTCAACGTCACAGGGCTGAACTCCCCCAACAAAAGATGACAGGTGTGGCGCTAATTGCTTCTTCTAGACCCAGATGTAATTTTCCCACAAGAGACCCACCTAACACAAGGGGATTGTCATTGCATGACACATCCCAGATGCCCTCACCAATATTGGGCTTCTTCCCCCACCAAAACACTAGAGGTTGCCATACTCCTTAAAAGGGACTTTTCTGCAAATATGCTCAAAGTCACCAGAGACCTGGAGGGCAGATTCCCTGAGGTGACAATTGCAAAAGGCAAATTCACAATTACTTTTTTGAACTTCTATGCCCTGAATCAGTCACAAGAGAGCTTCCTTAAAAAAGTCCTATGAGATCAACTTAAATACACCCATGGCGAACTTATTGTAGGAGAAGATTATAAGCTTGTCTGGGACCCTTCCTTAGACCGACGCACAGCACACTTTCAGGGCACTGGCACCATGTTGGCCTCACAACTCAGAAAGGAGATAAGCGATGCTGGCCTAGTGGGCACATGGAGTTATCTACGACCTGGAGTCAGGGACTATTCATTTTACTCTCACGTACACCTCTCCTACTCATACATTGACTACATGTTCGTGTCCCACTCCCTCCTCAAAGCCCTACCAACTGCACATATCTCAGATATCTCTATATCTGACCATGCACACATAGAACTTACCAGGACACCATGTTCTGGACACTCCTATACCATCCCACGCTGGCGCTTACCCCTAACTTCTCTGGGACCCCGTAGACAGAGCTGCCATTGCAGACGCTATCACTGATTACTTTACACTCAATGCTTTCCCCAATATCCCTGCCTCACACTCTATGGGATGGCTTCAGGGCTACCATCCAGGGCACTACCTCTACTATAGCAATTGCTAGGGTTCAGGAGGCCCACCTCATTCAGAACAACCTCAGAGGGGACATTCATTCACTCAAGCAAGCTTATGAGGCCAGTTCCACAAGATAGCCCTTTGACAGGGACAGCTTTGTGTGCTCAGCACCAACAAAGCTAAGCGCTCCCTACTTACTCTTAAACAGAAATTCTACAATGGCATCCTTCTAGCGTGTAGACTAAGATACCAGCAAGCTAAATCCCATATATCTAAGATCTGCACTCAGGAAGACTGCTGGGCCTATAAACTTATGACACAGTGGTACTACACCCCGGCCCGCTTACATACTATCTACCCTGCACTGCCTCCCAAATGTTAGCAATGCAGCACAGCCCCAGGAGACTTCCAACATATATGGGTTCCATGTCCGCACATAAACATATTCTGGAAGGAAGTCCTCAGCCATATAAAAGATACACTAGGGTACCCTATCCCCATGGACTACCATACAATCATTCTTGGACTTTGTCCTACAGCGTTACATGCAATGACACACACAGATTGGTATCTGGCACAACAAATGACAGGAGTGGCAAAGCAACTTATTGCTCTCATCTGGAGATCCCCTAAAACTGCCCATCGTCACTTGGTTTACAAAACTATGGCACACCCTGGCAATGGAGCAAATGACACAAACTCTCAGGCTAGGATAAAAAATGAATGCGGCAATGGCAACCCGTCATAGACTACATTTCTTGTAATTTGTGAACTACCTACCCCACTCCTCCTTCACCCACCCACTTCAGGGGACCTTGAGCACACTTTCTAGATGGGATATGACCCCACCACCATTACATCTTATTTCAGTGACAAATAGCTATAACCAACATATCTGGAGTGGGCTAATTCCTTCTGGTTCACCCCCTCTTTCTCCTCCCAGCCCACACTGTATCCAGCTGCAGGCCACATGTATGCACTCTCTACAAATGCCTCACCCCAGATCTGCCTCCTCGTGAGACCTCCAACAGGCAGAGGATAATGACATTACATATCTCATTGACACATACTATCCCCTTATATCCTGTGGCCCCAACTTAATATCTGCCCTTTTCCCCTTGCTCCCCCTATGTTGGTTTTCATGTAGTATTTCTTTGCATAATGTGTACTTTGGCTTTTCTTGCATAACTCTGCTCAAAATGCCTTTATGTTGCCTGCCAATTGTCTTGTGTAACTTTGGAAAACTTATAACAATACATAGAAGTTGAATATCCCCATCCTATTCACATACAAACCCAACAAATTAACACTAATGTCTAAAGTACTAACTAAACGTCCACAAAAAACAAAACGTATAATTGAATGAAAAATAAATACATAAATTAATACATCTACATAATAAACATAATTTAAACATTTATATAAAAATCAACAATTAAAAAAAAATCCCACCCTATTGTCCTACAAATGTAAAAACATCTTACTCCCTTATTAATTTAAAATTAAGTACATTTATTTTATTTGATTACAATACAGGAAAACCAGCAAACTAAACAGAAATCATCAATATTAAAATTGCACTTTCAATATTTTATGAATATAATTATTATTAATCAAATCTAGCTCTCATTTTAAAAACTATTAAACATTTTTAAAACATCCTGAAAAAAATTGGCACCAAGGCATAATTAAGAAATGTTATGTGCATCTTGCAATTCTTTTAGTAATACAAATATGTTTAGTATGCATTTGTCATTCATGTTTAATCCCTCATAAGCAACAAATAAGTGGAAAATGGATTTATAGTCACACAATCTACATGGTAGATCAGTGAACCGTTGATTAGACTTGAAGGATCTTGGGTGTTTTATCAGAAAATCGAAGGGCATTCTAACTATATTTAGTCGCACCATATTGTATATTGACTCTAGAAAATAATGTTGAGCTTACATGGTGTTTTAATAGTCCATATTGAACCGGACATTTTTTATTTTAGTTAGTTCCATGTAGTCTGCAGTGGGGTTAAGCAGCATAGTTTGAGATTTTATTTCAGATTTAAAAACTGCCCGGTTGTGTAATTTAAAATTACATTTATAAAAATAATACACTATTAAAAGTATCATTACAAATAAACTGATAATGCTAACACCTAAAATAAAAATAACTGATGTATACACAATTAATTATATAAACAGTAACAATATTAAATAAAACAATACTTTTCATACAATATAAAATACCAAAAACTACATTCTTTCATCCTATATTCTACTTCATCATATTTTTGTATTCAAGATATTCTTGACACAATATTCGCCACATGATAAATAGGAAAACATATTTGTGTCAATAACCCAATAAACAGCCTTGCAGTCTCCTCCTCCTCTTTCTTCACTTGAATCTTCTTTATCATGGAGACCTCAACTTACTGACCTGTATGTTCTTTATCTATCAGGAGGCTAAGGTAAACACCGTTATCCTATTCATATGCCTTTTAAATACATTATCTTCACATTGTCGACTCTCGGATTTAAATATTTTAGAGGGTTGATGCATAATATCAAGAGTATGTGGGTCTTCATAAGAGTTAGTCCAAGTCAATAAAATAAACATACACAAAACAGAATTCCAAGGTAAACCTTATAGGTTTATTCAAAATTAATATCATTACAGAAGACAAAAGTGGTCATTCAAGTATGAACTAGCTCAAATAAAATAGTAAAACTTATGATCTGCAAGATAACTAATATAAGGTCAGTGGGTGAAAAAGCACATAGCCAGAACCGAATAAATAACAAATATACAGACTGACCTAGAGTCAGCTCAGTTTAAAAGCCCAAGAAATGCTGCCACATATTCCCAAAAAATAACCTTTTACAGGGATTTAGACAGAAAAGCCACACAATGTCAGTAGGGCGATATGACATAATAGGGATGAACCAACAATGTGTCATTCTATAAACCCAATGAACGCCATAATACACAAGATAGACTCAACAAGATACACCCAGAAACACCTATGTCCATTGCATATTAATGAATAAGGTGGGCATAGGAAAATAAGGAAATGAGATGGCATTAATACAATACAGAAATACAATGTACAGTTCAACTAATGAAAGGCCCTAGGAATAACTTGAACAAAGGCCCTTGAAAGTTACTAAGACAGGGACATCCTGGACAGGACATGAGCTCCTCGATAGGAACCCAAATTAATTAAGTTTATCAATACAGAGACCATGGTTTAGGCTACTATTTCAATAATTTTCCTGAAATAAAAAGGCAGCCATAGAAAGCACATGCATGTGCAGAGGCTCGTTCATATTAAACTAAAGTGCACATTTCTTTCTCCAAATCTACAGATGTTAATGCAAGCAGGCTTCAACCAAGTCATTCTAACATATATTCATCTAAATTAGGCATTAATTTTGTAGATAACAAAAATACTCCAACATTTTCCACATGGCAATTCCTGTAAATATCACACCACACTACACTTTACTATAGAACTTCATTCATTATAATTAGTTCCTCCATTTTCTTTTCTGCAAGGTTTTCAAATCCTCACATACTCTGGATTTCAGCTCGTCAATTTTGATAGCCTCCTTCTTTCTTCATCTGGTTGACTTCTTTTTACTGCCACATTTTAAAACTATTTTAAAGCAAGGAACTTCCAAAATCTTAAATATTAATGTTATGGGCATAAGAATTATTGCTATTATAATTGATATTGTTAGCATTGCCTTAGTAAACCACCACCAACCTTACTAATCCATCCACCCATTTTATCAAATCCTTTACCAGTCACTATTGCACGAATGGCAGACTTTTCTTCATTAATTGCAATTAATACTTCTGCAGTATTTGTAGCCAAATGTTTCACCAAAGTAGACAACTTTTTTATCCAGACATCATTCAAAGACACATCAATAGGGTGGGGTAAGGAGGGGGGGTGGATGTATCCACCAAACACATCCAAAATAACCAGACCCAATCCACATTTCACTGTTTTATATTTGTATTCAATTACTTCATTCAACTTATTCATATGGTATATTTTAGGGAATACTAAGGCAAAACAGCAAGAACTTACCCAAAAATAAAATAATCTCTCTTGTTACAAATGTGATAACTGCCTCTAAATGTAGGACTGTGGCCGAACATAAAATTAATCTATATATTTATAACCATGTACACTTATTCCAAACATAACTGAAGTATTCCATCTATCTGGTGTAGTTTGCATCATATATACAACTCTTTTTTCTTTTTTTTTAAATCCTAAATCTAGGATACATCTCTAAATTCTTTATCATAGACTTGCCCTTCAAATGAAATGCCACTCCCCCAACACCACTCATACTAAATTGCACTCTTCATTTATTATGTACACTCTGCATCAACCCGCTTACTCACACTCTCTCATTTACTCCAATAGTATTTGAATTTCAAAGCATAATGGGATTAGTATATTTAGTAGAGAAATCTAATCTTAGAGCTTCATGCATATTATCCATAGAAACATTATAAACTACTTCACATTTTTTGTAAAAAGAATTGATTAATTAAAATGCTAAAATAAACAGAACAGGATAATCCATATGAAATAGGAAGCTGTATGTATGCGGTAACTTCTGTAACAGGAGTTTGTAGATGAGTACAGCTATAACTGTCAGAAAACATCATAATCTCCTTGTAATTACTAAGCAAATTAGCATTAGTATATTTTCCATAATTTTCTTTCTATCTCCATTATATAACCCACTATGTTTTAGTAATAACACAATGCTGTGTATTATTTTATTACTTTATACATTTCCAACAGGGGAATATAAACTCAATCAGGTTCTAATTAGTATTATCAAAATAGAACTCATAACATTTCTTTTAAGCACCAAGTAACATTTTTCTTTAGATAAAGCCATCTCTTCTGGTAAAATGTGTCTCAAAATTATAAATCTCCAAAACAAGAAGCAAAATTCTCCACAAATGTTAATAATTTGCAAGCATATTCTTCAACAGAGTGTTAAAATTTCAAGAAACAGATGCGGGCAGAAAAATTCAAAGCTATATGAGCAGGAAGTTATTCATCTATGTGGGCATAAAAAACAACGATTGACTATAAGGTATAATATTTATGGTAGTGCAAAAACCAAAAGAGTTATGCTGGTGTACTTTAAATTCTCAAAAAATTCAAATCCCAAAATTCTTCTTAAAGTTAAGAAAATTAAGGCCCTTATTACAACATTGGCGGTAAAAGGCGCTTACTGCCGTGCAGAAGACCGCCAAAAACGCGGCTGCGGAATTCCGCCACAGCTATTATGACACACATTTCGGAATCCGCCGAAATTCAGACACCCACACAATACCGCAACACCAAAGGTCAGCGATAAACTGGCGAAAACAAAACCTCCACCGTCACGCCAACAGAAACACGCCCATGCTATCACGAACCACGAATCCACTCGGCGGTCTTTCAACCGTGGTATTCCATTGGCGGTACACACCGCCGCGCTCAAAATACACACACTCTTACAAAACACCGCCACATTGCACAATTCCAAATACACACACCTGATACACATACACACACCACTCCCACACACCAAACACAATATAAAACACACACCCACATCACCCACAAACCCCTACGACCAAAAATTCCGAAAGAAGGCCAGATAGACAGAGAGCACAGAAAATGAGAACCTCACCACACAGAGGCACACAACACCATCACCCATACAACATTACACGCACAAAACACCACACACCACTACACATCACCCCACACATCAACACTTACACCACCCCACACATCACCCACACCACCTCATGTCACGCCAAAGACACCACCGGTTTTCCGAGGAAGAGCTCAGGGTCATGGTGGAGGAAATCCTCTGGGTAGAGCCACAGCTATTTGGCTCACAGGTGCAGCACACCTCCATAGACAGGAAGATGGAGCTATGGCAAAGAATCGTGGACAGGGTCAACGCTGTGGGACAGCATCCAAGAAATCGGGAGGACATCAGGAAGAGGTGGCACGACCCACGGGGGAAGGTGCGTTCTGTGGTCTCCAGGCACAACATCGCGGTACAGCGGACTGGCGGCGGGCCCCCACCTCCTCCCCCACAACTAACAACATGGGAGGAGCAAGTCTTGACCATCATGCATCCAGAGGGCCTCGGAGGAGTCGGTGGAGGAATGGACACTGGTAAGCCAAATCTTAACTATCATATCCCCCACCCTACCTGCATGCTATCACACACCTCCACCCTCACCCCCTCCCCTATCACCCCAAGTCCTCACTAATGTACTAATAACACAAACCACTCATCCCAACACCAAGCCCTGCATGACACAACAAAGCATGGACACCCATCACTAAATCATGCCCACTGCACATACTCATAACACCCCCTAACCATCATCACACAAGGTCAAACACAGGAATGCTAGCACTGGGGTACACGCTCACCCACCCATTGCACACCATGACACACACACATGCAATAATCATGCTCTTATACCCCTGCAGGACCACTATGGAACGTCACCACACCGGAGGGTCCAGACATCTCCACTCCACCCACAGAAGAGGCCCACAGTGACGACAGCAGCTCTGCCCTACTAGATCCTGATGACCAGCCCGGACCATCGTGGGCCTCAGGACAGTCGGTTCCCCTTGCACAGGCACAGCCCAACACTGACCTTCCACCCTCTGGTAACAGCAGCACAGCACCCACCCAGCGGGCCCATACCTCCGTACCCAGGACACGTCAATCAGCGGTGTGTCCACCACTACAGGGAACCCAGAATACCCCACCACCCCAACAACAACAGGGACCTGGGGGCAGTGGTGGTGGGCACACGGTCCAGGGGACGGAGGCCCCGGAACACAGGGGAACTGGGAGGGCTGCTGTGCGACAGGGGGCGGACAGGCCAAGGGAACCCACTCTCCACGAGGCCCTCTCCTCCATCATGGGAGCATACCACCACTCCCAGGAGACGATGGCGTCGGTCCTGGCCAAGTTTCAGGAGACCCAGCGCCTGCAGGAGGAGCAGTATTTGGGGTTCAGGGAGGAGCTCAGAACCATCAGCTCCGCCCTGGGCACCATCGTAGGGGTGCTGAAGGACATAGAAAAGACCATGAGGGACACCGTGGCACTCCTAGGGGCCCCTGACACTAGCATGGACGATGAACTGCCCACCACCTTCGCCGGCGCTAGTGGACAGGACGCCCCACCACAGGACCACCACACCAGCAACCCACCCCCTGCAGACGGACAACCACCCCGCAAGCGGTCCCTGAGATCCAGGAACAAGACAGAGCACGATGGCAAGACCCCCGCCAGGAAATGAGACCACCCTGATTGTCCTCCCACTGTCCCACTTTGCTACCCTGTCCAGATTGGAACTGCCCCAGCTCCACTTCCTATGCCCATATGGGCAGTGCACCTGTGTGACTGATGGACTGTACTCTGCCATGGACATTCCTCCACCGTCCCTCATCACCATATTACTACCCCCCTCCATTTTTAAGCACTGAAATAAACACCCTTGAACCACAAAACAATCTGGAGTCAGTCTGTGATTTGGTACATATGTATAATCAATGACAGTGTCAACATGCGTTTCCAATTGTAAAGCCAACATACCTATGTCACACATCACAAGTCCTTGAAGGATGCAAGCAGATGACACACGTTGCTAACCACACCTGTGAAACCGTAATGGACAGGTATAACTCAGTGACCAAATACTGCTATGAACTGACAGACAGGATAGAGGTAGAAGTGTGAAAGTGAATGTCATGGTAAAAAGAAAACTGTTCTGACCTGTGAGTCACTGGAAATATTGCTTCTTCCTCAGCGTCATCCTCATCACTGTCCACAGGCTCCACAGCTACCACAACACCGCCATCTGGGCCATCCTCCTGCAGAAAAGGCACCTGGTGTCGCAAGGCAAGATTGTGAAGCATCAAGCAGGCGATGATGATCTGGCACACCTTCTTCGGTGAGTACAATAGGGAACCACCTGTCATATGCAGTCACCTGAACCTGGCCTTCAGGAGGCCGAAGGTGCGTTCAATCACCCTCCTAGTCCGCCCATGGGCCTCATTGTAGCGTTCCTCTGCCCTGGTCCTGGGATTCCTCACTGGGGTCAGTAGCCAGGACAGGTTGGGGTAACCAGAGTCCCCCAATAGCCACACCCGGTGCCTCTGGAGTTGACCCATCATATAAGGGATGCTGCTATTGCGCAGAATGTAGGCGTCATGCACAGAGCCAGGGAACATAGCATTTACCTGGGAGATGTGCTGGTCTGCCAAACATACCATCTGTACATTCATGGAATGATAATTCTTCCGGTTCCTGTACACCTGTTCACTCCTGTGGGGGGGGGACCAGAGCTACATGGGTGCCATCAATAGCACCTATGACGTTGGGGATATGTCCAAGGGAATAGAAGTCACCTTTAACTGTAGGCAAATCCTCCACCTGAGGGAAAACGATGTAGCTCCTCACGTGTTTCAGCAGGGCAGACAACACTCTGGACAACACGTTGGAAAACATAGGCTGGGACATCCCTGATGCCATGGCCACTGTTGTCTGAAACGATCCACTTGCAAGGAAATGGAGCACTGACAGCACCTGCACTTGAGGGGGGATTCCTGTGGGATGGCGGATTGGTGAGATCAGGTCTGGCTCCAACTGGGTACATAGTTCCTGGATAGTGGAACGGTCAAACCTGTAGGTGATGAGTAAATGTTGCTCCTCCATTGTCAACAGGTCCACCAGCGGTCCGTACACCGGAGGATTCCGCCATCTTCTCAAATGTCCAAGCGGACGGTGCCTAGGAAGGACAACAGCGACCACAGAGTCAACAAAATCCCAGTTATGTACCCACAGATACACAGAACACGATAGCAAAGACAATTATCTTCCTGTATGTGTGTCGAGTGTAGGCCTAGGTATGTGTGACGCAGTTGCAAATGAAGCCATGTGGGTCCCTGAAATGGCGGCTGCCTGACCTGTAAAGTGGGACAATGGGATGTGAGGTAACTGCGCTGTCATTGTACACCTTCACGGTAGGCGGTCGAAGACCGCGGCGCAATGCTGCATTGGTTAACATTGGACCCTATGGGTCCCAGGAGCCAATGACGAAGTGCGCCGGCGATGATGATACGCACCGTAGCGGACGTGACCGCCATTTTCTCTCTGTTCAATCACTTGATACCTGATCTTCGACAGGAGAGGACCTACACTGCAAGTGCTGCTGTGACCTCGGTCTGGAAGAGACAATGGGTGCTGCGTCTGGAGAAAGGGCCCCTGCCTTCACTGCTCAGGAGTTGGAGAAGCTTGTGGACGGGGTCCTCCCCCAGTATACGCTACTCTACGGTCCTCCAGACCAACAGGTAAGTACACAGGGAGCACATTGTATGGGCTATGCCTGGGTGGAGAGCGCTGGTTGTAAGAGGGAAGGGGGCAGAGTGCAGTGAACATGAAGGACTGTGAATGCATGTGCCACATGGCAAGGGCAGGGATGTGGGCCACTCACTTCGACGGTTCTCTTGCTAATTACTTCTCTTCTTCCCCTGTGCATGTCATGTAGGTCAGCGCCCACCAGAAGAAGGACATTTGGAGTGCCATCGCCAAGGACGTCCGGACCCTGGGGGTCCACCAGAGAGGGGGCACCCACTGCCGGAAAAGATGGGAGGACATTCGCCGCTGGAGCAAGAAGACGGCGGAGGCTCAGCTGGGGATGGCCTCCCAACGTGGGAGGGGTGCCCGTCGCACCATGACCCCCCTGATGTTCCGGATCCTGGCGGTGGCCTACCTGGAGTTGGATGGGCGCTTGAGGGCATCACAGCAGACACAAGGGGGTGAGTACACCCTCATTCTGGGGACTTTGCGCGCAGTTGAGGGGTCTGGGTGTGGGAGGAGGACTGTGGGTTTCCATATGCCAGGGCGACTTCCATAGGCTAGGCCCCTCCGTAATGCAGGCCATGTGGCACTCCACCCCACCGCAGTAGAGTGACAAGTACAGGTATACATGCCCCTGTGGCATCCATGTGTGCAGATGTCCACCATAGCGATGTAGGCCATATCCCAGGAATTGCATCTGTAGAGGCCAGGAGCACGGCGTAGTGCAGGTGGCTGCTGTGTCTGTATTGTCCGCCAACGGTAGCGGTAAGCCATGCACTCAATCTGTCTTTCTTCTGTCGCCCCCCCCCCCCCTTTCTCTGCTCTCCCTGTTCTTTTGTGCATCAGCATCATCAGGCAGAGGTACAGTGGCACCAGAGAACGAGGGAGCTGCATCCCACATGGCCATGGAGGACCACACCACGGACTCAGAATGCACCAGTGGGACGGAGGGCGAGGGGAGCTTCACGTCGGTCAGCGGATCACCAACCAGCGACACGGACTCGTCCGCCGATGGGAGCTCCCTTGTGGTGGCGGCACCATCTGTGCCCCACAGTTCTACAGGTATAGCTGCCACCTCCCCTACCGCCCTCCCAGCAGCCCCTCAGCATTCGGCCCGTGCCCGCTCACCCAGGAGGGTGGGCATCACCTTCACCCCAGGCACCTCAGGCCCTGCCCCTGTCACCCCTGCTACCCTCAGTGAGGAGGCCATTGACCTCCTCAGGTCACTCACTGTTGGGCAGTCCACCATTGTGAATGCCAACCAGGGTATAGAAAGGGAGTTGCAACACGGTAATGCATTCCTGGAGGGCATTCATTCTGGTCAGGCTGCCCTTCATCGAACCCTGCAATCTCTGGCCTCAGCACTGATGGCAGCCATTGTCCCTGTCTCTAGCCTCCCCCCTCCAACTTCCTCCACCCAGACCCAATCCCCTGTACCTCAGCCCATCCCAAGCACACCATCAGACAAGCATGCACACGCCTCAACACACAAAAGTAGCTCTGGCAAACATAGGCACCACACATCCCACAGGCACTCACACAAGCATCACCCACATACAGACACAGCAACATCCACTGTCTCCACTGTGTCCCCCCCTTCATCGTCTCCCTCCTCCCTCCCAGTGTCGTCTACACTCTCACCTGCATGCACTACATCTACAGGCACTAGGACTCGCACCAGAACTCCCAGCACCACACCACGCTCACCTGCACTCACCACCCCCACTCCCATTTACACGTCCCCCGTGTCCTCTCCCAGTGTGTCTGTGACGCCCCCTCCCAAAGTACACAAACGCGGGCACCCACACACCCAACATCCATCCACCTCACGACAGCCTCCAGTACCTGCACCCAAAACACCTAAAGTGACACGTCCTACTACCACCTCCTCTTCCTCCACTCCCAGACCCCCTCCAGCTACCCATCCCAGTGTTCGTCATAAACTCTCCCTCAGCAACGTTGACCTCTTTGCCCCCATCCCCACCCCTCCAATTCATAAGTCCCGTAGTAGCGCCTCAGCCAAAAAGACTCCAGGACAAGTGGTGCGTGTTCAAGGTGTGTGGAGTGCACCGGCCACCAGGGCAGGCAGTGTGACACGGAGCCAAAGCACTGCCAGTCCACCCCCTGTAAAACATCTCAAGTTGGAAAGTGGCCGACGGGACAGGGTGAAGACTCCTGGCGGCAAAACTGCTCACAAGGGTCCCAGGGGGATTGCAGAGTCAGCTGTGACTCCTCCAAAGGTAGTGAAGGGCCAGACGAAGTCTGCACAGTCTGGTGAGAGCAGCACGGCGGAGAAGGGTGCCATCCTCACCAGCGGCCGGGACGCCACCGCCAGAACCGTCATCACTGGTCAGGAGACCACCGCCGGAGTCTTTGCCCAGGAGGGCAGGAGTATTGTCACTGGTCAGGAGACCACTGCCGGAGTCAGTGCCCAGGAGGACAGGAGTATCGTCACTGGTCAGGAGACCACCGCCGGAGTCATTGCCCAGGAGGGCAGGAGTATCGTCACTGGTCAGGAGACCACCGCCGGAGTCAGTGCCCAGGAGGGCCCCGGCTGCCACAGCCCCGCTGGGCAATGAGGGACCGTCATGCCACACATCAATGCACAGATCAGAGACCGGCATGGCAAAGCACCGCTGAACAAGGGAATCACCGCCATGGTGAAGACCGCTGAACATGGCAAAGCACCGCTGCACAGGGCAGAGAACCGCTGAACAGATCAGAGACCGCCATGGCAAAGCACCGCTGAACAAGGGAATCACCGCCATGGTGAAGACCGCTGAACAGGGCAAAGCACCACTGCACAGGGCAGAGAACCGCTGAACAGATCAGAGACCGCCATGGCACAGCACCGCTGGACAAGGGAACACCGCCACATCAAGCATCATTATCACATGTACAGCTGGGACTGTGACGGAACAGGAACCGTCACGGGGAGCCTAATGCAGTGTGGGCACCATTTCCCCTCCAGAAGCAGTGGAAACTGTTATCCACTTGAGAGACTGTGACCTTGCACTCCCCAGGATGGTCCAGTGGGCAACCCACCCACTGTAGAGACTTGAGAGACTGTGGCTTTGCACTCCCCAGGATAAAGCAGTGGGCAAAACACCCACTGGAGAGACTTGGGAGACTGTGGCTTTGCACTCCCCAGGATAAAGCAGTGGGCAAACCACCCACTGGAGAGACTTGAGAGACTGTGGCTTTGCACTCCCCAGGATAAAGCAGTGGGCAAACCACCCACTGGAGAGACTTGAGAGACTGTGGCTTTGCACTCCCCAGGATGGTCCAGTGGGCAACCCACCCACTGTAGAGACTTGAGAGACTGTGGCTTTGCACTCCCCAGGATAAAGCAGTGGGCAAAACACCCACTGGAGAGACTTGGGAGACTGTGGCTTTGCACTCCCCAGGATAAAGCAGTGGGCAAACCACCCACTGGAGAGACTTGAGAGACTGTGGCTTTGCACTCCCCAGGATAAAGCAGTGGGCAAACCACCCACTGGAGAGACTTGAGAGACTGTGGCTTTGCACTCCCCAGGATAAAGCAGTGAGCAACCCACCCACTGGAGAGACTTGAGAGACTGTGGTTTTGCACTCCCCAGGATTGAACAGTGGGCTACCCACCCACTGTAGAGACTTGAGAGACTGTGGCTTTGCACTCCCCAGGATACATCAATGGGCATGGAGCCCCATCGTGGATCTGGCGTGGTGCTGTAATCCGGCTGAGGTGCCCCCCTCCTTCCCTTCCCCCTGAGGTGCCTGTTGTATTTCGATCTGATGCCCCAGCAGTGTTCTCTCCGTTTGTGGACAGGTATCTATTGTGGGCCTCGCCCATGCATTTTTGGGACCAGTGGTGCACGGACCTTGATATGTGCATACCTGCACTGCTTCTAGTAATGTATATACTTTTGAATGTGTATATATATCTGTATATATTTGGTACCTGTATTTTGACACATTACAATTTTTTAACTGATTTCCTTTGGTCTTTGCATTCTTCCGGCGGGGTTGTGGGTTGTTACTGTGATGTTTTGACATGCATTGGTGTGTGTGTTGTAATGTGCGAGGATGAGGGTGTTGTGTGTGTGTGTCCCTGACTTTTGTCTCCCCCCTCCCCTATGTCGTAGGTGCAGTACTCACCGTTGTCGTCGCCACCGCCGTTGCTGGTGTTCGTAAATGAGCAGGAAGACAAGGGCAGGTAGGATTTGTAATTCTGGCTCCATGATGCCCTCCTTCCTCGTGGATTTTGTTCAGGTGAGCGTTTTCCCTTTGAAATGTCTGTTTCCGCCGTGTTTTTATCCACGGTGAATCCGCCCCGGAAAAGGTGGCGGATTGGCCTGTTGTAATACTGTGGGCGGTACTTTGTCTTCCGCCTGTTGGCGGTGACCGCCGCGCTGCTTGTCTGTACCGCCGTGGCGGTCGGAGTGTTAAAGTGGCTGTCTATGTTGGCAGTTTCCGCCACGGTCATAATTCCCTTTTTTTGTCCGCCGGCCTGTTTGCGGTCTTACCACAGCTTTAACACCGACCGCCAGGGTTGTAATGAGGGCCTAAGTTTCATCTCTCTATCAAGACATTATTCAATATTGTTCGTCTTCATGCTCTGTTCGTGTGTCAGTTCCCAGACGTTCTTCAAATAGAATTCAGAAATCCCTCAGTTCCATGTCTCCTTTTTCTGGCACACTTTTCACTCTATGTGCACTTTGAGATAAAGGGCATGGATTGCCTTATCAGAATTCCCATTGAGTCTGTTGTGTATCCCGCATGCACGAGGAGGGTGTAGCTGAATCTGTCCAAAGCTTTGTAGTGGTTGCCTCTGACGTGGGTCTCCTGCAGGAGTACCAAGTCAGGGGCATGTCTGCTCAAGTATTGAAGCACTATGTTGCGACTGATTCTGCTGCTGAGCCAGTTGACATTCCACGTCAGTACACTTAATCTGACCCCGCTCAGGAAATTGCAGCATGGACTAGGAAAATTTGTGGCACAAAAAAGGAACTTTTGCTGCACACTATTTCATTTTTTGCAGCACCTACTGTTAGTGGCATTGAGTAGTTATGTAACCTTTTATCTTGTCATGGATGGTGAACTGTATATATGGTTTAACTATTCACATTTTGTTTTTGCAAACAGACCTATTAATACAGAGGTCTGTTTGCAAAAACATGAATAGAGTCGGTGAAAGTTGATGTACAATTTGCTACCCCATTTATTAAATCCATTACTAGTTATCTGGCCCTTTATCTTCTGCATATTTTGAAGTAGCCTATTGTAGACTGAATATTACAATTTTAAATTAACGAATTGCATAGTCACTATTTTTTCTGTCACAGAATAGAAATATATGTGTGTGTATATATATATATATATATATATATATATATATATATATATACATAAATTAACAAGGAGAGCCAAGGGTCTGGCTTGGATGTTAAAGCCCATTCACAAGCCAAGCCCTGAAAATGTTTGCTATGTTGATCATATACAAAACATCACGTACAATATGTCAACGCCTCTTCAAAATTCAAAAAAGTGTTTTGACATGTGGAAGCTTTGACACTGATACATCACGCTGTAGCACTGCACTAAGAAACAGTTATTAGCGACAGTTTTTAAACATGAACCATTAAAGAACTAAGAGGCAAGACAGGTGTCATGGACATGGCCCTGATAATTATAGAGGAACACTAAAGTCTAATAAATCAAACAGAATAGGTTTTGTACAACTGGTATTTTAAACTTATTCTTGAAAGTGCTTTATTTAGCAAAAAGGAAAAAAGGAGCTTTTCTGAAATAAGATATATGCCTAAAATCACACAGTTTATGCAGTAAACTGCAATTTATCTGGGTTTTCCGGTTTATTTTGTACACACCAGCCACTAAATGGGTATTTGTATTTTATGTACACATCTTGTTTGTACCTCTGCATGCTTCTTTCTGTAGTTTTTGTATGGCACAAACTTTACATGAGCACCAGTTACATTATACCAGGTCATATTCATTTTTAAACGCACGGGGAGAGTAAGTAAGTTGAAAAACAAACAAAAAGAACATTTTGCTCTTTTTACCTCGCTCCCACACTCACTGCCCTTGGCCCATGGCACTGAGGATCACTGTCACAGCATACATTTTTGCGCAGTTCAAGTGCTGAGATTCTGCCCTTCACTGAAAACAACCAGGAGTGTCATTGAAAGGGTGGCTTCCTCACTCTCTCCTTTTGTGAGGCAATAGTTTATTGCCTATATGTTTACATAAACAAAATACAGCACCTACAAGAGGAAAGTTGTGCGGGTTCTGGACATTCTTTAAATTAAATAGAAAAAACACCACCATAAAGGCACACCCGGTGCCCTGGCTCTCCCCACTACGAAGGCAAATTCCGAATCAGAATCAAGGAGAGATTACAACGCGGGAGGGAGCGCTTCGCGCTCGCCTGTTAAAATATTTGTTTGGATGGAACTGCTAACACGTCCTTCAATGTTAATTTATTACACATTAGGACTCGTTTTAGGCCAATGAATCTTGTGACCCAGTGGAGAGACACCGTAGGACGAGATAACTGATCAATATGTCAAGCAATATATCAATAATGTCATCAATATTCACCACCACAATGCACTTTACTTTGGATAGAGACATTAATCAAATTGTCGACGCAACCATGAATTTTCAGCCATGAATAACCACACCTTTTGATAGAATTTTATGAATTTTATTCCCTATTGATTACAATCTACGAGCAAAAGTGTTAATCTCAATACCAAGAAACATAAGAGTATAGTCACGATATGGCAACTGTGATAAGATTTCAATAATGCAAGAATCACAAACTTAAGTACATAGCACAGTGTGAACATAGATTAGAATACAGCAAAGATCATATATGTGTCAATTCAGCACAGCGCAACGTCAGTCGTCTGTCTATTTGCGTCAGTCAGAGTGATCTCCTATCCAAACCACTAATTAGCATCAGCATGTTGGGCTTCATGCAAAACAATTTAGAACACCAATTTAGAAAACATCTAGCTATGGTCTCTATCAAAATGAGCAGTTGGTATCTAGAAAGGAAAAGCAAACAGACAAATTACAAATTGCATTGTCATAATTACCCTCCAAGGATTAGGTCAGCACACAGGTTCAGTCTTCGTCTTCAGGACATCAGTCAAAACGCCATCAGTCTGAACTCATCTGAAGGACATGGGACACTTCCCTCATAAGGAGGAGAAGTGCATAGGGCAGTCTATGGGCAATGATGGTTTTAATAAGTCTCAAAGTCACCAGACTGAGTGACAGAGTTTCTGGATAAAATCAATCACATTCCCTACCTAGTTCTCTCGATCCTTCTGTAACATGGGTTTTTATCCCTTCTTCGCAATACCTTCCCCCAAAATTCTATAGGACATTTACTATACCCCACTATCTTTAACCTATCAAATTAAGCCTTAGGTAATTCCAATTGTCACCCCACGATAATTCATAACATTTTGATTGGTCTTCAGAATTGACGCCTTCGGAGGTGTTACATCCGGGGGTTACTTCATCGTTTGCACGTCTTCTCGGGTAATGAGTTCCTTTGTCCATGGTTTAAACGTCCTTGTACATTACATTAATCTACATTTGTTTCAATTTTGTACATAAACTCATACTAAAGCAGCAAGCATGCAGATGAGAACAGAATTTGTACCGATATATTATATTGAAGAAAGGAACATTTTGCAGGGTCATGGCCCTTTGCGAGTCAGCACACTGGAAAACAGAAAAATGTTTTTAATATGAGAGCCAGGCAGCTAAAACCCACAGCTCACGCTAACTTAAGGCCTATGAGATTTTAATATAAATGCAATATCATAAGCGTTAATATAACTTGATTAACCATAGCATTAATGATTCTATTTATTAGTTCGCATATACATTGGTAGCCAAACACATTATAGTCATAATTCAAATGCACGTTTAAGCAAAATCACTATCATTATCGTTTTCTATGCAACATCGTTAAGCATTGATATGAGCATTTCATTTTAATATATGTTATTAAACTACGCTCTCTCAGTCCCTCCTCTGATGACGCTCGTCATCACACAAACCTTGTCCTTTGACCTTTCATTCTTTAATTTTTCACCTTGCGCATAATGCGCATTTCAACATCTTGCTCTTTATGTGAACTTTCCCAAATTTCATTGAACATTTTCTCTCGTTCACTTTCTTCATTTCTTCTGGTTCTTTTAGTCCAATTTCTCTTGATTTTTCATTGATTTTGCATGCCCCCCATAATCCTAACAGACAGGCCAGAACAATTAATAGACCCATTAGTATTTTTGCAAGCACCCCATTCCAAATATTGGTAAACCAGCTCCCTACTCTGGCAATTCCTTTTCCAAATTTCTCCCAGACACCAAGTTCTTTCAAATCTGTACTATCTCTAGTTAGGTTAGTAAGCATACCTCTAATCTTTTTACTATTGTCCGGAATGAACGTGCAACAATGACGCTCGTTGAGCATCTTGCAGACCCCTCCACTCTTTGCTAAAAGAATGTCTGAAGCAAGCCGATTTTGAAGAGTCATAGCTCTTTCTGCAGCAAGTTGAGTATCCATCAGGAGTATAGCCCCTGTGAAATTTGTCAGCGTGTTATCCACAATAGTAGACAACTTTTGAATCTTCATAGAATTCAAGATAACCCTCACTGAAGAGATTATAGCTCCAAATATGTCACCAATGACAGCAGCCATTGATTCTCGTTTTTGTCTAGCATGTTGTATTTCAGACGTTTTAGGTATTTGCTTTAAGTCATCAATCTGGTAAATCTTTAGGAAAACTATTCCCAAATAACATGTCCAATACCATCCCCTAGGGAGACGGTAATAAGCATTTAGCCCACAGATGTAATAGATGCCAGGAATCGCTGGATCCTGTCCATTCAACATAAATGTCCATTTACTCTGAAACAAAAACACAAGTCTGCACTCACTCATTCCCACAAACAAATTGTCCTGCTCAGATTTTGGCCTATATATGCAAAGCCTACCTACATGTAATGCATCTATATCTGGCTTACCTTGTGTTTTGATTGCAGTATAAGCATAATCATTTGCATATGTGCGTTTTTCGAATCCTTTTTCTAGTCTTTCTTTTAATGCTTTGCGTCTATCATCAGTGTGCTCTAAAAAGCTTTTCTCTACAGGTGATAGCAAGCAAGTCAAATTATTGTGATGTGCATAAGCAGTTCCAAATGTAAGCGTCGGCTCAAAGAATCCTCTAACTATTTTTACATCATGTTCCTCAGCTAACTTGTTCAAGAATTCAATCACAGGCACGAAAGAAAACACAACTCCAGATTTGAATAAAAGTATTGCACATGCTCTTGATTATAGAACCTTGTTAGTAGCAAACTGCAACTAATCCCGTAGGTTAGAGGGAGGCTATGGTAGGTAACTCCTTCCTGCACAGATTAAGGAATCTTAGTGCACACATAACAGCCTTTCGCATCCATGGTCCCCACATACGCATTCAGCAAGCGATAGAAGACATTAGTAGAAAGTTCCCCTTTTGAATTAGTTCCCTCATGTAAGTGTCTCGCATCTTGCTCAAATCTCTCCCACGGTGTTAGAGTTGTAGTTTCAGGTTTTGAAGTAGCATTAATAGTCTCTTTCTCTATCCATGGCATTCCCACAATCACTCCCACAATTATTATTGCACATACGACACCTATTATAAGACCTAGCCAGCCACACACCTTACTTCCCTTGTTACTACCTCTATTATAAGCTATGTCTGTATAGAATCAGATAGTAGACTAACAATCAACTTCAGGAATGATTTAGAATCTTCTCTTGCTCTCTGCGTGTCTTTACAGCATCTCCACTCACTCCGGGACCCCCTTTTGTCATATCAGGTTAGCAGCTTGTCATAATCAGGTTTCTCAAAGTCAATCCGGTTCTAGTGTCATTTTCGGTAATTTATAAAGTCTCTTTATCAGTTTTCAGATTTTAAATTTTTAACCAAGTCTTTCTTTGGATAAGTTCAGGTACCGTAGTACTGGCCTGGTACTTCTCGATCGAAACAGAATGCTAGGAATTGTTGTTGCCACTCAGATGTTGTAGCTTACGCCCATTCAGGACCTGTATATCTTCTGTTTGCGACTCTCTTTCTTTTCAGCCTTCGTTCACCTTGTTGTTCTCCTTCATTTAGGTCTTCCACTCGGGATGTATCGTTCTCCTCTGTTATTGTTTCACTTGGTGTGTCTCTTATCCTAAAGCGTGGTTTCTCTGGCCAGTTATCACCCTTATGCGTCTTCTTTCGGTGTGTCTTTTCAGAACGCTGGACAGCACCCTCCTCTTGTGACATGGTGTTTTCACTCGATGGACTTGCAGCTGGCTCGGGAGACTATGGCACGCTCTGATTTCTCTCTATTATTTCTCCTTCTTCTTCTGGGTCTGTACCGGGTTCGAGTTCTAACCCGTATTTGTCTACTTCTGGGAGAGGCTCTCCTTGATTTAGTTCTCCTGCTGCCTCTACTGAGATAGGCACTCTGTCACCTCTCTCGAACTCATTCACTGTTTGAGGGACGAGGCTGTTCTCAGTGGGCCCTCCGGCAGTCTCAGTTCCTTCTTGACTGTTTTCTAACTCTGAGACTTCTCTTCCTGGAGCTGTTGTGCCGGAAGCTTCAAGTTCCTCTTCAACAGGACACGTTACCTTTTTTGTGTGACTGGCATGTATCCAATTTGGAACTCCTGCACACTTTACAGCAGTAGTAGTTGTCAGGATTACTTGATACAGCCCTTTCCAACGTGGCTCCAGACACAACTTTCTTACGTCCTTCTTGACAACCACCCAGTCACTTGCTTGCAGGGTGTGGCCTGGATCTCCAATTGGTGGCAATGTGTTAGCTTCCACCTGGTGAGAGAAAGAGCAAATCACATCAGCCAAACCTTTGCAGTAGTCCAACACCATATCATCTGTGATATTCACTAGAGCATTTGCAGGTACTGCTGGCAGCCTCATAGCTCTACCCATGAGGATCTCGTGGGGGGATAGTCCAGTTTTCTTGTCAGGGGTGTTTCTCATTGACATCAGCACTGAGGGTAATGCATCTGGCCATTTCATATTGGTGGCTGCACACATTTTTGCCATTCTCGATTTCAAAGTACCATTCATTTGCTCCACTAGACCTGATGCTTCGGGCGGTAGCTACAATGCAGTTTTGGTTCGATGTCAAGTGCGGCACACAAGAGTTTAATTACCTCAATGACAAAGTGTCTGCCCCTATCTGACTCTAGAGAGACCGGAAACCCGAACCTTGTTATTAGGTTCCTAAGTAGTAATTTTGAAACTGTGAGACTGTCATTCCTACGTGTGGGGTATGCTTCAATACAGTGACTGAAAACACACACAATCACCAACACATACTTTAATCCTCCACAAGCAGGCATTTTAATGAAGTCCATTTGCATTTTGCTGAATGGACCGCCAGCTCTCCCAATGTGGCTCAAAGTTACCACTGTCCCTTTCCCAGCATTCATCTGTTGACAGATGATGCACCTGTGACAAATAACCTCGGCAGCATGTCTGAATTTTGGGTTGAACCAGTCGATTTTAAATGACCTGATCATTGCATCCCTTCCAAGGTGAGTTTGTCCGTGGTATAACCTGGCAAACTGAGATAAAAGGCTATTTGGCAAGACTAATTTTCCTTCCTCTGAGACCCACAAATCATCAGCCCTCTGTACACATTGCATTCTCTGCCAGGAACGTTTTTCCTCTTTGCTTGCATGACTTTGCAATGTTTTTAATTCATCTATTGTGTCAACCACCCGTAATGCACGGTTTAGACATGTGTCATTGTCAGTTTGCGGTAACAATTCCCATGGTTCCTTGAATGATATACAGTCCAGTGCACAAAACCTTGCGACTTGATCTGCATAACCGTTTCCCATGGACACAAAGTCTTGCGACTTAATATGAGCATTGCATTTCACCACGGCAATTTCAAGAGATAACTGAATTGCATGTAACAAATCCTTTATCTGTTTACCATTTTTCACAGGAGAACCAGAAGAGGTCATGAAACCTCTCTGTGACCAAAGTTGGCCAAAATCATGTACAATTCCGAATCCGTATCTGCTGTCAGTATAGATAGTGACTCTCAGATTCGCAGCTGCGTGGCATGCTTTGGTAAGGGCAATTAATTCTGCCACTTGTGCGGAAGACACTTTCTAGAGCCAGGAAGCTTCAATGATACCAGCTATGGTACATACCGCATACCCAGCTCTCAATGTTCCAACAGAATCTCTTAAACAGGACCCATCGACAAACATAATACAGTCATTTTCTTTTAACTGTGTGTCTTGAATATCTGGACGTGGTTTGGTACATAGCTCAGTTACCTCAAGACAGTCATGTTCAAACTCTTCCTCATTGTTTATTTCAGTGTTTTCAGCAGGAAGTAAAGTTGCCGGTTTTAATACAGTACATCGCTTTAAAGAGACATTTGATGACCCCAATATGATTGTCTCATATTTAGTGAGACGAGCATTTGTCATGTGCTGAGTTTTAGTTCGAGTCAACAAAATCTCAACTGAATGCGGAACCATTACTGTTAGGGGGTATCCCATGACTATGCCTTCACAATGCGTAAGGCTCTGACCAACTGCTGAAACTGCGCGCACACAACCCGGTAAGGCTGCTGCGACGGGGTCCAAGGTAGCTGAAAAATATACTACAGGGCGATTTGCACCTCCATGGACCTTTGTCAAAACAGACAAAGAACAAGCATCACATTTATGACAAAACAGTAGAAAAGGTTTCGTATAGTCAGGCATACCCAACGCTGGTGCCCTCCACATGCATTCTCTCAGTTCCATAAATGACTCAAGCTCTTCTTTGGACAAAGCTATGGTATATGGCTCATCCTTGATCTCTTTTCCTGTCAGTCTTATCAAGGGTTTCGAGATGATTGAGAAGTTGGGTATCCACTGACGACAGTACCCCACCATTCCCAAGAACATCCTGACATCTCTTTTTTTCGTTGGAGGGTTCATCTGCAAAATGGCTGTTATTCTTTCTTTTGATATCTTCCTAGACCCTTTTTCGATCAGGTGCCCTAAGTATTTCACCTCTTTCTGACAGTATTGTAACTTCTTAGGTGACACCTTGTGTCCATTCTTTCCCAAGTGATTCAGCAAGGCAATGGTATCATATTTGCAATTATCTCTTGTTTTGGATGCAATTAGCAAATCATCGATGTACTGCACTAGAGTCGAATTAAAAGGCAGCACTAGGGATTCTAAATCCTTTTTCAGTATCTAGTTAAAGATGGACGGTGATTCAGAAAACCCTTGTGGAATTCTGCACCAACTGTACACCTTATCCAGGAATTTGAAACTGAACAAAAATTGGCTGTCCTCATGAAGAGGTATTGAAAAGAAAGCTTGTGACAAATCTATAACTGTGAACCATTCAGCATCGCAGGGAACCTGAAACATGATCACTGCTGGATTTGGCACTACAGGGCAACATTTTATCACAATCTTGTTTATTTTTCTCAAGTCCTGCACAATTCGAACCTTTCCACAGGGCTTCTTTAAACACATTATGGGAGAGTTACACAGACTGCTCAAAACCTCTTTCAGGACTCCCTGTCTTAGAAAGTCTGCAATTATCTGTGACACTTCGATGAGGACATCTTGTGCCATATGATATTGCGGCACCTGAGGAAACACCGCATTCGGCTTTACCTGGATTCTAATTGGTTCTACGCCTTTTATTAGTCCCACCTCCTTTCCTGTTAGATCCCACACTTTCTCTGTCACAGTTCCTTGTAACTCAACAGGTAAATCAATCATGGTAAGCATCGGGAACAGGGTAATTAAAGGGTAATCCTCATTTGTTGTTCCTGTCTCTTCCTCTAAAAACTGGCCTTCGTCTCCTTCATCGTCACTATTTGTCTGTACTTCGATTCCGTCATTGGAACAAGTAATCGAGCATTTTGTCTTACCCAGTAAGTCCCTTCCCAGTAGGGATACTGGACTTGAATCACAGACTACAAACCTATTTAGTCCCTGGAAGTTGCCAATCTCAACCTGTACTGGATCAGTAATCGGGTTTGTCAGATATTGGTTTGCTACTCCGACTACTCTTATTGGTACGCCCAGAAAGTAGTAATTTTGGAACTTCCGCACTCCTGACTTTAGAGCGTGTAGCTCCGGTGTCAACCTGAAACGAGACTTTGTAACCCATCACCTTTCCTTCCACATATGGACCCCTCTGATCCACCTCTAAGGATGCTGCAAGCCTGCACTCTTCGCTGTCTGAGCTATCATCTGACCACACTCCATTAATGCCATTTTCACCTCACAACGGAAACTGTTGTACTGTATTATTTTGACTCATTACCTGGCCTGTGACCTGTTGAGGAAGCATCACCTGTTGCTGTCCCATCGGAGCCATTGGTAATTGCATTTGCTGTCTAGGTACCACGGGAATCTGCTGTTGCACTGGTTGCATTTGCGCTGGCTGTAGACTCGGCATTTGCATCTGCTGCATGGGCTCCGTACCCCTTGCATTTGTACCAGATTGTTCTGAAAATTCGGATTTTGATGTCTTATTTTTGGACCTCTTACATTTTGCAATGTACCAACGTTAGCGCTTTGCTGAACAACACCATCCTGCACCATATTTGGGCACTCCCGTTTCCAGTGCCCCACGCCCCCACACGCATGACATGGTGACATCCTTTTTGCCCCTTGTATGTCATTTTTAACCACAACCGTAATCAAGTCCGGACCGCGATTCACAAACCCTCGGCCTCTCGGCTGTGTCTGAAATGCACCATTCATTTGCGATTGCTGCTGTATCATCTGTTGAACTCCATTTCCCTGTACTCCTGCCTCTGCAGCCCTTATCTGCATCACCATCACTTTCTCTTTTTCTGCTTCAGCTCAATCTCATCACTACAGTATTTTGCATACTGCAACACCTCATCAATCGGCTTCGCTTGCCAACAAATCAAATGATTCTTAATCATCTGGCTAACTTCTGGTCTCAGCCCTTCAACGAATCTGAACACAAGATGGTTCATGTCTTTTGGTTCAATAGTCTCAGTACCACTGTAATGTTTGAATGCCTTTAACAATCGCTCATAGTAAGCATGTATTGATTCCTTAACCTCTTGAGAGGTCCGGTCGATTTTCTGCCAATCTGTCACCTTCGGCAACACCTTCTGTTTCAAAAACTCAATCACTTTGTGATAATACTTCATCATCTCTTCAGAGGGTGCCCCGGTCACCTTATCCCTTGCCGGCTCCTTTGTCGGCCAATCTACTCCTCTCTTGCACTCAAGCCACAAATCAGGCAGAACAATAATCTCAAACAAGGTATTCAAGTCTTCCCAGAGACACTTTGCAAGTTTCACAAACCTGTCTGTTTGTTGATACCACTCGATCGGTTTCTCTCTCAGTCTGGGATAATCATTAGTAAAAGATAGGATGTCTCCTCTGGACCACGGTACATGGACTAAGACACCACCAGCTGTCTCTCTCATGGGTAAAATTTTTACTGAATCCACATTGGGGGAGGCCTTAGCTTGGTTAGACCCTGGACTGTCACCCTTCTCCTTGTCTCTTTTCTTTGCCCACCTGCCTTCCCATTTTTCCAGAGCACCCCAAATTTGCGCACTTTGCAACAATTCCTTCAAATGTGCCTTCATTCCCGCAGACCTCATGTGCTCGAAATCTTTGGAGTCAAAATCTAACCTGTAACTTCTCTTCAGGTGTTTAGTGTTTCTGATATCAATATTGTATTTATCTGCCAGGTTCGCTAATCCCTGATGCACCTTGCCTACTTCTTTGGTAATCTTGGGGCATAGGAATCTTAATTCTGCTTCCGTGTATGATTCAAATCTGTTTACTCCCATTGTACCTTCCACTAATTCAGCAGCTTCTGTACCTAACCTTATAAAGTTTAGGTATTCATCTTGTTTTTCTTTTTCTGCTTCAACTGTAGTCGCTGCGGCCTTTTGTGAAGTATAAGTCTTTTCTAGCCATTCGTTTAGCTGTTGGACTGGGAAACCCTGTAGTGAGATATTCCCTGCATGTATCATCGGTGAATGTAAGGTGTTTGTACTCATTGTCTGAGGGGTTAAAACCCTAATCCTGCTTGACGCATTGCTTCTATGGGTGCTCCCACTGGGCTAAGGTCCATTAAAGACCTCAGCTGTTCAACTGTTTGTTCTCCTGGTGCCATTATCTGGGGAGTTCCCATAGACCCTCCTCTTGTCATATCTTGAGTCATCACTCCCTGGTCACATACGCCAGCTTTGCCTTGCGCATATCATGGGACTTGTGGACCCACAGTAATCAGCAATGATATGGCAGCAGGTGTCTGACCTGATCCCAGACTCCACGGAGCAGTAACTCCATAGGTCTGTTCCAAAGTACCCGGGACAGGTATTAATGGCGGACCAGCTATTGGGGTGTACCCTGGTATCAGCTGTGGCTGCGGTTGAGACAATAATTTCGGAGTTGACTCGGCTGCACTAATTTTGATTTTGTGTATATCGGGTCTGGCGGCACTATCAGATTTGTAGTAGTCTCAAGTACTGGAACGTCTGGGTAGATTCTCTGTATCTGCGGTGGAGGTTGCAACTGTATCGGTATGCCTGGTGCAGTGAGTACACTGACACCATTCTGTATCGAAGCTGTATCACTAGTCTGTACCCTATCAGTAACTCCCTTTTCCTGTGTCTGGTTCCCAGGATCCATGCTAGTGCTTGGAGCACTATCGCTCACCGCATAAGGTGGCAGGCGATCATGTAATAGTCTGTCCATGAATTCCTCATCATCTGAATCATCTTCCTCTTCCCAAGGTCTTTTATTTTCTTTAGAATTGTTCAAGTCTTTGTCTGTCTTACAGGAGGCTTTCTTTCCCTGCGTCCCTTCTCCCTGTACTATTGCCGGGAACAATTTTATCCCATCAACAATCCCCCTTCTCCACATTTTGCTCTCGTTATCCCATCTAGCCTCTGCATAAGATTTTTCTGCCCTTCTCAGTCTTCTCTGAAACTTTTCTTGCCTTTGTTTAAGAGCCATTAGATCCCAAACCGCTAAAGCTTCATACTGAGCTGGCCTCGGAGGTGGTTTCTGTACACTTAACATCCACCTCAAATTTTCAAGAACCCTCGTATTGAACGTTCCATGTTCCGGAAACGCTAAACATCCCTCTATCTCTGTCAATTTGCACCACTGTTTCATCCATAAACAAGGTGCAACACCTTTTTCTTCCATGACTATGTACGCTGGAGTACCCGCGGGTGGTGTAGGTTCCCCATCAGTTGCCACAATATATGCGTCTCCTTTCAGAGCGCTCTTAAATGCCTTGACAAAATTCATTTTGCCATTTTCTCTTATTTGTATTTTAATCAGAAGTGACTTAGGGCCTGATTCTAACTTTGGAGGACGGTGTTAAACCGTCCCAAAAGTGGCGGATATACCACCTACCGTATTACGAGTTCCATAGGATATAATGGACTCGAAATACGGTAGGTGGTATATCCGCCACTTTTGGGACGGTTTAACACCGTCCTCTAAAGTTAGAATCAGGCCCTTAGTTCCCAGGACACTCTTCACCCACCTTTCTCAACCTATTGCCTCTCACGGACGGCAGCCAATCCGTGCGCGACCCCTCTCGACAACTGACCTATCTCAGCGCGGCACCACTGACGTCACACTCACACACACTGCAGCTGACAAAGTCTTGCGGCTCGTCCGCTCCTCACTGAATCCATACAAACTAATGCAAATTATTGCAAGCACCTTAAATGACAACACAAATCTGCCGGTTTACTACAGGAAGGGTAACACATTTGCTTCAGAACTTTACAGAGATTTCACTTGAAGCCTCGGCCGCTACTTTCTCCTTATCAGCTCCCGCATACGCAAGTAGAATTCGACCCGCAAATTCTACTCTCGACTTGTCAATGGCTCGTCCTAGTGCACTTTAGAATTTGCCAAATCTCCATCGAAGGTTTCACACATACGTTTCAACTCAAACCTGACTTGTCAACCACGCCCGATTGACCTATTAAACCGCACAGATTACAACATAAATCCAAGTGTCTTCTACACTTGTCAACATACTCCGGAGTCTTAGACCACGACGGGTCCGTACATAAACAACCAACCACGTGGATAATTTTGAGCACCAAGCGCCACACTCATATGAAGTACGCCGACTTCCCTACTCTCATACTGCGGAGCATGCCCACTCCTACTAAAACAACATTTACTTGGCCTAAATACACACAAACCTCACAATCACCTGCAAAAGGCACAAGCTAAGCAAGCGCAAGAACCCTAAACCACACATTCATGGCGCCGAGAACATCCCCAACTTACTTAGGCAGGCTCAGAGATCCCAGGAAAGTCATGGTGAACTTAGAAACCCATTTTGCATTATCACAGAAAAACTAATTAAACAATGATTCTCCGTCCTAGGGCCCCCAAGGGCCAAACCGTCGCTCTGCTACCAGAACTGCTAACGCGTCCTTCTATGTTAATTTATTACACATTAGGACTCGTTTTAGGCCAATGAATCTTGTGACCCAGTGGAGAGACACCATAGGACGAGATAACTGATCAATATGTCAAGCAATATATCAATAATGTCATCAATATTCACCACCACAATGCACTTTACTTTGGATAGAGACATTAATCAAATTGTCGATGCAACCATGACTTTTCAGCCATGAATAACCACACCTTTTGATAGAATTTTATGAATTTTATTCCCTATTGATTACAATCTACGAGCAAAAGTGTTAATCTCAATACCAAGAAACATAAGAGTATTGTCACGATATGGCAACTGTGATAAGATTTCAATAATGCAAGAATCACAAACTGAAGAACATAGCACAGCGTGAACATAGATTAGAATACAGCAAAGATCATATATGTGTCAATTCAGCACAGCGCAACGTCAGTCATCTGTCTATTTGCATCAGTCAGAGTGATCTCCTATCCTAACCACTAATTAGCATCAGCATGTTGGGCTTCATACAAAACAATTTAGAACACCAATTTAGAAAACATCTAGCTATGGTCTCTATCAAAATGAGCAGTTGGTACCTAGAAAGGAAAAGCAAACAGACAAATTACAAATTGCATTGTCATAATTACCCTCCAAGGATTAGGTCAGCACACAGGTTCAGTCTTCGTCTTCAGGACATCAGTCAAAACGCCATCAGTCTGAACTCATCTAAAGGACAGGGGACACTTCCCTCATAAGGAGGAGAAGTGCATAGGGCAGTCTATGGGCAAAGATGGTTTTAATAAGTCTCAAAGTCACCAGACGGATTGACAGAGTTTCTGGATGAAATCAATCACATTCCCTACCTAGTTCTCTCGATCCTTCTGTAACATGGGTTTTTATCCCTTCTTCGCAATACCTTCCCCCAAAATTCTATTGGACATTTACTATACCCGACTATCTTTAACCTATCAAATTAAGCATTCGTAATTCCAATTGTCACCCCACGATAATTCATAACATTTTGATTGGTCTTCAGAATTGACGCCTTCGGAGGTGGCACATCCGGGGGTTACTTCATCGTTTGGCACGTCTTCTCGGGTAATGAGTTCCTTTGTCCATGGTTTAAACGTCCTTGTACATTACATTAATCTACTTTTGTTTCAATTTTGTACATAAACTCATACTAAAGCAGCAAGCATGTGGATGAGAACAGAATTTGTACTGATACATTATATTGAAGAAAGGAACATTTTGCAGGGTCATAGCCCTTTGCGAGTCAGCACACTGGAAAACAGAAAAAAAAAATTAATATCAGAGCCAGCCAGCTAAAACCCACAGCTCACGCTAACTTAAGGCCTATGAGATTTTAATATAAATGCAATATCATAAACGTTAATATAACCTGATCAACCATAGCATTAATGATTCTATTTATTAGTTCGCATATACATTGGTAGCCAAACACATTATAGTCATAATTCAAATGCACGTTTAAGCAAAATCACTATCATTATCGTTTTCTATGCAACATCGTTAAGCATTGATATGAGCATTTCATTTTAATATATGTTATTAAACTACGCTCTCTCAAAATGAACATCCATAAAAGTTACAAGTTAAAACACGGGCATTGAAAACATCATATAAAAACACTCCGTTCAGCAAGTAAGAACTTGGCAGCAATCGGGAGGTATTCCATTCTGGGACAGTTTAAGTGACAAAGGGCCAGATGTACGAAAGGCACTTACCCATTCTGTGTCTATGGGAAAATGTGTTTGTACATATGGCCCAAAGTTATCTACGCATAGTACTGCAGGCCTCCGCACAGCCCTCAAAAAAGAGCCAACAGGCAGGATGGTTTCATCATCAGATAATTGTAGCAAAACAATAAAAGTTGATTTAAAGTGCATGTAATCGCAGCGTTTCTTTTTAAAAAGGGGTATTAAAAATGCTTTGCACATTTGCCGTAAAAGTTAAAAGTGCAAAGTGTAGCATAGTATGCCTGGACTCACCATCGCAGGGGCAATAGTTATCATCTGAATTTACTGTGCAGCCTAAGGGGAAACGCAATAGCAATTTAGAGTGTCTGCTCTAAAATGAAATAATAATGAGTGTTTCCAATGCCTCAGCGTACGTCACAGATAGTTGGTGGGGGGCTTTAACAGAGGAAGACTCCTAGGAACTGTGACTGTAGGCTTGCTCGCTTCCCTGTTAAATCTTTGAGAGCACTTAAAGTTATATAAGGCTTGTTAAACATGCTTTTTAACTAAGGTATTACAACTTTCTGGTTCAACAAGTGCATGCTGCAGGCCAATTTTGGAGTATTCTGATATGACATTAGACAGTCATGTGATACGCAACCTTTAATCACATGAAATTATAATTGTAGATAGTTATTTGGAAAAACGAAGAAGCTAGACTAACACACAACAGTGTTGGCTGGGTTCCAGTGCAGACTTCTAACTGTAATGTTCGAAGGGCCGCGGGAGCGCCCAGCAGCAGGAAGAACAAACGACCGGAAACAGAATCACTCCACACGGAAATGTTCCATTGCTCCACACACCTGGGAAAACCTCCCAAGGCCATTTATTTACAAATAAGGTAATTAGGCAATCAGTTACGTCACTGACCCTACCATTGCTCGACAACACTATAGGGGGAATTAAAGACATCCTCCCCAACTAATACAAAACATGGAGGAGTCCATGTACAAAACGTAACATTCCTCCTTTACCCATGACAAACATATATATATAACCGAACATCAGTTAGTTTCCTACAGCATCTGAAAAACAAATGCACCAAATCATATAGCATACATCGAGCACATAAGCACAATCAGTTCAGTACAAACCCCGAAGCCTGGTAGAACATTGTGTGCGAGGACGTAGATTGTATGGACCATCCCCACGGCTTGATACAACCGGACCAGCCAGCCCAGATCTAGATGTAATAGGTTCCACAACCAAATGATAATCAGAATTCTGCACATCAGAGCCCATGGGCACAGATTGACATGTGCCATGATCCAGAACCACACAATCATCAGGGCTCTGCACATCTGAACACATTAACCTACCAGAAAATGCATCATCAGTCTCCAAAACATGGACCTTGCAACGCAGCATCATCATCATAATCTTGATCAATAATGTCACATGAGGAAATGTCTATCGGCACATGGAAGTCCAGGGCCTGTACCTTTTTATAGAACGAAACGTTCCGTGTGATCGACTCCGAACCCCTTTTAGCAGTGATCATGTTACCTTTAACATCACTCACCATCCAGGGACCCTTCTCAAAAGGTAACAAAAATTTACTTCCCCCTTTTCTACATTTCACAAGAACCATATCGCCAACACAAATGTCACGTTCATTGGCTCCCCTCTTCCGTGACATTTTGTCATTCCTGTCCTTTCTCCGTGACAGTGCCTCCCCTACCTGATGGTGCAAATCATTCAATTCCTGAACATGAGGAATAGTATCCTGTACTTGTCTATTAATACAGATAGAACTAGGCGCCTCTCCAGTGACAACATGTGGAGTCAAACGATATTCCCTCACAAAAGAATATACAGCACAATCCACATTATGGCCCTCAGCAATGGCAATGCGCAGCACTTTGTTCAAAGTTCTCATAAACTGTTCTACCTCTCTGTTTGCTTGAGGCCAACGAGGAGTCATTTTTTTGTGCACAATTCCCCTGGACAACAAATAATCAGCAAAGTCTTGGATTGAAAACGGAGGGCCATTGTCAGTATGAATCTCCTGTAACAAACCATGAGTGGCCATGATCTTTTCCAACCGTGGTATAACCTGTGCCGCAGTAACAGAGTCTATAATTTCCATCTCAGGATATTTTGAAAAGTCATCTATCACAACAAAAGTGTGACGACCATCTGGCAGACTGCCAAAATCAGCACTCGCTCGAAACTAGGGGACAGGATGGATAATCTCGGTAATAATTGGTGGAGGACGTTCAACTGGGCCAACAGCTTGACGACACATGCACTAACGTACAACTCGTTCAACATGGTCATCAAGTCCTGGAAACCACACCTTACTCCTCAGTCTGGACTTAGTCTTCACCATGCCTTGATGAGAAGCATGGGCAAGCTCCACGACTGAGTGTTGCAATGCCATAGGAATAACAAGCCTATGTCCTCTCAACAAGCATCCATCAGGTGACACAGCCAGTTCTTGTCGTACTTTATGTAGCGAAGATAACATGGTACGTGCCGCCGCCATCCGAAGAGTCAAGTTCCTAAGAAGGTAATGCCATTTTCCTGATACAACAGCTGATATCACCAACTGCAGACACTCATCATCATTTGTGGCTGACCTAATCTCATCAAGAGACATAGGCAGTGGGCGAGACCATTCCACAATCAGCCTTACGTACTCCTCAACCTCCTCTGCAACCTCGCGAGAAGTAGCAGGCCTGGCATGTCGTGACAGATAATCAGCAGGATTCAAACTGCCAGGACGAAATACCACAAAAAAATTATAATCTTGCATTTGCAAAATCCACTTCTCAATTCGTGGTGGAGGCTTGGATGAGGACCCATTAAACAACGGAATCAAAGGCTTATGATCAGTATATACAACAAATGGCTGACCATACAAATACAAATTAAAATGTCTACAGCCCCAGTGTACTGCAATGGCTTCTTTTCAATCTGGGAATAGCGTTGCTCAGTCTCTGTTAAAGCTCTGCTGGCATATGCCACAGGAGCCCATTCCCCGTCCATCTGCTTTTGTGCCAACACTGCCCCCAACCCTGTAGGACTAGCATCTACTGACAGTTCCGATGCCTTGGTAGGATCAAAGTAGACTAAGGTGGTATGCTCACAGAGTGCTGACTTAGTGGCCTGGAAAGCAGCTTCTTGATCAGGCCCCCACTCCCAAACGGCATTAGCCTTAATAAGATCTCTAAGAGGAGCCGTCAAAGCTGTCAGACTCTTGATGAATCGCCCACAGTAATTTAGCATACCCAGATAACTGCGGACACCAGATACATTGATGGGAGCCATGGCAGTTTGAATATCTTTTACTTTGTCCAGGTCAGGCAACACCCCATCTCCAGAGAACCGGTACCCAAAGAAAGCCACTTCCGATTGCAAAAACGAACACTTGTCCTTGTGAAGCGTCAAACCATTGTCATAAAGCCTCTGAAATGTGGCTCTAAGTCGTGTAAGATGTAACTCCTTTTTGGTGCATGCACCAAGATGTAATCGCTGACATTGATGACTCCTGTTAGACCAGCAAGCACCCCACAAATAGTGTCCTGAAAAACCTCAGCAGTGCTAGAAATCCCAAAGCTCAAACGTTTATGGCGCCTGAGGCCCACATGAGTAGAAAACGTGGTAATGTCCCTAGAATCAGGATGTAACAGTAGCTGATGGTAGCCTGCCCGTAAATCCGTCTTCGAGAACCATTTTGACCCTGCCACATCAGCGACAAGGTCATCAACAGTAGGTGTCAGATGCCGTTCACGCTTAATGGCAAAGTTTGGGCAGGCGCATATCAACACAAATCCTCACCTCCCCAGGTTGACGGGGTTTCCTGGCAATCACAATGGGCGACACCCAAGGCGTAGGCCCATCGACCTTCTCAATAACATCAGCTTGATCCAAATTCCTCAACTCCTCCTCCACCTTAGGCCTTAGATGGAATGCAACCCTACAATGCTTCAAAGCAATATCGTGGTAAACACCCCTGCCGATGGCAACGGCTTTGAAGATCCAAACGCATAAACCTGAGTCGTCGTAGGCCGTAGATGGGGCTGAAGAGGAAGACGCAGCAAAACTGATGTTGCTATGACATTAATGGAAGCACCAGTATCAATCAGTGCGTCAACTTTATGGCCCGCCAACAAAACTGGACATCTTGGTACTCGCTTCCGAGGATGTCCACTGGGCTGCAAGGCATGTATCTTATGAACTGTACCTTCACTGCCCTCATCATCGTTCAAATCATCATCATCCATGACAACAGCCGGCTGCACCGAGTGGACAGCCTTGAACCTCTGTGACCGAGGACGAGGCACAGACTTGCAGACCTTAGCAAAATGATTAAGTTTATTACAATTGGAACATGTCTTGCCTTGCGCCGGACACACCCCTTGATGAGGAAATGGGCCCCCACAAGAATAACAAAAACGGGGCGACGTGGGGGTCTTGGACTTAAACTTCTTCCTCTCTGCAGTTGCTGCAGTAACTGCATTCACCGGCTCCACTTTGACCTGTGTCTGCAACACTACTTCCATATGGGCTGCACGTACCTTAGAGAGCTCTTTGGATCGCCCCAACGTGAGAATGTTCACCATTGACATGCCAGGCACTTGCAATATATGTTCCCTCAATTTCACAGCGGTGCACCCTCGTACAAATTGCGCACGTACTTCATCCTCCACATCCACCAAAGTGCAGGTGCGAGCCAGGTCCTTAAGCCTAGCATAAAAGGCATCAACTGACTCGTACGGAAATTGCCTAAGAAGAAACCGTTCATAATCAGGATTCGCCAAAGGCTCAAAATCGACTGTAAGCGCCCGTTTCAACGATTGGTAAGTATATGGCGGACCCTCCTCAACCACTGATCGGCCCAAGTTATGTATAGCTGCACCCCCCAGATGTAACAGCATGGGACGGCGTCGATTATTCTCCAAAGCTGGTGCAGCAAAATAGGTTTCTATGCGTCCACCCATTCCTTCCACCGGGCAGCGAGGGCAGACGGAAGGCCATCAATAACAAAATGTTCCAATACAGGGATAGATTCCATAATTACACCAATCAAAAGTCACTGCAGGTGCAACATCACAGAGGCATACTCCCAATGCGATGAAAACCAAACAAAATCCAACCTCTGTTATACAGAAGCCATTGTCCTACAACACCCCAAGAAATACAGTCACTTGGAGGCACAAGGATCCAACAAAATGTGAGTGAAGACAGAGGTCTGGAAATCAGCGAAAGCAATTGCAGTCAAATTGTCCGTCCAGAGGTCGTTGGAAGCCGCAGGTGTTCTCCAGCCAGCATTATACACCGCAGCGCTTGAAACACAACTTTAATGCGATCGGAATCATGCCAAATCCAGGGCACTCACGCACCCCAAAGGACAAACTCACCCCACACCGAGCACGAAGGGCAGGTCCGAGGTGCTCCAGTACCCAGGACAAATCACTGAAAGGTTTCAGAACGCCTCAGAGTGAAGAAAGGCTCCGTAACGCCTCAGGCAGAAAAACAAACACGAACAGGTTGCCCCGACAACCACCGCAGCTCATCCAGGCAGTGCCAAAACGCGGCCGCTCCAGCAACCACCAAAGCACTCCAACTCCGCGCATCAGAAACAGCGTGACGCGCCTCCAGGCAGCACAAACAAACACCAGCCGAAACCGGCGAAGAGATGAAATGAAGCCAGCGAAGCCAGGCAAACGCACGAAGGGGCCGAAACCACCCTTGTCGCCAATCTGTAATGTCCGAAGGGCCGCGGAAGCACCCAGCAGCAGGAAGAACAAACGACTGGAAACAGAATCACTCCACACCGAAATGTTCCGTTGCTCCACACACCTGGGAAAAACTCCCAAGGCCATTTATTTACAAATCAGGTAATTCGGCAATCAGTTACGTCGCTGACCCTACCATTGCTCAACATCACTATAGGGGGAATTAAAGACATCCCCCCACTAATACAAAACATGGAGGAGTCAATGTACAAAACGTAACACTAACTAAGGCAAATGCAGTCTTCTAAATAAGGTAAGCACAACTGTTCGTGGCAGGCTTAGTTTGAAGTGGATATGGGGTGGAAAGAACTCTCCTATAAACACAATTTTCCTCCCGCTGGATGGTCTCGCAATTCGCAATGCCCCATACTTTAGCCCCGTACTTTGCAACTGAGACACATTGTGACTTGTAGATCTGTAATAAAGGGGCAGGAAAACCTCCGCCCGTCGGTTGCGGGAGAATAAATTACTTGCAATCTCTTTTGCTAATTTTACTCTGCGCTGTTTGACATTAGAGACCCAAGAGCCTGTATAAGCAAAGGTGGTCCCAAAATAGGAAAAGGGGCTCTTACTACTTAGGTAATTAGTTCCTATACAGGGAAGTGGTTTCTGCTTCGGTCCGCATGACATATGTGATTTCCCAAAACCTTTCTGTAGGCCTAGTGTGGCCAAAAAATCGACAAAGGCGGTTCAGGGCTTTGGGCCTGTTCGCCATAAGCATTGCATCGTTCGCATATAAAAGTGTTGACAACAACATACCTTTGATTTTGGGGACATCCGGAGTAATGGAGGTTAAGACAGGACACACTTCATTAATATATAAAATAAATGATAAAGGGGTTAGCACACCTCTCATGCTCCGCCAAACATCTACGTCAAACAGAAACCTCTCCAGTGGTGCTGATTCTAATTCTTGCCTTCATGTCTTTGTGCAGGTGGGCAAAAAAGTGTACTAGCGCTCTCGCCGACCACGAGATAAAAACATATTCCATAGCTTGTAATGATTGACACAATCGAAAAGCGAGGTCAAATCCATGAATGCTAGGTAAAGTGGACTACTTTTGGTGCCATGTATTAACCACTTTACTACAATTACTTTAGATTTAAACATTGTTCAACCGTCCTTACACTATTTCTGAACCTAGATTGACAGGGTTTTAAAACCGATTCAGCTTGGGCCCACTCCCTGTTTCTGTTATAAATAGCCCTCTCTAGGACTTTGACCATGGTGTCTATCAATGAGATAGGCTTATAAAATTCAAGTTAGGACCAGACACCTGTTTTGAATATGGGTACTATGGTGAGAGCTCTCCATGATTCAGGGATCTGGTCATGAGCAAGATTCATAAAAACATTAGTAAGTAAGGGTGCCAAGAAATCAACATTTTATTTTATTACATAAGTCAGGACCCCATCAGGTCCAGTTGCCTTGCCACTGACCCTCTGATTTATCCCTCCCACTACCTTAGTTAAACTAGTCTGAAAGCACCTCAAGCTATTAGGGTCTATAATAAAATCAGTATCTGATGGGAAGCAGGATAAAACACTGACAATGACAAGAGGGATTTTTTTATGTCTCAAATCCGAGACTGCGGCCCAAAAAGATCTACCATCTTTCTGGGATGCTGCCTGTGCTAATCTGTCCCATTGCAATGTCAGTACCTCCCTCCAGTGCTTAGCGGTGATCTCTTTATATTGTTTCCTTGCTATAGCCACTGCTACAGTGTCCCCTGGTTTGTTGGACAGAGCCAGGTGAAGCGCACGGTTGGCCACCAAACAAACATGGTTAAACCATCTAGATGTGCTATTCCGAGCGTGGAAGGGCTTTAAGAGGGCTTTCCTAATACAAGAGCATAAATCAGTAAATGCCTCAACAATTGGATAATCAGCATCTGCTTCCGCTAGGCACACTTCCACAAAGCCTATATTTTCTTTGATTACAGAATTAAACAATTGCGCTGGATAGCAAATTTTCCACAGCAGGCGGAGATTATCTGTGGAAGTCTGAAGGTTGCATGTGCCTATCTCAACTCTAAATCTTTCTTTAGGAGTGGATAAAAAGACTGCCTCCAAGGGGTTATGGTCACTATGAGTGGATGCTATTACCCTTCCATGCAGAAATATACCCTCAAAGTTACGGGAAATAAAAATGTAGTCTACTGTGGAGGAGCAGCCGCTGCCCCTAAAAGTAGGTAGGACCAATTCATTAGCCCCCGCCACTGCCATTACATTTACTAGGTTGCAGGACACTAAATGGGACTACAATTCCTGACCTTTTGGGTCATCAGGCACACGGAGGGGTGCATCTGTGAGTAGTGTATCACGGTTAACTGGTAACTTCACCTTAAAGTCTCTTCCCAGACATAGACATCCTTGTCACGCTATGGAGGTGCTTTTATCGAGCAGCATATTCACATAATCTAACAACACATTTTTTTGTGCCGCATTAGTGGCATTTTTTGACGCAAAAGCGGCGCAAACTTACAAAAAACAATTGTTAAAAAAAAGTATAAATCAGGGTCTTAGTGTTCAGGATATTTGAGAAATCATTGTTGTAATAGAAATTGACAAAATAAAGACTCATATGGGGTTCCAACAATATGACTTGGAAGCTATTATTTGGGGTCTCAAAAGATCTAACATGTCCCCCTGTAGCAATGCTTACCCAAACCACCAGACCCAGGGTTGGTCCACCATGACGAAAGGATGTATCCAGCACTCTGTAGCACTGAAACCCATCTACCACGGATGGTAAAATGTCCTAGGTCTCTTGAAACAAGACATCATAGCCCTTTATAAAGGTAACCTATTCAGGCAGGCTGATCTTCGATCATGGGTCAGCAATGTTCCAACTTATTACCCGCAATGAGGATTTCCATGAAGCAACTGGGGTGGCAGGTGAATAAAAGTTGTTGAAGCATGTTTGAGATACCGTGTTGTTAAGTGCTAAATGCTGATGTATTGGGGTCTCCCCTTGGGGTTCACCTAGTAGTCAGTCAATTTTCTTCAGGTCACCCAGCGGAGCAAACCTTCTTGCGCAAATAAACGGAGGCACTGAATCAAAAAGGGCACATGTGCGAAGGTTGGGTGGCATTGACCTGCAAAAAAAATCCTAACGGGAGTACAGAAATGCTGGCTGTAGATTGAAAGCTGTGTTTCTTCATGTCCAGTAATTTTCGAACACGAGGGATTCCTGAAGTTTATCACAATGCAATCTCCTGTAATGTTTTTATGAGAACTCCCCACCCATCCCACCCCCTCATCATAATAACCTTGTTAAGTCCGTACCTTAGTGTTTATACTTATTCAGCCAGTCAACCGATTTATTATGTAGTTGGTCCCATGTTTCGTGTTGCTAGGACTTAAACGGGGGGACACCTGCTACAATTAAGACGTAAGGACAAGCCGCTTGAACGAGAGACAGCAGTGCCACCGGTCATTGTGCGCTTGCCCATTTCTGAGGTATTCTGAAATGTGTCGAAGATACTGTCACCTACTGTCCCAGAGGTGAGGGATGCTTTCCTATACAATCACTGAATGCCGAGCTTCAAAGAGAGTGGGCCCAGCCTCGCCTGGCCACAGATGGGCACAAATGGGCCCACTATTGCCCGAGTCCACTCCTGGTCACTCACTGCGGGAGCGCCCTTCAGTTTATTAACCATGTGCCTCCAGGCACGATGACAGCAGTGGGTGGGCTGCCCAGAAGCAGGCTGGGCTGTGAAGTGTAGTAGTGTCTGGCATGGCGTTGTGCTCTCCTCCCCCGCTGCGGGAGCACCATTCAGTTTATGAACCACATACCTGTAGGCGCGAGGCACAGCAGTGGGCGGACTGCCACAGGAGCAGTGGTGTCTGGTGTTGCGGTGCACTCTCCTCCTAGAAACTGGGGTGGTGTATGCCAAAATAACAAGAAACAAGAGAGAGATAAAAAAATAATAATAAAAAAAAAAAAAAAACTTGGTTTGCTTGCCCCTTTCTTTTAGGCGATAGGAGGCGGTCCCTGGGCGCTTCCTTCCCAGACCCAAGGTGGTCCTCGGAAAAAATGAAAGGAATATGGGCTGAGTATCAAGGTCTTAAGACATTCGTGTTTAGCCCACCACCATCACCCATGTAGTACAGAAACCAAGATAAAAAATAACAGGAGCAAACCAAAATCCCACAAACCTCGTGGTGCAAGTTCTTTTTACATGCAGCTGTGAAGACGAGCCTCTTTGCCCACTTCTCTTACCTTCTAAACCATGGCTCTCAGAGACCCACTAAGTACGTCCTTGTTAGCTCCCAACAAAATAAAGCTATTTTGCCCTGGGTATTTGCCTGGGACCACACCTCTGGCTCAGAGCTGTGGGGATCAGGACCACAATGCCCTTCTCCAGAGTCTGGCTGAGACCACTGTCTGGTGTCTCCATATATTCCTGGTTGGTCTCTGCCTCCAGCAAGCATCTCCTTGTTTCCTTAGCGTTCTTGGTGTGTACCGCCACATTGGAGATGGAACACCTCCTTTGGTCCCGAACCATAGTCTCCTCATGATCCAGTCAGCTGCCTAGCATCCGTGGTTCCTCTAGCACAGCATCCTTCTTCCGCTTCACAAGATGTGGATGTGACACCAGGACTTGACAGCACTATGTGCGATTCTAGAGGTGGGGATTTGCGGTGGCCTGTTCTAAGTGTTGAGAACTCAATCAGACTAACTGTTCAGGCTGGTCAGCATTTGTAACGTCCACCCCTTTGGTTATCTTTCCCATCTCTGCAAATGACAGCTGGTGCTTGGAAAACCATAAAGACCTGCAAGGCTCTGCCTGGTCTGCGGTGAAATTAACCAGTAGAGCGCCGTCTAAGAACTCTGGATTTCTCCCATAATGACAGTGGTATGGTATATACCTCACCAGGGCCATATAATTTACCTGCCTTAAGCCCCACCATCCGCTCACCAGGGCCATATAATTTGTCGGCCTCATGCCCCGCCATCCGATTCAGAAGCAGTGAGTAGGAGGAAGAGTGGGGGTGAACCGTATTACACTGCCACATTCTGGCATTGCTTAGAGAGACGTCTTCAGGTAGACAGCAAGAGGCTCTGCTGTCTTTACATTAAAGCAGGGCGCATACAAAGCCAACAGACAGTCTGCATTTAAAAATATCTCAAAAGTGACACAGCAGATGACATTTTCATTTAATTTTGCAGGCCCAGGACATGAAATCATGGGCCTCGCGTACATCAGCTGATTTTTCAGTAAAAACGGGGTTCGCGAAATTGTGAAAAGTTGGGAGAGTGGGTCTACTCCGAAGCATCCACTGATGGCACCCTCATCTATATATGTGGTGGGTTTGGGTCTGCCCGTGGAACTATCTAGTGCCCAGCAGCACTGATATCTGCCCCTCCCCCACCGTAACTCCACACCCCTGACTGTACCTGCTTGTTATCACTGTATCTGAGCAATAGTTGAAAAGAAACACAAATGCAAAAAACAAAAATGATTTAACTTAACAGTCAAACTCCTCTCTCCCTGGTAACCTGCAATGCAGACTCATAACTTCCCACTTCCCCAGTATGCAGAGTGCCTGTCCCACAACATTGACATACTCAACAGTGGGATGGTCAGTGCTGCCATGTCTGACCGGGAAAGAAGTGAACGAAGCGTTTTATCTTACTTGATCTATGGTACATCCATACCTCTGTTTTTGGACTCATCACAGGCAGATCTGCCGGCCCACCAACCCCCAAACATGTCCCTTGTGCAGGGGTGATTGGCCGTTCTTCATTGCCGGGTTCTGCCCCCAGCTCCCACTCGCACCACAGCTCAAAAAAGTCACAGCAGGGCTGACTGATGTCCCTGGGGCAGTCCTTGGCAGATTACCACCTGGGTCTGGTCTGTTCATGATTTTCAAGGGCCCTTCTGTCTCTAGAGTTTGTCTGGGAGGTCAATACACCCTTCTCCCAACTCATCTCCTCAGCGCCCCCTCGGATCTCCTGATTTTTCTGCCAGCCAGGGGTATGCCACTCCTCAAGCCACTCCCATGCTTCTTCTGGTGCAGTGAAGTGCCATGACTTGCCATACGCAATCATCCGAAGCTGAGCGGGTAGAACGTTATGACGGTCATTACAACATTGGCGGTAAAAGCCACTTACCCCCGTGCAGAAGACCACCAACACACCGCCGCGGAAATCCGCCACAGCTATTATGACCCACAGCACGGAATCCGCCAAAATTCAGACACCCACACAAGTCCGCCACACCAAAGGTCAGTGATAAACTGGTGAAAACAAAACCTCCACCGTCACGGCAACAGAAATACGCCCACACTATCACGACACACGAATCCACGCGGCGGTCTTTCAACCGCGGTATTCCATTGGCGGTACACACCGCCGCGCTCAAAATACACACACACATACAAAACACAGCCACATTGGACAATTCGTAACACACACACCTGATACACATACACACACCACTCCCACACACCCAATACAATATAAAACAAACACCCACATCACCCACAAACCCCTACGACAACAACTGAGAAAGAAGCACAGAAAGAGACAGCACCATCAACAATACTAGCATCCACAGGCACACCAGACCGTCACCCACATAACTTCCACGCACCTCACACAACACCCCACTACATATCAGCACACTTATCACCACACACACCACCCCACACATCACCCACACCACCCCATGGCACGGCAAAGACACCCCAGGTTCTCGGAGGAGGAGCTCAGGGTCATGGTGGAGGAAATCGTCCGGGTAGAGCCACAGCTATTTGGATCACAGGTGCAGCACACCTCCATTGCAAGGAAGATGGAGCTATTGCGAAGAATATTGGCCAGGGTCAACGCAGTGGGACAGCACCCAAGAAATCGGGATGACATCAGGAAGAGGTGGAACGACCTACGGGGGAAGGTGCGTTCCGTGGTCTCAAGACACCACCTTGTGGTTCAGCGGACTGGCGGCGGACCCCCACCTCCTCCCCCACAACTAACAACATGGGAGGAGCAAGTCTTGGCGATTCTGCATCCTGAGGGCCTCGCAGGAGTAGATGGCGGAATGGACTCTGGTAAGTCAAATCTTAACTATTACATCCCCCACCCTACCTGCATGCCATCACATACCCCCACCCTCACCCTCACCCCCATCACTCCAACTCCTCACAAATGTCCCACTATCACAAGCTACACATCCCAACACCAAGCCATGCATGCAACACCAAAGCATGGACACCCATCACTAAAGCATGCCCACTGCACAAACCCATACACCCCTCTAAACCATCATCACACAAGGTCCCACACAGGAATGCAAGCACTGGGGTACACGGTCACCCACCCATTGCACACCATGCCACACACAGATGTAATAAACATCCTTTTATACCCCTGCAGGACCCCTACCCAACGTCACCGGACAGGAGGGTCCACACATGTCCACACCACCAACAGAAGAGGCCCACAGTGATGACAGCAGCTCTGTCCAACTGGATCTAGATGACCAGCCCGGCCCATTGGGGACCTCTGGACAGTCTGTTCCCCTCACACAGTCACAGGCCACCACAGAGCTTCCCCCCTCTGGAAACACCAGCACAGCACCCACCCAGCGGGCCCATACCTCTGTCCTCAGGACACGTCAAGCAGCAGTGTGTCCACCACTACAGGGAACCCAGGATAACCCACCACCCCAACAACAACAGGGACCTGGGGGCAGTGGCAGTGGGCACACGGTCCAGGGGACGGAGGCCCAGGAACACAGGGGAACTGGAAGGGCTGCTGTGCGACAGGGGGAGGACAGGCCAAGGGAACCCACTCTCCACGAGGCCCTCTCCTCCATCATGAGAGCCTACCACCACTCCCAGGAGACGATGGCAACGGTACTGGCCAAGTTTCAGGAGACCCAGCGCCTGCAGGAGGAACAGTATTTGGGCTTCAGGGAGGAACTCGGATGCATCAATTCCACCCTGGGCACCATCGTAGGGGTGCTGAAGGAAGTCCTCAACACCAGGAGGGACACTGTGGCACAAGGGGCCCCTGACACTAGCATGAATGATGAACTGCCCACCACCTCCGCCGGCACTAGTGGGCTAGAGGTACCGCCACAGGACCACCACACCAGCACCCCACCCCCTGCAGAGGGAGAACCACCCCGCAAATGGTCCCTGAGATCCAGGACAAAGACAGAGAACGATGCCAAGACCCCCGCCAAGAAATGAGACCACCCTGAATGTCATCCATCTGTCGCACTTTGTCACCCTGTCCATCCTTAAACTGCCCCAGCTCCACCCCCTATGCCCATTTGGGCAATGCACCTGTGAGACTAATAGACTTGACTCTGCCATGGACATTCCTCCATCATCACCCCTCACCATTTTGCAACCCCCCCCAATATTTTGCACATAAATAAAAACCCTTGAATCAGTCAGTCTGTGACTTCGGAATAGTGTATTAGCAATTACTGTGGCAAAAAGATCTTTCAATTGTAATGTCAACATACATATGTCACACAGCTCTAGTCCATGAGGAATCAAAGCAGATGTCACACAGTGGGACCCATATCTGTGAAATCGTAAGGGAAAGTGACAACTCAGTGACCATACACTGGGTGAAAACAACAGACAGTAGAGAGGTAGTAGTGTTAAAGTACATGTAGTAGACAGGTTTGTATTCTTACCTGTGTCTCACTGGAAGTATTGCTGGATCACCGAGTCCCTGTTGTCCATGTCCTCTTCTTCTGCTTCCTTGTCTTCACTGTCCACAGGCTCCACAGCTGCAACAACACCGCCATCTGGACCATCCTCCTGCAGAAAAGGCACCTGTCATCGCAAAGCCAAGTTGTGAAGCATACAGCAGGCCAAGATGATCTGGCACACCTTCTTTGGTGAGTAGAATAGGGATCCACCTGTCATATGGAGGCACCTGAACCTGGCCTTCAGGAGGCCGAAGGTCTGCTCGATTATCTGCTGTGTTCGCCCATGGGCCTCATTGTAGCGTTCCTCTGCCCTCGTCCTGGGATTCCTCACTGGGGACAGTAGCCATGACAGGTTGGGGTAACCAGCGTCACCTGCAAATGACGAGGGACAACTGTTAGACACACACTAACCTGTAGGGATAACCTCAGACCCAGACAACCATTCCCACTGTCTTGCTTCCAGGTGCTCACCTAATAGCCACACACGGTGCCTCTGGAGTTGACCCATCACATAAGGGATGCTGCTATTCCGCAGGATGTAGGCGTCATGACATGAGCCAGGGAACTTGGCATTCACATGAGAGATGTACTTGTCGGCCAAACACACCATCTGCACATTCATGGAATGATAACTCTTCCGGTTTCTGTACACCTGTTCACTCCTGCAAAGGGGGGGGGGGGGGCAAAGCCACATGGATCCCATCAATGGCACCTATGATGTTGGGGATATGTCCCAGGGCATAGAAATCACCTTTCACTGTAGGCAAATCCTCCACCTGAGGGAAAACGATGTAGCTCCGCATGTGTTTCAGCAGGGCAGACAACACTCTGGACAACACGTTGGAAAACATAGGCTGGGACATCCCTGATGCTATGGCCACTGTTGTTTGAAATGACCCACTAGCAAGGAAATGGAGCACTGACAGCACCTGCACTTGAGGGGGGATTCCTGTGGGATGGCGGATAGCTGACATCAGGTCTGGCTCCAGCTGGGTACACAGTTCCTGGATTGTGGCACGGTCAAGCCTGTATGTGATGATCACATGTCTTTCCTCCATTGTCGACAGGTCCACCAGCGGTCTGTACACCGGAGGATGCCGCCATCTCCTCACATGTCCCAGCGGACGGTGCCTATGAAGGACAACAGCGAGCACAGAGTCAAACAACTCAGAGGTACGTACCCACAGCTTACCCACAATACGAATCCTAATCCGAAAAGTGGCCTGTATGTGTGTTGAGTCTAGGCCTATGTGCGACGCACTTAAAAATGAAGCCATGTGGGCCCCTGAAATGGCGGCTGCCTGACCTCTAAAGTGGGACAATGGGATGCGAGGTAACTGCGCTGGCGTTGTACACCGTCGCGGTAGGCGGTTGAAGACCGCGGCGCAATGCTGCATTGGTTAACATTGGACCCTATGGGTCCCAGGAGCCAATGACGATGTACGCTGGCGGTGACGGTACGCACCGCCGCGGACTGACCGCCATTTTCTATCTGTTCAATCACTCGATACCTGATCTTCGACAGGAGAGGACCTACACTGCAAGTGCTGCTGTTACCTCGGTCTGGAAGAGACAATGGCTCGAGTGTCTGGGGAAAGGGCCCCTGCCTTCACATCGGAGGAGTTGGAGAAACTCGTGGACGGGGTCCTCCCCCAGTACACGCTACTCTACGGTCCTCCAGACAAACAGGTAAGTAAACTGGGAGCATGCTGTATGGGCTATGCCTGTGTGGAGTGGGGTGGATGTAAGAAGGGGTGGGAGATTGCGGCGTGTAGAAACGACAGTGAGTGCATGTGCCACATGGCAAGGGTAGGGATGGGGGCCAATGACTGTGACGGTGCAGTTGGTAATTACTTTTCTTTTCCCCATGTACAATTCATGTAGGTCAGCGCCCACCAGAAAAAAGATATTTGGCGTGCCATCGCCAAGGAGGTCCGGACCCTGGGGGTCTACCACAGACGGAGCACCCACTGCCGGAAAAGATGGGAGGACATTTGCCGCTGGAGCAAGAAGACGGCGGAGGCTCAGCTGGGGATGGCCTCCCAACGTGGGAGGGGTGCCCGTCACACCATGACCCCCCTGATGTTCAGGATCCTGGCGGTGGCGTACCCGGAGTTGGATGGGTGCTTGAGGGCATCACAGCAGCCACAAGGGGGTGAGTACACTCTCATCCTGCTGATTTTGCGCGCAGTGGAGGTGTCTGGGTGGAGGAGGTGGGCTGTGGGTTTCCCTAGGCCAGGGTGAGTTTAGTAGGCACGGTCCCTCCGTAAGGCAGCCCATGTGGCACCCCACCCCACCTCTGTAGAGTGCCAAGTACACCTAGTCATGCCCCTGATTCATCCATGTGTGCAGATGTTGTCCATAGCCTAGTAGGACATTTCCCAGGGCTTGAAAAGTGGAGCCCAAGAGCGCGGCGTAGTGCAGGGGGCTTCTGTGTCTGTTGTGTCCGCCAACGGTAGCGGTAATGCATGCACTCAACATGTCTTTCTTCTGTTGTCCCCCCTTTTTGTGGTCTCCCTGTTCTTGTGTGCATTAGCATCATCAGGCGGAGGAGCAGTGGCACCGGAGCACGAGGGAGCTGCATCCCACATGGCCCTGGAGGGCGACACTACGGAGTCTGAATTCACCAGTGGGACGGAGGGCGAGGGGAGCTCCACGGCAGGGACATGAGCTGAGACCAGCGACACAGACTCGTCCTCTGATGGGAGCTCCCTTGTGGTGGCGGCAACATCTGTGCCCCCCGCATCTACAGGTACAGCCACCACCCCCCCCCTCCCAGCACCGCCCTCCCAGCAGCCCCTCAGCCTTTGCCCCGTTCCCGCTCACCCAAGAGGGTGGGCATCACCTTCGCCCCAGGCACCTCAGGCCCTGCCCCAGTCACCCCTGCTGCCCTCAGTGAGGAGGCCATTGACCTCCTCAGGTCCCTCACTGTTGGGCAGTCTACCATTTTGAATGCCATCCAGGGTGTCGAAAGGCAGTTGCAACAAACAAATGCATTCCTGGAGGGCATTCATTCTGGTCAGGCGGCCCTTCAGCGAGCTTTTCAGACTCTGGCCTCAGCACTGATGGCAGCCATTGCCCCTGTCTCTAGGCTCCCCCTTCCAACTTCCTCCACCCAGACCCAATCCCCTGTACCCCAGCCTATCACAAGCACACCTTCAGACCAGCATGCACACACGTCAACACACAAGGGAAGCTCTGGCAAACATAAGCACCACACATCCCACAGGCACTCACACAAGCATCACACACATGCAGACACACCAACATCCACTGCCTACACTGTGTCCCCCTCCTCCTCGTCTCCCTCCTCCCTCCCAGTATCGTCTACACTCACACCTGCATGCACTACATCTACAGCCACTACTGCCATCACCAGCACACCCACCACCACACCCCGCTCACGTGCAGTCACCACCCCACTACCATTCACACGTCTCCTGTGTCCTCTCCCAGTGTGTCTGTGATGCCACCTCCCAAGATACACAAACGCAGGCACACACCCACCCAACAGCCATCCACCTCACGACCGCCTCCAGCCCATGCACCTTCACCCAAAGTCAGCAAACGAACACCTCCTACAACCACAACCTCTTCCTCCACTCCCAAACCCCCTCCAGCTACCCGTCCCAGTGTCTCCCAAAAACTTTTCCTGTCCAACCTTGACCTCTTTTCCACACCTCCCCCACCCCGTCCGTCTCCTAGGTCCCGAACTAGCACCTCAGCCACAACATCTCCAGGACCAGTGGTGCCTGTAGTCACCGGAATCTGGAGTGCACCGGCCACCAGGCCAGCCAGTGTGGCACGGAGCCACAGCATGGACAGTCCCCCACCTGTCAAGCATCAAAAGTTGGCCAGTGCCCGGCGGGAGATGGGGAAGACTCCAGCCCCCAAAGCCGCTCCCAGGGGTCCCAGTGGGAGTGTGGAGTCAGCTGCGACACCTTCCAAGGTGGGGAAGGGCCACAAGAAACGAGGAAAGTCTGGGGATAGCAGCACGGCAGAGGAGACCGCCATCCTCCCCGCTGCCCAGGAGGCCACCGCCATCATCCCTGCTGCCCAGGAGGCCACCACCATCATCCCCGCTGCCCAGGAGGCCACCACCATCATCCCCGCTGCCCAGGAGGCCACCACCATTATCCCCGCTGGGACAGAGAGGACCGCCAGCACAAGCCCCGCTGGGACAGAGAGGACCGCCAGCACAAGCCCCGCTGGGACAGAGAGGACCGCCAGCGCAAGCCCCGCTGGGACAGAGAGGACCGCCAGCGCAAGCCCCGCTGGGCTAGAGAAGACCGCCAGCACAAGCCCCGCTGGGACAGAGAGGACCACCAGCACAAGCCCCGCTGGGACAGAGAGGACCACCAGCACAAGCCCCGTTGGGCTAGAGAGGACCGCCAGCAGCTGAGTCACTGCAAAGGAGCCCTCCGCCTCAAACACCGCTGAACAGGGCACCGCCGCTCCAAGCACCGCTGAACAGGGCACCGCCGCTCCAAGCACCGCTGAACAGGGCACCGCCGCTCCAAGCACCGCTGAACAGGGCACCGCCGCCTCAAGCACCGCTGAACAGGGCACCGCCGCTCCAAGCACCGCTGAACAGGGTGCCGCCGCTCCAAGCACTGCTGAACAGGGCACCGCTGGCCCATGAGCACCAAGGGCACTGACGCTACTGAGTCCGTCACGAGCAGGATGAAGCACTCTGGGCACTATGCCCCCTCCAGAACCAGTGGAGACTGTCATCCACTACCTCTGTCCTTAGCAGGATGAAGCAGGATGAAGCACTCTGGGCACCATGCCCCCTCCAGAACCAGTGGAGACTCTCATCCACTTGTGACACTGTAGAGACTTGAAAGACTGTGGCTTTGCACTCCCCAGGATGGAACAGTGGGCAACCCACCCACTGTAGAGACTTGAGAGACTGTGGCTTTGCACTCACCAGGATGGAACAGTGGGCAACCCACCGACTGTAGAGACTTGAGAGACTGTGGCTTTGCACTCCCCAGGATTGAACAGTGGGCAACCCACCCACTGTAGAGACTTGAGAGACTGTGGCTTTGCACCCCCCAGGATTGAACAGTGGGCATGTGGCCCTCATGGATTTGTCATCGTGCAGTCAACCGGCTGAGGTGCCCCCCCTTTCCTTCCCCCTGAGGTGCCTGTTTTCTTGCTCTCTGATGCCCCTGCAGTGTTCTCTCCGTCATGGTCGGGGATCTTGTGTGGGCCTCGCCTGCCCGTGTGGGCCCAGTGTTCCATGGACTTCATTGGTGCACTACCTGGACTACTAAGCTTGGTGTATATTTTGTTTATGGTGTATATACATATTTTTGCGTACTTGCTTTTAATATATTACAATGGTTACACTAATTTCCTTTTGTCTTTGCATTCTTCCAGGGGGTGTTGGGGGGGTGTAACTGTGATGTATCATGATGTATTTGCGTGTGTGTTGTAGTGGGTGAGGGTGGGGGTGGGGGTGTTGCATGTGTGTGTCCCTGTTTTTTCCCTCCCCCCTCCCCAAGGTAGGTTGTGATACTGTGGGCGGTACTTTGTCTTCCGCCTGTCTGTTGGCGGTGACCCCCAAGCTGTTTGTCTGTACTGCCGTGGCGGTCGGAGTGTTAAAGTGGCTGTCTTTGTTGGCGGTTTCCGCCACGGTCGTAATTCCAATTTTTTTACCGCCGGCCTGTTGGCGGTCTAACCGCCGCTTTAACACCGTCCGCCAGGGTTGTAATGACCACCTATGTGATTTTGAGTTCTTTTGCCCTCAATGCTTTCTTGACCTGCTCAAAATTGTGTCTTAGTCTCTGTACTTGCAACGTAAAATCCAGGAAAACATATTGTTGCATTTTTATATTTTAAGTCTCCATGCGAGTTAGCCACCTGTAGGATCACATCCCAATCCCAATAGTTCAACACCCTTGCAATTATTGTTTTCGGGGGAGTTCCAGGCCTCAGCAAAGGTACTGGCACCCTATCAATTGAGAAGAAGTTTGAGAGGCACTTTGGCAGCAGGAGTTCACAATAAGATCCTCCAGGAAGAGTTCGACGCTTCGTCGCTCTGCCTCCTTGGAGACCCCTAAGATTCTATTGTTATTTCTCCTCGCCCTCTCTCCTTGGTCTTCGAGCTTGGCTGCAATGACAGTTTTTTGCTTCATGAGGTGTTGTGCTTGGTCCTCTAAACTCTTGATCGTGGACTGAAGCCATGAATGTTTGTTTCAGCTGCTGTCACTTTCTCTGTGATCTTTTTAAAGTCTGCTCGGAGGAGGGTGACATCCACCATGACAGCATCCAGTTTGGGCTCAATTGTGGCCTTGACGTCATGCATGGCAACCATAACTGCACTCAAGGAGGGCACCCCGGCCAGGCAGGGTTCGGACTCCAATCCACTGGCCTCATTACACTCCACCCTCACCAAGGTGCCGTCATGACCACAGCATAATTGTCCATTTTGCTGACTTGGGTGGGTTTGAACTCTCTACTCCTTGTCTTGACCACTGCCTTCGAACCTGAGTGACACCTGGCCCCTTTGCCCACCAAGCTTCAGCCACGCGATCCAGGCGAGGAACCCCAGTCGACTCCATCACTCTCTTGGCACCAAGACCCTCACCTTTGGCCCCCACCAGTTGCAAACTCCCTGAGACTCAATCACTGCTTCACTTGCACCCCTGCAGCACCATTTCTCCTGCTATATGATCAAATGTTGCAGACGCGGCCCACTATGTATCCAGGCCCCAGGAGTTGATGTACCAGTGTTTGCTGCTTTAGCGTCTCCAGGACAGGAGCATCCACTATCCCCTCCTTAAACTGTAGATGAGATACAGTGTGCCCTTCAGTGTGCGCCCAGACAAAGGGGCCTCTCCTCAGCGCCAAACAGGGACCAAAAAAAAAGGTGAGCCGTGAACAGTTCCTCCTCCTCGGTCCCAGCGTATGACCTCAAGTGTCAGCACAAGCAATCAGCATCTGTAGAACGGCTTGGCACCAGGAGCCCACAGGGGCCCTGCCTGGCCCCACAGCCTGCACCAGCCAATAACAGTCTGTTGAGGGAAGGGAGCCCCTGCTGACATTTCTAACATCCCCACAGCAGGCACAGGGCTCCCTCCGCCAGGCCCAAAGCAGTCACTTTGCATAAGCCACTTTTCTCCCTCTGAGGCCCCAGCCATTCAGTGTCACCTTTTGTAGTCCTGCAGAGGCACCGCCACTTAGCACAGATTCAAGCTGCTCTCCGCTGCTGTGTGCCCTCGCAGCGGCCTTCTTGCCATTTGCCCCCGGATGCCACTCACTGTTGTCTGGCCCCAGGCCCACTTATCGAGGCCCCGTCAAAGGGAGCCCGGCTGCCCCAGCTGAGATGCTCTCATTCGGCCCACCTCAAGGTTGATCAACAACTCTTCCACCTTCGGACACCCCTGCTCAATAATGATCCACTGGTATTGTCTCCGGGGAAAGGGACAGGAGTGGTGAGGGCCCCTGCCACAGCACCTCAAGGCCTCAGCTCCCAGGCTTATGCTCACCTCGGCCCACAGCCTCGCAGGCCTGGCCATCATCAGCACGCCTGCTGGGGTTCACAGGATGGGCTGTCCCGTAGCAGTGGGGTACAAAAATCAACACTGATTGGAACTATGGCAGAGGCTGGCTGAATCGGTGATTGGACGGATGGCTGATTTTTATTTCAGTGACTCCTGAGCCTGCTTAGTGTGTGGCCATCTTGGCTGGCACTAAGCCACACCCCCAAAAAAAGTTTGATTTTCTTGATTTCAATTTTCTTGTTGTTCCTGTTCCTTTTGTTCTTGAGCTCTTTCAACTCTTTCTTGTTTTTCCTCTTGAACTCTTTGTTCTCCCCCTCAGGATTCACATAGCAAATTCATTCTTAACTCTGCATCAGCAGCTTATATAACTCCTTCTTCATCTGCAGAACATACAGTTTTAGTGATCATGCACCCCTCAGGCTGGACTCTGGACAGGTTACCCACTGGCCCACATTGTGTCCACGCAAGGTCTAGGCCCACTTGCATTTGTTATCAGGACCTTCTTTACGACTACCTAAAAAGGAACTCTGAAATTTTTATGGTACCCGGAGAAATAAAACCACTGCTCAGATGAATTGTACTTTGAGACAGTCCTCAAACACTGGGTCTGTAACTGTTCTCATGGCCATCATTTTTAATTAAACAGATTGTTTCCGTTTTGCTAAACGCTTCTTGTCTTTTGTTTTTTCAAAGTAAATGCACATTCAGGCAACGTTTGGGGAGCCAGCCAGGAGCTGATTGGTGCCTCGGATCCAATTGCGACTGAAGGAAGGGGACCCCGCCCAGAAGGATTCACATTTGCGCAACAAGGAAGGTGAACAGACGTTACAATTGATTGGAAGTTTTGGTGAATCCACAGGGCGGAGGTCCATCCTGAAGCTGCCGTCAGAAGAGACTACATCAGAGCCTTAGTCTCAGCATTTGCTGTATGGAAAACTAGTAAGAGGCTTAAACCGTGGAAGTCACTTTTTTTGAAAGGTGAATGTGTTTGGTGGTTGGACCACTGGGCGTGACACAGATGGTACGCATAGGCCCTAGGTGTACTATAGGGCCAGCACCTCAATTTTGAGAGGTGTCTATCGCTTGGACCGCTGGTTGTGACCGATGATATGCAGAGTCTCTGGGTGTACTATAGGGCCCGCACCTCAGTGTTATTTTTTTAGTCTAAAAGTGTTTTCTCAGTGCTACACAGTTGGAATCTGAAAGGAGTGAGAGGTGTTGCATGCTTGGACCGCTGGGTGTGACAGATGGTACGAATGACCCAGTGGCCGCCACAAATCTCAAGTGGGTGGAGGGGGAGGTCACGGGGATGAAGAAGAAAAAAGAATAAAAAAGAATAATAATAATGATAAAAAAAATCTTTTTTTAAACTTACCATCTGCTGCCAGCCGCCTCACACCTCTTCTTCCCTCCAGATGGTGCTGGTTTGCACAGGCTCCCCATGCAATCCTGGTGCTGCTCTCAATCTATACCTAGCATGAGATCAGCTCCAGGAGTGGTCTGAGCAGCTTGTTCTGCCGCTCAGACAATGCATGGGAGTCTGTGCAGTTTCTCCAACCCGGCTGTGCAGCACAGACGGGTTGGAGAAACCTAGGTGTGCATGTCTGTTTCTCCACTGCTTCTCCTCCCTCCCATGGCCCAGCCCCCCCTCCCTTCACACGCTGGCTGAGCCAGCAGCTGAAAAATAAAACAATAGTTTCAGCTGCTGGCTCTTAGCCAGGGGCGCAATGCTCCTTTTCTATTGCGAAAGGAGCCATACCTGGCATGACCTTTGGGTGCGATATAGGGTATGAATCGGATGCTAGGGAAGAAAAAGATTTGAATCTAGGAGAAATGGCGTAGCTTGTGTTTGGCCAAGAAGGGCCTGTGGTTGTCGAGTTATCGCTTTTTCTCCACAGTAATTGTTGTTGTCTTTGCCCCCAGAGCCGATATTGACAAGACTATCAGGCTCAGTCAGTGTATCACGAAGAGCTTCCCCCTGGTCACAGGATACCATGCTCTAGGAGTGGCCCAAGGTATGTTTGACAAAGTCATCACTTTTTTGTGCTTTGTCAGTTTTTCTTTGTTCCAGATGAAAAAAGTTTCTTTGATATTGCGACACTGGTAAATTAATGCAACTGTGTTTTGTCGATGACTCGATGTGCTATATATATGAAAGCGTTGCTAATTCTCACAAATTGCTATTTGATACCAAAGTGAAGTTTGCTATTTTGATGCCACATTTCATGACATCTGAATTAACAATTCCTCTTTCTTCTAAGTTGTGACAAGTCAAAAACATTGTTATTTGTGTTTGTGAAATGTTCATGTTAATTAATTTGTAAATAACACTGAGCTCATAGTAAAGTAGTTAGAACTGGTAATGCACAGCTATATATTTCCCCACTACCACAGTAGAACTTAAGATTCCCTAAAATCATAAAAGCTAGAAGTGTATCAGTCCCCCTAAAAAACTGCCCCAAATTTATCATGTAATAGCCACTAAAGCAAGTGCAAACCAGGTTCCCCACACAGGTTCACATACAGACTAAGCAGATAGGGCAAAAGAAGGACAGCAGAGAAGCATTATTAGAAATATGGGCCGTCTTCGAGGAGGCCCAGACCGAAAATCCTATTCCACAATCAGCAAGTAAGGTGTTCACACCTCCCCAGCCATATGCAGGAATGGAGGTCCTGTCCCTGATGCCTGGTATCCCCCTCATTAGGTTATACCAATCCACCAGACAAGCGACCTGGAGGGTCCCGTATCAAACAATGAAGTGTTAGGTCCAGGCATGAAAGACAAACAGGCCCAGGCAACCCCAATCCAGCGCTACAGCTCCCTGAAGCTTGATCCCCTATCTGTCTCGTTCAGCCCATCGAATTGGCACGACACAGAGAACATGCACTCCCATGAGTTCCGGTGAATAAACTTGAGTGACAGGGAGAATCATAGGAGGTTCTGGACAGTGAAACAACTAGCGGGATGAGGAAAGGGGTCACAGTCGTCTGGGATCCAGTGACGAGGGGGTAGCCACAAGGTTTGCTCAGGTAGCTGAAGAAACAACAGAAAGCGAGTTTGAGGGCAAGCCCCACTAAAAAGAACTGGACATAGCTCAGAATGAAAGAGGCAATCTAGGTAGGATTTAGAGGAAAGGCACAAACTAAGGAGGGAGAAATAGAGAGCTTGCACCTTAGAAAAATAATGAGAAAGTAGAACAGCACGTCCTCCACCTGAGGAGATCAGGGGTAGCTACAGAGCACCAGTCGAGGAAGAGCCTGAGGTAAAACTAGAGGAGAGGCTTTTGGCTGGGATAAGAGCCTTATCAGATCATCAAACGTAGGAGATGGGCAGACCAGGAAATAAGAGACCAAGGTAGCCTGGTGCATGCTCAGCTTAGATGCTGGAGAATCAAGATGGCACCTTTGCATGTGCAAGAATGGAGCAGCGACTAAGATGTCTGCTGCTCCTCCCGAATGCAAAAGACAAACAATCTAACCCCAAGAGGGATAGTGGCCAGAGAGGAAGGCAAGATCTTTCCGTGACCATTTTGTTACCTGGTAGACTGATGGACCGAGGGAACTGACAAGTGCAGTAGACCCTTGCCGGAGGAAGGATCCTTCGAACCAGAAGACATAGCTGTTGCCGAAGACTAAGTGGAACGTCCACTACATGCAGGATTGTCTAAGTATGTGGGAATGCTATGTTAGGAAGAAACCAGTGGAGCTACCCAAAGCCAACATATGCCCGCTACTGCTGAAGAGCATGTCAGGGACCACCTATGTGCCATTGGCTCAGATAGATAAAGAAAATGGCACCATTATTGGATGGGGCGGGGAAAAGGATCTCATGTTTTGAGAAGAACACTGCTGGAATTAACTCTAGTGATAGGCAATGTTAGAAGTCTGCTAAGTAGAATTGCACGGTGTCCACCTGAGCTCACATCCCAGGCACACTCTGACAAACACCGAGCATGACGGGGCTATATCGCTAAGTTGGTCCCACACAAATTGAAAAAGACCGCCTTTGAGGGTGCCACATTGACCACAAGTGTGAAAATGGCACCAGTTCTGAAGGGAGCTCCACTGCAAAACCCCAGAGGGTTTTAACCTAGCTACAACGACAGAAACCAGGGAGGCTGGCAGCTGCCAGACCTTATAGAATGTTTTATTGCCAAAGAATGGGCTACATGGCTGACAGATGCCGGCTAAAGGCATATCAAGAATAGAGGTCGATGAGCCGGGGCCAGGCCCAGCATACTTTCCATCCACAAAACCAAGCCCAGGGAAACCTGAACGCGCCTTACACGCAGCCCAGGGAAGTCAGTCCACTGCCGCACCACCGCAGTAAGGGGCAAGTAGTTGGACAAACACGTGGCAGCAGCAACCACAGACAGGGAACCCATCCCAACAAGGACCAGAGCCACAACCATGGCAGGGAGGGGTAACTGTTTGGGGAAATAATGCCTTCACACAAACACATAACCCAAATGTTCAGTGAGTTAAAAACCCCCAATGTGAAGCTTCCATTTCATGCACACCTCAAAATTCACTGTACTTAAAAACTCAAACGACGACCCAATGAGACAACATTGTGGATTCAAACCTTTATTTGCATTCATGAAGTTCAAGGCTGCGGTACATATTTTGTCGATCAGGTATCCTCACTAGAGCCTGACTTTCGGGTTGCCTATGAAAGCCTACACCTCACTCTGCTGCTGATCCCCAGGGTGGGGTTGACTGGTCATACCTCAGCAGAAGGGCAGTCTGAAGAGGGAGGCAGAGTGGCTCCCCAACCAGTGCCTGAAAGTAGGCACCCAGGTCCCCGCACCCACAAGTCAATTGGGAGGGTTCCAATCATCAAGTCAAAAGGTCCCCATTCTCGTGCATCTAGCTGGGACCAGAAATTCGTTGTGGCATGTAGTCCCAACAGCAATAATGCCCCCAGAAAGCTAGCCGCCTCCAGCCAAACGGAGGCACCCCTTTAGTTCCAAAATTCAGCTGTCCTTCAGTGTCGGAAGCCTGGTTTTGTGTATGCTTGGGATGGTGAAGACCTCATAACCTCCATAGCACACACATGAAATCCGACAGATTGCAAAACACCGCATGGCGCCGAGGCAGTAGAGAGGGGGAGTTCTCACCAGAACATCCAGCTGTTCCAGTCCATTACCATCATTTGGGCAAACTTCAACAAGTTCTTGGCCTTGCACCAGACTCTCCAAACAGCAATACTTTGCCTCATCCTTTCCCTCTAAGTTTTAAAGATGTGGTCAGAGAGAGGGAGATGCCGGGGGAAAGGGAGTCTGAAAAGATTAATCACAACTCAGCGCAGAATAGAACGCAGAGATATGCTCAACCACGTAACAGGTCTAGCAAACAGCCAACACACAAGACATAACACACCGTCTGGAGGGAGCCATATTCTCAATCTCGAACACCTCAAATAAAAGGCACATGAGGGGTGCAAAACAACTCTGAGACCCACTACATTTCACGACAATTAAGATAACAGATCATGTGAAGATCTAGGGAAGAGCCCAAAGTTCAATAAAAGGAATCACAAAGCTAGCCCGTAAGGAAGTTTCAAGAAAAAGGTTGTAGTCAAGACCCCTGGCTCCACTGTACTAGAGGGGTATAAACGTGACCATAGGGCACATTGCAATCGCCAAACAATGTTCAGTTGCAACACACCTCCCTTTATACATTACCCCGCGCATGTGTAGGTAGAAAAACACTACCTGCTGTGATGGCACCACCATGCATACACTAGGATACTGGAGGGCTGGCGACACACACAAAGCACCAGTTAATATTTAAAATGACCCACATGCTCACTAGATCACCCTGTAAGAAGTGCTTTACCTCAGTACACCAGTCAGGCACGGAGAGGGAGGAGGCCCAACAACCCATAAAATGAATACATTTATGCACAATAACCCATTTTTTCAAATTAGATACCCCGAGTGGGTCCACCTGCTGGTTGCGCGCTAAAATTGCGAAAAGCACTAGAATTCCTAAGAAATAATTCGCGATGACACATGTAAGGATGCATGTTTTTTTCTAAAATAACGAACCAAACCTAGCTATTAGCCAACAGGTCCGCAATAGAGCCTCCAAGTGCACCACCTTTACAGAGGGCCATCACCGCCGCAGAGACCACATCAATAATCGCAACATGACCACCTTACTGCAAACTGCATTATGAACTTGTTTCCCAAAATATACCACATCAACAATCCCAACTGAATCAAGAACTACGAACTGCACCACAAATCTTTTGAACTGTCAAAACTAAGAAACTCCAATCAACAGAGGGCTATGTTTGCACATGTGTTTATCCTCTGTTAATTATGGGTACTTCCGCATCTGTTCATTGCAAAAGAACTGACTAGTCTAATGGAGTCCATCCAGAAAATGTCACTGCACTTGCGTAGGGACCTCTCCCAGGTCACCTATAATTAAACAGAACACAACACCTGCATTCCACACAGATTACGCAGCGCCCTCTGATACCACACATGGTATCAGCACATGACACTGTACGTGCCAAAACATGAGGCAGGCCATGTTACATCTGTTCATTCATACTGCATGCAGTCTGTGGAGTCCCAAGTAGCAGCCCCTGAAAAAGCGGAATGCGTTTTCCACCTATGCCTATGTAAGATTAGGGCCAAGACACAACCCAACAGAGTAGAACCTCATAGGGCATTAGTAAATCTGACCTGCTTTGAGACCATTCCCACAGCACTGTACTTTCTTACTGAGTCTAGATATATCCAAACTGAGCTAGATAGGACACAGAGGAAGGGCACCATAGGGGAGGATACTGCTTGACCCCGAGGCGTTCTAGAAAAGAGATATTTGACTGTAGCAAAACCACCAAACTAATGCACTAATACGTCCACTCCCTCTGCTATCTGTGGTCCCAGGGTGGCCCCTAGCATATCTGGGGCTATCTTCGTTAACAACAAGTGGACCTTAGTCATGGAATTTCAGTAAATGGCCATCCACCTCAATGATATGAAGGGAAATGAGTCTTGTAGGGGAAGAGGGAATACCTGTATGGAAATCCCATGTCAGGAAATCTGGGATACTGAGATAGATATTTATACATTGATAGAAGAGAAGAGGCAACCCCTAATTGTATGGAAACTCACACTGTATTCCTTACGGTTCAGAGTGGAAACCGCCTTTATCATGGAGGATAAAGAACAAGAAGCCTGTACAACGAAGGCTCTATGAAGAAAGGATTTTAGAACAAACTTTTTTACAATGATTATGCATTTACAACGCATGTCTTATAACAAAGATCGTGGAAAATGTAAGTATATTGCAGGTAAGTAAACAGCTTGTAAATATATTTATGTGTGTATACACACACACATATTTAAATATATGTGTGTATACTTTTTAAAATATATATATAAGTTTATATTATTTTTAGGGTTTAGGTTTTTGGGTGGTAAGGTGATTTTTAGGGTTTAGGGTGAGTATAGGTTTTTGGGTGGTAGGGGGATTTTTAGGGTTTATGGTGGGTGTAGGTTTTGGGTGTTAAGGTGATTTTTTAGTGTTTAGGGTGGGTATAGGTTTCTGGGTGGTAGGGGGATTTTTAGGGTTTATGGTGGGTGTAGGTTTTGGGTGGGTATAAGTTTTTGGGTGGTAACGGACATTTTAGGGTTTAGGGTGGGTATGGTTTTTTGGGTTGTAAGGGAATTTTTAGGGTTCAAGGAGGGTATGGGTTTTTGGATGGTATGGGGGTTTTTAGGGTTTAGGGTGGGTATAGGCTTCTGGGTGATAAGGGAATTTTTAGGGTTTAGAGTGGGTATAGGTTTTTTGGTGGTAAGGAGATTTTTAGGTTTTTAGGTGGGTATAGGTTTTTGGGCTGTAAGACATTTTAGGATTTAGGGTGGGTATGGGTTTTTGAGTGATAAGGGAGCTTTTAGGTTTATGGTGGTGATGGGTTTTTTGTGTGGTAAGGGAATTTTTAGGGTTTAGAGTGGGGATAGTTTTTGGGTGGTGATGGAATTTTGGGGTGGGAAAGAATTTTCTTTTAGGGTTCAGGGGTTAATAGTTAAAGGGTGTGTGTGTGTGTGTGTGTGTGTGTGTGTTTATACACATTAAAATTCACTTAAAAAACAAAGGTTGCATCATTGATTATGTTCCTGCAATATCTGCAGAAAAATGATTGATCAGATAACTGTGCATGGCGGGGAATGAGTTTGTTACCCTGTAGACGGGTCTCCGAGACCGCGTCTCCTCCTCCCATGAACCGGAACTCTTCGGCCGACCCCGTTACGTCATTTCCGCGTTCCCATGGTAACATGGGAACGCTATTGGACGCATCGGGAACAGACTTCCGGCTGCAGGACATTGAAAAGAAGACGGACTCCCAGGAGAAGGGGCAGGACGCCACGGAGCAGAGGAACGAAGACGGAGACCAGAACACCGAAGAACAGGACGAGCAACGACTTTTCTCAGGAGCCAAGAAGAACAGCACCCATTCCAGGGACGCGCAGGAGCAGCAACCCCGAGGAATCCGCCACGACCCAGGAGGGTCGTGGCTTTCCAAGGTACGGTCCCTCCTGGGGACGAGGGAGGCCACAGTGAAAGGGGCACAGGGGAAGGGACCAGGGGAGGTGGGAGAGGGGAAAAGGAGTGTGGCACCCACCAACTAGGAAGAGTACCTCTCACCCCCTAATTGGGAAGCACTAAGAAAAATTATAGGCACTAATAGAAACACCACCACAATCACCTTTCCTCACACTCACAGTGGGATACCCTCCCCACCTATTCCCCTAAGATAACCCCAGAACCACCCCACCAACTCTGTTTATTTTTCCGGTAAATGCACTGGAGCATTCAGAAGCCGACAATAGCCGACCTAGAAGAGAGAAAAGGAAACAAGAAAGGATAACACTTAACGGAGAACTGAAACACAACCCCAAGAACCACAAGAAACATAGAACGGATACTGGACTGTATTTCCAATTTGAAAGAAAATTAAAATATTGGTTTATCTACCCAAGTACGCAGTCTCAGCCCTTTTTGTACCGCCCAAGCCTGCCACATACCCTAGGGAATGAATTATAGTTACTTGAGATAACTAACTATAACTGGTGAATTTCTGTGGTTCGATCTGTTTAAAATGTGAGTCTAGCTATAACGTCCCTGTAACCCTGTAAATTTGGAGGGGAAAAACTGGGTAATTAAATGTCCCCTTTTATTTGGATAGTACTGGAGGAGATTGTAGGAAAGGAAAAACTAAAACCTTACTTTTTAGCTTACAAGATGGTGGTAGGGGGAGCTAGGGTTCCATCCTTAAGCATGGCAGCTGCTGCAGAACCTTCACCTGCACTCCCCATTTCACCACACTGTTTTGACTGAAACATAAAACTGTGGAGACCTCTCAGAACCTTCGGCACATTCCAGCCCTTGATTGGACTGCAATGAGGCTAACGTCATCTTAGGATGATTTCCACACTCTACCAAAGGATCATGAATGTGGCTCTTGGGATGCAGATATTAATTCGCCCCAACCCTTGGGAAGAACACTCATTCATTTTTCGCTATGCTCTTATGGTTGACAACTTTAAAAACTTCCATCACTAACAAAAGGAATTGCAACATGTGATTAACTATGTCTGTTTTAAATACAGGTATGTAACAACTTTTGACAAATCTCAGGGACATGGCTGGAGTGACTGCCACCGACCCCTCATTGTTTGTACTTTATTTTTTGCTTGAGCAAAACATGGACACTGGGATGAAGCTAGAATCATACACAAGCTTGAAACATAAAACCCACCCCCTTTTTCTAATACCACAATATAAGTCCAACAAGAACTGTAAAACATATCTAGAAGAAATGTAATACTATCACATTTAAATTCCTCTACTTATCTATATTCAATAAGACACTATAATAAATCCTGGCTCTGCAATTAATCTTTGTTAAAATCCACATTCTCGCATATATAGTCCTTGAGCCACTTTGGGTGTTCCCTTGCTCTTATACCTTCCATCACCTCCCCATTTCTTTCATTTTCTCTCAATTCATCCTTCGTATTCAATTCACTTCCATGTATTTCATCTCTATTAGCAATGACTCTAGATTGATCATTTATCTCCAGTTCATTACCAATCACATCCAACACGCCTCTCCTCACATCCTCATTTACTTCTCCCTCACTTTCCATAACACCCTCTACTGTTCTATGCTGATACTTGTCTGCGGCTCCTTTTACTTCCAGCTCCAACCACCTGTAATTCTCCTTCTGATGACTTCACTCTTCTACCTCTTTACTCACTTTAGCTACTTGTTTCAAATTCCACACTTTCCCACTATTTACTATGACTGTATTATTCAGCACTTCCACCACCTCCTCTGGTTCATAAAATTGACTCTGCCTTTTTATGACTTTACCAGTTTTTTTTATCCAGATCCAATCACCACTCTCTATATGTACTGGTTTTATTCCATGCTGCTCGTCAAATTGTTTTTTTCATCTTTAAAATGTTTTTCTGCCATCCTGTTCTGAAGTAACACAAGGGACCACTGTTCAACACCTGCCTGATTCAACCAAATTAGAATATACTTCGATCTGGGTTTATGTCCTCTCATTATCACAAATGGTGATAATCCTGTGATTTCATTCCCATGACCCTCTAAACCCACACAGCCTGGTGTAATTGTATTTCCCAATCGGTACCACCTGCTATTGCTGACTGAATTACTCCCTGGTTGAACATCTCAACCATACCATTTCCACTCAAGTTGTAAAGGGATGTAAGTCCTGTGTTGAAATCCAATTCTCTTAAAATACTCTTTGGTTGCATAAAATAAATATTTTACTCTATTGAAACATACTACTGTTTTAGGCAACCCCTCAGCTACAAAAACCTTATCCAAAAATTCTAACATACACTTGGTATCTGCTTTATCTACAACTTCCACAACAGGCCAACTAGAAAATAAATCAATCAGCACAATGACATACTTTTGTTCTTCTCATACTGGACCTACAAAATCTACTGCTACTAACTCTCACGGTTGTTTAGGAAAAAATGTGTCACACATTGGTGGTCTCAATGTTTGCAAAGGTTTATCTGTACCAGCACAGCCGATCTATCCTCTCACAAACTTTTCCAGCTCTATATCCCCATTCGGCCACCAGAATACATTTCTTACTACTTCTTTCATTTTTACGATGCCAAAATGGCCTTCATGACACAACTCTATGACAGTTTTTCATAAACGCTTTGGAGGAATACTTTTTCACCTCTTAAAATTTTACTATTATCTACTGACAACTGTGATTTAATTTCCCAAAAGGGTTTGACCTCTACATGTATTTTTTTTTTCAGGCCAACCTTCCTTCATATATTTCTTAGTCAATATTAGCACTTCATCTTTGTCATATTCAGCCATCCACTCTTCCTTGCTCACTGCCAAACCTCCATCTCCATGCACAAAGGCTATTTGAAATTTCTTCCAGATTTCATCTTCACACACTTCCAATTTGTTCGGTAGCCTTGATAAACAATGTGCTGCCACATTATCTCTACCAGGTAGATATACTAGTTTGTGAATATGATCTTGCATTCCTCTGGACAATCTGGCAATCCTTGCTGCAGCATTTACAGTACCTTCAGTTGTCAGTAATTTCACAAGTTGCTTATGATCGCAAAATATGGTTACAGATTTTCCCCACACAAATGCTCTGAGGTGGTCTACTGCCCATGCACATGCTAACACCTCTTTCTCAGTTATGAAATATTTCTCATCAGTAGGTGACAGAGCTCTAGATGCAAAATATATTAAAAGCTCTCTTCCTTCTGAGTCTGATTCAAAATGGCTCCAAAGCCTTTATTGACTGCATCTGTTGTGATATAGCAGTCTAAGTTAGGGCCAAAGCATTGTAAGACAGGATTGTTTTCAATTTCTGATGTAATACGTACAAACTCTACCTAGTATTCTCTGGATCATTCATTTTCTTTTTGTTTAACAATTGCCTTAGGTGGAAACTCCTCTCTGCAAACTTTGAAATATGTTTTGTGCAATATTCTACCAGCCCTAAAAATGGCCTGACTTCACCTTTGCATGTAGGGACAGGATCTTCCGTAATTACTTTTACCAATGATTCTTTCCTGAGCTCCAATTTTGTGTCCTGAATATGTGACACTTTCTCTTTCAAACTTGCACTTAGAAAATTCCACCGTCAAACCATAAAAAAAATGTTCATCACACTCTGCAGCCTTGAGTTATGGTCATTCTTGTTGCTTCCAAAAATTAAAATATCATCCTGGAAAAATCTAATTCCAGGCATTTTTCTGAATAAGGTGACCATGAGACTCTGAAAGACTGCAGCAGCTGATTAGAGTCCAAAAGGCATCCTTGTAACTTGGAAACATCCAAAAGGTGTAATAACCTCTCCACACTTTTTGCACTCAGATAATTAGCCACCGACAGATCTATTGTGGAATTTTTTTTCTTCACATTTAAGAAGCATTATCATTTCATTCATTTTTGGCAATGGAAACCAATCTACCACAATATTATTGTTCAAATGTCGCAGATTCACACATAATCAGATCATTCAGTTGCTGCATCTCACCACAATCAAAGGAGAAATCCTTTTGGAAGCTTCGATTTGTTCAATCACACCAGATGCTTGCAGTTTGTCTAGTTCTTTAGATACTTCATCTCTTATCAAAATAGGAACATTCCTAACTTTTTGCAAGTTCGGAGTAGCATTGGTTTTCAAAATTATATTGTATTCAAACCCTTTCAAATTACCTAAGGTTATACTAAAGACAGATAAAAACTACACAGCATTTCCCTTGCAATATCAGCTCCTTCATCCACAACTTTCACTTGTTCCTCACTACTAGGATCAAGAATGATGTGCAGTTTTCCCTGATCAAACAAACCTAGGACTAGTGGGCCTTTATTTGCTATATATAATTGAGCCAGTGTACACCTATGTTTGCATCTGAAGGTTAACCATCTATATCCTAGTATTTCAATTTTCTCTCCGCTGTACCCTTGTGGTTGAATATCTGGTTCCCATAACTCATTACCAAGATTTCCTATGCATTTATCCACCCACATTTCTTCATTTATGATAGTGTACTGTGAACCAGTATAAGCAAAAATATTTATTTTAACCCCACCAATGCTTACCGACATATGTTTGTTCTTCATGCATTCCTCACTTGTATTAAGAATCATTTTGTTTGAGAGAGTTATAATGTAAAGAAATGGCTCCCTGTTGCAGTTACCCCCCACTTTTTGCCTGATACTGATGCTGACTTGACTGAGAAGTGTGCTGGGACCCTGCTAACCAGGCCCCAGCACCAGTGTTCTTTCACCTAAAATGTACCATTGATCCCACAATTGGCACACCCTGGCATCCAGATAAGTCCCTTGTAACTGGTACCTCTGGTACCAAGGGCCCTGATGCCAGGGAAGGTCTCTAAGGGCTGCAGCATGCATTATGCCACCCTAAAGACCCCTCACTCAGCACAGCCACACTGCTTACAAGCCTGTGTGTGCTAGTGAGAACAAAATGAGTAAGTCGACATGGCACTCCCCTCAGGGTGCCATGCCAGCCTCTCACTGCCTATGCAGTATAGATAAGACACCCCTCTAGCAGGCCTTACAGCCCTAAGGCAGGGTGCACTATACCATAGGTGAGGGTACCAGTGCATGAGCACTGTGCCCCTACAGTGTCTAAGCAAAACCTTAGACATTGTAAGTGCAGGGTAGCCATAAGAGTATATGGTCTGGGAGTCTGTTTTACACGAACTCCACAGCACCATAATGGCTACACTGAAAACTGGGAAGTTTGGTATCAAACTTCTCAGCACAATAAATGCACACTGATGCCAGTGTACATTTTATTGTAAAATACACCACAGAGGGCACCTTAGAGGTGCCCCCTGAAACTTAACCGACTATCTGTGTAGGCTGACTAGTTTTAGCAGCCTGCCACAAACCGAGACATGTTGCTGGCCCCATGGGGAGAGTGCCTTTGTCACTCTGAGGCCAGTAACAAAGCCTGCACTGGGTGGAGATGCTAACACCTCTCCCAGGCAGGAATTGTCACACCTGGCGGTGAGCCTCAAAGGCTCACCTCCTTTGTGCCAACCCAGCAGGACACTCCAGCTAGTGGAGTTGCCCGCCCCCTCCGACCAGGCCCCACTTTTGGCGGCAAGGCCGGAGAAAATAATGAGAAAAACAAGGAGGAGTCACTGGCCAGTCAGGACAGCCCCTAAGGTGTCCTGAGCTGAGGTGACTCTGACTTTTAGAAATCCTCCATCTTGCAGATGGAGGATTCCCCCAATAGGGTTAGGATTGTGACCCCCTCCCCTTGGGAGGAGGCACAAAGAGGGTGTACCCACCCTCAGGGCTAGTAGCCATTGGCTACTAACCCCCCAGACCTAAACACGCCCTTAAATTTAGTATTTAAGGGCTCCCCTGAACCCTAGAAAATTAGATTCCTGCAACTACAAGAAGAAGGACTGCCTAGCTGAAAACCCCTGCAGAGGAAGACCAGAAGACGACAACTGCCTTGGCTCCAGAAACTCACCGGCCTGTCTCCTGCCTTCCAAAGATCCTGCTCCAGCGACGCCTTCCAAAGGGACCAGCGACCTCGACATCCTCTGAGGACTGCCCCTGCTTCGAAAAGACAAGAAACTCCCGAGGACAGCGGACCTGCTCCAAGAAAAGCTGCAACTTTGTTTCCAGCAGCTTTAAAGATCCCTGCAAGCTCCCCGCAAGAAGCGTGAGACTTGCAACACTGCACCCGGCGACCCCGACTCGGCTGGTGGCGATCCAACACCTCAGGAGGGACCCCAGGACTACTCTAAGACTGTGAGTACAAAAACCTGTCCCCCCTGAGCCCCCACAGCGCCGCCTGCAGAGGGAATCCCGAGGCTTCCCCTGACCGCGACTCTTTTGAATCCTAAGTCCCGACACCTGGGAGAGACCCTGCACCCGCAGCCCCCAGGACCTGAAGGACCGGACTTTCACTGGAGGAGTGACCGCCAGGAGTCCCTCTCCCTTGACCAAGTGGAGGTTTCCCCGAGGAACCCCCCCCTTGCCTGCCTGCAGCGCTGAAGAGATCCCTAGATCTCCCATTGACTTCCATTACAAACCCGACGCTTGTTTCTACACTGCACCCGGCCGCCCCCGCGCTGCTGAGGGTGAAATTTCTGTGTGGACTTGTGTCCCCCCCGGTGCCCTACAAAACCCGCCTGGTCTGCCCTCCGAAGACGCGGGTACTTACCTGCAAGCAGACCGGAACCGGGGCACCCCCTTCTCTCCATTCTAGCCTATGTGTTTTGGGCACCACTTTGAACTCTGCACCTGACCGGCCCTGAGCTACTGGTGTGGTGACTTTGGGGTTGCTCTGAACCCCCAACGGTGGGCTACCTTGGACCAAGAACTGAACCCTGTAAGTGTCTTACTTACCTGGTAAAACTAACCAAAACTTACCTCCCCTAGGAACTGTGAAAATTGCACTAAGTGTCCACTTTTAAAACAGCTATTTGTCAATAACTTGAAAAGTATACATGCAATTTTTATGACTTAGAGTTCCTAAAGTACTTACCTGCAATACCTTTCAAATGAGCTATTACATGTAGAATTTGAACCTGTGGTTCTTAAAATAAACTAAGAAAAGATATTTTTCTATATAAAAACCTATTGGCTGGATTTGTCTCTGAGTGTGTGTACCTCATTTATTGTCTATGTGTATGTACAACAAATGCTTAACACTACTCCTTGGATAAGCCTACTGCTCGACCACACTACCACAAAATAGAGCATTAGTATTATCTATTTTTACCACTATTTTACCTCTAAGGGGAACCCTTGGACTCTGTGCATGCTATTCCTTACTTTGAAATAGCACATACAGAGCCAACTTCCTACATTGGTGGATCAGCGGTGGGGTACAAGACTTTGCATTTGCTGGACTACTCAGCCAATACCTGATCACACGACAAATTCCAAAATTGTCATTAGAAATTGATTTTTTGCAATTTGAAAAGTTTTCTAAATTCTTAAAAGACCTGCTAGGGCCTTGTGTTAGATCCTGTTTAGCATTTCTTTTAGAGTTTAAAAGTTTGTAAAAGTTTGAATTAGATTCTAGAACCAGTTGTAGATTCTTAAAAAGTATTCCAACTTTTAGAAGCAAAATGTCTAGCACAGATGTGACTGTGGTGGAACTCGACACCACACCTTACCTCCATCTTAAGATGAGGGAGCTAAGGTCACTCTGTAAAATAAAGAAAATAACAATGGGCCCCAAACCTACCAAAATACAGCTCCAGGAGCTTTTGGCAGAGTTTGAAAAGGCCAACCCCTCTGAGGGTAGCAACTCAGAGGAAGAGGATAGTGACTTGGAGGAAAATTCCCCCCTACCAGTCCTATCTAGGGAGAACAGGGTCCCTCAAACCCTGACTCCAAAAATAATAGTCAGAGATGCTGGTTCCCTCACAGGAGAGACCAACACCTCTGAAATCACTGAGGATAACTCCAGTGAAGATGACCCCCTGTTAGCCAGGATGGTCAAAAGATTGGCTTTGGAAAAGCAGCTCCTAGCCATAGAAAGGGAAAGAAAAGAGATGGGCCTAGGTCCCATCGATGGTGGCAGCAACTTAAATAGGGTCAGAGATTCTCCTGACATCCTAAAAATCCCCAAAGGGATTGTAACAAAATATGAAGATGGTGATGACATCACCAAATGGTTCACAGCTTTTGAGAGGGCTTGTGTAACCAGAAAAGTAAACAGATCTCACTGGGGTGCTCTCCTTTGGGAAATGTTCACTGGAAAGTGTAGGGATAGACTCCTCACACTCTCTGGAAAAGATGCAGAATCTTATGACCTCATGAAGGGTACCCTGATTGAGGGCTTTGGATTCTCCACTGAGGAGTATAGAATTAGATTCAGGGGGGCTCAAAAATCCTCGAGCCAGACCTGGGTTGATTTTGTAGACTACTCAGTAAAAACACTAGATGGTTGGTTAACTGGAAATGAAGTGTGTGACTATGTTGGGCTTTATAATTTGTTTATGAAAGAGCACATTTTAAGTAACTGCTTCAATGAAAAGTTGCATCAGTATCTGGTAGACCTAGGTCCAATTTCTCCCCAAGAATTGGGAAAGAAGGCAGACCACTGGGTCAAGACTAGGGTAACCAAAACTTCCACTGGGGGTGACCAAAAGAAAGGGGTTACAAAAACTCCCCAGGAGAAAGTGGGTGACCCTAGAAACAAAGAAAAAGAGTCCTCTGTAGGCCCCCAAAAACCAGAACAGGTGGGTGGGCCCCAAGACACAACCCAAAACAAAGGTGGGTACCAGGGTAAGAACTGGGATGCCACTAAGGCATGGTGCCACAACTGTAAACAGTCTGGGCACCACACCAAGGACACTTCTTGTCCCAAAAACAAACCCCAGAACAAAATTCCAGGGCTAACCAGTGTAGCCATGGGAGATGACTCCTCAGATGAGGAGGTCTTCATAGCCTTCAACTGGAAACAGGGCCCAACAGGTGAGTTGGAGATTCCAGAGGGAAGTAGACACTTCCACCACCTACTGGTGAATGGAATCCCAACCACTGCCCTGAGAGACACTTGTGCCAGTCACACTATTGTGCATGACAGGCTGGTGCTCTCAAACCAGTACATCCCAGGTGAGACTGCCAGGGTAAGAGTTAGCCTAGACAGGGTCACTAAGAGGCCTGTGGCTTTAGTGCCCATAGAAGTGGGTGGCACTCTTAGCTGGAGAAGGGTAGTAGTCAGTACAGACCTCCCCCTTGATTGTCTCCTTGGAAATGACTACCCAGAGGTTAGTCAGAGCCCAAGAGAGGAACTGGTCCAGTGCCAGTCCTCTCCCAAGGATTCTGGAAGTCCTGCCTCTGCAGTAAATGCAAGCAGGCCCCAGAAGAAGAAGAAAAGAAAACAGAGTAGGAAGGGTGGACAACCTTTAGCCAAGGTTACAGCAAGCCAAGGAGATTCTGCTCCAGTAGGGGAGAACTCCAAAAATGGCCCTGATAAAGTCCAACCTGACCCACAAGAAGTCCTGGCTAGTCAGGCAACTGTTAAACCTGAGTGGGTGGCTCCTCAGCTAACAGAAGAAAGAGTGGAAGAAGGGTGTTTACTACAAGATGTGGTAACCCCCCACTCCAATACAGCAGACAGGCAACCTGAACCCAAAGAAGCCTGTAACTTAGCCCCTTCCCTTTTAGGTGAAGAGCTAAAGGTGTGGTTCTGGGCACTGACAGCTGTCAGTGGCCTCTGCTGGGTGTTAGCCTTTATGGCTGCACTATCCTTAGCATGGTGGTCTGACCCCATGCCAAATAGCAAGTTAGGCCCCCTGACCCTATTGGTCATGGTGGGGTTACTCCAGCTCTGGGTAACCTCTCTGGGTAAGCTAGGGGTAACCCTGGCCAAGATAAGATTAGCAGAGGTGGATACCTCTAAGACCAAAATAGAAAGAATGGGTGGAGACATTGAAGAGGCAGACAAGAGGCAATTCAGACTAGGTCCTATCACTGTGGAAGTGGGTCAGTTCCCCAAAGGGAATGACCTGAACAGAAGGATGTAAGGCAGAGTAGGCCCTGCAACTAACCAGCCTATTTCTCCTACTCTTCCTCGCCTGACAGACTAGGAAGACTCTCCCAGCTTGGGCTGAGTCTCCTGGCCTGTGGGCTGGGGGGGGCTTGTGTAAAGAAATGGCTCCCTGTTGCAGTTACCCCCCACTTTTTGCCTGATACTGATGCTGACTTGACTGAGAAGTGTGCTGGGACCCTGCTAACCAGGCCCCAGCACCAGTGTTCTTTCACCTAAAATGTACCATTGATCCCACAATTGGCACACCCTGGCATCCAGATAAGTCCCTTGTAACTGGTACCTCTGGTACCAAGGGCCCTGATGCCAGGGAAGGTCTCTAAGGGCTGCAGCATGCATTATGCCACCCTAGAGACCCCTCACTCAGCACAGCCACACTGCTTACAAGCCTGTGTGTGCTAGTGAGAACAAAATGAGTAAGTCGACATGGCACTCCCCTCAGGGTGCCATGCCAGCCTCTCACTGCCTATGCAGTATAGATAAGACACCCCTCTAGCAGGCCTTACAGCCCTAAGGCAGGGTGCACTATACCATAGGTGAGGGTACCAGTGCATGAGCACTGTGCCCCTACAGTGTCTAAGCAAAACCTTAGACATTGTAAGTGCAGGGTAGCCATAAGAGTATATGGTCTGGGAGTCTGTTTTACACGAACTCCACAGCACCATAATGGCTACACTGAAAACTGGGAAGTTTGGTATCAAACTTCTCAGCACAATAAATGCACACTGATGCCAGTGTACATTTTATTGTAAAATACACCACAGAGGGCACCTTAGAGGTGCCCCCTGAAACTTAACCGACTATCTGTGTAGGCTGACTAGTTTTAGCAGCCTGCCACAAACCGAGACATGTTGCTGGCCCCATGGGGAGAGTGCCTTTGTCACTCTGAGGCCAGTAACAAAGCCTGCACTGGGTGGAGATGCTAACACCTCTCCCAGGCAGGAATTGTCACACCTGGCGGTGAGCCTCAAAGGCTCACCTCCTTTGTGCCAACCCAGCAGGACACTCCAGCTAGTGGAGTTGCCCGCCCCCTCCGACCAGGCCCCACTTTTGGCGGCAAGGCCGGAGAAAATAATGAGAAAAACAAGGAGGAGTCACTGGCCAGTCAGGACAGCCCCTAAGGTGTCCTGAGCTGAGGTGACTCTGACTTTTAGAAATCCTCCATCTTGCAGATGGAGGATTCCCCCAATAGGGTTAGGATTGTGACCCCCTCCCCTTGGGAGGAGGCACAAAGAGGGTGTACCCACCCTCAGGGCTAGTAGCCATTGGCTACTAACCCCCCAGACCTAAACACGCCCTTAAATTTAGTATTTAAGGGCTCCCCTGAACCCTAGAAAATTAGATTCCTGCAACTACAAGAAGAAGGACTGCCTAGCTGAAAACCCCTGCAGAGGAAGACCAGAAGACGACAACTGCCTTGGCTCCAGAAACTCACCGGCCTGTCTCCTGCCTTCCAAAGATCCTGCTCCAGCGACGCCTTCCAAAGGGACCAGCGACCTCGACATCCTCTGAGGACTGCCCCTGCTTCGAAAAGACAAGAAACTCCCGAGGACAGCGGACCTGCTCCAAGAAAAGCTGCAACTTTGTTTCCAGCAGCTTTAAAGATCCCTGCAAGCTCCCCGCAAGAAGCGTGAGACTTGCAACACTGCACCCGGCGACCCCGACTCGGCTGGTGGCGATCCAACACCTCAGGAGGGACCCCAGGACTACTCTAAGACTGTGAGTACAAAAACCTGTCCCCCCTGAGCCCCCACAGCGCCGCCTGCAGAGGGAATCCCGAGGCTTCCCCTGACCGCGACTCTTTTGAATCCTAAGTCCCGACACCTGGGAGAGACCCTGCACCCGCAGCCCCCAGGACCTGAAGGACCGGACTTTCACTGGAGGAGTGACCGCCAGGAGTCCCTCTCCCTTGACCAAGTGGAGGTTTCCCCGAGGAACCCCCCCCTTGCCTGCCTGCAGCGCTGAAGAGATCCCTAGATCTCCCATTGACTTCCATTACAAACCCGACGCTTGTTTCTACACTGCACCCGGCCGCCCCCGCGCTGCTGAGGGTGAAATTTCTGTGTGGACTTGTGTCCCCCCCGGTGCCCTACAAAACCCCCCTGGTCTGCCCTCCGAAGACGCGGGTACTTACCTGCAAGCAGACCGGAACCGGGGCACCCCCTTCTCTCCATTCTAGCCTATGTGTTTTGGGCACCACTTTGAACTCTGCACCTGACCGGCCCTGAGCTACTGGTGTGGTGACTTTGGGGTTGCTCTGAACCCCCAACGGTGGGCTACCTTGGACCAAGAACTGAACCCTGTAAGTGTCTTACTTACCTGGTAAAACTAACCAAAACTTACCTCCCCTAGGAACTGTGAAAATTGCACTGTGTCCACTTTTAAAACAGCTATTTGTCAATAACTTGAAAAGTATACATGCAATTTTTATGACTTAGAGTTCCTAAAGTACTTACCTGCAATACCTTTCAAATGAGCTATTACATGTAGAATTTGAACCTGTGGTTCTTAAAATAAACTAAGAAAAGATATTTTTCTATATAAAAACCTATTGGCTGGATTTGTCTCTGAGTGTGTGTACCTCATTTATTGTCTATGTGTATGTACAACAAATGCTTAACACTACTCCTTGGATAAGCCTACTGCTCGACCACACTACCACAAAATAGAGCATTAGTATTATCTATTTTTACCACTATTTTACCTCTAAGGGGAACCCTTGGACTCTGTGCATGCTATTCCTTACTTTGAAATAGCACATACAGAGCCAACTTCCTACATATAACATTCTCATATTTTGTATTGTCTCCATCTCCATCCTCTCCATCTTTCTGCTCTAGATTCTCTAATATGCATTTGATATAAAAATAAATCTTCAGCAAACTCTTATGAACTGTCCTTTAATGGCACAATTGTTACATTTTTGTTTTAAAACAGGGCAAGCCTTGCAGAACGCCAAATGATCTTTACTGTCACACATGTAACATCAACACTTATTCTGAAAAGTAGTCTTTGATTGAGAGTTGAAATTCCTAGGTTTCTAGTTAGTTTTACGAGCCATTTCTGCTCCATTGTCTTTTGACAACTACTCTTTAGCACATCTTCCAGAAATGTCTGCATTACTCATAACATCTTCAAGCGATGCATCACCATTTACCCATATCCGTTCTTGAACAGTTGTGTTTTTTTACATTCTTGACTACTCGGTCTCTATTTAAATCATCTTGTAATGTTCCAAATTTGCAATCAATAGCTAATGTTTTAAGCTCTGCTACATAATTGTGTACTGATATGACGGCGTTTTGTTTGTATTGAAAAACGTATATCTTGTTATGTCAACGCAGATTTTGGAGTGAAGTAAATGTCCAAGTCTTTAAATGCTGCTTCAAATACATTAGTATTGCCCACTACATTATCCTTCAGCATTTGGTTGTAGACTTTTAACCCACATGGACCTAATGAGTGCAGTAAAATTATTTTTGTTCTGCTCAGTTTAAATTTTCCAGGCTCATCTACAGTGGCCCTGCCATTTACAAAATACTCCTTCTATTCTGCCCATTTGAGAGTAGGTTCTGTACCTGATGGCCAAAATGCCTGTGGTGGGCAGGCGCTGTAATTTTGTGTAGTCATATTTCATGTAATATGTTTCTCTCTTATTTATTTTTACTTACACCAAACTCTTCAATAAGTATTTAACATGATTTTAAAGGTAGGTATTAGCACATTTCCTTACTTCACTATTGGTAAGTAAGGCTGCATCCGATGAAATCCTCTTAAGTTGTCACTTTCCTGAGCGTGCACTTAGTTTTGCTGCTTCAGTGCCATTTGCGACTTGTTTACAATACAATATGGCGCTGACGTAAAATCATGTGTGACTTGCGCCTCTTTCGCACAGCAGCACACGACTCAGAGGTGCTATTGAGTCTGATGTGCATGTGCCACATGCATCACTTCCACATGTGCACAACACCCGCACGCTTCCTGAGATATGGGCTCAATGCACAGTGGTTACCATGCAATGAGTGGCTTTTAAAATCCAGCATTGCCTGTGCCCCAGAAACATTTTCCAGCAAAGGTAATGCACTTTTAAGCTAATATTTGTTAAAGTCTGCGCCTCAGTTTTACATGCAGCCACTTCTGTTTTACCTAGTCTATTCCTGGACATGTAGTTTTGTTAGATGAAGATCCTGTTGAGTTTCCCAGCTTCTGCGTAGTTTTGAATCCAGAACACTTATTAATAACAAGAAAGCCTCTCCTCCACGCAGGTTCAGGTTTCAGACGCTCCTAGCCAATTTGATGTGTTAGAAACCACACAAGTGATGCTTAAGTACACAACTTTTATTGTCTGAAGTCTCATAGGTTACACGCCTGCTCCTCTCCAGGTCAGTTGTTCTCCGCCTCTGTCCCACATTCCATGTGGAACATGAAGCTTACATGAAAACAACAGAACACTGGGATGAACCTAGAAGCATACCCAAGCTTGAAACATCCCAGGATGGACTGGGATGGAATTGAGACCTCTACAGCGATAACAGCTGGCCCTGATGGGGAGCGTGGGCAAGAATGTCCCACAGAGGTGATACTTAGCGAAGGGGAGGAAGTGGGGTGGGGGCCGAATGCAGGAGTTTGGGTGGTGCTTGTGCCCAGGGTGCACCTGTAGAACCTGTCCAGGAGGGAAGTAGCGCCAGAGCAGCAGCATACCGGGCTGGTGGAAGAGTGACTCAGACCTGCTGCTCCCTGACCCAAAGGCCAGACTGCGCACCTGCGGCAGGTGGCTCTAATGCCAAACATGTCCCGACCACTCCTTGAGAACCGGGTGGAAACTCAGGGCCACCTGCCCCATAATCATCCCTGAGGGCCAAAGACTCAAAGATGGCGTGGACCAAAGTCCACAAATTGATCCAGAGGGTGAACATACCTTGGCCACAGAGTAACAAGAACCAGCCGATGGTGGCCTCAGTGGAGCAGGACCTAGAGGTACACAAGACAGCCATATTGGTTGCCAGACATCATACCAATGTGGCCCTAGAAAGTAAATAAGAAAATATGGTACTGGGTGTAGCACTGATACAGGCTGATCACAAAAGGCTGGAAAAGAAGGTGACAGAGGCAGAAACTGCGCTCGCACTATTGAAGCCAGTTATCCAGGATCATTTTTCTCATATAGGAGGTCCTGGAGAAGGAGCTAAGCACGTTGAAGGGATGAGTGGATAATGCAGTAGGGACGGGGGGGGCCAATATGGAATTATTCCTGGAGGATTGGCTGGCATCGATGGTGCCAAAAAAGAAGAGTGCCAGGCACACCACTACAACCTGGGCAGCACCGCGAGTTGAAGTGGCAAGACTGCTTAATTTCTTCAACAGAGATGCCATATTACAGAAAGCGAGGAGACACACCTCTTGGACGGTGAAAGGGAGCCAGGTACACATTTCCCCTGACTATACTACTGTGGTACAAAGGCAACTTGAGACATTTATTGCAGTGAGGCTGCATTTATGCCAGCTGGGTCTCCCATATCCCTTACTGTTCCGAGAAAAACTGAGAATAATCGAGAAAGGCATCGCCTATTTCTTCTAGGCTGCGGTAGAGGTATGGGAGTGGTTGGAATATCATGGGCACCCAATACCAGAAGGGAGGGAATCACAATCAAATGAACACTGGCAGGAGCACAAGAAACAGTGCAGATCCCAGAAATGCACTATGACGGCCCCCACTAAAGACTAAGCCAACCTGGAAAGAGCAAATGTAGTGGCAGAGATGCAGAGGCACTGTTCCAAACAAACTGATGGGAGACCCTCACCCAAGAGCAAAAACCAACTGACGAGGAGGAGGCACATCTGGGGGACAAGGGAGATGGATGTTCACCCCCCAGGGTCATACCAATGACAGTGTATAAGATAATGACTGGTTAGAGAGCACAAGGAGTACAATGATTTGCTCACCAGGCGGACTTTGTTGGAAGGGTTGAAGTATTAGAAACCATGCTGCTGTTCCCCACATTGCAGAAGGAACATTTCCTGGAGCATGAGACAGTCACAAATGTGACAGAAGTTCAATATGATGGGGCAACAGATGTACTATGAATTGGGGAAGGGGTCTGTTTGAAAATTGCATCACAGTAAGGGAAAGCGCGAAGGGATTGGAGACTGGTTAATAAGTTGCAACACAAGACACAATGCAAAGGATGCAATGGGGGGGCGAAGCATGACCTGAGCGGAGGACAGAGATACAAAAAAGGGACTTGACTCAACAAACATGACAACCCATACGTTAAGACTACTGACATGGAATGCTAATGGTCTAGGCAGCAAAATAAAGAGGAGCCTTGAATCTAACTTGTATCTCCTAGTGCTCAACAGATACAAGACAGACATTGTTTTCTTAAAAGAAAGACACATGCAAGGCATTAGGTGTATAGCACTGACCAGAGGTGGTGAGCTAGGTGGGATACCCCACAGGTTCCAGGGGTGGTGGTGTGATCTTGATTATGAAATCAAAACCTTTCCATGTCATCAGATGGCCAGGGCTGTTATACTGCAGCACTGGGAGAGGGAAACAATAGCACTAGCAAATGTCTATGTCCCGTTGTTACAGTCAGACACACTTGCCCTCATCATACTGAGTAGAGACTGTCAACGTGACTTTGCACACCACGCTGGCAGGTGGGCAACCCCACCCCATATGGGGAAGCTTTACTTCTTCACAAAAGCACTCAGAATGGGAGACATTTGGAGAACAGTGCATGGCCCTTGGCAAGGATACTCCTTCTACTTTGTGGCACACAATATCAACAACTTTACGCCACATAGATTCACAGACCTGGAATACCTGGCATGAGGGATCTCTGGCCACTCAGCATCTGCCTGGAAACTCAGAAACCAAGTGGGAGTGGAGAATGGAGAATGACAGCCTCGTGCTTCACTAACCCGAAGTTGTTAGCCTGTCTACAGGAGGCCACCAACCACTATTTTGAGGTCAACACAAAAAAAACAGTAAAGGAGGCATCCACACTCATGGAGGCCTATGAAGCCATGATAGGTGGTATGACACGATCAGGTGAAGTGGGAGACAAGAGCGCTAAGGATCTGTAGCATAACGAAATTGAGGGGCAACTCCCGAGCCTGGAAAAAGACCATCTCCTGCACCCTCAGTGGACCAAAAGGCCCACATACTACAGAAGCAGGAGGAGTACCAAGCACTGGTCTCTGAGATAGTTAAGCAAAACTATATCGCACAACAGAAATGCATTGATGAAGATGGCGATAAGGCAGGCAAGATTTTGGCATGGCACAGTACCAGGGAGCAAGAAAAAACTACATTCCTATGATAAAAGCCCTAGATGGCACTCCAACACGTGTGACCGAGGCCATAGTGGACGCCTTAGCAGGCTATTTACAGGCCTTTTATGCAGCTAAATCACAGCGACCTGACATGGTCCTACAGGAGTTTATCCAAGACTTCCCCTGTAGACAACAGGGGTGTTGCATAGGTTCTCATTATCCTGATGAGACTACTGGATTTGGGCGGCAGAATCACCTGAATCGTGGGGTACTGTGTACAATCCCACACCATGTGACACCTGTTGGCCTAATCTGGGTTTTCAGACCAATTAGCAGAGAAACGTGGTCAATAAGATCTTATCCCTTTCTCGCAGTTACATTAGCCTGACACAGGCAAAGTCAAAGAGAAGCAGAGTATTGTTCAATACAGTTTATTGAAGTAACTGCATCTTAGATAAAATGGCATGTATTGCAATAACTAGGATGATAAAACACGCTAGAAGCAAAATTGTGACAAGAAGAGTGAAACAAAAGCAGTCCTACCATACTGTCACTATAAATGATATATGTATATATTTCCTACCTAAGCTATGTTAGAGCACAGCATGATAAGCCTTAATTCGCCCTTCAGGTTTCCCCCCTGGAAAGATGATATCCCCCATACCTGAGCAAGGAAGCCTGTTGTCTAGAAAGACATTATCCCCATATAGGCCAGGGATTTGGCAGTCTAAGCAAACAGCTGTAGCGAAGACATTCAGCTATCAGGATGCAGAATGGCGATCTGGCTGGAATCTCCCTCTAACGTGTATGGGACAAAGAAGTGTTTTACAATAAAACAAATGATATTCAACGTAAAGAATTGTATGTTTCTGTGAATGTCGGAGACACAGCGTACAACTTTTGCCAGCAACCGTGTCTGACTGCAGCCTTGAGGAAAGCACAAAGTGAAATGAATGCAGTGCTAAGAACGTAATGCTTTTCCTAGGTGAAATAACAAACAGAGAAAATAAAACACTGGAAATGTGGCTAATGCTAGAAAAATAAAGCAATGCTGAATAAAATGTAACTGGCTAAAGTGCAGGCCTAGTTTGCTAAAATAACGTGTCTAAAACATGGCTAAAAAGCTATACAACACTCTCCCCTTGTCGGTTCAAAGCCTAAAATGAAATACAAGCTACTAAAATCTATACATAAAAGCATATAAACATGAATGAATAATGACAAGTTAAAAGATATTTAAGCATGTTGTAAGGGGCAATTTAAAACATCAGCAGTGGCGCCAAGAAAACCAAATAAAAAAGTAAATGTCATTTTTAAAATCACCAATTATATCCGGGACAATTGAAGGCAAGAAATGTTCCACTTCTGCAGGTGGTAAAATATCTAAATCATTGCCAAGGAAAACCATGGAGCACTCATGCTCTAAAGCCTGAGCACCAGCTGAGACAGCAGCATTCCGTGTTGTGCCCAATGTTGAGTTAAGAGCTGTATTATCCACGAAGGGCAATTCATAGACAGCTTCTCATAGCAAACACACCCTAAACGTGCCCGTCTAGTAATTTACCCTCAGCGAGAGCATCAACAGATCATGGTCCAATGAAAGTAAGCACTGCGTAGAAAAACAACCTTTCAATGCACATTCGGAAAAGGCACCAAAGGCATCAAAACACGGGCACACAAACCAAAACCGGTCTAAATGACAGAGACCAGTCGCACTCCAGTTCTTCCAGGAGTGGTGCTCAAAATACTGTATCATGCATTCACGACAGTTGCACTGGTAGAAGCTCTTTCAATCCTCCTTATTGTGAAGGGACAGCCATTACGCAGAAAAAATAGCAACAGCAGAATGCCACCTATTATAGCCAAAGTAATTGGAAATCCCCAGAAAACACTCAAAAGTATTGAGTTTATGGATGAAGATACTAAGCCAAATAGAGAGGGAAAGGTGTGAAAGAAACCAGATCCACCAGCCTTAAAGAAATGCGTGACCCCAGTAGTACTGGACGCATTAAATATTCAACCCAAAGTGTCTTGGAAAGTTTGTACTTAAAAGGGACTGAATATCTGCAGATGATCTTGTAAGTTGAAGCGCATAGGTCTCGCGTGAAGATATAAGCTCCACATGTTTTTGAACAATAAAGCCTTGAGTCTCCTCAACTTGTCAAAATTCACATCTGAAGTAGCAATATAAGGCCAAATCTCCGCTACTTCCCTTTGTTGTGTAGGGGGAAAAAGGACATTTCCACAACAGGTGACAATTTGAGAGACCGAAACAACATAGGCTATTCCAGCTCGCACTCCACAACAACTCTCACTGTTAAGGAGCACATAGCTACCATTTGAGAGCACCTGGAATGCAGGTCTAGTTAAGGGGACTGGAACTCTCTTTAGCTAGAAAGCCAAATTTGCTGCCTAGGCATTACACAATGGCAGTTGCTTACAAACTATCGAATGGCTCACGGAAGTCTTGCATTCACTGACACTAAGAAATACCTCTTTCATGCCATTGAAATATTTGTACAAAAAGGGAAGCTCCCACACCTTGTGTGTATAAGTATCTCCCAGCCTTTCATATCTGCCTACTCGAATGTGTCTCAAGCAGGATGTGAATTGAAGTATTGAAATAGGCAGATTAGTAACCCTATGTATTAATCATTCAGCAGATGGTATTTCAGCCACCGTAAATGGCAACTTTTCTAATTTCTCAATGTTTAACATGATATAAGTCACTTCCTTCTGAGCCATTATTTATTGTTGCTGCATTAAATTAAATGTTAAAAATATGTCCTTTGCGCTAAAGTGTTGCCAGGGAATGCGACCTGCTTTCAATGTTTGTAGTGTCCAACCTAACTGCATAATGGACCTTAGTTGACTCTGTCCATGGTGTAAAGATGACATGTCACTCTGTACTATGTCTATTGCAGAAGAGACAATGTTGTTTAAAGTGTATATTTGGTCGGACAAGGTGTTAATCCCATTATCTACAATGGTTAATGCTTTCTGAAATATTCCTGATCTATTTGCCTTAACCGGGCAGCAGCTTCTTGTTGGGAACATTTCCAAATTTAATTATATACTGCATATAAGAAGCGCTTTCTGCGTTGTCTTCTGGGGCCTAACAGGAAATCCTGCAAATCTATATCATTAGACAGGAAAATGAGGTGTTCTTTAACAGCATCAAGAGAGGAACTTTTCAACCATTGCTGGCATAATTTCCCTACACTATATACTTTCACTATACCCAAGTGTTCTGATGACACATGGCGAGGGTCTAGCCTATTTGCTCTAAAAAAAACTGTGGAGTTTCTAAAACGTGTATGGCACCCATTGGTGTCTACTGGCCACAATGACTACCCACCAGGACTTGAAAGTGATGTGTTTAATGTTCCATTTTGGACCCACTCATCGAGCTGATCTACAGTTGCATTTATATACTTTTGCCATTTGTAAAGTTTTGCAGGGGCAGGAATACTGGGCGCAATCAAATCCTTAATTTTTACAAAACCTAAACAACTTGTCTGTTGTACAGTTTCAATTAAAAATATCATTTGAACAGGTATCAGGCATGCTCTAAATGAAGCTTACTTTCCCCTTATTTGCCAATTTTTAGTTCCCCACACACTCTAAATCTATCGACTTCAACCAATGTTCATAGCCTTCTATAGCTAACCAGGCAACAAAGGAATCAGAATAAATCAATTTTGTATCAGTCTATAAAATGTGTTGACTTTCCATTACTGGCAATTTAAAATAATATGACTTTTTTAACATTGTGCCCAGAGAAATATGCAAACTTTTCAATATATGTTTTGGAACTCCCCACTGGCGGAGTTGGGCAGTGTTCCCACTGTGTATAATTTTAAATAGTCTTTAGGGTACTTGCTCTGTGAATTAAATGATGTTCATGATAATTATAACAGGACATATCTCCATAATTTTCTTTGGCTTGATAAACATCTTCACTTTCAAATACAGTGAAATATTGCCAATCGGATATTATAGAATCAACTGTTTTGACATCCCAGTTATCAGAATCTACTCCGGGTGTTATAACATCGTTCATGGAAAGTTTAAATACATACGGAATTTGAATGACCTCCGTCGGGCCATATATAACAAATTATACTTTATCCCCAAAAATCTCATAAGGAATTTGTATAGCGTAACTATTCACTAGGGACAAGTCCCTGCGCCCTTTGTGACAGGAAAAATGTGTTGTAGGACCTATTCCACCAGTTCAACTGTAGAGCGTTCAGGAAGGTAATGATCATGTATCAGTAAAAAGAAAACAATGACAAACCCAATCCAAAGGAGGAAGGGAAGTACATTTAATAAGAGCCATAGATAGTTCCATGGAAGAATAAAATAGGTAATTTTGAACCAAATTATCAGCTTACGTGCTCTTGATAGTTCTATTGCAGTTGAGGCAGATGAGGTGGTGAAAGTGTCATTGATGTCTGCAAAATATCCAGAAGAAGTTAGTGCAAAAACTGGAGCCGTGTTTGGAAGAGGAGAGCTAGCAGACATCTCCCTTGATGGTTCATAGTAGACTATACCACCCGTTTGTGTAGAATTTGAGTAGAATCACTCAATGTTGTTGACATTACTTGTTGTAGAAGAAATTAATGGAAGTAATGAAAGATCGTTTTCCACCCTCCCCAAGCTCGGAGAGGTATCAGCGTTGCTGCTTAAAACTTGTAGAGGAACATCGTGGTCTGTAGTGAGAGGAATTTGGGTACTACCCAGGAATCCTCTAGGTCTTCTGTGCAGGGTCAGCCATATGGTGTAGCTTGACATTGTCAACAGAGACATAGCGATTTTCTTTAGAACCAGTCAGCGATAGGGGAATGACAGTTCTGGTACCGTGTATTCCCAGGACAGAAACCGGTGCATGATAGGAAGGACCAAACTCCTTTTCCAGAGCAATCTTTTCACGCACTAGATCCCCAACTTTTGGAATCCAGCTGGTACATCCCTTTTTCCCAGGGAGGCAGCACTGGCAGATGCATTGTTGTCGCGGAACCGTTGTAAGTCCTGCAAGACAGTGATACATTCATTTATGTCAAAAGGTGTATCTGCAGCCTCTGCGCCAGGACCATCAAGATCTGGAATATACATTTATTTTTCCCCGAACAAGTATTGCACCATTTACCCACTCAGCCTCTCCCCCAGGACCTTCTGGGCAGATTATTAAGTGCTGTCTGAACTCCATACAGGTGAGTAAGCCAACTATGACCCGTGATTAATACTCTGGCCATTAAGGATTGCTTTAAATCCCTGTTTCTTTACTCCACAATACTACATCCCTCATGATGAAATTAAGACGAATAATGCAGTTGGACCCCTAATGAAGCCATGGTGTCCCTGAAAGCCCTTGAGGCGAATTCAGGGCCCTTATCTGAATGGAAAGCTGCAACAGCATGTGTGCCGATAAAGACTTGCAAATCTTTAATAACAGTTTGAGCGTCAGCCAAATGTTGTGGCCAAACCCATACAAATCTGGAGCATGAGTCAACAGTGACTAAAATGTATTTGTAGGCACTGTCAGGTGTCGGGGACCCCAATCGTCCAAGTACACACATTGAAACAGTTTGTTAGAAATCAGGAGGGGTGTCTGCGATGGGCGTTTGACGGTGGACCCTTTTATTTGTTGACAGATGTCACTACAAAAGACATACTGCTTGGTCTGTTTGTAAAAACCTGGCCACCAGTAGCATGCTTGTAACAATGATATTGTAGCTGCCACGCCAACATGGGCAGAAGCAACTCCCTCATGTGCTGCTTTGGTCAATTCTGGTCTTTGATCTTTGTTGGGAATCACAGGATTACCCACCCTTGGTATTACAACTAAGGCTGTATTGAGGCATGATATGCGGTAGGAATATTGGGCAGGATATGCCTTTGCAGTAGACGTGCCGTCAACTGAAGCTTTCACAGCAGCCAGTGATTCATCATCCAATTTTGTTCGGGAACGAGTTACTGCAGCAACAGACGCCGTAGCTACTGCTGATTTGGCTGCTTCATCAGCCAAGGTATTGCCGGCAACATGTATTCCAACACAATGGTGTCCTGGTGTATGTACAACATGGACATCAGTTAGTGTTTCCTTCAGACCCGCTACTTTCCCCTCACAGAAGTCTGTGTTTGACGGTGTTGCCTTTTGAATCTCTGAACCCATTCTGGCTCCAATAATGCAGATCTTCATTGAAGGACTGCACATAATACGACTCATAGACAATCAACATCAGATGTGGATCCGTGTGTTCCAGTGCCATCATCAGAGCTTTAAGCTCTGCCAATTGTGCAGTGCAATCCTGTAAGGTCTGCGTATAAGTATGCTATGGATGGAACTCACCATCCTCCATGTAGCCACTCATGACTGCGCAAGCGGCAGAGTATTGATGTTTTGTGCCTATAGCTAGTTGGGCTGAACCATCAGTGTACATAATTGTTCAGTAGGTAATGTGTTTGCTGGAACTGGGTAGTCAGGTTCATAGTGCAAAAATTTTTGAGTTTTTAATTTTGAGCCAAAAATATATTCAACATCAGTGTCAGTCAGAGACGTTGCCCATTGAATCCAACATGGATGTATTGCTTTAGCATTGTGAATGCTAGCTTTAGTAACAGCCTCAAGGGCCGGGATGGGGGATACGTCAAAGATATGATTCCCCTGGGCCAGAGATCTCTCTTTGATGACAGCCATCTGAACAGTAGCTAGGATTTTCTCAGTGGGAGCAAAGCGTTGTTCTTCCTTAGAGTATAAATGTGATTTGTATGCTATCAGGACGGTCTTACCTTCATTGAATGTTACATAGGTGAAACCAATGGCACCAGCAATCACTCTGATGACCAAGTGTTTTTTTTTGTGCCTTGTGTGTAAGTGTTTAGCTGCAAGCATGTCTTGTTGTAAAGCTCTGAGAATGTGTGTGTTTGACTTTCCAGTATTTACTGGAAAAGTCAGGATGTATCAAGTCATATAAAGGTTTAGGCCCTCATTACGAACATGGCGGTCCGTTCCGCTACTCCGGCAGTGGCGGTAAAAACTGCCAACAGAGGAGCGGTCCGAACCGCCAAATAATAATCCAAATGAAACACATGGATCGCGCGAACCACCCACCGCCAGGAGAGGAGTCCCGACGACGACGGCAGAGTCTGCCTACAGGCCGTCGGAAAGGCCCAACCCGCCCATCAAATAATGAACCACCATTCCGCCGCCAGTTCCGGGGCGGGAACCACCACCACACAAAGCCAGGCGGAAATGACCCAAATATAAGGAACCACGCACCGGAGTCCCACAGAACGTGCAGCGGCAGCCATGGATAGAGAGCTGCAGATCATGCCAGCCCTGCTCCTTGCCATATACCTACAAGACTAAGACCACCAACGAAGACGACGATGGTAAGTACTGCAACCTACGACACAAGGGAGGAAAGGGCACAGTTACATACCCACCCACTCCACCCATCAGGCAACGCTCCCCAACTCTTCCCAGCAGCACAAGTCATACACCCCACACCAAGAGGTACGTACCCGACCGAAGGCTAATGCAACTTGACCATAGTATATGCACAAGCCCCACATCCATAAAAAAATCAAAACAAACACCAGGGTATAACTGCATGCAGCCCAAACACAGGCCACACAGAAACTTTAAAAAGAAGCTCACTGAGCCAAACAGTGCCAATGGCCAGTCTATAAAATCCCAATTGTCACGGGCCACAAAGGGCCCCACCTGACTCCCACAAGTGCTGGGTACTCCACAGAACATGGCACCATATGAGGATCCAGGCACCTCACGGAAGGTGGCAGGGGGTGGTGGGGGTGGGGATTTTTGACGGGGGTGGGCCTTTGACTTTCTTGTGGAGGGTGGAGTGGGGTGGGCTTCTCCTTTGAAGGGGTTGGGGGCTGTTTTGCTCGGGTGGAGCTGGATGGCCTAGGCTCTGACCAGGCCTTCTTCTTCTCAGGTGAAGGGGCACGGGAATGTGAAGGGTGGACCGTGGTGGGCTGTGATGTGGAAGGAGCGGAAAGGGCAAGGAGGTGGGCACGTTTGGTGACAAGACGGGGAGGGCCAGTGGATTGGTAGAGGTCAGCACGGGAGAGGAAAAGTATTTTGGGAGCAATTGGGGTGGGCGTGGATGAGGGCGTGGGAGTGGAGGCAGAGGGAGTGAATGTATGGGGTGTAGGGGTGCATGTATTGGGTGCAGGTGACTGCTCCGTATGCTGTTGTGTGGTGGATGTCTGATGAGTGGGTGTCTTGGTGCGTTTGTGTGTCTTGGGAGGTGGGGGGGGTGGACACAGTGGGAGAAGACAGACAGCTATTGTGGATGTATGTTGGGTGGGTGTCTGCAAGTCTGGTGAGTGTGCTGCATGTGTCAACTACAGTAGAGGTGGTGAGTGCAGGTGTGGTGTATGGGGTGCGTGTATGGCTGTCTGCTATTGTGGTGAGTGCAAGAAGAGGAGCAGTAACAGTGAGTGAAGGTGCAGTGCATGAGGGTGTGGATGTAGAGGGGACAGACAGGGAGGCGGAAGAGGTGGGCACATTGGGGGAAGTGGACGTTGTTGTGTGTGCAGGTGTCTGTTGGCTGTGTGAATGCTTGTGGTGGGAGGTGTGGTGCTTGTGTTTTGAAGTGGGCTTCTTGTGTGTTGACGTGCCTGTCAGTGGGTCTGATTGTGTGCTTTGGACGGGTGAAGGGAGTGGGGTGCTGGAAGGGGTAGAGGAGGTTGGAGGGGGGATGTAATGGCCAGGGAAACTGGCTGCCGTCCGAGAGGAGGCCAGAGCCTAAAAAGATCTCTGTAGGGCAGACACGGCACTGTGAATGCCATCCATATAGGCATTGGTCTGCTGCACCTCCGATGCTAGCCCCTGGATGGCATTGACGATGGTTGTCTTCCCTACAGAGATGGTTCTCAGGAAGTCAATAGCCTCCTCTGTGAGGGCAGCAGGGTTGACTGGGGCAGGGGAGGAGGTGCCTGGGGCGAAGGAGACGCCTACCTTTCTGGGTGGGCGGGCACGGGCAACTCGGTGGGGAGCAGAAGGGAGGGCGGTGATGGTATGGGGGTGGTGGAAGATCTCACGGTAGTGGTGTGTGCACTAGGGTCCGCCACCGCTGGGGGACCCCCATCGGAGGAGGTCTCAGAGTCACTACCTCCTGTGGTAGTAGCCTCCCACGTGGAAGTCCCCTTGACCTCCCACCCACCCACTGGTCCCCTGGGCGTCCGTTGTCTCTGCCTCGGAGGACCCGTGGGCCGCTGCCTCCCCACTTGCCAGTGCCTCAGCTCCCCTCGGCTAATGTTGATGCTGTACCAAACCAACACAACAGGAATGGGGAGACAAAACAGGAGAGACACTTGTAAATAGCTGAATGCAGATACAGAATGGCCAGACATACACCCACCCAGCAAACACACCCAACAGGCAGCACCGTACACTATGCCCATGGCCATGCCCCTGACTACTGACCAGAATACTACTCTACACCCATCCCCTGAAATACTTTTGGAGCTGAGGTAGGTGACACCTGAAAGGGACACCCCTACACCCTTTGGGGAACATACAGTAGATGGACCCCAGTCACATTCCCTGCTCTAAGCAGCATGAGCCCTATTGCACACCCAGTCATCCTTCCAGACTGAAGTATGGTCAATGAGTACTCACCCCCTTGTGACTGCTGTGCAGCCTTCAAGCGGCCATCCAGATCTGGGTACGTCACCGCCAGGATCCATCTCATGAGGTGGGTCAGTGCCCGACGGGCACCCCTTCCACATTGGGAGGACTTCCCCAGCTGGGCCTTAGCGATCTTCCGCGCCCAGCGCCGCAGGTCATCCCACCTCTTTTGACAGTGGGTGCTCTGCCGGTTGGAGAACCCCAGGGTCCACACCTCCTTGGCGATGGCATGCCAATGTGCCCTCTTCTAGTGGGCGCTGACCCAGAAGGGCAACACAGAAATGGAACACAGAGGTCAGGTACTTGCACAATAGGAACAGTTGGTAAATTGTCGAACATGGGACGGACAGTGCTCTCAGACATACAGGACAGTCACACGCAGCATTCCATGCACCCTGGGCCATGCAGGCTCAGAGGAGCACATATATGTCCAATCCACACCATCCGTTACACGCACAGTGCCCTCCAAACCCAGACTCACCTGTATCTCTGGCCGTCCGTAGAGTTTGCCATACAGGGGCAGGACCCCGTCCACTAGCTTCTCCAGCTCTTCCTGTGTGAAGGCCGGGGCCCTTTCATCTGCACCACGTGGCACATCCATAGCCAGATGCAGGCCACAGCAGTACACAGAGTGGAGTACCTGTCCGCACAAGATCAGGGAGTCAAGTGATCAAATGATGACGAATGCGCGTACGTTCCACGGCGGTATGCACCGTCACCGGCGATCATGATACGCCAGGATTCCCCATTGGCATCCATGTTAGCCAATGAGGGTGCGAACAGCGGTCAACACCGCCTTACGCTGTGACGTCAACGGTATGAGGTCACTTCCACAACGAAGGGGCAGATCTACAGTGGGCAGACATTTTGCCATCACCTACGCATCTTGAATTTCCTACTACTCACAATGCAGGGCCTACTAGCCACATGAAGCACCTAGGCCTCTATCCATTCCGTATAGTAGCACACATTAATTACTCTGTTCTCTCCTAGTGATGTACATGTATATCTGTCAGGTAGCAGTTATTGTAGAGACACCACAATGAAGAATGCAGTGCAGAAATGTTGAGAAGTGTGCCTATGTATGCGTCTTCATCACTCCTTTTTGTAACCCCTCGTAGGTACCGACCCTTGTGGCGAGGAAGGGCACCATCAGTGTACAGACCACTTATGGATATGGGGACCATGGTGGAGCGTCAGATCATAATCACTTACAGACTCACACATGCAACTATTCAGGACCTTTGTGCTTTACTGGATCCTGCACTAACTCAGGGAAATTGCAATCAGCATCCCATTCCAACTGAGGTGCAGGTGCTGTCCGCACTCCATTTCCTGGCCACAGGCTCATTTCAAGTGACAGTGGGCATGGGTGCTGGTTTCTCACAGCCAATGTTCAGCCAGGTACTGACAAGATTTCTGAATACATTTGTACAACATCTGCAATCCTATGTGCTTTTCCCACAAAGTACTGACCTCCCTGCCATCAAGTCTGACTTCTATGCCTTTGCAAGCATTCCCCATGCCATAGGTGCCATCGATGGCACACACATACCCATCATCCATCCAAGAGTGAGTGAACAGGTGTACAGAAACAGGAAGAACTTCACTCCATGAACATCCAATTGGTGTGTACTGCAGACCAGTACATTTCACATGTGAATGCCATGTTTCCAATTTCAGTACATGATTCATTTGTGTTGAGGAACAGTTGTGTGCCACAGAAGATGGAACAACTATAAGAGGACAGAGGGTGGATCACAGGTAAGTTTGCATGTCAATTACTGACACATTGCAGAAAACAATCCTTTCTGACTAAGGGACATAACTATGACGAGTCTGTATTGAACCATTTTGTAAGTGATTCTGGCTATCCAAACTTGCATTGGCTCCTGACACCAGTGAGGAATCCCAGGATGGATGCAGAGAGGAAATACAATGAGGCCCATGGACGTACTAGGAGGTACTAGAGCGTACTATAGGTCTCCTGAAGGCGAGATTCCAGTGTCTACATATATCTGGGGGTTCCCTTGCCTATGGGCCTGATAAGGTGCGTAGAATAGTGGTGGCCTGCTGCATGCTGCACAACGTGACAGTGAGACATTCTATCCCCCTTTTGGAGGTGGAGGGTGCTATAGGTCCTGATCAGCTACCTCAGAGAGGTGAGGAGAGTGATGGTGAGGATCAGGAAGGGGAAGATGTCCATTCCAGGAACCAACTGATACAACTCTACTTCCAATAACTGTGTGGGACTTAAGCCTGTCATTTGGGTTAGTGACTAATACTGTCAGTGTGCTCTGTCATATAGGGGAGATTGGTCATGATAGGCAATACTTGTACCACTTCTGAATGGTACTGACAGAAAATAAATGCATTCCCTCCTTGCTACCATTTGGGCACACAGTACCACCATCAAGCACAAATTGACAAAGTTGTTCTCTGCCAGTTGCACCCATACTCCACCTTGTTCACAATTTAAAACAGGGGACAGTGTTACAGGTGTGAAATGTGTTTTATTGGTAGAATTGAGTGAATTGTGCTATATACAGTGATGGGAGTCGTAAGGGTTGGGTGTCCTCAATACCAACTTGGTGGCAGCCTTGTTTGATGGTTTAGATGGGTCCATTTTGTCAAACAGTACTTCATATTGCCCTCAGCTAAGTGTTGTAGGTGGGGTGGTTGCTTTGCATTAGTAGCAGAGTCAATTGTTGGAGGGGGCCTTGTTCTTAGCTGGGTTTCCACTGCCATATCTTGGCCCAAGAGTACGTTTGGGTGCCTGCTGTGGAGCTTCTTGGGGTGGCATGGTTGGCCCTTGGGTTTCCTGGGAGGGTATTTCCTGGGATGTTTCTGCTGCTTGGGTCATCAGTTGCTGGTTGTCCAGGGCTGTTGTGGGGGCCTCTTGTCCGGTGTGGGTGTCAGACTGTTTTTTTACCAACTGCAGCGGTGCTCCAGCAATGGTGGCCATTGTGGCATTGTGCTCTTTCCACTGATGCATGGCCTGTTGGTGTTGTTGCTGCTGCATCCTCTGACTTTGCTCCAGGGTGGACACAATCTGTGCCAACGTGTCTTGGGTATGTTGGTAGGCCCCCAATGCCTCTGCAATAACGTCCAGGGCTGCTGCATCCATCCTGTGGCCTCCCCCCTGGCCCACGGGACACTTGAACTTGCCCTAGCCCCCTGTGCCTGTGTCCCCTGCAAAGGTCTGGACGTGCCACTTGTACTGGGGCCCTCGCCTTCCTGCATGTTATGAGTGGGGGACTGTGGCCTCTGTAGCTGTGTTCCACCAGTCTGTGCCCTGGGTACACTGGTGTGGGTACGTCTCCCCTGGCCTGCTGGTCTTGACTGGGTGTTAGGGGTGACAGTGGTTTCCTGGGTGGGGCTGCTGCATGGTGAGAATGCAGGACTGTGTGAGGGGCCTGCCTGCTCATCAGTGTCCAGGGATCCTTTGCCAAGGTCTTGTGAGGTGGCTCTGTCTCCCTGGAGGGCAGTGGCACTCCTTGTCCCGTCCGTTAGGGTTGCATGGGTGGTGGTGCCTGTTGGGGGACATACACATGTCTGTTACATATGCATGTAGGTTTGAGGTGTACAGGACTGTGCTATTTTGTGCTGGTATTAATTTCAGTGGCCTTCTAGGGTGCCTTTGTAAGGTTGACATGGCATTTAACGCCAGTGGTGGGGTTGCATTGTAGTGGGGGGTATTGCTCCATTGTGGGTACGTGCAGGGTTGGGTGGCTGTGAACAGCGGGAGTGATGTGGTCCTGTTAGTGGGTTGTAGGTGATGCAGGGTGGTGGATGTGGTGGGTAATGGCTGGGTGGGGTGTAGGTCCAGGTGGGTGTGGGTGGGGTGGGGTGGTGCATGCATTGCAGATGTGTTGTATGTGGGGTAATTGTAGATGACTTCCCCCAAGTCCATTCCTCCAGTGAGTCCCTCTGGGTGCAGGATGGCGAGGACCTTCTCCTCCCAGTCAGTGTAGTCGGGTGGTGTTGGTGGCGGCCCTCCCCCAGTCTTCTGCACTGCGATGTGGTGCCTAGATGCCATGGCCCTGACCTTCCTCCCGCAGGTCATTCCATCTCTTCCGGATGTCGTCCCTGGTGCATGGATGGTGTTCCATTGCATTCACCCTGTTGACAATGGTCTGCCACAGCTACAATTTCCGTGCGATGGGTGTGTGTTGCACCTCGGCCCCGAATATTTGTGGCTCCACCTTCAGGATCTCGTCCACCATGGTCCTTAGCTCCCTTTCGGTGAAGCCTGGATTTTGAGAGGGGGGGGGACATGGTGAGTGTGGTGGATGGCGTCTGGACTGGGGATGAGGTAAGGGTGCTCCTCTGTGGGTCGATGTGCGATTCCTGTATGCTGCTGTTCGCTGTCTGGCTCTGGTGCTCTCTGTCTTCTTGTCCTGGTTTCATTGCAAGGGATTGTGGGGTGTGTCTGCGGATGTTTTATGGGGTTCTGGATGTGTGTCAGGTGTGTGGGTGATACGCCTATCCAATGTGTGCACTTGTTGCAGTTGAGTCCACTTGCCGCCTGTGGCAGTGGCAGCCACCAATGGTCGTCTGGCCTCCACTGTCCGCCGAGGTGATTTGTGCATCATTATTTGGAGGGTAGAATGTGGGTATGCCTGGCGATGGCGGGGTGGGGTGGGGTGGGCTGGGATTCCCGCAGACAGAGTTTCATTCATTATATGGCGGGTTTCCATTCACCGCCAACGGCAGGATTCTGTTCACTGCCAACACAGCGGTCGGCGGTCTTTCCTGCCATGTTTATAATGACCACCTTAATGTGTTGTGCATAATCTGGAATGTATGTTCTGCCAAAATTTAAAAAGCCCATCAAAGACTTGAGCTTTTTGATGGTGTTTGGAGTTTGTAGTTGTGCAGATTTTTCTAAAAATTGGGGAGCTAGGTTTTTGCCTTCATCTGATAATTCGTATCCCAAAAACAGGACACTAAGGAAGGCTATTTTAGTTTTTTTTTTATTGTATTTGTAGCCTAATTTGGCAAATCCCACAACAATGCGGGCTACCCATCTTACATGTTTCATGAGGTTGTCGTCTGTGAGGTAGATGTTATCTACGTAGGACAATGCCTCAGGATCAATGTCATATAAAATAGATGTGACAAGCTGAAAACAGTCCTGGGACTGTTCTTGTACCCTTTTGGGAATCACCAATTTCTTTTCTGAGAGCCTAAAGCCCTGAAACTTGCTAAGTCCCTACTTTCAGGTGCTATGTTTTGGCAGAAAAATCAGTTGGAAATATCCAACGTTATTTTATATTTTTTGCGCACTATATTGTTCATAAGTGCAGTGCTGTGTGCATTTTGTGTAGCAAATGTGCATGTATGACTTTTTAAACGTCTGTAGTCTAGGACTGTTCTGTACGAATGGTCTGGTTTAGCTATGGGGAACAATGGATTGTTCATTGGTGAGACATAGGTTTCAATTTCACCCTGGTACTCTTACTATGTGAGGATTCCCCTGACGGGTGTTCTTGCTTCATACTTCATTGGAGACTGAGGTTGAGGTTGGGGTTATGATTTAATGGGTATTACATGATAGGGGGAGTCTTTATTCCACCCTACATTGTTGCGATATAACACAGGTGCCAATTATTTCTTCCCCATAAGGGAAATTACGGACAATGTCTGGTGGCCAATCCTTCTTGGCCAGCAAAATATCATAAATGGTAACAACCCAATCCCAAAAGATGGCGTAGATTGTTCGTTCAATGTCTCCTTCTAACTGTTTAGCTTCTTTCTACACCCTATCGGACGTGGAGACACTCATGTCTGCAGTCTCAACTTGTAAGAAGTCATCAGTTGCTTTCACCTCCAGATGCTCTTGAAGATCTTGGCGAACTATTGTGACCTCTGCTGTAATGTTTAGCAGTACTAGTGCCTACTTCCTGTTCTTCAGTAAAGCCCTCTTCCTGAGTGGCATGTCATATTGCAACTGCTGCCACTTTTTTCTTTTTGAAGTGGGGTTTTTGTTGGGGAAGTTTCTCTTCTTTCTTAACAGAAACTTCAGACTAACGTTGTGAGTCCTTTCTCGGTTTTACGTACTATGTTGGCTGCTCTGACCACCGACCTCTCTCACTGCGTTTTTCCAATGAGTCCTGAACGGAATGAGATTGGCCTGTATCAGTATATTGATATCTGTTAGGCGTTTTTACACTATCTGTATTTCTAAGATTAAAGTGGTTTTTAGGTGTCTCCGAACGCAGAGGTTCTTCGTTTTCTTTTTTAGGTGTTTGTTGTTTTTTATTCCAGTGTTTTCTAGAACCTTCAAGATGCTTGATTGGTATAATCTTTATTAGATTTACCTTGTAATTGTGGTTTAATGGGTCTGGCCCCCAGACTATCTCAACCAATACTAGAGTAGGTCTCAGCGATAATCTTTGGCAGCTCACGTTCTTGATCCTGTACAGGAACTTTCCAGAGCCACATACGCACTGCTAGTGCAACTGCCTTCCCTTTGCGATGACTCAATATTATTGAGGACACTGCGGCAAAATTGCCTATCAATTGCATCACCAACTCAAGGACCGAGGCAGCCCCGTATTCATGTTGAATTAGATTTACCACCTCCGGAAGATTGTCAAGTGTTGGTGTACCATGTGCAGTAGTATAGAGCGTGGCAAATACCGTGCCCCAAGTATTGCAGTTATCTACTGTTGGAACCATTCCAAATGACAAGCACATAGTGAGTATTCTATGTTTATCCTGTGGACCGAAATGGGAAAAACTGCTTTCAGCGCATTAATTGTTTGGGCTAACCAAAACAGAATTTCCTTCCGTTTGGCAGGTACTTTATCCATGATCGAATGTACAGTTGCAGGATTAATGCAGAGTGCAACTACACATGGTTGCACTGGGGCAGCACTTGCTGGGTTAGTATTTAATGTTTGCATTACAAACTGTACTGACAGTCTGTATATTGCCGTGAGCACTGTATATAAGAGGCGAACCTCAGCTACTGACAAGGCTGCTGCGGCAGGGTGCGGTGTGCATGTGGCCAGTAAAGGCCAGGTAGGACCATCATTGCTCAGAGGACCTAACCTAACATGTAATGTTTTATGTGGTAGGGCACCATCCAGCCATTTATTAAGTCTTGATAAGATATATCAATATGCATAAGCGCTGTATTGTGCAGGTATGTTAGAAGGTGTGTAGAAATGAAATGTGTTAGTGTTCCCATCACCTGCTGGAAAAGTGACCCAAGAATAAAAAGTTTCTGTTCTGTAAGCCAGATGAGCCTCAACAACAAATGTGACTTGACCCCCTGGCATGTGAGACCATTTACCAATAAATGTGCTGTGAGGGGTGGTCGCATGTTTGCTGCAATTACTACACGGTTTCGCCATGGTAATGGTAAAGGTTTTTCTTCAGAGATAAGGACAACAAATGAGGATTGATCCTTTTAAGGTTCAAGCTTGAAGAACCTACTACATTAGTTAGGTACTACCTACTTAGCTGAGGTGGAAATCCTCAATACCATGGACGTCTCTGTATATAGTAGTGAGATGCCTTTAGGACATAGTGAGACAGAGATACTTAGGCAGGAGCGGCTCGCGGAAGGGGCGGGGCGGAACACGAGGTGGGGGAAATAAACAAACTTATTAAATTAAAAAAAACACTTACCTTCACCACTGCCGCTCCTCTGTCCCTCGTCGCATCAGGCTGCAGGCACAGGCGTCAGGCCTGGCTGGGAGTGCCCAGTCAGGGCACTCCCAGGCAGACTGGGAGTCTGTGCAGGCTCTCGCCAACCTAGCAACTGTGTTTGTTGCTGGGCTGCAGGTAGCACACTACGCATGCGCATTTGGCTGGCCCGAGACGGCTGGCCAAACATACAGTGCTGTGCACTCCCCCTCACTGCTAGTCACCCCCGGGGCCCTGCCCCTTTAAAGGTTTTCTGTTAATGGTTTTGCAGCTGCCGCTGCTGACGAGGGGGCACAGCTCCTCTGCCCTAATGGAGGAGCCGCCCCTGTACTTAAGAAGATCCTAAAATTAGTGCCTGACCAAACGTTGGTGGTGCCATGTCACGTAGGTTCTCATTATCCTGAGACTACTGGATATGGGCAGCAGATTCACCTGGGGTACTGAATACAATCCACCACCAAGTGACACCTGCCTAATTTGGGTTTTCCGGCCAACTAGCAGTGCCTCATCTCCACCCAAGTGTGTGGCAACCGGGTGTATGACAAAGAGGACTCCTCAGGGGAATCGTGGTAATCAGATCTCATTCCTTTCTCTCAGGTACATTAGTCTCACACAGGCAAAGACAAACAGAAGCAGAGTATAGTTCAATAATGTTTATTGAAGTAACTGCATCTTAGATAACGTACTGTCACTAGGAATGATATATGTATATATTTCCTACCTAAGCTATGTTAGAGCACAGCGTGGTAAGCCCTAATCCACCCTTCAGGTTTCCCCCTTGGGAAGACATCATCCCCCATACCTGAGCAAGGAAGCCTATTGTCTAGAAGGACACCGTCTCCATATAGGCCAGGGATTCAGCAGTCTAAGCAAACAGCTGTAGCGAAGACATTCAGCAATCAGCATGTAGTCAAGGTCATCTGGCTGGAATTTCCCTCTAATGTGTATGGGACAAAGAAGTGTTTTATAAAAGATAAAGAAACAACTTATTTTGTACGAAAAGGTCCCCACGTAAAGCTATGCATGTTTCTGTGAATGTCAGAGACACAGCAGCCTTGAGGAATGCACAAAGTGAAATGAAATCAGTGCTAAGAACGTAATGCTTTCCTAGGTGAAAGAACAAAAAGATAGAGAAAATAAAAACACTGCAAATGTGGCTAATGCAAGAAAAATAAAGCAATGCTGAATAAAATATAACTGGGCTAAAGTGCACCACGGAAGGCCTGGTTTGCTAAAATAACAGGTCTAAAACATGGCTAAAATAGCTATACAACACGGGGACACAGAAACCGGGACAAGAGAACAACCTCACAGGTTGAGGAATTAATATCAGTGAGATTTTAAGGGGCTTTGGGTTGGAGAGGAAGCATGAGGGAGGGGAGAAGGGCAGATTATGGAAGTCTTTCGTTGGAAAATCTATGTCACATTTTAAGTGTTGGAGATCTGGAACTAACACTGTTTTTCATGTATACTCAATAAAATGTGACAGAAATATAATAGAACCCTAACTAGTTTAGGCAGGAAGAGGCACAGTAGGTAAAAAAAAAAAAAAAGGGATAGCAACTTCTAACAAAAGTACGACTACAGAAGATATCCCCCTTTTTCCAGGACCATGTGGATTTAGACTCCCCAAGATAGGGTTCTTTTCTTCTGCATCAGCAAGGTAGGAGACAGTTTTGTGCAGAAGTACCATGTATGAGTGCATACATACATTATCTAGCTAGGGATCCTTCCCAGCTCTGATTAAATTCTGTGCCTTTTAGGGCACCTACATATTTCGAAATATTTTGTGACTCTCAAGGATGTCCAAGTCATAGTAATCCTTACATATCTGTCATTTTATATTTTAATCTTACTTTTGGTATCTGTAATTATAAAGAAAATAAAAATAATAATTATTCGGTTTAGCCTTAGCTAATTGTAGGAATCTGCTTCCCTCATGTAACTGAGCTTTTAAGGGCTTTCAATAGAATATATGCAAACATCTATGCTACTGTGTGATATAAAGGTGATAAATCGGTAAGCAGAGGAAAAATATGAACTTCTTGTTTTACAAAGTACGTTTACAGCTTGGATGCTGGAGGCATATGCCTGCAAGAAGATATACTTAAACAAAGGGAATAAGACTTCATCTCACCACTTAGGAGATATTTGATCTTTCTATTACCATGCATGGCACTCAATATTAGCCTAAAACATGAGCCTTAAGAGATTTGATCATTTTTATTGTATTCTCCAAGGTAAGCAAATCAATTAGCCGATGCTGAAATCAGTAAAGGGATACTTCAAGTGCCTGCAACCAGTGCAGGGGAGAAAAGTGAATGGGCCATGCTTACTCAGTAATATGGAAATCAGAGCTAAGATTGTAGGTACCTCTGGCTATCAAAAGCCGAAAATCCAGGCAGTTCTGCCCTATAATACTTGATTCATCATTTGCGAACATTGATATTCACTCAGGTGCTTCTTTAACTTAATCAATCACTTGTAAGCACTTGATGTTACTTCATGTTTTAATCATGCTTCATCACTATTTCGTTTCTGGAAGGTTGAATGATTGTTGCAAGTCAGTTTCATTTTGTGGCATTCATTGGTGAACCAAAGGAGATTTAGCTTTTGAACGAATTCTTTTTACCAGCCACTGATCTAGTCCAAACACTTTTTCATAGGTGTTTCATTTCTCAAATTAAATCACCTGTGACATTAATCTTTAACGTGGTAAACCAGGGTTCTCAATACTTGATAAATGTGCACCATTATGTTTAGTACCATATTAATCAGTAGTTCCCACTCCTGGCGTCTCAAGCTGGGTGGTTGAAGCTAATTGCAAGATGGTTGTGTTTTACCAAGGTAATACCTTGAACTATCTGCAATCAATAAAAATCTTATTTAACAGCCAAGTAGTTTGTTGGATAATTTAGGTCCATAAAACAGTGGTCTCAAAGCAGGGAGGTGTGTTTTAGGGTTGCCAAAGATGTTGAGCAGGGGGTAGTGATTTGTTGCAATGGTGATGGGCTTTCTATGCACAATCAGTTAGTAATGTTTACTGGTGCAGCCCACAGCCTGAGCAACCCTTTGAATAATGCATCGTTGTAAAAGTGCACAACTGCTGACCTTAAATACATATTTAAATGCCATGTTATGTTCTGTCCCAACCACAAGGATGCCCAACCACAAGGATGCCATTGTTGTGATTAGAAACATTAACAATGCTAAGACAACTTTCTTGTCACTCTAGGGCTATGTTGATCTGTCTTATGTCAACACACAGTCAAACTCTTATGTCTGCATTCTTTTTGGACGCAAAACCACTGGCGACATCCAAGTGGTTGGGTCCTTTGCCTCCTCAATTATACCTGTGACTAAAAGGTATTTCAGCTTGATTTCTAAGCTCCCTCACGGTAAAATTATACTTTCATTGGCAAACACATCAATTAATTAATGAAAAGATCCATGGGGAAATAAAAATGTGATATGTTGAAGAAACCTGGCTATAGTGTGCTAAATGGGAGGTTTCTTACTGAGCATAGCTTTATCTGCACTAGTACAGTGCTTGGCTATAACTGACAGTGTCTGATTTGGGGATTTGTCATAAATTTACTATTGCTCAATGAACCAAGAGTGATCAGAATATGCAGCTAATACATTTGAAATAGGAGGTGCTTATAAATTCAAATTCAATTTTATTGAAAAAGTTCTTAGTTGATTAAAACCAATGCACATCTCACACCAACAATAAAAAGGATACACAATTAAAAACTGGTAATTTGTGAAAGATTATCAAACCCCCCAGAACACTTGCACAGCCCCTCACTGCCCCACACTCTGGATCTCCCCACAAACCACCATAATGGCTTTCACAGCAAGACATGGAATGTGAACAGCCTGTTGGATCACAATAAGAGGGGTGTGGTCCCGCAGTTCCTCTGTAGACACGGCCCCCAGGTAGTAATGCTGCACAAAACACACCTAATGAGGACTAACTGCTCCCTCCTACTTAGGTATGGGTACTCTAGAGTTTACCATGAAAGGTTTGTCCACAGATCCAGGACAGTAGTGATTCTTCTCCACAACTCTCTCCCTATGGCGGTATCCCACGTAACTAGTATGCCTTGGGGAAATTTGAGCTAGTGGAGGGTTCATTACAGGGCTCTCTGTAGACTTTCCTCAGAGTATACATTCCCCAGCACCTTGCCACCTGCATACTGTTGTCACTCAGAGACTTCATGCTCTCTCTACCAGCTACTGGGTTAATTAGGGGGAAGTTGACTTTAAGGACACCCTGGGCCCTTCAGGTTCTCTTTAGGCCCCTGACATGGAACATAGCAGAAGGTAGAGGCTTAGCTTACTGGGCCTCCAGTTTGGGGCTTTGCGGTGCTTGGCAGATTTGGAATCCCATAGCCCTGGAATATTCACATGTCTCGGAAGCCCACGGCCCTCTCTTCCATATAGATATTTTCTTACTACCAGCCACCTACATCCTCTATAGGAAGTGTTCTTGCATCCTCGTCAGGGGAAAAGCAGACAACACACCAGCCACTCTTCCCCCTGGGAGGGATGGGGAAAGACAAGTGTGGCATCTCAACTTCTGGTTCCTAACTGACGAAAAACTTGGGGATGGACCTTGAGGTTTTCCTTGACAAAAACTGTGGCTCCCCAGAGACTCTATGGGAGGCTTGTAAGGCAATAATGCGGGGGAACGCCCACTACCAAATCAGGGGTTAGACCTGTGAGACACAAACGGGAATAGCACAACTGGAGCACTCAATCTGAAAGCTTGAGACCCAGAGCTCGAGTAATCTATCTGAACTCCTAAACCGCCTCTTGGCTGTGGAGAGAGCTGACGTACGGCAACTGTGCCTTTATGAGGCCCATAGATGCTAGAAGGCCTCTGGCAGCAGGCTTTATGAATGGGAAGGCAAGTTGTTACACTGCTGGTCGGCCCCTAGATTGTTCCCACTAGATTGTTAGTGGCAGGGGTTGTCCCCGGTATCGCTGGTCTAGATGGAGTAAGAGCCACCACAGACCCGGCCATGGTCACCAGGTTTACATACTATTACAAGTCTTTGTACATGGCAAGGCTCCACGAATTAGGGCACCCACTCATTGCAAATAATTTCCTGCCCATTCGGACCCCCATCAAAAGAGAGGCCCTTGACACTAGAGGAGCTTAATGATGCTCTAACATAACTTTGACCGGGCAAAACCCCAGGCCCTGATGTGTTCCCTATGGAATAATATTGCTGACTATGTGAACTTATTCCACCCCCTCTTCAACATGCTCCTTAAGCGATTGACTGTGGTTGCTTTTCACGCAAACTGGACCCAGCCTCTATCACAGTCCTGTGGAACCCTCGCAAACCCTTGGATCAATGCACCTCCTACCAGCCCCCTCTTTCTCATCAACACCAAGGTTAAACTATACTCTAAACTCTTGACCGCCTTGTTCACCCAGACTAGTGCGACTTAATCCCCCTGCGTGGCACCAGACACTGCATTCACAGGGTTCACCTTGCCCTGACTAGAAGCAGAGAGCTACACTGTGCCACAGCACTGAAGCTTCTCAACGTCAAAAAGGTGAAAAAGGTTAATGTGTTAGTTACTAAAAACAGCAAATGAACCATAACCATACATCATAAAAACCTCCATACAATAAATAAAGGCTCATGGTCACTGCAATAAAAATGAAAGATTATTGACTACATAATAGTATATGTATTCTCTCTCCTAATGTTCTCCAAATTTACTGAAGTTACCAAAACAATCCATCATCGTTACATCATACAAAACCTTATAGAATGTAGTCAGTAAAAAAACTCATAATCAGTGCAATAAACTTAGCCACCCCTTTTAGCTCCAATAAATCTCATTAAGGACATTTAAAAAAATGAAGAATTGTCAAACCAATGACAGTGTGTATTCGGTCCCCTAATATTATTCAAATTTACTAGGGTTTATATGGGTTTCTGGAAGGCGCCTAATCCTAGTATAGATTTTGGAGGGGCGATTAGGGACATAAAACTTTACAGAAATTGGACCAACCTGATGTTAAATGTTAAATTTCTTGGATTGAGTGCCTCAATTAGAGCCCGTCTAAATGCTGTAACCCTTGATGCATTAAATTCCTTCTTCAGCATTTGTCTTGATCAGAGATGGGCATAGGCATACCACGTGCCCCAAATTCTCTACCATGAGATGACATAGGCAGCATTCTAGGTTGCATCTTTGTGACGCCAACTTCCATTTTGGTATAAGGTCTACCGTTGGCAGGTCGCCCGGCCTTAGCCTTAAAAAGTGTTGTTTGATTTTCGATGAAGAAGAAGGATCCAGCAGTGGGGATTCAATAGGTGCTTTGTATGAATTAAGGACAAGCCAACCGTGGGGCCTTCTGGCTAATTCCTCCCTGTCTTCTAGCCCACTACAAAGTTTGCTAGCTTTGTTCACTAGTTTCTTAAAAGCTAGACCAGGGAGCATTTGGTCCCTTGTATCTGCTAAGGCCAAACTGTTTATGCTTGTTTCAAAATACTTTTTATAGTTCTTAATGCCTCTTTCAAGATTGATTTCTTTCCATACTAAGTTGGCCAACATTCCTTTTGGAGTGTGGCACATTTTATAACAGCAGTTGATAAAAGCCGCGGGCGGGCTAATATATGCTTTACAAGCATGAACTCCAGTCTCACCTGGGCCGGTGATGCCTATCCGGGTACCTGGAATACCCACTTGTCGGCCCTTACCAAGAAGTTTATCTAGGAGGAGCGCTTCCATCCCCCGCATTAATTCAGTTCCATATGCGAGCGTTGAGAACAGTTTTGCTCTCATTACAGCTGTCAATGGTTTTAATGTATTACCTCAAATATTATTTGCTAGGCTTCTAAATGCATAGATGAGTGCCTGTGCATAGTCAACTTCGAAAAGGGTTTGGATTAGGCTTTTCTTCAAGAGGTGTTGGTCAAGATGGGAATGGGTCCCTGATTCTTAGCCTATACCTGCACTTTGTACGCTGGGCCACAGGAACAGGTGCGGGTGGAAGCTTTGTGGATACGCTGTGATGCCCAGGTGTGGGGGTTTGACTGGGGTGTTGCTTTAGAGGACAGAATTGCCCTCTACGCTGATGATGTCCTCTTGCTTATAGCTCACCCAGCAGAAACTGGACCCGCCGCATATCCATTCTTGATACACTCAGGGAAGCATCGGGATTGATAGTGAACTGGCCTAAATCAGTACTGATCCCTCTTTAAGGAGACAGATGATGAAACATCGACTGATCTGGCACTTAAACTTCTGTTACTTGGGAATCCAGGTGACATGGGTACCAGACTTATCATGGCACCTCAACCTATGCCACCTCACTCATAGGATCCAAACTGATTTAGATAGATGGGCTAAATTGCCACTCAGTGAGCTGGGAAGGGTGGTCCTCTATAAAATGATGGTCCTCCCCTGACTTCTATGCCCTCCATAATTTCACATTCCCTACCCCTAATCATTGGTTCGTTGCTACGAATTTTTGGGTTCGAAAATTCCTTTGGGCTAATAAACCTCCCAGGATCTCCTTTGATAAATGTGTCTGATCCACTTATGATATGGGTCTAACGACAAATATCTGCCTATACTGCTGGGCAGCGCACATTGTAGTGCTGAATAGCTGGCTGTGTGGGGGAGGACAGATCCCGTCTTTAGGGTAGAAGTTACACTAATCAGCTTCAAGAATCTTGTGGGCAACTTTTATGGCACAACGATCCCTCACTCGCTCCGGGGGATCACTAGAGTAGATTTCTTGTCATAGATAGCTGCCTTACGTTGGACAGGATGGGACAAATGAATGACGCTGGAGACCCCCTGATGGGTTGGCAGATGACTGCATTGGGTGTCACATTGAAGGGATCAGGGGTTGGGACAACATCAGCATTTCTCAGCTGGGTAACATTTGGGTTGAGGCCACATGAAACCTTTTTAAGACCTTCAAATAGAAATCTCCCTACACAAATCACAACTTTTTTTCAATACCTTCAACTCCGCCATGCACTTTCAGGCTATGGGGAAGTGTTGGCCAAACCTCTCAAATAGAACCTCTTGGAGGCTCGACTATTTATGGGCCCATTAGCCAAGGGAGGCATCTAGGCATCTCCCAGCTCTACAACACCCTGGTAAATCACTCCCTGTGTGCACTGGCGCAATTAAGGGTCCATTGGGAGAGGTGGGTGAGTCCAATGGAGGGAGGCATGCATGGCATCCAGAACCTCAACCATTTCAGCCCAGCAGCGTCTCATTCAATTGAATTACCTGCATTGCAGCCATTATACACTCAAGCACTTGTGGATAGCCCACAAACTTACTGATCCTGTCTTTAACAGATGCGGGAGGGACATAGGAGATATTTATCACATGGGTTGGAAGTGTCCCGTCATCCAGAAATACTGGCTCTCTATCTTCAAGGCGTATCAGCAGTTTGAGCTAAACCTTGAGGCATCACCAATGGTTGCGTTGTTGGGTTTGGTGGATGAGTTAAGACACCCAAGGGGGGACCAATCTCCAGTGGGGATGGGTACATTCATCATGAAGAGAGACGTAGCTAAACATCGGAGGTCACCAGAAGCCCCATCACTGAAGGAGTGGAGGGCCGGCATGGAGTAACCAATTTATCTAGCCCAGAGCTGCACGAAGAAGCACTGAAAGATATGGGGGAAATAGTGGGAGCACTACGGACTGGAGACTGCATATGCAGGTGGTCCAAGGGGTGAAGTGGGTTGAATGGGGGTAATTACCTGCCATGTATCACAGAGTTTCTGCGGGGATTTGTGTTGGATGTGAATATTATGTGCCAATAATAAAACTAATTAAGTGTTATTAAAAAAAATGGCCATTTAGCTTACACTCAAACTCAGCAGCATTTCATTGTAGTAGTTCATAGTTACAAAAAAGTATTTAACAAAAGGAAATTGATAAAAATAAGTTCAAAATGTTGGCTACTAGGACAAATGTCTCCAGAATATACATAATGTACTTGAGTACTTAATTTAACGTTTTTTTAGTACAGCTTTCCGGCCAGAAAAGGCATAGTTCGGCAGGTTTCTAATCTCTAATATATAATTTCTTGATCACTTTTGACATATTGTCACGACATGTAACTTTCTCCAGATGTCTATTGCATGTATATTATAATAGTCATGTTTGCTAAAGGGATAGACATACCTTGGCTTTATTTTCCTAAGCTTAGGGCTGTAATACCTAGGGCTGCTCCTTAATAGCCTTGTCTCTTTCTTCGAAGATTGTCAGAAACTTGTCCTGACATTTACGCGAGGATGCGCAGGACAAAAGCTGTGACAAGAGTTTGTCTGCAGGTTTGTATCTTGGGTTGGTTAACAACTTCTTCCAGCATCTATATTCGTTCTTGCAACAAGACTGGACAAGTATGCAGAGGATGTGAGTCAAAGTCTCTTCCCCTGCGCCACAAAGTCTTGAGCCAACTGATTCATTTATTCTTCTCCATGACGGCAACGAGTCCAAAGTTGGATGGACTCCCAGCCGTAGTCGCATAAACTTCAGCTTTAGTTGGAACCGATACCCCTGATAAACGTATGATCATGATTTAAGCAATTTATATGTGTTGATAACGTGAGAGGCGTGGCCAGTCTTTATCAGGTTAGATCTGTCCTCAAGTAGAGCGAGAGACATTTATTCAGGCCATGAAGTTGTTTCTTAGAAACATTGGGAAATATGTAAGATTCTACAAATTGACGGCTTGCAATGACTGAAAAGTGTCTTCAAACACAACTTTAAATTCGAGCGTACTATTCTGTTTATCTCTTGCCAGTTACTATAAACCAATGTGTTTTCATCTGCAGGTTTGAAACTATAGCACACCTTGAGGAAAGCGCACTTTAATGCATTGAACTGTTTTAACTGCCCAAGCCCTGGTTGCGCCTGTGAGGTGTAATTAGGAAGGTTGTCTATGTACACTGTCCGGTTGGCCCCGGCCACTAATAAGTCTAACTGCTTTGCAGCCTTACCCAATACGATTTCACACCAGTGTTGACAAGAATAATGCCAACATTGCCTTCAGCAAGTGAGACCCGATGTTAGGGCGATGGCTTTGTTTTTCATTGCATCCATTTGCGGACACCCTTGAGTCAAATATTTCCCCTAGATATTTGTATTCTGTGTCACAGTTAAGTCTGGTTTCATTTAAGTGCCTAGTGTTTTAGCTGCTTAGTGAATTTCACAACTTTAGTTTTCTTGGGGTTTATTTCCAGTTTATTCCTCAATGTTCAGGCATGAGAGACGTCTAAAAGGCGTTGCAACCCAACTGGGGTCCTGCTCATTAAGAGTAGATCGTCGGCCCACAAAATATGGGTTAGAATGTGATCCCCAATGTTTGGTGCATGGGCTTGTAAATCGTCTGAATCATTAGATAGAACAGCATTGGGGCCGGGTACACACCTCTGCTTAAGGCCAGTTGTAGTGCATATTTTCCTGGACAATTTTATATCACCCATTAATTTCATACTGACCCACGTGTTAGAGTACAGGAGTTGGATAGCTTTCAGTAGTGTTGGGCAAATCCCAGCTTGTGTTAATATCTGCCACAATAGTTCTCTAGAGACCTTGTTGAATGCTGCCTTGAAGTCTATGAAGCAAGCATATAGAATGTTTTTTTGAGCTGAAGGTCTTTTCCATACTACTAATTGCAAGGGCTGCTACGTTCCATGGCATGCTCGCTTTCTGTGGATTCGTTCTTACTTTAATGGGATTAGGCCCAAGCTATCAGACCAGTCTGACAGGTCTCCTAGTATCAGACTAGCATAGTACTCAGCTTTGACATCTATCAGGACGATTAGTCAGAAGTTGCCTGGGTTACTAATGTCACCCCCCTTAAAACTGGGAGAATTATGGAGCCCTGCCATCAGTCTGGTAAGGCCTGATGTAAACCAACCATGAAGAACAGAGTACCCAGTTGTTTTTTCCTAGTATGCTGTATTGAACATAAAGAGCATGTGCCATAAACCATTTGGGCCAGGGCCCCCATCGGATCTGATTTTTTTCATGGATTTTTCAATTTTGCTTATTTGTTGGTAGTCACTATGCATCTCCACAGAAGACGAGTTTGATATTTTAATTTCTGTAATTTTTGTTGATCATTTACTGACTATGTACCTGGCCATCTTTACTTCTGGTTGAACTTCCTGCTGACTGATTCCTCTCATCTGCTGCAGTGACTTTTAGCTTACTCTGTGAGCTTTGACGGTCAGGTGATATTATAGAATAATGGTCCTTCGTGTGATGAGTCCAGACTAAGGGCCTCTTTATGAGTTTGGTGGTCTTAAGAATGCCAAGAGAATGACAGGATGGCAGAGAAGACTGCAAAATTATGACATTGCCAGTATTCAGTACAAAACACAGCCAAAGCACCGGTGGCACCGCCACTGCGGTCTTGCCCTACAGATGACGGTAGCCACCTGCAGGCCAGCGGAGACCACGTATTTGCCGGACAGATTACGAGGTTACACACCACCAGTATTTCTGCCGCAGTCGCCCCACCATGGAAACCCAAGTGGAAACCAACTGCATAAAAGGAGACACTCACCTTCAGGAAGACATGCTCATCCGGAGCCACCATGGAACCTGAACTACACGTCTTCTTTCTTCTCTTGCTCGCCCAACGACTCCGGAATCTGCATTGACGGCAGCAACCGAAAGTACACACACTTACCTGGTACTGTTGTATATTGTCATTTTTGCAAACTCACACAACATACATTCGGGAAGGGGGTGCGAACGCGACACTAACACGTAACAGCACACGAACACTCACATAAAGCCAAACACTCGCATATACACAACAATCACACTACGGCCAACACAAATCTCAAACACACACAGGTATGCACGGAAACACTGCACAAGCTCACACTCACATAGAACACCACAACACAACAGCACCCTCTCCAGTCTCATGACAGGGACCCACATGGGACACTACCCAGGGACATATCACACATGCATCATAATGTAACAACAAGAGGCAAAAACATATTACAAATACACAACCATACTACTTACCAAACACAGAACATCATATCTAATATACCGTGCACAAAACATGCACACAGTCAAAGCACACAAAGCCACACAACTCACCACCAAGCACATCTCAACACAAACAACATTCAATCCCAACACCACAAAACATCTTGAGCACAGTTGTCCAACACACAACACACACCCTAACAGTTTCAGACAAACGCACTGCACACAACCTCACATACTGGCTAAACAACACAGGTAGCCCAAGCAACAAACACATACATACACACACACACACACACACACACACACACACACAACTAATGTCAGCCAGGAACACTTCCATACTAGGGAAAGAAATACATGACAAAGATTTAAGCAGGAAACCAACAACAGGTTGGCTCAAATTATTATTAAACACTATAATTTGGAATAACAAAGGCCACAGGCCAGTCCATAAATAAGAGTGCCACTGCACACAGTGCACATATGTGTGCCCCGAACTTGACTCCTGACTGCCATGTAATCTCCACAGGTAGGGTCACCTATGGGGCAGACACCTCAGGGGTTATTGGAGGGTTGGCAGAGGGGCTGGGGGTTCGGGTTTAAGTTTTGGAGGGGGGCCTTTGGGATCTGGATTGGGGAGTCTTGTCTTCATCTTAGGTTTAGGGGAGGGTTGGCTTTTCTTAGACGGGGTGGACTTCTTGACAGGGGAAGGGGCATGAGTACTTGCAGGAGGGGCAGGGGAGGTCTTGGAGGTGGAAGGGACAGACTTGGGGAGGGACACTGAACATTTATGGGTCTCACAGGGTGGAAGAGGAATGGGGAAAAGGGCAAACTCAGAATGAAAATATTTTTTGCACACACTGGGATGGTCATGGCAAAAGGGTTTGGGTATGGAGGGAGAGGCAGTGGTTGTCCAACGTGTTGGTGTGGATGACTTGGGTGCATGCTTGTGCGAGGTATGTTAGTGGGGGGTGGGTGTCTTGGGTGGATGAGTGCAAGCGTTTATATGTCGCAGGTATGGTGAATGTACTGTACGTAGGTATGCCAGTGTTTGAGGTGTCTGCGGGTGTGGTGACTGGGATGGATATCTGAGGGTCTCCTGTGGTACTGTCTTTGGGAAGGATTAGTGTGGTGGCTGGATCAGTGAATATTGGTGTAGTTTCTGCAAGTGTGTCAGGTGTGCTGTCAGTGATGCAGGGGAATGTGGGGGTGTTAAGGCAGGTTGTGACTGTTGGTGTGTGTGCATCTGAATGCTGCTTGTGTGCATGCCGGGGGGTGTGTCTTATAGTGCTTGTGCTTGTCTGAGCTACCCTTGGATGTTGAGGTGGATGCATGCTTGTCCGTCTGTGTGCTTTGGCTCGGTCGGGGATAAGGAAAATGGAGGGGGGCGGTAGACATAGGGTGACTGGCTGACGCCAGTGTGGAGGCCAGAGCCAGAACGGATCTTTGTAGGCCAGCCAGTGCACCGTGAATACCCTCCAGGAACGCATTACCCTGTTGGACTTGAGTTGGCAGTTCTTGGATGGCATTCATGATGGTCGTCTGACTCACAGAGATGGACCTCAAGAGGTCAATAGACTCCTCACTGAGGGCAGCAGGGCTGACTGGGTAGAGGTGCCTCCGGCAAAGGAGACGTCCATTCTCTTTGGTAAGTGGGCAAGGCCAACTGGGAGGGGCGCTTCATATAGGGAGGTGGTAGTAAGGGGGGGTGGCAGACTTAGACAGTGCTGGGGTGGTCCCAGATAGGTCCTCCACTGCCATGGAGTGTCCACTAGAGGAGGATTCAAAAGATGAAGATGTGGATAGTGTTTCCCCCGTGGCACTCCCCTCGCCCTCCAAGCCACTGGTCCCTCGGTGTTGGTCGTATCAGCACTTCGGGTCTCGAGACCAGCAGCTTCCCCACTCGGCTGTGATTCATCTCCTTCGCCTGCCAATGCTGACCCTGAAAAACAGAAAGAAAGGTACGGTCATTACATTCTTGACATACATTACCCCAGACACAACAGTAACATAACATCTATGTGTAAAACACCCCCAGATAGGAAACATTTTTAGCCAACATCATGTCACAACAACATAATTCCCACAACCCTATAGGACCACAATGTCACACCTAACATGTGCCTACTATCTGACCACTACATCACCACCCTATCAGTACAGCTAAAACACACACTATATCTGAACAAGATGATTTGTCAACATAAAAAGCATGTCCCTTTACAGAGCATCACTGTGAAACAAAAAAACATCAATGGAATTCAGTGTCCACTTCGATATCAAACTGATACCTACTCCAAATCTACCCTTACTCAGTCCATTGCCAGATGTCGTGTTCAATGCAAGTCACCTCATCACATTCCAATTACAACACAGCATGTTGCGTAGCTATGACATTTCTAAAATGTAACTGTGTCTAAAACATTCACAATGGCTAATGACTTAGATGCACCTACACCATTTGGCATATCCATTTTTGAAGTATGATAGACTCCCAAACCATTTCTCCAACACATGTATCAACTGTGTTTTTGCAAAGGATTGCACAGACATTCAGGACCTACTCATCCTAGTCATTCTAACAAAGAAAACAAAGTCATGTACAGCAATATAAGGGTCTACTTAGCACACAGGATACACCCACAGACAACCACAGGGAGCATGCCAACACCTTTAATATTATGGACACCTGTTGTGTGCATGAAGGCAACATACATTTCCACTAAACATGCTGAGACGCAAACCTCAAGATGACCTGATCAAATGGCCAACATCACTATCAACACTCCAAACATGAGTCACCTTACATCTTTGGAGTAAAGGTACACTGACATAAACCACATCTAAAGTAACCATGATTGCCACTTAGAGTCCAGCAATTTGACAGACAGCATATACCATTCCACCAACATGTAACTGTCAACTACAATGCAGTCATGGTTAAACTAACTTATCCATACTAAAGTACTCCAAAACATATTCAGAATAGCAAAAGTAAGTATGCCAAACCTACATCTTAAATCTTACAAATGGTAGGAAGTATCAATGTGCACATGATTTTGCCAAAATACAGCGGATGTTGTACCTATATAGGAGATGTCCCACCCTATGTAGCATGGGCAAAATAGATTGGCTAAGGGAATAGCAGGCTAGCCATGGGCTGAGACCAAAGAGCTGGACAACTTACCAACAGGATATCTGGACTATGTATCAGCAGGAAGGAAGGATGACACAGCAGGTTACACATATGTATAGCAGTGCAGAGGTACACATATGACAGTTATATGTGCATCACCACATGCTGTCATACAATATGCTTAATATAGGTGAGCAATATTTCCCTATACACAATATCATGTCAACACCTGTGTATCAATGGTACCAACTGTACTTCAATGTGTTCAAAGGAGACCCTTTACCTTTAGCACTTACCACATTGTTACAATTTAGATACTCACACATCAGACACTGAACTGGCAGAGGGATTTAAATGTTAAATGTCTGCAGTCAGTACTTACACCCTTGTGGCTGCTGTGCTGCCCTCAAATGCCCATCCACCTCAGGGTAGGCCACTGCTAAAATGCTGGCCATTAGGCAGGGTCAAGGTCCAACAGGCACCCCTCCCTTGTTGGGAGGAGACCTCCCCAGCTGGGCCTTTGTGGTCTTCTGGGCCCAGAGTCGCAGGTCCTCCCACCACTTCCTATAGTGGGTGCTCTGCTGGCTGTGGACCCCTAGGGTCCACACTTGGTTGGCAATGGCACACCGATTCCCTTTTTTGATGGGCGTTGACTTGCATGGATGACACACACAAAAGGAAAAAAGTCATGTCCGTATGCACCACACCAGCACAAGTGGTCAAAACACTTTAGTCACAGCAAGAAGGTAAACATTCTCATCCTCTAAGTTCAAACACCTTCACAATTTAGCATCTGCAGGCAGTCCATGTGTAAAGTTGAGTGTCCTATACAACATGCATGATCACTACCTTGAATTGACTACACACATATGACCTGCACACATGATAGGCCATAACATGGAGTGACTACAAAAATATTTCTCACTACATCATTGTTGTCCATGCTGCAATCTATAATGTGTATGAATGAAGTTACATTACACACCACCTACCGTAACACTACTGTAGGCCTGACTATGCACATGTACACATTTCCATACACCCACACATGAGTAATGAAACCTTCACTAATTCACATTTCAGGTACACCATCATACACTCCAACTTTCACACAGTGGTTTACTATTGGATTCACCTACTCCTCTGGTGCACCATATAACTGTTCATACAGGGGTAGGACATCCTCAACAAACTTGTCAAGCTCTTCTGGGGTGAAAGCTGGGGACCTACCACCTGCAGGAGGTGGCACAATAGCTCCCAGAATCATCTCAGGTAGTGGAGGTCTTGCTGGCAGCAGTGACAGGAGTTGAGTGAGCAATACTGCAGAAGATGGCAGTCACGTCCGCCACGTACAGGACCGTCACCACTGGCGGACATCGACGTGTTCCAATGGCAATGTCCACAGTGGTTGTAACCTCCTACCGCCATGACGACATCTGCCGGCGGAGTGAGGTCACGTCCTCATGTCCAGTACAATAGGTCAGGCAGCTGCCATTTTGATGCAAGATGCAATTATTTGTATGGAAAAGTAAGGGAATCTGCATCATTAACTATTCCCTATATTGTGCGAAATATTAATGTTTGCTTCCTTCATGTTTAGTAGTCTATTTGTGCATGTGAGTAGTAAAAGCTGTGTGACAGAGGGAATGGTGGAAATGGAAATGTACACCTATTCTCTATTTCCCATGTGCAGGGGTAATGTCGCATAGGTGCAAAAAGTATGTTTCACATGTACACTAAGTTGGACTATCAAACACTGACAGTCACAGGTAAGTATGTATAGTACATCAGAGGTCTCAGGGAATGTGAACCAAGGGGAGCGTCATAGGATACATAGCAAGATGCTGTACTTCAGATGTCATATGTTGTCTCAGACATCAACAGCAGGTATGTCTGACTTGTATGTGAACAAATTCATTATGTGTACATTTTAAGAATCACCTACAATCTATTTGTTTTTCCACATAGTTAGCCTGGCATGAGGAGAGGAAGACAACCTCCAGTGTACCGGCCACTAGTAGACCTGCACACCATGGAGGACAGATATATTATGCAGATCTATCGCCTGTCTAGGCAGACAATCATTGACCTTTGTGATCAGTTGGAGACATATCTGATGCCTGCCATTCGCAATCCCAATAGCATACCTCCCATCGTTCAAGTCATATCAGTGCTACACTTCCTGGCCACTGGATCCTTTCAGAATACAGTGGCCCTAACTGCAGGGATGTCTCAGCCCATGTTCAGTCTAGTTTTGAAGAATGTACTATGTGCATTGTTGAACACCTGGACAGCTGCATCAGGTTTCCCCAAAGTGGGGATTTGGCCTATGTAAAGGCAGAGTTTTATGCAATAGGACACATTCCACACGTGGTTGGAGCCATAGATGGCACCCATTTTGCCTTGGTTCCCCCCCAGTGCTGATGAACAGGTATTCAGGAACAGGAAACACTACCACTTCATCAACGTCCAAGTGGTGTGTTTGGCAGACCAGTACATTTCACAAGTCTGTGCAAAGTATCCAGGATCAATCCATGATTCCTTCATCATGTGCAACAGCAATATCCCACTGCTGATGAAACAACTCTACACAGAGAGGGCCTGGCTGATTGGTAAGTCACATTTGACATGTGTGTTTGCCAAGTTTCTCTCTTGCTATCACAGATGTGCATGTCCCAGATTTACGTTTGTGTTGTTTAACCTATTCCCTACTGGGGACTCAGGTTATCCAAGCCATCCCTGGTTGTTGACACCAGTGAGGTACCCAACAAGGCCAGGGGAAGCTGCTACAACAAGGCTCAAGGAAGGACATGGTGTGTCATTGAGTGGACTTTTGGGCTCCTGAAGGCAAGATTTTGCTGCCTGGATATATCTGGAGGAGCCCTCCTCTACTCACCCAACAAGGTATGTCAAATAATTCTTGCCCTGAGACGTCAGATACCATTCATAGCAGATGGGGGGGAGGCAGCAGAACCTGTGGGTGGAAATGCAGATTTGCCAAGTGATGATGAGCCAGATGAAGATATAGCTGGAGACTACAGGGCAGATCCCCTCAATCAGTACTTCAACTGACGCAAGGTATGTGATGTCTTCTTGATAGTGAGGTTACATTTTGTAATCTATAATTTGTGGCTGGCATGTCACCTCCTATTTACCATCATCCACAAAGTCATAGGTAGCTCCAATGCCAATGAGTCAGTTGTACCTGCAGTTTGTAATTAGCTATTGAGTACAGAACAGAATAGTACAGTGTCCTATATTGTTACTGCACATGCAAAGTCACACTTGTGAAAATGACTTCTCAGAATTGATGTATGTTTACATCTATGTCCTATCCCTCATCTCTGTCAATTACAGATTTGCTGAGTTTCTGTTCATTGTCAAGTCACAGAGAGTGTCAGAGGCAGATGGGAATTTCAGGCAGACATGAGAAGGGGCTAAGGATGAAACCAGGTACTGATTGGCATGAGTATGTAGAATGTGACGAATATGGCCAGACTGTCAGGACACAGGGGTGGAAGAGTGTTTTCCTACCAAGTAGACCTGCTTGGTACTGGAGGTGGTCAGATGGTGTCATGTGTGAGTCCATATGTGTCTGACACATATGGAAATGTTGAACCAGAGCCTCTATCATCATAATGGTGTCTGTTGCATGTGACCTACCTGTAACATAGCTGTCAGTGTGTTCCTACTTTGCAGGCTAATGTGCATGTCTCTGTGGACTGACATAGGTGAGTGGAAGGCCCACAGGCATGTGAACAATGTAAGTGAAAGGTCCCTGTACTGGGGACATCAGTACTGATCTTGGTGTATAAAATGGGGTGGGATTATTAGGAAGCTAAGGTACCGGTATGTGATAAGGATTTACATGGTGTCACAAAGGACCAATCTGTATAGCTGGCTTGTAGGAAGACTGACATGTCCCTAACTTCTCTATCCTGTGGGTTAGTAGTGAATGACACCTAAGCTGATAATCATAAACCACTATCAGTATTATTCTATCTGCTGTTTTCAAATCTAGGAATAGATGTGTGGAGATGTAGAATACAGCTGTATTGGCTTCTGTCTATGTTACAAACCCATTGTAATGAGTCTCCTGGTGATAGAGTACACAAGATATCCATAACAAAGTTTGTACAATACAGAGGGACATATTTATACCATAGTTGGCATAGATGGCAGTTGTACATGGTTGATGAATGACACTTACACAGGACCTGTGTTAGAGTGTTATTTATTGGGGAATGCAACACAATGTGTGTTAATAGTAACCAAACAAACACAAAGTAAACAGTGAAGGGTTCAGCCATGGTGGCTGACATCATCAGGGTAGCTGCTACACTGTTAGGAAACACAAGTCTAGCGTCCTTCCACCACAGGAAAATAGAGTTAGGTTTCAGAGCAGTCAACAGGGTGTATCTGTGGCACACAATTGGAACCAGTCAGGAGAAGTTTACTTCCTGGCAGTGGGTTTGGCCTCGGCATCTGCTCCTCCTGGATGTCTGGGTGGATATCCATGGTTGCGGGGTGTCTGTGGCATGTCCTTCACCAGCAGGGCCTCCATTCAACTAGAGCCGCAGATGTTAAAGGGCCTCAAGAGTCATTACTAGTGGAAGAGGCCTGGTGTTGTGTGGCAGACCTACTCATGGTAGTATTAATGTCATTCATCACCCCAGCAATGGATGCCAGGATGGCATTTTGTGCCTGCCACTGCTGCATAACTTCCTGCTGGTTGTCCCTCTGCAGCTGTTGGATTTCCCCCATCATGGTGACTACCTGGCCCACCATGCCTTGGGAATTTTGGTGGGCTCCCAAGACTTGAGAGATGGTTTCTTGGTTAGCATTGTCCCTTGGAGCCCCAATCCTCTACCCCACACCATCCCTCCCACGTACCCCCACGTGCCTGTGCCCCTGGCACAGTATACCCACTCCCAGTGGTGGCAGGCCCATCATTGTCAGCGGTGAGAGGGTGAGACTTGGGTAGCTGTACTGGGGTGCATGCAATGGATTAAACAGTCCTTGGGACACAGGTTTGGGGCGAATGGTTGCCTGTGATTTTGAGTCAACAGGGCTGGGAAGAGTCGCTGTGGGCAGGGTGAGACTGACATTTGTTGACTGACCAGGTGTCCACACATCCAGCATTGTTGTCCACACTGGGGCCTTCATCCAGAGGGGTAGCGGCCGGGCAGTCTTTGGTATACTCTCCATGGTGGCAATTTCAAGGTTACCTGTGGGAGAAGTGGAACACAAAGTAGCAGTAAGTAATAGAACAAGTGATGTTTCATTTAGAGTGTTGGTGATGCCTTACCATGGTCTTCCAGAAATGACAATGACAGCTACTGTAAAAGATTAGTTAGAACAACATGAGCGACTCTGATTTCAATACAATATAGCATGCTTAAAGATGTTAAACTATGTTGGTAGTCATTAGACTGCTGATACCATCTTATGTTGTCCGACTCTTGCCATGGGTGTTTATCTTTGTTGCCTAGTGAAGTGTCTGGCATGATAAATGATTATTTAGTTATTGATATGAATATTATTTGAGGTGGGATAAGGTGGTGAGAGAGCATGTAGGACAATACAATTGGGTGACTTACCAGACTCCACTCCCCATGTATTCATGTCAGGCTGTCAGGATGCAGTATGTCCAAGACCTTCTCCTCCCAAGATGTGAAAGTAGGGGAGGAGGTGGGGGCTACCACCAGTCTTGAGTACCGTCAGCTGGTGCCTGGATGCCATGGTACGCACCTTCCCTCGGAGGTCATTACACCTCTTCCTGATGTTCTCCATTGTGCATCGATAATTGCCTACAACATTGACCCGTTCGACTATTCTTTGCCACAACTCCATTTCGATGGCTATAGATGTTTGCTGGACCTGTGCTCCGAACAGGTGTGGCTCTAACCTGACAATTTTGTCCACCATGACCCTCAACTCATCATCAGTGAAACGTGGGTGTATTTGTGGGGACATGGTATTGGGGGTGAAGACGGTGAGGTAGGGTTAAAGGAAAAGGATGAAAAAAATATGGAGTTAGTGCTGTGATGTGAGAGGGTGTATAAAAGTAAATTGTGTGTTGGGCAGGTGTGTGATGTATGCGTGGTGAAAGGTATATAGGTGGCAATGTTAAAAAAATAATAATTCTGGGATTGTTATTTCTTCTATGTGGCTGTGGGTGACGTTCTGGTTGCAGGGGATTGTGACTTGTGTAGGGGTGTGTTTAATAGTGCAGTGTGTAGGTGTTTCGGGTGTGTGGATGTTTGTCAGGTGTAGGGTATTCAAACTATCCAATGTGGTGTGGTGTTCTGTGTGATGTGAGTTGGGACCGCCGCGGCTCGCACCACCAATGGTTTTCTGCCATGGAAAAACCGCTGTAGTGATTTGTGGATCGTAATCTGATGGGAGGATTTTTGTCAGGCTGGCGGCTTTAGTGGTGAAACCGGCTCTTTTCCGTCCTCCAGCGTCCTGGCGGTTTCGTAAATTTGGCTGTTTTTTTGCAGACTTGACACTGTAACTCTTAATACGGCGATCTTGATAATAAACTGGAAAAGTTTATGTTAATAAATCCCAAGTCACTACTGTGGCTACAAATACGTAGCAGTTTTTACATTAACAACCACGTTGCAATACTATGTTTATAATTAAAAAGATCATTATTTCTTGAGTCAATACATCACAATGTTATCACTCTAAAGCATATTGTTTATGTGATTTACAATGACATTTTAATTAATTTGATAATAGTAAAATGAATGTGGCAAAATGTGTGTAATTGGAACATCTTAAAATCAATAGTTTTTCTGCATTTTTACCAGAAAATATTTTTGCAGTGAAAAATACATTGAAGATGTTTTTGTAACCCATGCCAATCACAGCCTTCCCCGGGGCACCAAAATAAAAATAGTTTGTGAGGGGGGTGCACATGGACCCCTCCCCCGCCAGCCTCCACATGCCCCAGGGACACCACCTCCCTGGGGCCACATAAAATAATTTTTTGGGGTGGGCGTCCATGCCAGGGGTGTGGAATTCCTATAGTCTAATGCCAAGGACAGACTGGTTGGGGTCAAGGACAACACGTTTTCAGGTTTAATTTGTCCTTGGAACAAGGGGGCTCAACCCCCTGAAGCACAAATCCTTTCCCTGCCACTTACAGTACCACATTATGGAGCAGGGAAGGGAATTGTCTGCAGTAGAGGTAATACTTGTGTCCGTGTTAATGCTGTTCAGAGTTGTATTTATGTTACTGATGCTAAACCTTTATTAGTAGGGTGAGTGTTCTGAATAAGTTTTGTAAGCTCAGACTGCACTTCTGAGAGTGGTTCCAGTAAAAAACTGTATAAACACTTTCGCAAAGTTTAATATGAGGCTATGTACAACGCTCCCAGAATGCTCTCTGATTAAATTAAAATATCTGCAGAAGCAACTTTAAAGCAAAGCTGATTATTCTTTGCTTTCCAGGTAAAATGTTCACAAAAAATGCAACTAGGAAAAAAATGTTTTGCTAAACTAATGCTACATTTTAGGTACCATTTCTTTGAAGCATCATTTAGTAAAATGTGCTGATGTAGGCTAGTATTTCCAAAACATATTCATAATGGAAAGTCAGTGCAACCAGTTTTACCAAGATTATGGAAAACATGGGGAAAAACAAGCATTGGTAAAACCAACAGGTCCAACATGGGTGGTCAGTCTTTTGCCAAAGTGTTTGTTTTGACAAGGCTTTTGTCAAACTTTATTGTTGTGGGAGCTGCTGGTCCATCACAATTGACACAAACATTTGAAAAAAGCAAAAATATTTTGGGTTAAAAAAGTACACATTGCCACAGTAGTCCTTGGCACTGAGCAAAACTACCTTGATTGTTTATATGTTCCTTGTGAAAGGACAGATTGGGGTCATTCTCGGTGAAGCCAGCCAATAGAGAGATAAACCTTTAACAACACAAAAGGTCTTGATCAATGCCAGACCTAATTTGGTGCCGAATTCTTAAAGGCAGCCTCAAAAGTGCACCCATGATACCTGTCTTTGCATTAGTGCAGATTTCCATATTTCATGAATCAACAAGAATTTACAGAAATAGACCACAAATTCGTACCCATAGAAAATATTTGTGTAAATTTGCTCATGTGAAAGTCTGTTGAGCGTTTACAGGTTCCCTTTCACTCCAACCACTTTTTTCCCCAACCCTGGATGAAATTTTACTTCTCACCCTTATCAGGAGTAAATTTCCAACCTTCCTCAGTATAGGAAAAGATTATAGAACAGCTAGTGAAACTTTCAAAACATGCAAGTTAGGAGGTTTGCATAAACTCAAAAGGGCATTCCAACCCTGGAACTACTGTTCACCACTAGCATATGTAGATCTGCAGAAAGGTGCCAAATTAAGGAAATTGCAAGCCCTCCTATAGCATAAACCCTCGTATATTCAGAGAGGCTATTATCAAAGCTCTTATATTATAAGATTGCTATAATTTGTCACTCCACTAAATGTAAACAAAGGGAAAAGTAGATGTTTTTAGAGGACAAGTAGATTCCTGACGCAACCTGTCCCATCGACAAGTAGATATTTGATTAAATCCCACACCCCTGCCACGTGGACCTTTGTGAGCCCTGGAGACCACCACCTCCCCGGGGCTATATTAAATAAATATATGGGGGGGTGGCTGCAAGGACGCTCCCAGGCCCCAAAGACAACCACCCCCTCGGGCTACAAAATAAAATTAGGGGGGCAATGGATCCCCTCTCCAGGCCCGGGGACCACCACCTCCCTGAGGCTACTTAAAAAAAAAAATGTTGGGGGGGGGGCACACAGACCTTTGTACCACAGGGATCACCACCTCCCCGCGGCTACATTTAATATCTATTGGGAGGGAGAGGACTTCACGGACCCCCCCCACCAGACCCCAGGGACCATTACCTCCCTGGGGCAATTAAAAAATTGTCAGAAGGACTGTGCAGACCTCCCCATAGCCCTGGGGACCACCACCTACCTGAGGCCATTTTTTATTTTTTAAATGGGAGGGTGGTCACGCCACCCCCTCCCTAGACTGAGTTCAGCACCGGGGACCCCATCCGTGGGTCCCGGTCACATTCACGTCAGTGCCCTGGCCCCACCCAGGACACCCACTACTCCTTGATGGGGACCGCGGGGGAGCCTCAAGACCCCCGTGGTCCCAGCCTGCTCCCCGCCTCCTGCAGAGCCAGCATTGCTCTTGCACACAGGGAGTTGCTGAAAATGCAGCCTCCTGCATGCAGGAGCAATCTTTTTATCTCTTTCCCTGCCCGCGTGGCTGCGAGCAGCGAAAGAGATGTAATCTCCACTCCCAGCAAGCAGGAGCAGTTTTAATGATCCCGCTTGCTGGGAGTGGAGTTATATTTGCTTATGCTTGGCACAAGAAGCAAACGCAAACAGCTACAACTGGGGGGAGGGGTGGGGTCGGCACCTTGGGAGGTAGTAGGAGCCGGCCCTGGGAGGTGGTGATCTCCAGGGCCATCTATGATTACAGCCCCCTTCCTTAGATCAGCATGGACTGGTCCCGGAGAGGTGGTGGTCCCTGGGGCTGTGTATGACCCAGGAGTGGGGGGGGAGGGGCACGTGGCCCCTCCATTTTTTTGTAAATGTCTATGGTCCTGCTGGGGGTGGTCCCTGGGGCCTGGATGCGGACCACCACCTTTTAATTTGTTTGAAGTCCCAGGTGGTGGTCCCCAGGGCTTTCAAAAGCCCTATGAGGGGGGGCCTCATGAGCCCCCCTCCTCTATTTTAACTTTTGACATGCCCTCAAGACCTGGCCAACACAGGGGCAAAAGGAATGAAAAATCCAGGAGATTTTCCAAAAATGTTTTAAAAAAAATACTTTTTAGCCTTGAAGGGGTCCCAGGGGCTCATGGCATTCCTACCCAGGCCCCTTTTCTTTTTTGTGTGTATTTTCTTTTTTTGGGACTCAACTGAAGCCCCAAATGGCGGCCAACACATCCTGGTTGAAGTGGTTTCAGCCAATCAAATAACAGCACGGGGACAGTCAGAACCGGGATCCTCTGTGTCCCTAGATATCTATGGGCCAGATGTATCAAAGGTTTTTACCCATTCTATGTCTATGGGAAAATGTGTTCATACATATGGCCCTACATGTTTTAACTTTTAACATCCCAAAAACTACTGAATGGATGTACACCAAATCACAAAAAGCACAATCTGTGCACCAAGATCCAGCTTCCTGCCAAATTTGGTGTCATTCTGTTAATTGGTTCGGGCTATAGGCGTCTCCAAAGAACCTATGGGACAATGCACGGGGGAAACGCTTATTGGGACCCCCTTTTTCTCTTGGTGGATCACCCCGAAACATTCAAGACAACAGCTGAACCGACTGCTGTATTAATTTTGAAACTTGTGTGAAGATTCTTCAAGCAGCGCCAAAGATATTGGGAAAACAAACAAAAAAAACGCTCTTCCTATGTAAACTGGCTTCTAACTATAACTACTTAGTGGCGACCGCCAGTGGGGGGGGGGGGTGTGGGGGGGGTGTGGGGGTGTGTGTGTGTGTCTGTGTCTGTGTCTGTGTGTCTGTGTGTGTGTCTGTGTGTGTGTCTGTGTCTGTGTCTGTGTATATATATATATATATATATATATATACACATACATACATACATATATATTCCTCCACAAGAACAGTTTTTGTGACAACGCGCTCAATGGCTGGTGCCCGTGCCAGGAGGGGAGACCCACCCCTCAATAATGATTAATGTTCCAAAGAATTGTGCACGGCACTCCGTGAACTTAAATTATCCTTTATTGTGAATATCGCTACTGCACCGACACGTTTTGACCACACCGGTCTTTCTCACGGAGCAAGACCAGTGTGATCAAAACATGTTCCAAAGAATTGTGCACTGCACTCTGCGAACTTAAATTATCCTTTATTGTGAATATCGCAACTGCACCAATGCGTTGCGACCACACTGGTCTTTCTCAGGTGAAAGACCGGTGTGGTTGAAATGCGCCGGTGCAGTTGCGATATTCACAATAAAGGATCATTTAAGTTCACGGAGTGCCGTGCACAATTCTTTGGAACATATACATACAGGGAGTGCAGAATTATTAGGCAAGTTGTATTTTTGAGGATTAATTTTATTATTGAACAACCATGTTCTCAATGAACCCAAAAAACTCAGTAATATCAAAGCTGAATATTTTTGGAAGTAGTTTTTAGTTTGTTTTTAGTTTTAGCTATGTTAGGGGGATATCTGTGTGTGCAGGTGACTATTACTGTGCATAATTATTAGGCAACTTAACAAAAAAAAATATATACCCATTTCAATTATTTATTATTACCAGTGAAACCAATATAACATCTCAACATTCACAAATATACATTTCTGACATTCAAAAACAAAATAAAAACAAATCAGTGACCAATATAGCCACCTTTCTTTGCAAGGACACTCAAAAGCCTGCCATCCATGGATTCTGTCAGTGTTTTGATCTGTTCACCATCAACATTGCGTGCAGCAGCAACCACAGCCTCCCAGACACTGTTCAGAGAGGTGTACTGTTTTCCCTCCTTGTAAATCTCACATTTGATGATGGACCACAGTTTCTCAATGGGGTTCAGATCAGGTGAACAAGGAGGCCATGTCATTAGATTTCCTTCTTTTATACCCTTTCTTGCCAGCCACGCTGTGGAGTACTTGGACGCGTGTGATGGAGCATTGTCCTGCATGAAAATCATGTTTTTCTTGAAGGATGCAGACTTCTTCCTGTACCACTGCTTGAAGAAGGTGTCTTCCAGGAACTGGCAGTAGGACTGGGAGTTGAGCTTGACTCCATCCTCAACCCGAAAAGGCCCCACAAGCTCATCTTTGATGATACCAGCCCAAACCAGTACTCCACCTCCACCTTGCTGGCGTCTGAGTCAGACTGGAGCTCTCTGCCCTTTACCAATCCAGCCACGGGCCCATCCATCTGGCCCATCAAGACTCACTCTCATTTCATCAGTCCATAAAACCTTAGAAAATCAGTCTTGAGATATTTCTTGGCCCAGTCTTGACGTTTCAGCTTGTGTGTCTTGTTCAGTGGTGGTCGTCTTTCAGCCTTTCTTACCTTGGCCATGTCTCTGAGTATTGCACACCTTGTGCTTTTGGGCACTCCAGTGATGTTGCAGCTCTGAAATATGGCCAAACTGGTGGCAAGTGGCATCGTGGCAGCTGCACGCTTGACTTTTCTCAGTTCATGGGCAGTTATTTTGCGCCTTGGTTTTTCCACACGCTTCTTGCGACCCTGTTGACTATTTTGAATGAAACGCTTGATTGTTCTATGATCACGCTTCAGAAGCTTTGCAATTTTAAGAGTGCTGCATCCCTCTGCAAGATATCTCACTATTTTTGACTTTTCTGAGCCTGTCAAGTCCTTCTTTTGACCCATTTTGCCAAAGGAAAGGAAGTTGCCTAATAATTATGCACACCTGATATAGGGTGTTGATGTCATTAGACCACACCCCTTCTCATTACAGAGATGCACATCACCTAATATGCTTAATTGGTAGTAGGCTTTCGAGCCTATACAGCTTGGAGTAAGACAACATGCATAAAGAGGATGATGTGGTCAAAATACTCATTTGCCTAATAATTCTGCACTCCCTGTATGTATATAGATATGTTTCCATAAAAAAAGCATTTTTGACTTGCCTATATCTTTGGCACCGTTTGCCGAGTATTCATTAAATTTTCTGAAAAAAACAGCCCAGTGATTCTTGTTGTGCAAGGAAGGTTTTGGTGTTATCTATCAAGAAGGGGCTGAGAAAAAAGGGGGCTAAAAAAACATTGTGTTTCCCATGTTAATACCCATAGGATCTGTCAAAACACCTCTACAGCCTGAAATGCTGGACGGAATTACACCAAATTTGACAGAAAGCTAGTTGTCAGTACGCAGATTGTCCTTTGCTTTTTGTTAATTGGTGTAAATCTGTTGAGTTGTTTTTGAGAAATTTAGGGAAATTACATTTTGTATATCTCCGGCTGTGAAGTATTTGCGAACAAAGATGAGCTTGTGCAGGGAAATGCACAGCTCTGATTGGTTGCGAACACTTTACACCAGGAAGTGTTGGCAGCCATCTTGGGACTCAGCCTGAGCCGAGTCCCAGCAAAACAGTAAAAAAAATAAAGTAAAAAATAAAGGGGTCCGGATAGAGACTCCCTGACCCCTTAGCATTGGTGGGGGGTCCCAGTGGAACACCCACAGAGCAACAAAACATTTTTTAAATTATTTTTTCCCCTGCACGTTTACGATATTTGCAAATTTGCGGCAAAAAAACAAGCGCAGGATCCAGCGCTTATTTTTATAGGTCCCCGGGTGGGCCAAGTCCCAGGGGCATTACAATTTTAGTGTGGGAGGGCCTCCCGGCATCCCCCCCCAGCTCTGGGGACCACCACCTCCCTGGAGCTTTCATTTTTTTTTTTTTTTTTAATGCGGGGGGCCCGTGGCCAACCTGCTGCCCTCAAGACTGCCACCTCCCCAGGGCTTTTCCTTATGAATATGCAGGTGAGCCCATGCCCCTCCCTCTGTCCTGGGGACCGCCACCTCCCCAGGTTTTCATTTTAAAATATGCGGGAGGCCTATGGCTACCCTGCTGCCTGGGGCCAGCCAGCCCCCCCCCCCCCCCAAGGCTTTCCTTTTATAATATACAGGGGCCAGTGCCCCCCCTTTGTCCTGGGAACCGCCGCCTTCACTTTATGAATATGTGGGATGGGGTGCTGTGCCCCCCGCTCCCTGGGGACCGCCACCTCCCCAGGGCTTTCCTTTTAAAATATGCATGAGGCCACTGCCCCACTAAGGCCCAAGGAACCACCACTCCCCAGAGCAAATATTTTAAAAAAGAAAAGTGGTCCCTTTGGGACCTCCAAGCCCCGGGGACTGCTACCCCACTGGGGCTATGCCTAGTTTGAGGGGGGGCACGTGAACTGCCCTTGAGGAGCCACTGATTGCCCAGAGGAACACAACCCCCCAGTGCTGCCGCCTGCTATGTCCCAGGGTACCCACCCCATAACATAGCTGTTTGTTGTGGCTTGGCTGCAGCCAAGCCACAGCAGATACTTCTGGTTTTGACAGCAGGACCTGTAAGGCAGGTCTTGCTGTCAAAATTCAAAGTTTCATCTCTGTCCTTTGCACACATGCATGGGACAGAGATGAAATGCTTCAGCAAGCACTGAGCTGCTGTCAAAGCAGCTCAGTGCTTGCTAAAGCAATAGCACCACGAGGGAAGCCTTAAGGCTTCCCCTGCAGTTCTAGGTACCCTGTAAAGGGCGTTTTATTTTAAAACAAAAAACAAAAAAAAACATGAACTAAAAATATATATAGTTACCGCAGGGGAGCAGTCGCAGTACCAGATAGCCCACAAAGGGCTAACAAAAAAATAAAACTAAACACGCCGTAGCTCAGTGTGAAGGTGGTAGACCTTCACACTGAGCTTTAAGGGTCTGAGTCTAGCTGGACTCATTTACATTTTTTGTTAAATATATTATATTACAAATTTTATTGGAAACAAATAACTCATTCTAAGTATATCAGACATCAAAGACTAAAACGATCTCTCCCCCTCTCACTTTCTTTCACTCTGTTTCTCTTACAATCAATTCTCCTGCTCACACACCCACTCAGACACCTACTCACCCACTCTCAGACCTTGCACTAGCAGCCCCAGTCAGATCCTCGAGTACCCACTCAGTTACAAACCCACTCACAGACCCACTGACACCTTGATGCACCCACTCACAGACCCACGCACATACTGACGCACCTACTAAAATACTGCTGTATGCTGTCTCACACCCAACCAGACACTCTAACAGACACTCTGACAGACACTCTTATTCCTGATACAGCCTCTCACACCTTTTCTCACACCCAGAAAGGCCGCAGACAACTTCTGCTGTGTAAGAGCAAAGGGCTGTGCACAGCATTGGGTTAAGTGGTTATGGGGTGTTATGGGGGTTAGCCGCAGGGACCGACTACAGGCCAGCCCTTGCAGGCAACCCCTACTGCACATAGAAATTCACTGTTTAAAAAAAAAAAAAAAAAAGTTACAGGGACGTTATAGTTAGGTTCTGAATTTACTCATACAAAACCATAGAAATTCAGCAGTTGGAGTTCTTTCCAGTAACTAAAGCTCGTGCCCTAAGGTAACTGTAACTCGCGCCTTCGCCATGCACAGCTAATTACTCCACGCTATATTATTGATGGCATGTTATATGCCATCTATCATATTCTCACTGCAACATTTGCAATAAAATTACTGATGAGACAACTGTGCATGGCGAGGGCACGAGTTATAGTTACCTTAGGGCGCGTGCTTTAGTTACTTGAAATAACTCTATAACTTCTGAATTTCTATGGCTTTGTGCCAGTAAATTCTGAACATAAATATATGTATATATATGTATATTTTATATATATATATATATATATATACACACACACACACAATAAAGTATAACATCTAAATATTTAACACTGCCCACACAATAAGATAAATAAATATAGTAAGAGAACACAGGTTTCTTAAGTGAAGGCCTGCCCAGTGAAATGATGATCTAAAAATACAATCTCAAAGTAATAATGATTAAAAAAGAGCCCAAAATAAAAATGCACAAATAAACCTGAGAAAAATGTAACACCCATTACACCTTCAATAATCCAGGAAAACTCCAGGAAAAAAAGAAAAAAAATCAAGTAAACAGTAATACAGAATTTTAGCTAAAAAATAACCAAGCTTTCCCTTAAAAAATATGACACATCCAGGTTAAAAATAAAGTGAGTTGTCTGTTCAAGTTCATTTATTTATGAGCGTAGGCGATTAAAACCATTGCACCAAACGGTGAGACAAATACATTTGTTAAAATAATAAAATATAGAAGAAGCTGCTTATGGAAAATAGAGAAAGCTAAAGACGTCACTGTATGATATGCATTAATCACTTTAAAACTTTGTAGCACCTTTGTCCATGGAAGTTTTCAAGAATAAAAACAATACTAATATTACCAAACAACTAGTACGGTGTATGGGACGCTGTGGAATGTAAGCTACCACAATGTAATATTTCATAGTCTCCCGTTAGTTCAATACCGGAATGTCAAGACTTGAAACTCAGAGCTAGGTTACTGTTCTGTCGGGCTGGTATGCCATGGAACTGCTTCCCCCATACAGTTGGGGATCGGCTGATTATCTCAAAGTGCATGAAGAGCCCGTGCTCATCTGTGCAAGAAGTTACAATAAAGTGGCAGTGGTAAGATTGTCTTGTACAAACGAAGATCAAGATCCCAGGTTCGGACTACAAACATTCTCAGCTGTTAAGTGGCTGATTTTCTGTTCGAGTCTTGCAAAGTATTTCATCAATCTGCAATTTAGCTCAATATCAGAAGGATCAAAGCTGACTATTAATGCCAAGCTAGTTGTCTGAAACAATGTCTGTAAAGATAAACACATATAAACCCATCCAAAACCTAACGCAACCCTCTTTTAAAGCTAATAACAAAAATACTGAGATAAATGTTCCACACACAGAATACACATAAAATACAAATAAATATCCTGTTTCATAATGAGTAATACCACAGTAACGTAAAGTAACGCAAGATAGACTAAAAATAATACACTATAACAACATCCAATAAGAAAGACTAGCCTCACTAGGTCTAAACATCTTAAACCCGTGCAAAATAAGTTTAATATCGTATTACCTGAATTGGAGTCCAGAAATTGGAATCCGCAACTGCAAACTGAATGAACAATCCAAAATGTTAAAGAAAGACTACAAAAAACATAGAAATTGGAGATTTCTATCCCATAGAAATCGATACACAAAATACTTTATTAATGTTTATAAAACAATTAAACAGCAGGTTACAAATTTGCAAAAATATGTGCGTTGGAAAAAATCATATATATTTATATATATATATACACAAACAAAGTGATATACCGACTTTACAGCTCATTTTAACATGTCTAGAAATCTGAGTAATGTAATAATTGTGTGTTCAAAACAAGTTTGAAATAGAAATACATGCATGCTACAACTATGCCAGAGGTGTAATTGTAATTATTCTGAAGTAAAAGAGGGATTTATTGCTCCTAAATTGAAATAATCCCAAAAACATGTTTTAATTATTGTAAAATAATGCACAGCAGCAGTAGTAAATTTGAAAAGAGATGTTTCTAAAATATATAAAACAAGGTAAAAAAAAATATATTTTATAAACAACCATAGTAATAAGCAAACAATTTATACTTTAACTTACTGTAGCTTTTTAATGTACAAAATGAACAAGTTACTTACTTTCGGTAATGCCTTATGTGACAGAGACTCTATCTAGCCACAGATTTCTTACTTTAGAATTATCCCCAGGAGTCAGACTGGATCCAGAAATTGCTCATGAGCAGTACTGTGCATCAGTAGGTGGCATCGTTTGGCTCTACTTGGTGTTGTCACTGTCATCTATGCAGGAATTGCCTATGTAAGTGCTCCCCCCAGGGCATTGATGTCAGTTCCTTTTTGAGACTTTCCACTCCCAGGTGTGGAGCCACGAAGAACACTGACCACTGGTGTGGAAAACTAGGGCCCTGAAAAATTAAATCCCCGTCCCTACACAAATCAGTTCACAGAGTGGGGGGAAGATGGGTGGGTTGGTAAGGAACATGTGGCTAGAGTCTCTACCAGATAAGGCATTATGGAAACTTGGTAACTTGTTCATCTGAAAAATACTTCTAGCTGCAGATTCCTTACTGTAACCATTTCACACTAAAAAGTCCTTCAGGACTAAACAAGCAAAGTGCCTGTCCTGACAGATCTGAATGGCTGCAGCCCTAGCTGCGGTGGAATGAGCATGCAAACCCCCAGGTGGGTTGCTTCTTGTCAAGTACATAGCAGATTTTAATGCAGGGCATGATCCGTCGATAGATAGTCCGTTTCTACACAGCTTTCCCCTTCTTCGCTCCAAAATACCCCAACAAGAGTTGGTTATCCACTCTGAACTCTTTCGTACAGTCAAGGTAGAACGACAACTTGGTGGAGTCTCTTCTCCCTTAGAGTGATGTGGAGGAGTGTAGAAGGTAGGCAGGGTGATGGACTGGCCTACATGAAAGGGAGTAACACATTCAGCAGCAAGGAAGTTCTGGCACGAAGAACAAGCTGGTCTGGAAAAATACTCAGGAATGGGTACCTAGATGACAAAGCCTGGAGCTCACTGACCCTATGGGCAAAAGTTATTGTCACTAGGAAAGCTGTCTTGATGGTAAAGAGCCTGAGAAGGCAGGTGGGCAGTGGCTCAAAAAGAGCGCACATCAAGAAATAAGTGCTAGACTGAGACTCCATTGAGGCATGATGAAGGGTGAAGGTGGAAACATGTTAAAGACTTTTTAAAAAATCCTGGGCCTCATTACGAGTTTGGCGGTCGGACCGCCAGACTGCAATGTTGGTAATCCTAAAAAGACCACCATGTTGGTGGTCTTACAGACAGTCAGACAGACAGGCCCGCCATCCGCCAAATAAAAAAGGCAGCGGTGCGGATGCCCGGAAATAGGAGGTCCGATCTCCAGCCCGACAGCACAGTGACCAACCGCTGACAGTATTACATGTACAAAGTTGCAATGGCGGGCACTCATGGCAGTCAGCCAGTAATAGTCCGAACCTCGGCGGTTGGCAGTCAGCAAGGTAATACATAATGGCACATTGGATGGATTTGAAAACAACACAGCTGACACACATTGCCACTCTGGACAAACCAGCAAAGGACTCTATAAAACACACTCCTTAACACACTGCAAAACTCTACATTTTCACAGCAAGAGCCAGTAAGACAGAACCACCTTTTCCAACACTGCACAGATTCTAGGCACCATTTTTTTCACCTTCCCATACAACACCATCTTGTCTAGTCACACCCTTTTGTACTTCCCCTCTTTAGTAAGTCATTGTCACTCTTCTTTAATTATTTTTTTTTCCACAATGTCATGTTCCAAAAATCTCAGTTTTTCAGAAGATGAGTTAAGAGTCATGGTGGATGAAATCATAAGAGTAGAGCCCCAATTGTTTGCTACCCAAGTCAAGCACACTCCTCTCAGTAGGAAAATGGAAATGTAGGACAGGATAGTCAACAGAATGAATGCTGTAGGCACCACCCTGCACACAAAGGAGAACATCAGGAAGAGGTGGAACGACCTGAGGGGCACAATCCATTGCCTCTTCTCCATGCTGCAGAAGACTGGTGGTGGCCCTTCTAGTGCCCCATTACATCTTGTGCCCTCACAACACTAATAATCTCACCAAAATGCCATGTATTGCATGCTCACTGCTCACCTTTACTGTCACTCCGCTCACCAGCCCAGTGTCCTCTTCTCCAAAAGACCCCTGTTTGGAAAGTTACACATGAAGTGTACTCACCTGGGGGGGCTAATATTTCTATACTGTGTGTACTAGAGAGAGTGACATGACTGCACCTCCCAACAAGCACTGTTTAAACACCAGATCAGTGTTTCCTTCTCCAAAGACCCTTGTTTGTGAACTCCCAATTGAAGTGCACCCACCTGGGAGGATAACATTTTTCCGGTGTGTGTAGTACAGGGACTGATATGATTACAACTCCTCGCAGGCACTGTTATCGTTACTCAAACCATCAGCACAGTGTTTCCTACTCCAAACACAATTGTTTGGGAACTCCTGATTGTAGTGTACTCATCAGGGAGGATAATGTATGAATAGTGTGTGTAATACAGGGACTGACATAACTGCTGAGCCAGGAGGCACTGTTACTGTTACTCAGCCAGCCCAGTGTCCTCTTCTCCAAAGACCTCTGTTTGGTAACTCACACATGAAGTGTACTCGCCAGGAGAGAAATAGTTACATAGTGTGTGTAGTGCAGGGAGTTACTGTCACTCTAATCACCAGTCCAGTGTCCTCTTATCCAAAAACATGTTTGGGAACTGACACAAAGTGTACTCACATGGGAATGACATTTCCCAAGTGTATGAAGTAGTGGGTGTGACATGACTGCCAAACCAGGAGTCTCTGCCTCTCCAACTCCAAACAAAAGCCCAGTGTTTACTTGTCCAAATACCCTTGGTTGTTAACTCTCAATTGAAGTGTACTCACCTAGGAGGATAACATTTGTATAGTGTGTGTCGTAAAGACAGTGACATGACTACAACTCCCAGGAGGGCCTGTTTCAGTTACTCCACTCACCAGCCCAGTGTGCACTTGCCCCAGTGCATCCGTTACTCTCAAATTAAATTTACTCACCTGGGAGGATGCCAATTGTCAAGTGTTGGGAAATAGAGGGAGTGACCTGACTGCAAAGCCCAATAGACCATGTTTCTCTAACTCCAATCAATAGCCACATGTGCACTTGCCCCAATGCATCTGTTAGTGAACTCTCAAATGAAGTTTACTCACCTGGGAGGACACCAATTGTCAAGTGTTGGGATGTAGTGAGAGCAACTCCCAGGAGGCACTGTTTAAGTGAGTCCAAACACCAGAACAGTGGTCACTTGTCCAAAAACCCTTGCCTGCTAACTCTCAATTGAAGTTTACTCACCTGGGAGTGACCAAGATACAGGTCATGATCAACTCTACCTAGCTTCATCTTGACCCAAGCTGAAACTATTGAGGACAGAAAGGACACCTTACCCTGCATGCAAAACAAGAATCCCAAAAGCCTCAAGATGCATTACCAGATGGCAATGGCAGCACACACATTCACAAAGCACTGACCACATGATGACTCCAATCACATATACAACACAGTCCTGTGTCTGCCTGCATAACAATCAACTAGGCCTCAAAATGGTCAACGCCACATCTTGCCTAGCCAATGTTTTGCCTGCACTGGTGGCAAGATGTATTTCTCAGTCCATCCTCCCAAGTGCTAATGATCTGCACATTTCAGCAGCTGCTTTACTTGAATGGAATTGACATGCTTCACAAATGTCAGGTCAATATAACCAATACCATGGATACTTGTCACAACAGGAATACCTGCAAATCAACTATGTACAAGGTCTTTGCAAAATGTCACTGTTAACTTGTGGAGGTAGATGTCACAATACAACAAGTAACATTGTATGTTTCACATCAACAGGTCCACCTGCCATTGGGCACACAGAGGCAACAGACAAGACTGGCACTACCTCCTTGGAAGAAGCCCTCAGTAAAGACATTCCTGGACTTGGAGGATGATTCTGGCCCATCTGGACAAACTGGTCAGACCCCAACAGTGAGTCTCACTGTGGCCACATCAACACTTCCCAGCCCGGTTGAACCTACATCATAGGCAGCCATCCCCCCATCTGTGTCCCTAAGACAGAGTTAACCATCTCATGCTCCCCAGTACAGGACCCTCAGTCGCAGCACAACACCTAAGACAATGATGGTCCTGGAACCAGTGGGAGGGGGCACTCTGTGGCAAGGGTACAAGGCAGAGGGGTTAGGGTACGTAGGAGGGATGCTGTGGGCCAATGGGGTGAGGCCACTGGGGATGCTTCTGGCCAGGACATCACCATCTACGTCTTGGGAGTCTATCAGGAGTCCCAAGGTGTGATGGGCCAGGGAGTTGCAAAACTCCGGGACATCAAGCATCTGCAGAGGGACATCCATAGGGATATGCATGAGCAATGGGAGGCCCACAATACCAACATGGCCTCCTTAACAGGGGCGTTGAGGGACATTAGCAGAACCCTGATCATGGATCGTCAACAACATTCTACCCCCTTCCTTTGGCGGTGCAACACCAGGCCTTTCATTGTTGTAGCCACTGGGTGGGAGGCCCTGTCAGGGGAAGAACCCACCTCAGACACCCCTGTCTCTGTAGCAGTGTACATTACAGTGTACACCACATAGGCTGTCCATATGTTTGTACTGTCATAGGCAAGAATAGCTGGCTCATATTGTGGTACACATACCAAGATACAGACCAGGAAAGAAAGGGCCTTGTCAGACACTGTCCTGTAGAATAGGCAAACAGAAACAAGTGAATGGTGTCACCAGCTTGAGCCTTATCACATACCAAATCAAAGTAATCCAATTTCACATAAACCAAGGCCCAGACAGAAGGCAGTACAACAGTCCCTGATCACAGATACATCCTAATCCAATGACCATGCATCTGGTAGTATGACACAAACATATGTCAGTGATGTGGCACAGGCACTGTGGCCTGCAATGATGAAACATATCTACAGCTACATACAGGTCATACAAAAAGAGTGTTTAGCCTATATGAAGGGTGAATGCCTTGCTTGCACTTGATGACAACGTATTTCATGGCCACATGATCACAAACATGATGCAATCAGCCCACCACAGCACACTAAACAAGTACAATGTGCACTTCGGACCTTCCACCCAAACACTGTTCAAGCTGCCTTGGCACAGGTCTCATACACCCCAAATCTGTGACCTACATTACTTGGAACAATCCATGTCCACCTCATATGTCGGAACTGCATCAGATACTTGCCAATTTTACAACTCTGAAATGCCCACATGAGGTTGTCATGGTGAAGGTACCTGTACAAAGACAAAACAAGGAGTATAGGCTTGAAAAACATACCTATTGCACAAATCATATGGCAAGTGAGTCTGCATTTGTTAGTCCACATGTCCACACATGGACAGGGAAGACACTTTATGTACGCACCATGGCAGTCTCTTCGTGGTTACCCATGTGTAATGTTGGAGTTTGTACTCTGACAGTTGCCTGCAGTTAGGGGCAGATTTATGGAAATCTTTTGGTGCGCCCCTTAGCACCCCCTACTGCCACCATGTGGGTGCCATATTTAAAATATGGTGCAGGGTAGGGGGGCAATAGCGTCATTTCACATGACGCTATTGATGTACTCTGCAGGAGCAGCGCCAAAATATTGGCACTACTCCTGCAGAGTACACTGGGCTCCATTCTAAAGAATGGAAGCCCCCTTTTAACGCTGAGTTCCCCCCGTTAAAAGTGCCGTAAAAAATGGCGCAAGGAAATCTCAGATTTCCTTCTGCCATTTTTCAGGCTCCCCTAACAGGGGGAACTCACCCTTTGCATACATTATGCCTGGCGCAGGCATAATGTAGCGCAGAGGGTTACAGGGTGGCACAATGCATGCATTACGCCACCCTGTAAATACAGCACGGGGCTTCGGCGTCGCACAAGTTTCCGCTAGGGCACTATACATACGTCCCTAAGTCTTTCTCACAGAGTGTGAATGTGTTAGTCCATTTATGCCTAAGGGGTTTACCTTTCAGAAGCCACGAAGCTGTAATGTGTCTCATAATGGCTCACTTCTCAGTCATGTTGCTAGAGCATGGCTTACATGATGTCAGTAAGCTTGCTTAGTCATTGTAGGGACTGATCAGGGCAGTGGGTTAGTCTGCAGGTGAAGAAACATATGTCTGTAGCCTTGTACTTATTTGCTTGTATGTGTCGCACTTGGGGGAGTATTGACAAATAGGAAAGTTCTAGCTTGAAGTTACTAACATGTATGTGACTCAACCATTTTTTATGAGACTTGTGATCATGATCTCTTGATTTGTGTTTTGCAACCATGCAGGTCAATGCCCATCAAAAGAAATGATTGTGGAGAGCCCTTACCAAGAAGATGCAGAGCCTGGGGGTCCACAGCAGGCGGATTACACACTGCAGAAAGAGGTGGGAGGACCCGAGACGCTGGGACCGGAATATTGCAATGGTCCAGCTTAGGATGTTCTCCTAACGTGGGCCAGATGCCCGTCAGACCATGACCCCCCCCCCAACCAATGGTCTTCATTCTGGTGGTGGTATAGCCAGAGCTTGATGGGAGGTTGAGGGCAGCACAGCAGCCACAAGGGGTGAGTACAGGGCATATTCCTGCCTATCCCATTGCCAAGTGGATGAGTTAGGTTCCAACAGCTCCCTCTGACAATTAGGGATGAACCATGTGTCACACAGTAGAGGGGGTATTGTTTGTGTAGACATGTTATGTGGCGCATACTGGATGTGCCTTGACTATTGGACCAGGTATCTAGGACACAACTGGGTGGAATCGAGAAACCACTTGCTCTGCAGGGATGAGATATGGCTGGGTACATTGATCAATCAAGTACTGTTTGGTGTTGTAGTGTGTGTAATTTCTATGCACCAGAACCCTACTCCTAAATTTTCTAAGCCAAAGGTAAGTAGGTGATTGATCACTGTCCTCTGCCATGTGTCTGGGTAAATGTGTATACAGGCATCTGCCACCCAAAAGCTAGTGGTCTTCAGCATATGAGTGCTTTTCCCTCACTGCAGTCTGTAATGTGTAAATGTACAACACAGATGTGACAGGGCTTATAGTGTTCTTTGGAAGCAGCTATAGGTCAATACTGTCCCTTGGTAAGTGGGGAATGTGCATTGGCATAATTTATGTCATTACTGGTGGCAACGTTCCTTGTGCCTACATGTCAGCATGTGTCCCTTTATCTTTTGAAAAACATTTGTAAGCTGCAGTTTCATGCATGGTCTACCTATATAGATGGCATGATGTCTGTAGTGCCTCACCTATATGTGCATGGCAAACTGTTTGTGGAATAGTACATTTTCAATGGGGGACACATTTCATGTTGTGCCACAGACAGGAGTGTATCACCATTGTTTATTGGCTCACACATACCTTCACCTGTCAAAGCATGTAATTTGGGATATACAACTGCATTAGCACTTACATGACAGGTAGGCCTAGAGTTTAGAGCCACAAAGTGAATACGTATGCCCTTGAAGTGCCATCATGTGGAAAAGTGCACTACACATGTGTAATGGGTGAGGTTTGTGCCCCAACTGTTGGCCAGCATCATGGAGTGACTTCCAGTTATGTTGAAATCACAGATGTTTGGGTACACCTACTAATCCACAGACATCTGGGTTTGTAGTACTAAAATGGAGACAGTGATGTAGCTTCCCGTTGGGCAACATGTTATGGGCCTTCGATAAGTACTTGCAAACCTTGGGGCCCCTCCAATGTACAAAGGACTAATGGCTTTTACTGATGCCCTCAAAGTATGTCATTGTAAGGTGTGCTAGACATTAGTGGTAATTACCTGGGGCTTGCTTATTCATTGTGTTGTGTATTTTGGGGACATCTCTGCCTGACATATTGCACATGATGTCTACAGTGCCCATTTCCATGCTAAGTGTCTGGCTTATCTGGGCAACATTTATACAAACTCCATGACTCAATTGGGACAAATATGTGGAGTGTGCATTGTGGATATGTTTCCAGTGACCTGGGTATTTCTGTGTCACCTTCTCTAGGATATTGTACTTTTATCATAAACACGGCATGATTTGGTAGCATCATTTATTTTTGTTGGGTCATCGCGTATGTGACAAATAGGTGTGTGCATGACCTTGTGTGGGATCCGTGGAAATTCATTGGCATTGACCTACTATTGTATGCCAACAGGTGACAGGTATTTTCCATGGGGTAAAGGTTTCAGGGTGATGGTGTCTCCTACTTATTGTAAATGCACCACCTCAGCAATGCAATTGTAGTTGTCTGAGATCCAAATTTTTCGGTGGGCAACTGTTGACAATTCATATGGCATGCATGCAGATGGTATGGCACATGTATGGGCCACTTAGGTGGAGATTTTTGCTGTGGCCTCGGGTAATGTAAGCTAATCAGAGCGGTTGTTCAAGTGCGATCATGGACATGTGATGACCCTATTTCTCTTGGTATTTGCAGCATCTGCACCAGCTATTGTGCACAGAAAGTGTGGAAGCATCTAGCTATGAGACCTCGGGTCATGACACAACTGACACAGAGGGACTGAGTGGCCTGGAGGGCGAGGGGAATGCCATGGGGGAGACCAGAATATCATCATCATTGGATTCTTCCTCCAGGGGACACTCCCTAGTGGTGGCGGATCCACCATGGAATCCCACTGTACCATCCTTGTCCGCCACCCCCCCTATTCTATTGCCGCCCTCCCTATTGCTTCCCCACCCAGTCGGCTGTGCCCGCTCATGCAATAGGATGGGCATCTCCTTTGCCGCAGGCACCTCTGCCCAAGCCTGTTACCCCTGCTACCCACAGAGAGGAGGTTATTGACCTTCTGAGAAGTATCTCTGTGGGTCAGTCAGCCATTGTGAATGTAATCCAGGGATTGGCAACTCAGCTACAACAGACCAATGCATTCCTTGAAGGCATTCATGGTGCAATGGCTGGCCTACAGAGATCTTTTCAGGCCCTGGCCTCCTTACTGACGGCAGCCAGTCACTACCCACTTTCCATCCCCCCTCCACCTCCACCTCCTTCTTCCCAATCCAATCTCCCCTTTCCCTACCTACCCAAAGTACACAGGCAGATCCGCATGCATTCACTTCCACACACGAGGAGCGCGTGCACACACACACACACATAGATATATATATATCCACCACTCCAACCCCCAGCACCTCCAACTCCCGGACCCCCAAGGCACACAAACGCACTCACTAACCAACCCAACAGACACCAAACAAACACAAGCACACCTCCCAGAAGCACGCACCCAAGACATCCACACCAACACAGCGGACAACCACTCCTTCGACCTCCAAATCCCAAACCCCTTTTGATGACCATGCCAGTAAGATTTTTTTTATGTTTGACCTTAGCCTTTCCCCTGTTCCCCCCACCCTGTGCAAAACCCAAGAGGCCCCACTCAGCCAGCTCTAAGGTCTCCCCTGCCCCCTTGCATGCACCCATACCTCTCCCCCCCACCAAGAAGAAGCCCACCCCTCCCAAAAAGTAGACCACATTTCCCAAACCAAAGACCAAACCCCCTTTGCCCAAATCTGCCCCCCCCCACCCCCCAGAAGTCCCCCACCACCCAGGGCTGATCCCTGCGGTGCCCGCCCCCTTGATGCCCCTTCCTGTGGAGGTTCCCTAGCAGTTAGGAATCAAGCGTTCGCACAATACTGTGCTATTTTGACCAATTTATTATACTGACCAATGGCCTTGTACTTTTGATATACACTATTTAATAAACTCAGTTGTTTTGAGTACACATTTGTTCTGCAATTCATTTTCTACCTTAAAGTTGTTCCTAAGTAACTTGCGCTGTCTGTCTACAGTTGTGTGTGTTTCCGCCTGCTTGCTGATCCATTTGCTGTTTGCAGTATCTAATTTTGTGGGCATTGCTGGTGTCCTCCAAGACAAAGGTAGATGTTGACTGTATGGATATGTGGGTGTAATTCCAATGCTGGTGTCATGGCATGGTGTACTGCTTGTTAAGGTAAATATTTCATCTTGTGTTGTCAAATGTGAGATTGTATGGTGTTAGACTTACCCCCCGATAAGGATTATGTATTCATCTAATGTGTGTCAGCTTGAGTTTTGTTTGTGCAGACATGGAGTGTGTTCAGTTCTGCTAGTTTTGTTTGCATTTGACTGTGCATGTGTCCATTTAGCTGTGTATACCTTGCAACTAGTTCCTGAAGATGTACATCCCATGCAGTTGGAGTGGTATGTTCTTTGTTGACTTACAATTCAACGTTGTGCATGTCATTTGGGTCGAATACTGTTTGCCCCTGAAGCACATGTACGGCCAATTATTGTGCAAATGTTGTTTAAGGGGCCTGTGCAAAGTGATATGTGTTCTAGTGCAGCCTCCCTCCCCCGAGTGCTCCTGGTGCCCCCCATTTCTATTGCGCAGGCAATGTTTGCATAGTGATCTTTGTCTATTTGTCTCTCTAGCTATTGTGCATGCTGTTGTCTTTCCATTGTGCGGTGATGTGTGTGTCCATTGCAGGGCTGTTTAATGGGAGTGGTGTTTATGTTCCATGCCACATCAATACCTGTGTGTCGAATGTAACAACAGTCCGAGGTCTGTGACAAATGAGAGTATGTGAGTTGTATTTGTAGATGTGATGTTGGTGTTTTGTTAGTGTTGTGTGAGACAATGTTGTGTAGCCTTCAATAGCCCTGTGCCTGAGATGAGTGGACGTGTGTTTTTGTGTAGTGTTGCAGTGCAGTGAGTGATCTGCTCAAAGGGGGCGTATAGTTACTGTGAATATGTCTATCTTTATGTTTAATTCCGACTATGTACACAACCACCAGCGTACTTGGTGCCTGCAGAGTGACCCCCCGTCATGTGGACGACAGAGCAACGATCTGTTAAGCTTAAGGACACAGGTAGGTGTGTGTACTTATAGTCGGTTGTGCCCACAGTGGCGTGGATTTTGTGCTCCATTGGTGATCAACAACAGCGGCAGGATGTGCGTGATGGGCTCCCTGACAACATCTGATATGTGATGCTCCCTCCAGGTGAGTGTGTCCCTTTATAGTCTGCATTTCAGCCTGGTGATACGCTGTGTGCAACGTCGTAATGTGTCCAGTGGAAACATGGACTCCGCTGGCCTGTTTGTGCTGCCTCATGACCGTGGTGATCTGTGCTGTCTGGCGGGACAGCGGCGGTCTTTGCTCAATAGGCCAGCATGATTCGTAATCTGGTGGTCCGACTGCCAATCCGATTAACTGACTTCAGCGTGCTAGGGTTGCGCCTATATTAGCACAGTGCACATCTCTTCCGACGCAGATGCCATGCGGAGTCGAACAATGCCACCTACTGGCGCACAGGGGTACTATTCACAAAAAATTCCAGATCCCGTCTGATGCCGAGGGATAATTCTAAGGTGAGGAATCTGAGCTAGAAGTCTCCAGCAGATAAAAAAAAAAATACAAATGCTAACTGTTTAGGGATATCACATTTAGTATCCACATTGAAGAGAGTGTTGTACTTTAGGGAAGGTATCATTTTTTGCTTCCTCTCCAAATATAACCGAATTAGGAAATATTGGCTTTGGAGCATTCAGATTTATCATTCCCACGTCAAGCTTAACCATATTAGGGAAAGTGTGGGACTTTGAGGGGTTCAAGTTTACTATTCCAATTCACACTTAACCACATTGTTGGATTTTTCTTTTTTTTGGGGGTGGGGAAGAGAGGTGGGGGCCAATGTATTATTCTCACTCCGAATTAAATCGCATTGGAGGGAATGTCTTTTTTTTGTGTGTGTGCAGGGATGGCGGAGGAGTCACATTTACTCTTTCTACACCAACCTTAACCACACTAGGGAAAGTATTGGACTTGGAGCGTGGGGGTGGTCAGGTTTACTATCTTACTATCCCCAAACCAGATTGAACCACATTAGGGAACAGCTAGGATTTGGCGATTTCAAATTTACTGTTCCCATTCCAAATGGGGAAAGTTTAAGACGTTTAGGGGCTCACAACTACTATCCTTCTCTTAACTTTATCACATGGTACAAAGTATTGGACTTTGGAGGCATCAGATTTTAATTACCTATCCAAGCTTAACCACATTGGGAAGAGTGTTGGACTTTGGATGGTTCAAATCTACTATTCCTAATCCAAACTGAACCACATTGGGGAAAGGCTAAGACTTTTGTGGGCTCCCAACTACTATTCCCACTTCAAACTTTATCACATTAGTGAAAATGTTCAATTTTTCAGATTTACTATTCCCGCTTCTAACCTAATCGCATTAGGGAAAGTGTCTACTATGAGAAGTCAAGTTTACTATAACTATTCCATACCGGAGGAAAGCTTGGCTCTGGGGAAGGTAGAAAATTACTACACCCACTCAAAATATTGTTTTTACTATAAAAAAAATTATATTTTAAGATTATTTACACGTCTTTGGTTTTCCACCACATAGTACAAGAACAATTATAGAATTACTCTTTGCAACATAATATGCATAAGACAAAATAAAAAAATGTTTAAACAAAATTTTAGGTGTATAATGAAATCCTGAGAAGGTGCATCCATACTCCATAACCAAATCATAGTGAACACACATTATATTTTTTCATTTCATCCTCCTAACATTACAAAAACAATTAAAAACAAAACGTAGGAGTCACAAATAAGCGAGCCATAGGGAGGGACAACAGTTGCAAAATGTTGGAATATAATCCAACACAATTTGTGGCGATCCACAAAAGGTGCACCTGAATCATTTTCTATTTTGCAGATTCGCTCATGCTTCATTCATTGCCTGCTCCTGTGTCAGGTTCAAGTTCACATTTCTTCTGCCATACACAATCTATTTTTTTTTCTCAGACTTTCTATTTTTTGTCGTCTTGATCTGTGACTCTGTTTGTTATATTTTACCTAGTTAATATTTGCACTATTCCTGGGTAGTCATTTCTTTTTTACACAACTGCCTAATGATTTTGAGTTATAAATAACAATTGGAAGCAAAACAAGTTGGCATCAAGCATAGCAACTAAGCAACACTCTGCACGAGTAGATCCACATTACTGTGATATCAACTGTGAGCCTCAGAGCATAACTATTCACATTAAACGTAAAACATATTGATTGTCTATATTTCGATAAATCCAGTGAGCTGATATTTTCTGGTGTTTTTTCAGACATACCCTCCATTTATAGATCTCTTTCTCTGTCTTACTGCAGTGTCACATGCCATGGGGCTGGTAGGGGAGGTGGCTCCAACACCCTCCAGTACCTAACAATATCTCCATTGGCAATAAGGAATTCAATACCCGCTAATGTCGATTCACTAAGGGAGCTAGCCCAGCTTTCCATCACTCCCTGCAGTGCCACCTTGGGGTCCATTACATTAGATGTGTGGAGCATGCACACTATGGAATCATCTATGCTCTGCCAATATTGTGTAATAACCAGGCACAACCAGATGAGGTGATAAAATGACTCTTCAGTATCCCCATTTTCTACGGTTTAGTGGGGCTGTAGTATGTCTGGGGAAGTAATTAAGTTGTATCAACCATTAGAAAGTTAAAAGAGATGGCAAGCCTCCTGACCGCCATCTTGGAGTCACGCCAATCATCATTGTCCAGTTCGCCCAAATCATTCTCCCAAACCTACCTGACCTTGTGAAGCGGGTTCAGAGTATCAAGTAGTAGAGCCCTGTAAAGCCTGGAAATATCCTTCCAACCCAGTGCACACATCATCAGTTGAGCCTCCAACAGGTTACAGTCTGGCACCTCCTGCAGATCTTTCTCATATGCATCCAGTGTGTGGCGCATCAGGTGATACAGAAGGTACTTGGACTTATGTAGCTGGAACTCCTTGGACAGGCTTTCAAAGGAAACAACATGGTAAATCTTATGGTGAATTTTGACTGGAATTTACAAGTCACAACAGCCACTCATAGGGCAGGCCACCTACTTGATGGGATATTTGCCCATCAGAATGATCTTGTTGTGTTACAAAATAGGGCTTTGCACTGGACTGACCACCATCTCCTTATCTTCAGACTGACAAATATATAATTACGCCTCCCCCCCCCCCCCAAAGGATGTCAATCCTTCTTTGAAACCAGTTAGACATTGGAACAGTATCAACGAACAACAATTAAGACCAGCACTGGTTTCAGGCTGGGAAGCAGTGAGCTGTCAGCTATAGATAGGTTCAATCAGGGATTCAAAATAGTTATTGATCAGGTGGCCCCGCTTAGAACTCCTCGATTTTTAGGGAAGAAAAAGGTTAGTTGCCCATGGTTCACCAATGACCTAATGAATTTGCAGAGAAAATACCATCCACAAGAATGGAGGTGGAAACAAGATTCCAACACTAAGGAAAAAGGAAAGCTTAGAGCTACCCTCAGTGTCTACAAAGACGTGATAAATAAAGCCAAAACAATTCTATTCACGGAAAATTAAGGAAGCATCAAATGCTCCTAGAGAACTCTTTAAAGTAGTACATTCTCTCACGATTCCTACTTTACCTCCAGAGTTGGAGAATTCTCAAGAATTCTGCAATAAGGTTGCCACTTTTTTTTAAATAAAGTTTTGCCATATGAGTCTTTAAACAACTCCATAGATGAGGACAGCCCCATGCTGACTAATTTTCAGTTGTTACAGTTGGAGATGAGTAAAGAGCTTATGATGGGCATTAAATCTGGCTCTCCTAGGGTCCCCTGTCCTCCTCACATATTACAGCTCGTTCCTGACTCAGTTTCCACAGCTGTTCCGATATTTCAGAAAGTCCTGATTACGGGAACTTTTTCCCCTTTGTAGAAGGAAGTGACGGTAGTGCCTCTAAAAAAGAAATTAGATGGAGCAGCAAATGATTTTAAGAATCTTCGGCCTATCGCCTTGCTGCATTTTCAAACCAAAATCTTTGAAAAACATTAATGAGGAACTCGCTAAATTTCTTCAATATTCTGGAGGCTTAGACTCCACTCAACATGGTTTCAGGGTAAGCCCACAGCACAGAATTTGCCCTTATTACCACATCAGATAGTATCCGGAGATTAGTTGATGAGGTGCTTGGAGCCATTTTAGTGTTATTAGATTTATAAGCAGCTTTTGATACCTTCTCTCCACACGTCATGGCACACCATCTTTATCAAGCCGTTGTTAGAGGCACAGCGTTGAATACTTTGAAGTCTTTTCTAGAGGAAAGATCCACTACAGTAAGATGCAGGGATTTTAGAGCTCCCGCTTATCAATTACCATGTGGGGTCCCTCAAGGCTCCTTGCTTAGCCCCACTCTATTCAATCTGTATGTAGCACCCTTGCCCAGACTTACTCCTTGGTTTTCTAGCCACTTCTTATGCGGACGATACCAAACTAACTATTCCCATCCATAAGAATTGGAAGAAAGCTGCTGATAGATTTCACCCATGCATGAGTGAGATTAATAGATGGATGGGTCTGAACTGGCTTAAGATGAATGGCCACAAAACAGAGATTTTGCTCTTTGGCTCGAGTAGGGAGCTGTGGAGCTCACGCTGGTGGCTATCAGTATGTGGAGATCTACCTACCCCCATTAGTTCCACTAGAAATCTGGGGATTATTTTTGACAATGGCCTATCATTTAAGTCTCAAGTTAATTCCATCACCAAAGCCTGCTTCTGGACCCTTAAAAGTTTGAAAAAAGATTTTCCATATCTACAAAAGGAGCTCAGAATTACAGTATCCCTTGCTCTGGTGATTTCCAAAATAGACTATTGTAATGCTTAATGTTGACAAAACCTTGCTCAGTAAACTTCACTTGATTCAGAATACAGCAGCCTGTTTAATATTAGATCTTCCCCGTTCAGGTTCGGCCACAAAGTCTGAGACAGCTACATTGGTTACCTGTCAAGAAGCGCATTATTTTTAAGACAATATGTATGACACATAAGTCCTTGTATATGCATGGATCTGAATACCTGTCATCTACGTTATGATGGTATGTCCCAAGTTGTCAGCTTAGATCAACAGGATCTTATCTGGTCCATGTCCCTTGCACTTGTAAGGCAAGATGGGGTGAGAAAATATTTATAGTGGCTGCTGCCAAACACTGGAATATGCTCCCTCTGACGATTAGGAAGCAGCTAAAGACTTGGGGGGTCATTCTGACCCTGGCGGTAAATACCGCCAGGGC